>NC_052058.2:62131108-62785830 GCF_903992535.2 Arvicola amphibius
CCTCTCTCTTTCTCTCCCAGGTGGCCCCTTTAATCCATGCTCTTCAAGCCCATTTCCTTGTTTTCCAAGAAACCTAAAGAAATGCAAATTCTTTGGGGGGTTGCCTTAAAATGCAAAGATTCCTCTGTGGCTTCATCCCTGTCTCTGCCCACAGAACTCAGGGTGTCCTGAGCCTCCTGGTGCAGTGTCTTTGCTACCCATCACACAGAGAAGATCAAAGCCAGGACAAACTCTGAACCCTTTTCCCATCAACCCCTTGACCCAGCAGCACTCCCATGAGGGCAGGCACTCTGCTCCCAGAGACCCCTGGAATAAGAAAATGCCCCTGGTCACCCACATGCCCAGTCTCAATTGAGACCACAGACACACTCAGTCTCCAATGCGACCTGGCAACGCTGTGAGGCCACCATGAAAGTGGAGGAGGACCTTGCCAGCTTTAGGTTGCTTGTGCTGGGAATGGGGGAAGTACGGTTTTTTTTTGTGCTAAAAATTGTGGGATTAACAACAGCCTGAGTTTTCACCATAGCCTCCCTAGTAGGACTTAGGGATGCGGGGAGCCCAATTCGCCTCTTCATTCATTCAGCAAACATTTTCCAAAAGTCACCTATGTTCTGGATAGTGTTAGAAAATTCAGAGATAGGGTAAAAAGTCCTAAACATTATGGGATGTAGAAGATGGGGAGGTAAGATTAAATAAGGTATACAATGTATTAGAAATACTAATATCTCTGAAAGAACTAAATGAAGCTGAGGAAAAGGAGAGGAAATCCTGAGGCAGGAGAGTGGTAAAAGAGGCAAAGACAATTACTCAACAGATAGAAATAGTTCAGAAAAGGTAAGGAGTGTGTGCAGAGGTCCTAGAGCCAGTGTGCTACCACATTAGGGGCAGCACGGAGCCTGTGGCTGAGAGAAAAGAGTCCATCAGTAGGAACGAGGTCAGAAGAATGACGGCCAGATACCATGGGCCTGCGTCCACCGTCGTAATTTTATCTTCTCCTTGGTGTGATGAAGGTCACCATGTTGTTGAGGTGGTTCATGTCCTGGTATATAGTGGGAAAGGGTCGCTCTGACTTTTGAGTATGGTGACTAACCAGGGCCCAGGTTAGGAGTGGGGAGACCAGCAGAAGGCCATGCGGGGCACCAGAGTTGGGGAGGGTGTCTGTTCAAAAAGTAGGAACCAGTAAGATTTTGCAGGTTGGGTGTGTACTTTGAGCAGAGTAGGAGTGTCCAGTGTCCACTTACAAAGCTTTCCCATTGGACTTCTCCCCTTGCCTTCCAATGGTGCATCTGTGTGACTGCAGGCTCAGGAAAGTCCAATGAGCTTCCTAAGGTCATTCACAGCTGGGAGTCAACAGAGCTGGGAAACAGCCTGTCTTCCAGGAGTCAGTGAAATGTAACTTCAGTTGTCTGACCCTTCATTTTGCTCACCTCTAAACTGGAAGTGATCACCCGAAGCATCATTATCTCTGAAAGGTCAAATGAAACAAAGGTCTGAACAAATCTACCCACCTCAGCATCTCTCTGCGCCTGTAACCCTGACTTTCTCCAGACCCCACCTTTCATGGAAGGTGCTCCTTAATCACCATTCCCCACACTCACCCCCCATCACCCCAACCTCTGAGGGCTTTATTGGGTTGGGTTTAGTTTGCAGATAGTTTCATGTATCCTGGGCTGACCTCAAACTCCTTATGTAGCCAGGGATGACCATGAATTCCCAGTCCCTCTTCCTCGACTGCAAGGGTCACAGCTGTGGGATGCCATGCCTAGCTTAGGACAGCGGTACTGTTGATGACTTTCTTCCAGATGTGCATTAAGATGCTCAGTGTTACCCACCCCTATGAGACAGTGTACCCCACAAACAAGCATCTCTACTTCCCTTGTATAGTTCTCTCTATAGGTTCTAGAATAGTCTTTGGACTTCAGTTGAAAAGCAGGTGAATTCAAGAACCTTCCTGGCCTCGTATTCCTCACTTCTCCCCAACCCCTTGTCCTTGCCCTGTGAATGGACTACATCACCTACAGAGTCCTTTCGTTCCTCAGGAAATCAGCACGGGAAACCCTTTACCTTCAGCCAGTCAGTCAGCTGCCTGGGCTCTGCAGGGTCTGAGCGACGCTGCGCAATGAAAATGCAACATGCGCCACGCTGCATCTTACCTGAAAGTTCACAGTAAATAAAAACAATTATAACAGATCATAGTAAGTTTAATAATATTTTAATTTAATCTAATATATCTTAAATACATCTTTAACTTGTATTTAGAATTTGAAAAACTAACTAAAGGAACACTCTGTCCCTCTTATTTGAGCTGGGACATCTGGATCTGGTGTGCATTGTATTTATAGTTAGAATACCAATACCAATGAGGAAAGCCGCACAGGGTGCTCAGTAGCCACACAGGGTTAATTATACCTTATCCTTCCCCAAAAGAATCAGTCAGAGTGAGGCAGAGCTCACATTGCCTGCCTGGTTGCTCTCCAGACTACCAGGTCCTTAATTCTTTTCTTTTTTTTTTTTCCTTTTCCTATGGAGAGGGGGTTTGTGTGTGGAGGTCAGAGAAAAACCTGTGAGAGTTGGTTTTCTCCTACCATATGGGCTCTGGAAATTGAACTCAGGGTGTGCCCACAAAGCCCTTATCATCCCCCAGAGCCATCTCTCCAGCTCCTGGTTTCCAATTCTTGAGCTTACTTTTTGCCCATGTCCTCAGCCAAGAGACAACCCCCAAATACTTCTCTCCCTAAGGCCCACTTTGCCTTTTTCTTTTAGGTCGGGTTGTCATGTATCCCAGGATAACCTCAAACTCACTGGTAGCCAAGGATGACTTTGGTCCTCCTATCTCAACCTCCCAAGTGCTGGGGTTACAGGTCCGTGCTGCCACACCCTCTTCATGTGGGACTGGAGAACAAAGCCCAGGCTTCATGTGCTAAGAAAGCTCTCTACAAGGTGAGCTGCATCTCTGTAGCCCTCTTTAAGGCTTTCTGTTTCCTTCCCGAGACATGCTCTGCTCCTAGCCAGCCGGCAGTGACATCAGTTCCTGGGTGATTGTGGGACTGGATTGTTGCCTGTAGGGAGAATAGAAGAGACACATCCAGCCCTGAGAGTGACACTGGAGGAGGTGGGTCTTAGACTGGCCCAGGTCCCAGGTCGTCTTCTTGCTTGGGACACGCCCACCTTCATTATGTAAAAGGAGCATTGCAAACCCCTCCTGGGTTTGACTTGTGAAAATGACTCCTTCTTGACCTTGGGGGTGTCTAGGATCCAATCAGAACAGGAAGAGAGAGCACTCTCTAGCCATATGTCATTCACTTTTCTTTCCACTGACCACTGCGGCTTCCTTGGGGCTGTTCCTGACCTTCTAGGTCAAGTTCATCTCAAGCAAACATGTGATCTTAAGCTCCATAAAGTCAGGGACATCTCAGGCCTGGGATCTCCTGCAAGCTATCAGGAGAAGCAATTTTCCTCCTCAGACGGCCTTCTGACTCTCCTTCCAGACATCCCCCACGCATGTCTGGAGATCCCACAAGCATGAAACTCAATTCTTCACCTTTGTGGTAGGCCTTCCCTGTGCCCTCCAAAGGATCTCCCTCCTATTCCCTCTGCTTCTCTTCCCTGGATCCCATCTACAACTGGAAAATGATGATGATGATGATGATAATAATTTCTGTGAGAGCAAATGTGAAGATTTGGGGTATGTTGCTTGACATGCTGGCTTTAAGACCCATATAAAAACTTCATAAGGTAGGCACCCCTTCCCCATGCTGGAGAGGGGTAACAGATGAGAGCAGTGACGGCTCACCCAGGTTTACCGTTCACAAGTACAGAGTCGAGGCCGAAGTCTGGGACCTCTCTGTGTTACTTCAGAGCTCCTTGTACCCCGTTAAGCAGCTTAGGGAAAGTGAAATGAATGGCCCATGCCCACAGGAAATGGAATCCAGGCAAGGAGACAGTGCAAATGCATGGAAAATTCCTAAGACAGTTTCTATCCAGAAATGTTTTATAACTAGGGAATCCGGAAGTAGGAGGCTGTATGCGTGGGATGGGCTGCCTAGCTGCCTCAGAAGCTGTGACAGCTCCTGCATCCTGCTCTCCCTGCCTGCTGAGTTAGCCCCCTGCCCACTCCCTGGCCCCTCCAGTGAGGGCCTCACACAGCTCTAGTCTGACTGACTACAGCAGAGAGACCGCAAAGCCCCCCAGCTAGATTGACAAGGTAGCATATGCTGCCGTGGGAAGTCGAACAATTGCACTTCTAAATAACAGCTCGACACAGAATCGAAGGGATGTCACAAGACAGGAGGCGATGAATTGCCAAATGAATTATTGAAATTGTAATTTCAGTGGAATGTGTAATCGCTTAAGACCTGAATGGTCAGGAGAGGTCAGGCGGGGGCTGAAGGATCTGGCCTTAGAGAGAGGACAATGTTGGCTGCGGTTGGGGTGGGGAATCATCCTAGCAGAACTGCTGAGAGGTTGTGTCAGCCACACAGAGGCTTTAGTGTAGGGAGCCTGCTGGAGCCAGGCCAGCAGACACGCCTGCCATGGGCATCTCTCGACGATGAACTATCCCACCTGGCCTTCCACCTGTTCTCTGGCTCTGTGGGATCCGAGTTCTCATCCTCGGGGGCCTCCTCTGGCCTACTAGCCTCCTTTGTGCACCAGCTGCTCACTCCACACCACGGGGAAGAGGACAGAACTCTCATCTATCCCCAGAGAGAAAATGCATCCTGCTGCGCCAGAACAGAAGAAACGAAGACGCAGAAGACGCAGCGTGGGTAGCTGCTGCTCTGTTATGTTGGGGTTCATTTTCACAAGGGCTCCAAAACACCCAAACCAGGTTCCATTTCCTGAAATGTAGGACAGCTGCGTAAGTAGAGACTTAACCACCGCAACACTCAGCCTTACCCCTAACCATGTGGTCCTGGATAATTTGCTTAACCTTTCTGAGCCTTATTTTTATCTCTGACATGGAACTGTCCATGAACAATTCTTTGGGTAGGCTTCCAAATTGCATGTCTAATTCCCTGCCTAGGGCCGGCCAGGCATGCAGGACTGTGATCTACTGATGGGGAGGGGCAGACGCATGTGCAGTGTCTGCAAGCTGGTGAGGTTGAACCAAAGCCCCGGAGTGCACTGTACAGCTGTCTCAGGGTGGAGAAAACCTCAGAGATATGTGCAAAGGCCTGTTTCATTTTTTAAAAAAAGTCAGAATGTGGTGTGGTTGCAAATGAGTAGCTAAGTGAAGGTAATGTTTTTAAGACAAGAACAATTGTGCAGCTAGGCGATGAGAAATCTGTTATGCGCTTAGCTGTGTTTTGTTTTGTTTTGTTTTTTTGTCTAAATACGCAGTGCTTAAATAGGCAGTGCCTGTGGGAGGTTAGTAGACCCCCAGCCTCCGAGAAAGGCAAACTCAAACTTAGTGTATGTGAGCAGCTATGTCCAGGAACAAGTGTGTAGAGAGTTGGGGAGTTCTGTACCTGTAGTTGGGGCTAGGCTGCATGTAAAAGGTAGGTGAAGGGTACTGGGGAAGGTGTGTACCTAGCTTCCTCTGGGGGTTATGTGGTCGAGAGCATAGCAGTAGAGAACTGTCTTTGGATCAAGAGAACAACAGCACACATCTAAGAAGACACGTTGAGGTTCTATGGCCTACAGTGGGGTGCTGGGATGGGGCCTGGAGACCTGGATGGCCCTGGGACTGGGCCTGGGCCTGGGCCTGGCCTGCACATGGGGTTGGGCCTGGGGCCCTGGGCTGGGCTTGGGGCAGGAACTGGTGCTAGTAAGGGAGGGACATCAGGAAGACTGAACTGGGAGAATGGGGCCTGGATCAGCGTGACTTCTATACGTTTTGCGGATGTTCTGACAGGCCATTGGGTTGTACTGGAGGTGCTTTGCTGCAGCAGACCCACTGAATTGGAACCTCCCCGATTTGTGGCAGCATCTGCTCTGTTGTGCTGCTAAGGTAGGCCTTGGAAACCCGCAGTCTAACACCGCCCCTAGTGTCCATCAGAGGTACTGAAGGCTGGCGGCTTGGAGAGCTGGACTTGTACTTGTTATTTTCAGACAAAGCCTTGGCACCTTTTCCCACATTCAGCCTCCCTTGGGCTGAGAAGGCCAAAGAAGCCACGTGAAGCCTGAGTTTTGTGCTGCCTCCCAATTGGCCTCAGCTAGGTCTCCTGAGGCAGAGTACAAAAGAAAGAATAAACATCTACAATGAGTGTGACCAAGGAGTTTGGCTTGTGACGGGCAAACTAAATGCCATACTCCGCTTTCCTTTAAATTTCCTCGAATTCAAATATAGTCTCCATCTTCTCCGACTTGAAGGAAATGTAGCCATCAAGCAGGATCCTCTCACTCTGAGCCTTCTGCGGGCCTCCTCCACTCTCTTATGGGGAAAATGAAAACTTCTAGGAGGACCCAGCGAAGCACCGCTTGTGAGGCTAATACCGTATTATAGAACAACGCCGCATCCAGAACACTCGGTTAACTGTGTTATTGCTGATGCCTCCATACTGAGGCCAGATGATCTGCACCGAGGGAAAGGAGAAGGACCTCATGAAGCCTGCGCAGGTAGAATGTGAATGAACAAGAATCAGAGTAAACACAGGCTGCCTGGTGCATTCGAATTCGGTAACTTCTAGCATCTGGGTGTGTTCCCAGCATTGCATATACTAAGAAGGCAAATGTCTTACTTATCAGAATTTGAAGTTTAATGGGGTGGGCTGATAATTTTCTTCGCTATATCTAAAAGCCTTATCTCCCCCAGTGCACCCATTCCTAATCCATGACATCACCATCCACCAGAAAACAAGCAAACAACCCTGTCCCCTGCATTTTCCCAGTCTTGTAGCGTGTTTGCACACGCTCAAGAGTGCGTATGGTTCCTAGAAGACAGAAAACACCCAGATCACAATAGCCACAGCACAAACAGCTAATACCTGGCACTTTCTAGGTCCTTCTACAGTCCAGGCATTGTCCTATGTGCTGGCCTGTTTCCACATATTAATGCATTTCAACCTCTGTAAGTAAACAAGGCAAATGCTATCACATGCCGCTTTGCACAGTCAGAGCCAGGCAGATCTGGGACCTGATAGCAACTCCCTGGCCCCTGGCCTGACCTCTATGGCTGATAAGCAGGGCTGGGACCCTGCTGGAGGAAGATGACACAGTGCACATTGCCAGTGTTAGCGCTGCCAGATGGGCTGTGCCATCAGGACATCTTCCCTCTCTAGAGTCATCTACAACTGTGAATTGTGCGTTGATTCATACAAGCACAAATACATTTCCATCCAAAGCACCGGTCACGCATTAACCAGCTGTCGGCCCTGTCTGCCACAGGAACGTCTGGTGTGCAGCCATCAGCAGGCAGATTTATGTGAAAAAGGATTTTTGTTCTGGACCGAGCCAAGCTGTGCCCTGTGGAGTCTGGTCCTCCCCTGGCCCTCTGGAAGCTTTGAACCCTCCCTATACTCCCACACTCCTCTGTAGCCAGCTGTCCCTGCATGTCTCTATGGGTAAAGGCAAGTCCCTAAAGCAGGAGTGCCCTTTTATTAATTCACCGGACAACCTTTGTTTCAGGATTTAACTCCATAGAAAGAAGCAAAGCCGAGCCTCCAATGCATGACCCTATCCCAGCAAAACTGACAGCAGCCCTGAGAGACAGCTAAAGACAGCTACAGCCAGATGCCACGGCACACGCCTGCAGTTCTAGCACTGGAGAAGCAGAGACAGGAAGTTCAAAACTGCAAGGTCATCCTCAGCTGGCAAGTTTGAGGCCAGTCTGAGCTACATGAGTCCAGGTCTCAGAAAACCAACTGGAGGTTTGGGAAAAATAGCTCAACCGGTAAAGTGCTTGCCTTGTAAACAAGAGGACCTGAGTTTGATTCTCAAAACCTATGCAACAAACTAGGCACGTGATAAATTAGTAATCCCAGAATTGGGGAAGTGGAGAGAGGTGGAGCCTCGGGATCCACAGGCCATCCAGTCTAACTGGTGAGTGATCTCCAGGCCAGTGACATTCTGTCTTGAAGGACATAGACAATGTTTCTGAGGATGACAGAGAACATATACAAACACACATAGCAATGAAGAAAACCCAAGCCCAAAAGGAGAGAGGAAGGGGGAGGGGAGACAGGAGGGAGATATATAACGTGCCAGAATTCTTAGGCCCATTACTTTGATAGCTGGGGAAAGAAAACCTTTTGTATTATTAATTTGGAGGTCTTCATTTCAATTCTTGTATGTCTCTCTTGAGAATTTAAAATTCCTCCTCTCCCACCAGAGATCCAACATCATCACAATTCCCCCAGGGGACACCAAGAGACTTAGTCAGTTCCTGGAAAGTAGCTGCTGCGATGCTAAACACTGCAAAGGTGCTGAGAAGGTAACTCGGCAGTTAAGTGTCCTTGCAGCCAAGCCTGACAACCTGACTTCCATCTCTAGGACCCTCATAGCGAAAGGAGAGAAAGACTCTCATGACTGTCCTCTGACCTATCCTGGACGCGCACACCCACCACCTGTACACCTACATGTAAGAAGTGGTTTTTCCCAGCCTTATTTAAAAGCTACACAGAGTTAAAAGCACCAGATTGGCGTAATTGGTTTTCTGGAAAATCAATAAGCATACCTGTAGGCTATATTAATTTGTTCCAAAGGATTAAAGGAACAATATTTTATCCCTTGTCCTCCAAGGTCATTTAGGTCCCAGGTGATTATGGATCATCGATCAAAATTCTCTGCCCTGTGCCTGTGGCAAGTCACCTGTCCTCCTGTTTGGGGAAGCCAGAGAGACCACATCAGGTAGACTCAATATCTAGTCTACAAAGAAGAGGGCCAGCACACGGGAAGACCTTTATCTGTATTTCCAAATGAAGCTACATCCAAGTCAAAGCTTTTGACTTATCTTCACATAGATGTAGCAATTGATAACAGGAGAATAGAGAGAGGCAGAGGCTCTTCTTAAGTCCCAGTGACTCCCCAGGACCATACCCTCTACTGGCCTGGCCTTAACAATAAAAGAAAATTATGGTCTTAAATTATGGCCACCTGTATGGTCTTAAAACACCCAACAGAAAATTATAAACAAAGACTAAAATTATGTTTGTTTGTGTAACGGTTCAAGGGATAACATTGTATCACCGTTTGGGAAAATCACAGTCCATAGAGCCCCTCGTTCCTAATCAGAGTTCACACATCAAAGCAGGGCTCTCTTAGGCATAGCCTCATGTTCTTCTGATGGTTTGGTTTCTTTTTCTTTCCCAGCACCCATTACTATACTTAACACTTAGGAGATAGACAAAGAAGTTTTGTAATGAGAGCATGTGTCCTCTTGTATCAAAGGATGAGAAGCAGGATGCCAGATGGATGCAGGTCTGGATTCTCCCACGCTCTCTGGGCTATGGACTGTAGTACCATGTGGCAGGGTCCACAAGGGGAATGTCCTATCACACAGCCACCAGGTTCTCCTCCCATTTGTGTACACACACACACACACACACACACACACACACACACAGGCACGCAAACACGGGTGTTTCAGAGACTTGTTCACTAACTGACATAACTGGTAGTATCTTGGATCAGCCAGTTTATCTTATGGATGTCAGTGGATAGTCATCTGTTAAAAGTCATCAGTGGACATTTGTCCACAAATATAGATGGTTTCTGGAAGAACAGAGCAACAGGGCCTGCCCTCCAGGGATGAGGATCAATAGCAGAGAAGCAAGCTGGAGAGCCCCATTTGCAATGAACTGAAGGTACCCTTATCCATATATTACAGCCTTCATCTGATGTGATGCGTTGTGGGTGGGGTCAGTAAGAGCTGATAAGCCCAGGAGAGTGGAGCCTTTGAAAATGGGTTAAAAATACACCACCACCGTGTCACTGCCAGCAGCAGCAGCAGCAGCAGCAGTGAACTAGCCTGCTGTCTTTCTGTCATGTGGAGTCACAATATAAAACTGACTGCAACCCAGAAGAGAGTCCTCAACAGAGCTTCACCATTGTGGCGCTCTGATCCTGCCCTTCTAGCCTACAGGACTGGGACAAAAACTATTATGGTTAAGGGAACAAGCCAGGGGAGGGGAGTCATGGAGGAGTTGATGGAAGGAAAGGGAAGAGGGGCGTGATGTTGTAATTATATTTTCATTTTAATATTTTAAGGAAAAATATCACGGTAGGTACTCATTGCAGCCGGGATGGATGAAAGCCCACCTTTCTGGATTTCTGAGGGGGCTCTAGTTGCTTGATTCCTGGCCTTGCAACCAGAGTCCCTGCATTGGCTCTGAGGACACCTGAACCTGCCTTCTACTTCTTAGCCTGCCATTGTCCCAGCCGATCTCCAACTTAGTTCCTGTGTTTCTAAGACTGGAAGGTCCCATTTGGGGCCACACACACAGAACATTCAGTCTGCTGCCCTTCCCACATGCCCGTCTAACTCATTAAGAAGTATAGCAGGTTACCAGCAATATGAGTGATCTCTTAGGTAAGCTAGTCTGAGTGACCTTCTGGCTTCCTCTGAAACAGATATGGGTACACCTAAAATAGTTCATAATTTTAAAAAGTGTTGCTCGAGCTATTTTTAGTCAGCGTTCATTTGTGACATAGCTCACAAACTTAATACCTCCTAGCGTGATTGAGAAAGTTGTAAAGAATTTCTGTATCCTGGGGACAGACAGGATACGGTGGGACTGCGTTAAGATATTTTAATGCAAACATTCAGACACTGGGTGTTGGTGACAAAGAGGAAAAAATAGTGCCGCCTTGGGGACTGGGAATGTGCCAGCAGAGGTGTGAAAGCTTGGTGAGGGATGTCTCCTCTCCCACAGTGCACAACTGAAGTGAAGCATCACAGGAGCTGTAGAATAGCAGATCACCAAAGCGTTCTTGAAGGCTGAAAATCCAATGACTTCTTAGATCACAACTCTGGGTTTCCAAGATGCATGCATTGTCTTTTTCTTGGTCTAGGTACGAGTTCCTCGCAGGCAGGACTAGGGAGTGAACACTTTGCTTCTGCCCTCTGTGGCTGAATGACTGAGCCTATGAAACAAACCTGACTAACGGGAGAAAAAAT
Source organism: Arvicola amphibius (assembly GCF_903992535.2). Classification (NCBI taxonomy): domain Eukaryota; kingdom Metazoa; phylum Chordata; class Mammalia; order Rodentia; family Cricetidae; genus Arvicola; species Arvicola amphibius. The sequence goes on from NC_052058.2 coordinate 62,142,165, forward strand.
ATGCCAGCCTGTGTACATGGGGCTCCCGCATGAAGGAGAAGCCAATATTCATAAGCCAGGGAGGTCTAGGGACGTCAGGCGCCAGCCACCCAGCCAGTCGTGGAGTAAGAGGGAAAGTAAGACACACAGAAGTAAGACAAGGAAAAAGCCCAGAGGCAAAAGGTAGTCAGGATAATTTAAGATAAGAAAAGCTGACAAGAAACAAGCCAAGCTAAGGCTGGGCTTTAATAACTCAAGAATAAGCCTCCATGTGTTATTTACTTGGGAGCTGGGTGGGGGCCCTCCAAAAAAAAAAAAAATCACACAGCACTCAAGAGCAGCTGGGGTCCTTAAACTCTCTGCAAAGCTTACATGGTAAACTGATGGCGCTACATGTAATTAACTGTCCTTTTCAGAGGACCTGAAGGGCAAAAGCACGTGCGTGCCGTGAACGTAGACAGAAACAGCTGAAGGGGAGAAGGGCACATGGCGGGCAGGAAAGGGGGCTGGCTGTAAGGGGAACAGAGAAGCAATAAAACAGTTTTGTTTAAAAGAATGATATAATAAAACCTACTTTGGGAATCCGTGATCCTGTAGTTCAAACGAAATATGTTACCAAGAGAGGATAACAGAGCATAAATGATATGAAGAAATGGGGGGGGGCAATAGTGGGAACTAAAGGCTTAGGTGGGATGGGAGACAGGAGTAGGTGAGGGAACCGAGAAGAAAGTCGGTTAAACAAAACTAAGACTGTATAAAGAAAGATTATTAAATCCCACTAGTTTTTAAAGCTAATTAAAAATATAATTTTTAAAAGGGAGTTTGAAGAGAAGTACTCCACATTTAATGGACAATGCTGCTCCCAGAAGATATAGCTTATTAAATGAAAATCTCAGTATTCAGAGGACTATCCAAAAACAACAGAGGCTAATGCAATGGTCTTGGTTGCTCACCTTAACTACAAGATAAGGCCTTACTGTTGAAGATATTATACACTAGTTGCAGGACACAAAGAAATCAGTCTTGAATTGGCCAGGATATTCTCCCTGCTGGCTAGCTTTTACAGTGCTATACAGGCTGTCGGGGATCAAAATTCCAGGGTAGGGAGGTCATAGACCCTAAGGGAGAATGTATTAATGTTACTTTTCTTAACCGTCATGTTATCAAAGAGTCTTCTAAATATTTGTGTTAATATCCATAGATGTGTGCTTCTCCCAACCTTGGTCAGTGAAGCTCCTTACTGTGCTGGTAATGGTTAGTCCAGTTTAAGGTGCTGAGAATGAGTGATTGTGACTCCTCAGTCACGGATGGGTTATTGCATCTCTGCCCCCTCCCAAGGCTCCCGGAGCATCAAGGAAGAGGGGGTGGAAAGAATGTAATAGTCAGAAGATTGGAAGGAGAGCCGTGAATGCTGTCCTCTGGACGTAGCATGGCTTTGGCGCACGTGAACCACAGCAGCTGTGGTTACCTACACAAGATTTCCCCAAGATCAAGCCAATTAAGATTCTAGCATAGAAGCTGGAGAGATGATGACTCAGCAGTTAAGAGCATTGTCTGCTCCTCCAGAGGACCTGAGTTCAAATCTCAGAACCCACATGGTGACTCATAACCATCCAAGTCCTGGGAGAATCTGACACCCTCTTCTGACTTCCGCTGGCATCAGGCATGCAAGTACTTCACAGACATGCATTCAAACACTCATATGCATAAATATATTTTAATTCCAGCATGAAGTCGGGAGGGGATCCTGAGCCCCCCACTCCTAGCCGAGTCAGCTGATGACCTCTGGGTGGAGGGAAGAGTCATTTCTCTTTAAGAGAGGGAACACTGTTCTGTTCCCCAGACCTCAGTGGATGCCCCCATGCCCATGTATATAGGGGTGCCACTAATTCTATGAATTAAAAATTAGTCAGTAAGGGAATTAGAGAGATCACTCAGGGGTGAAGAGCACTGGCTGCTCTTAGAGAAGACAAAATCTCAATTCTCACCAGTCACAGGGCAGCTCACAACCCTCTGTAACTCCAGTTCTAGGGGGTTTGATGCCTTCTTCCGACTTGCATGGCACCAGGCATGCGTGTGGTGCAGATGTGAATGCAGTCAAAACTCATACACATAAAGTAAAATAAAATATTTTAAAAGTAAATAAACAGGACATGAAGTTAAAAGAGAGATATGGTAGAGTTGGAGGAGGGAGTATGGAAGAGATACGATGAAGATACATTATATACATATGTGAAATTTTCAAATAATAAGTACAAATAATTTTTTTAAGAGGAAAAAGCATAAATAAGCAAGCAAACAGAACAAAGGCAGTTGATGTTTTCTACCTGGTTGGCCTGGGAGTATAGAGTATAGTTCCATACTGAAGGCTCAGGTCACACAGGGAAGAACACAATTTTCTCACCCTCCTCCATAAAACCTTAAGGGACAAAGACGCAGAACGCCCACTTCTTGGTTTCTCCAGTGTGTGAGCCTTAACTCTGCAGATGCGTCTGCATTGCTGGAGTAAAGCTCTGCTGGCCTTTCCCGCAGTCTGGCTCCCTCTTTGGGAAGGTGCTCTAGGGCAGGGCTTCTTAAACAGTTTCTACCTGGGACTCATTTTCACCCGAGACATTCTTGTATGCTCTTGGATATATAGGACGTATGCCGAGATACAAACCAAACACTTACTCTCAACAAACAGTTCTTTGGTATATGTGTCTTTTCATCCTTATTAAAGATAAAGTCCGTTTTATCACAGAACATTGATTAAAACAGACTCTATAACATGTCCATTATTATAATTTTCTTTCTTTTTTATGGTGCTAGGAATCAAACCAAGCCTAAGGTTTTACACATTCTAGACAATTGCTCCATCACTTATGGCCCCAGAACTCCAAAGCTCAACACACGGGTACTTACGGGTCTGAGAAGTACTCCAACAGCCCTGCTTGCCTACAGGAGCTAAAAAGTCATTGCTGGGGTGGCTGCTTGTGTCAAACCTCATGAAAAGGAGGGATACCCAATGCTGTGATCACTATAGCCACACTGGATTACCAGGTGACCATTCATGCAAGCATCAAGGAACCGGCAGAGGGAACTCCTTCCTTACCTAGGGAGCCTCAGTTCAACTTGATTGCCCTCTGTCCACAGGGACTTCTCTAGCCACTGTCCTTCCTTCCTCCCATTCATTCATCTGGGCCCAGTGCTGTCTACACTTCTACAAAGCCTCCAATGTTCCGAAACTCATATTTATTTATGTGTCTGACCTAGCATGCTCAGGACACATCTCACTCATATTTGGTTCCAGAATAAATTCTCTTTTGTGAGGTCAAGATAAAGGAGTCACACCCTTTCCTGGGTCCTAATTTCCCTGAATGAACATATAGGGTAGCATCCTTTTTACTCTTGGGAATGAGTTATTTATCAGCCAGTACCTCATGGTGATACTGCACATCTGGCACTGTTTCTATGCCCACCAAGCTGCAGTGGTGTCCTATTTGTCTGCATTTGTATACAAAGTGTAGTCAACACCTGCTTGTAAAGTTGAGCCTCTCAGGGCAACTCACCCCCTGACAAAACACTGCTTCATACAGTGTGGAATGACTTAGACACCATGGCCCAGGAACACAGACTCCTGTTACCCCAAACAGCATGTGTTCCATTGTGAAAACAGTTTCATGAGGTTTTTGTAGTAACAGAACAAAGGAAATCAGAAGTCTAGGCTCTTTAAACATCAGGTAGGTGAGGGCACATCAAAGTTGAGAAGTCTCTGCTCTGTATAGGCCTTCAATGTTCCTTGATGACATTCTTAGCCGCTGGGTTAGTGAGCACAAGGGACATGTTTATATATTCCAAAAGGATTTACTTAGTAATCACAAGGATATTAAGTCACACACAGTTGGAGATTGTCTTCTCTTGAATAGAAATTGTTTTTCCTTTATGGGCTTTTATTGCTATCTTAACATTCCATCTTCTGAATAGAGAACCCAATAATCATTTAAGGGCCAGATCAGGGATCAGAGCTACCAAACACTTCTGGCATCCCAAGCCTCTGGCAAGGATAAGGCTGCCAAGAGGCCCAAAGACATTTTTGAACTTTAGACAGTAAAAAGAAAACAATCAATCAAACAAACAAACAAACAAACAACAACAACAACAACAACAACAATAATAATAATAATAATAATAATAATAAATTGGTTACTTTTCTTTGAGGTCTTTTACCCTAAACTGCCTAGACAATTCTACCTCTTGTTCCTATCATGACCCCTCGAGAAATGCTTTTCCATCTATTTTTCTGAAAACTGACTTCAACTCTGACCTCCTAATGTTGAGAAGCAACCATTAGAAAAGATCATTTGGACATGGGTTTAAGCCAATAGAAAATTTATTTATTAATTTATATATTAATTTATTAGGCCAGAGACTATACTGGGTGTTTGGGATCCAAATGAAATCTCAAGTCTTTCTCAGTGTGAGTTTTTAAGACAAAAACCATGACTTATGTTTACATACCTTAGTTAACAAGAACATTTAGCCTGCAGCGGAACTACAGATGCCAAAAATGCAAGGTTAGTACATTTAGGGAGTTTCCCAGAACTATGGACTCTGCCAGATTGGGTCTTTGTTCTCATTTCGATAGGTGTTGCTATCTACATGCTGAGTTTCAAGGCCTGACTGGTACTTCCATCATGGCATCTGTTGTGGTAAAATCTGGCAGCCCATTAAACTTAGGAACGACAAGATGAAGATCCTACCAGCGACTAGACAGAGGCAGACTAACACGTGCAGGGACAGGTGTCAACTTGGGATCCTCAACAGGAAAAAGCTACCTTGGAAGCAACAAATTACTTAGCACATTTTCTGGGATTCCCACAAGGGCCTGCTCTTGTGCTGGGTGCTAAGCACACAGCGGTCGTGGACTCATTTCACATGCTGTGTGGTAAGGATGAATTGTGGTACCAAGAGTCCTTCTAGGCATCTGTGTTTGGGGACGATACTTAGAGACACTCACAGTTCAGACTGGTTATGAGTTTGGACTCAGGGATCAAACTGACTTAGTTCCTCTTTAAAGAGATAAGAGCACACACTTTACAGAGCCTTTTGAATTACAGCATAATATACACACGAAGAACTGAACGTGATCCAGTTATACATTGTGCAACTTAATTAGGCCTCACACACTGAACACATCTGATTCATCAGTGAGTTTTTTTGTTGCAGCTGTTTTAGGGAATTAAATAAAAATAATGTATGTAAAATATTCAACACATGCTTGGCATGTAGCTAATCTCAATAAATATTAATGATTATGTAAATTTAAGGCCTTGCCCTGTGTCTGAAGCATAGAGCATAGGCCCCACGTCTCCTTGGGGATGTCCGTACCTTATAGCCAACCTGCTATCCATCTCTCTCATTTCCAGAATGCCTAAACAGGAGGAGAAGAGGAGGCCTGGCAATGTTCACTTGCCTGAATCAGAGCAAATGTTCCTCAAAGGCCTCTGCATGTAGCTGTCTGTTCTTCAAGCCTCAAGGCCTTGCCACACTTGTCACTTGTGTGGGGAGCACAGTCAGTCCACCAATGCTCACTGACTCTGTAGTGACTTCAACTGTGGCCATTGCAAGCCCTTGATGACTAGTTATGGGAGGCAGCAGGTGCTCAGGCTCCTTGACGGTGTTCAGGCTATTATAGCCAGTTTCAGCGGCTGCACAACTACACAGGACCCAGAAAGGTTTGCATAATTCAGGAACCATCCAGAACTGCCCTGTACCCCAGCAGTTTGAAAGCACCAAGGCTGAAGCGCACCAAGTGGCTAACACAGAGCCGTTGAGCTACTGCAATCTATAAATATCCCAGCCTATAAATATGTATATGTCCTGGACTTCTAAGTAGTCACCATCTCTCACTTCTGCCCCAGAGGGAACAAACTGTGCTTGGTCAAGAGAAGGAGGTGGTAGGGGAGATGATGAGGCCAAATGCTTTCTTGTCTCTTGCCTAAAGGGAAGGGAGAGGGCTTGAATTCAGACATGTGCGTGTTGCTTACTGAGTAGAGGCATACAGAGATCTTCTGGAGCTCTCTGAGATTTCAGGTGGCTGGGGGGGAGGGGGAGCAACGTGTGCAGGAATAGATACATGCCAGCTATGGAATCTGCATAGAGAAATGGGATACAGAACCCTGAGAGCCATGTGGCAAAGCCCAAGTTCTTTCATGGTGAGGACGGTACAGGAAAGTGGGGGGAGGGGAGGGGAGCGTGGAATCGTTGAAGGTCTCCATCATGAAAGGTCTTCCTGGGAAGGTGCTGAACTTGGGTCAAGTTTATCAATAGGAGACTCTGCTAGATCAGAATTTGGGTTTTTTTCCAGCACAGATCTGAGTGTCCACTGTGTGTCTGGCAGCTAAAGGCTCAAATGCTGGGGAGAGTGGCAACAATGTGTTCATGAGACAAAGGAGCACATTTTATGAGGATTTTGAAAATCAAGCTATGAATACAAGTATCTGAACAACTGGGAGAGAGGAGACAAAAATGTGCCAGGGGAAGGTAAGTGCTCATGTCCCCTTTTCCTATAGGACCTGTCTTTGCCTGATAAATGAGAGGAGGAGATAAAAGATACATACATGGGTTTTGAGTGCAGAGACAATCATTATAGTTCCACACAGACCCAGACACATAGAACCTAATGAGAAAAGGCAAGTGACATTGTGCCTGCAACAAATCTCTAAGGAGGTGTGGCAAGCATGACATCAGCCAGGACATGGAATTATGGGAGATTTGGAGGACATTGCTCTGCCTGAGAAAGATGAAATGCCTTCTGTGGAGGATGAACAGAAGGAGCACCCCAAGTCTCCAAGTGTCAGCCCGGACACCGAGAGAAAGAATCGAGCACAGACTAGCACATTTCTCAAATTCAGGCAGGTATGGTGCTTCCGAGTCATCTGTGGTTTGATTGATGGTGATAATTAATCCCAACTGTGAATTAACTACTTCTAGAACTACCTGGGGATAGATCTCTGGGCACGCTTGTAGGATAATAATTTGATTAGGTTAATTGAGATGGCAAGATCACCCACGTGGGGTGTCACTATTCCCTGAGCTGAGATCTGGACTAGACAAAAAGGAAAACATGCTCCTAATGCCTTCTATGCCTTTCCCATCATGATGGGCTGCAAAATAATCCTTTCCCCCATATGTAGCTTTGGTCAGGGTATCCAATCATCGCAACAGAAAGTAACCAAGACAACAGCATTGGGTGGAGTAGGGTGGCTGTTAAATGAGGTTTGATTGGCTGGCTTTGACTACACCCTATCTGCTGTCTAGAGAATTCACATTATTTTCATAGAATAAAAATGTAAACTACAGTGACACTTGAGAACAGAGTTTTTGAAGCCTTGGAAGAGTGCTGGTAAAATGGAATTAAACACAAAATCTTGCCCAGTAGAGAAAGTCTCTCCACAAAAGTAATAAGGAAGCAAGACTTGGATGGTCAGTCAAATATTTTCACCAAAATGTGTCACACCCCTCAGGCGATCTAATAAAGGATTGCCAGTACAAAGTATCCTTTCCTTCATGTAGCTAAGGAGATGCACCCATTGCACTAATGTTCTCAAGGGCGGACACTTGGCCACCTATCAGCACAGAGCTTGTCCTCACTTGATTTTGGCCATGAACAACATGTGTTGGCTTTATCTAGAGGATGAGGAAGCTTCCTATAGATTTTATGGTGGGGGTTGTGTTGTGTATTGAGCAGAGTGACCACTGCAGGTAGGCTAGATTTTGTTTTTGGCTTTCTTTGTTGTTGTTTGGTTGGGTTTGGGGTTTTTTGTTTTTTTTTCTTCTGCGAGAAATATTTTAGAGATGAAAAAAGAAAATGAAGGTTTATTTCAGCTCACAGTTTTCATGATTTTAATCCAAGGGACTGCATCCCTTGTTTTGGATTCAGAGCAAGGCAGAATAACATGGCAACAGGAGTGTGTGTATTGGGGGCAGGAGGCAGGTCATCTCATGCCCAGAAAGCAGAGAGCAACAGAATGGGATATCAAATTTCAAGGAAACATCCCAGGGAACTACTTCCTCCAACTGATCCCGCCTCCTGTCCTGCTTTCTACCAATTCCCAATAATGCCATCATTCTGTAACTCCATCAGGACAGATGGATTAGGACAGAGCCATGAGCATCCAATCAGTTCTCAAAACTCCATCAGCTGACAACCTGAGGTCTTTAAAATATGCATTTCAGAATTAAGTCACAACAGTCCCTTAGCTTTCCAAAGGACCTGAAGATATATTTTAATTTATGAATAAGTCATGCAAAACCATGAACTGAACAAGGACAACAACAGACATACCAAAATGGATGGGGGAATGGCCACTAGACCTCAGTCCTACACTAAGAACTACAAGTGACTAAGGAATGCAGAGAGTAGGAGAAAATCATCTCTCTCAGGGGAGAGTACACCAATTGATTATCCAGTACCAAATTCTCAGCTCTGAAAACACACATACAAGTGACATCATAGGGACTGAGTCCCTTATATTTAGGAATATATATATATATATATATATATATATATATATGTATATGTATATATATGTATGCATATATGCATATAATAGAAATTCATGAAAAAAGAGGCCATAAATTTGAAAAAGAATAAGGAGGGATATATGGGAGAGTTTGGAGGCAAGAAAGGGAAAATAATATAATCTCAAAGGTAAAAGAAATAATAAAAAAGGCAGGGGATGGGGTGTCTCTTGAAGAAAAGTTGACTGACTTGAAAGACAGGCAAGAGGATTATTTCATCATTATGAAGATTTATATACATTTTTAAAGACCAAGAAATAATGAAAAGAAGGGAAGTCTTTGCCTTTGTTTTCAACACAGAGAAGTTAAGCCTCTTATTTTTAATTGTTTGCCCTCACAGCCTCCGTGTCACTATTAAGCCTTATAATTATTTTGATTACAGTGTCTACCTTTCTCTGAGCAAATGTAATTGCCTAAATATCCAGCAAGTCCATAATAAAATATTGTGATGGTTTGAATATGGATGGTCTCTATAGAATCATAGATTTGAATGCTTAGTTATCAGGGAGTAGAATGCTTTGGAAGGATTAGAAGGATTAGGAGGTTTGTATTTGTAGAAGGTGTATCACGGGGTGGGGAGTGGGCTTTGAGGTTTCAAAAGCCCATGCCAGGCTCAGTCTCTCTCCCTGATGCCTGAAGGTGAGGATGTAGTTCTCAGCTTCTTCTCCAGCACCAGGTTGCCTTATGTTCCACCTTACTCCACACAATGACAGAACCGTAAGCAAGCTTCAATTAAATGCTTTCTTTTACAAGGGTTCTCTTGGTCATTGTGTTTATTCACAGCAATAGAACAGTGACTAAGACAAATAAAAACAAATTACCAGCATCACAATATGATGAATTTAATATTTCACTATAATACTCAACTTGGGGTATTATTCTTTAAACATAGCAGACAGTTGCTTTTGTTTATCTATTGATACTGGATCTTGTTACATGAATTCTAATCTAACTTTATTAATAATAAAAACCCAGAGTCAGATATAGTGTTAAATGGTGAAGATCAGAGAAGCAGAGCAGCCAACCACTAGGGAATTCTTTTACCTCTACCAATGCTCAGACTGAAGGGGTGATCCTGTTCTCAGGCTACATTTCTGTAGTGATGGGAGCAGCGGTCTGCATTCCCATCTAGCTCCCGGCCACCTGGCTAGCTTATGCCCCGAAATAACAACACACAAATTGTATTCTTTTAAACACTGCTTGGCCCATTAGCTTCAGCCTCTTACTGGCTAACTCTCACATTTTGATTAACCCATATTTAGTAATGTGTGTAGTACCACAAGGGGTGGCTTACCGGGAAGATTCTAGCCTACGTCCATCTTGGGTCAGAGCTTCATTGCATCTGTCTCAGAGAGGAGAGGCAGGGCAATTGTCTGAGCCATCTGCCTCACTTCCTTCTTTCTGTTCTGTCTACTCCACCCACCTATCTTCTAACCTATCAGGCCAAGCAGTTTTCTTTATTAATTAACCAATGAAATCAACAGATTGATAGAAGACCTGCCTCCATCACATTTCCTGACTGCAACTGTCTCCACCAACCAAATCTCAGACTGAAACTGTCTCCACCAACCAAACCTCAGTCTGCAACTGTCTCTACCAAACCAAACCTCAGACTTCAGCTGTCTCCAACAAAGCAAACCTCAGACTGCAGCTGTCTCCAACAAACCCCAGACTACAACTGTCTCCATCATTATGCTGACAGATAATCTAATGCACACCTGGACATTGTTATGCTGAGAGATAATCTAATCCACAGCTGGACATTAGGCTGAGGGATAATCTAATCCATCGCTGGACATCATTATGCTGAGAGATAATCTAATCCACACTGGACATCGTCAAACTGAGGTATAATCTAAACCACAGGTGGACATCATTATGCTGAGAGATAATCTAATCCACATCTGAACATTAGGCTGGACATTATGCTGAGGGATAATCTATTCCACAGCTGGACATCGTCATGCTGAGAGATAATCTAATCCACAGATGGATATCGTCATGCTGAGAGATAATCTAATCCACAGTTGGACATCGTTATGCTGAGGGATAATCTAATCTAGATCTTTACATCATTATGCTGAGAGATAATTTAATCCACAGCTGGACATCGTCATGCTGAGAGATAATCTAATCCACAGTTGGACATCGTTATGCTGAGAGATAATCTCATCCACACCTGGACATTATGCTGAGAGATAATCTAATCCACAGCTGGACATCATGCTGATATATAATCTAAACCAGAGTTTTCCATCAGTGAGGGAATATTACGGGAAAGGGGGTGAAAGACTATATGAGTCAGAAGGGATGAGGATACTAGTAGAATAGCCCACTGAATCAACTAAGTGCAGCTCATATGGGCTGACAGAGACTGAAGCGGTACGATGGAGGACTCTCATTGGTTAATAAAGAAACTGCCTTGGCTTTTTGATAGGGCAGGATTTAGATAGGTGGAGTAGACAGAACAGAATGCTGGGAGGAAGGGAAGTGAGGCAACTGCCTCAAGCAGTTGCCATGACTCTCCTCTCTGAGATGGATGCAGGCTAGAATCTTCCCAGTAAGCCACCCCTCATGGTGCTACACAGATTACTAAATATGGGTTAATCAAGATGTGAGAGAATTAGTTAATAAGAGGCTGAAACTAATGGGCCAGGCAGTGTTTAAATGAATATAGTTTGTGTGTTGTTATTTCGGGCATAAGCTAGCCAGGTGGCAGGGAGCCAGGCGGGAATGCAGCCTGCAGCTCTCCACACTACAACAGTAAGTAAGTATGAGCCTTCATGGGTCCGCACCAGGTCCTCTGCCTGTATGTTGTGACTGTTAATTTGGTGTTTTGATGCGACTTCTAACCATGGGACCAGGTATATCTCTGATTCCTTTGCCTGCTCTTAGGACTCTTTTCTTCCTATTGGGTTGCCTTGCCCAGTCTTGATACGAGGGCTTTTGTCTTGTCTTATTGTATCTTGTTTTGTGGTGTTTGGTTGTTGCCTCTTATAAGCCTGATCCTTTATGAAGGGAAATGGTCAGGGCGTGGATGTAGGGGAGAGGGAATATGGGGCGAAGCTGGGAGGAGGGGAACCTGTGGTTGGAATATATTGTATAAGAGAAGAATATATTTTCAATAAAATTTGCTTAAAAATTAATTTATAGCTTCCCAGGCAGTGGTGGCACATGCCTTTAATCCCTGCTTTTAGGAGGCAGAGGCAGAGAAATCTCTGTGAGTTTGAGACCAGTCTGATCTACAGAATGAGTTCCAGGACAGGCTCCAAAGCTACACTGAGAAACCCTGTCTCAAAAAAGAAAGAAAGAAAGAAAGAAAGAAAGAAAGAAAGAAAGAAAGAAAGACAATTTATGTTTACTTTGTTGTCACTAAATGTATTAGTGTAGAAGGTCTCATTTGAACTCTGTTGAAATCAGACTGTTGGTCTTGTAGGTCCTGATAAAACCCATACTGCCAGGGCTATTTAGAGCTATGTGATTGTGGGAGCCATCACAGGGAGAAAGGGAAAAGAAAGAAGAAAGAAAGGAAAGAAAGAAGAAAGAAGAAAGAAAGAAAGAAAGAAAGGAAGGAAAGAAGGAAGGAAAGAAGGAAGGAAAGAAGGAAGGAAGAGAAGTGTACCAGACCAACTCCCTCTTCAAAGTGATCCTTAAGTTAATTGGAACAAGTCCTGCTGTGCTAGGACAGAGCAAGCAGCCACGAGAACAATGACATACTTCTAGAATTTCTCTTCCCAGTTTAGTTTGATGCCAATTAGTCACTTTGGAAACTTAAGCTTTGGGTCCATTGTAAGAACCATAGTACAGTCCTCCTGTGGTGTTGGCCTTGCCTGGGAAGCATGGCTCCAGTTACGTGTCTTTGTCTCTGATAGCGATGTGGGAGATTGGCAGCACTTGAAAGGGTCACTCTCGGCAAGGTGACAGCCCTCTTTTCTCGGCAACACTTTGTGTAGGCAAAGTCTCCCTATGGCCAGGTATAGCTGGCTTCCTCTGGCCATCCTTTCAGGCCTTTTATAAAATATTGATTTAAGACTCCAAGTTCCTGTAAGAAAAGAGCCTTTCAGGTGCTGAACAAAATTATGAGAAGAATCAATTATGCCTGACACAAGCTGTGATTATATCCAAATCCATAGGCCTACCACACACAAGTTCCAAAGAAAAGAGCTCAGGTGCCATGTTTTTATATTATTTATTGTTTATGTTATTCACTTTCTCCATTTTGATTCATTTGTTCTACTTATTCAGAAGGTTGGGTTTGTGTGCAAATATTTTCTGAAATTCTGGACTGTAGCAGAATTAATAGTGTCCACTGATTTGGTGTGCCTTGTGGGGACTGAGTATAGGCTGAGAACATTGGCTGTGGCTGAGCTCCAGCTCCTGAAAAGGAAAGTCTTCCTCTTGCCCAGATGTCACACACACACAGCCCTCACTTCTCTTCTTCAGCCACTGTTCTCTAGATTACTCCAGAAATTAGTAGCTGGTCCAAGTCTGTCCTTGTGGCCCTGCTGTTCTCGCAGTCCAGGCTTGGTCAGTTGGCAAGAGGACTGGATAAGGTTACCGAGTCTGCAGCATGATTTTTAGCTGCTCTAGACATGCTAGCTAACACTGAGAACCTTCGACTAGCTGCTGGGGAGTTCTCAAGGACTGCTGCTAACCCCTTCGAGGAAAGGATCTCTGATGTGCTCACTTCATCTGCCCTGAAGGAAGCAGTGTAGTGTTGACTCCTCTCAGCCCCTTCTATAGCAGGTGGTGACTTAGTTTGTGACAGCTTGGTTAGCGATCAAGTGAGATCTTTGGGTTGTAGAACTCTCTCAAAGGCCAGCACATATTTCTGTGCATACATTGTAACTTGAAAACACAGTTTCTAGCCCTGATGCTCAAAAGAGAGGGTTGACAGCATTTTTAGTCAGTTTGTCCTGTCTTGATCTTAGTGTCCACGGAGAGCAAAATAAACGTCCTATCTCTTCATTTTGAAAATCTGAGCCAGATGCCTACTCAAGGTAGGCCCTTAGCTTCCTAGAGGACCTGGGGCAGGGATGCCATCTTCTGGAAGGTTTGTTTCAGAAAGAAGGCTCCTAGTTCCTTTAGAAAACATGGGTGAGCTAAGAGACAGGAGATGGGCTTACAAAGTTATGGTAGACTTTCAGTATATTTTAAAAGATGAAAAAACTGAAAGAAGTGTTTGTGGGTAAAGTAAAAGTGTGTTGCTGGAAGTTGCTCACTCATTCCCAGCTGCTCAGACATGAAATAATTTCACAAAACTGTATTAATTGAACAGTTTGGCCAATGACTCTAGCATATTCCTAGAAAGCTCTGACATCTTAAATTAACCCATTTTCTTTATTTTATATTTACCACAAGGCTTGTGGCCTACTGACAAGGTTCTGGCTGCTGGCTCACATATTTCTCCTCTAGTGGTCACATGGCTTCTCCCTGACTCTGCCTTCTCTCTCTCTCTCTCTCTCTCTCTCTCTCTATATATATATATATATATATATATATATATACACATATATATACATATATGTGTATAGATATATATATATACACACATATGTGTGTGTGTGTGTGTGTGTGTGTGTGTGTACTTCAGCCTGGCTATATTCTGTTAAGCCATTGGCCAAAAGCAGCAGCAGCTTCTTTTTCTTCTTCTTCTTCTTCTTCTTCTTCTTCTTCTTCTTCTTCTTCTTCTTCTTCTTCTTCTTCTTCTTCTTCTTCTTCTCCTCCTCCTCCTCCTCCTCCTCCTCCTTCTCCTCCTCCTCCTCCTCCTCCTCCTCCTCTTCCTTCTTCTTCATGTGTAGTTCAGGCTGGCCTTAAACTCCAGATCCACCTGCCCCTGCCTCCTTCAGCAAATCCTACCTGCCTGCGCCACCAGAACCAGCAAAAGCAGCTTCTTTATTAACCAATGGCAATAAAACATTCATAGCATACAGAGAGGAATCCCACATCAGAAGTGGAGGAAGAAGTCATTCCTTTCTATTTCAAATGGGAAAAGTAGGCTTTTTACTCTTACTTTGTATTTTCTATTACAGCAGAGAAATAGTTACTCTTCCTGTTTTCCTCTCTGTGAAGGAATGAATCAGGACCAGAGTCTGAGCTCTCAAAGGATCCGAAAGGATAACCCACATAGGTCCCAACTTGAATTGAGTGCAGAATCATTTTGGACACTTGGTTGACCAGTTATCTCTGATGTTCTCCAAGGAGAGAGATGACTATAACCACAGGAGTTCCTTTCAGGTTCTGAATACTTTCTTTTGCTATATTAACTATCCAGAGTTATCATCAGATAGGAAACTTGTCATCAGTCACAAGACATTTCCTAGTCTCTTGGTGGGAGCAGCCTGTGTAACTGCTTTCATGGTAGCTGTTTGAGTAGCAGATGACCCAGTTTTTAGAAGCCATTGAAATTCCATATCCTTTATACAACCCACTTAACAATTCAGTAAATCTGTCTTTTACACAATCTTGTAACTATGTGTGATTATCTTGGCTGCTTTCATTTGTTTATAAACATCAAAATGTTTATTTTATAGGGTTCTTATATACAAATTATCTTTCATGTGTGCATATCTGCCTAAAGTTTTATGAAGGGACCATGCTTTCTGCTACTTGGTATTTTCTACAATTTCCCATCCAATGTCAAGAATGGAGCAAAGGCTCGTGAATTGGCTATTTTTGCACAGCTGTGGTAAAATGCTTAAGACCTACAAGGAGAAAGGATTTGTTTTAGATCATGCTTTCAGGGGTTTTCGTACATAGCTCTTGGCTCTAGGCTTTGATAAGACAGAGTATCATGCAGTAGGAACATGTGGAGAATGCAGTTCACTTCCTAGCAGACAGGAATCAGACTGATGGGAGAAGTAGTCATAACCTTCAAAGGCATGCCCCCAGTGACACACCTTTGCCAGCTAGGCCCCACTTTCCCAGATTTCTATTTCCCCAAAAGGCACCACTACCTGGGGACAACATATTCAATCCAAGAACCTATGGGGTACAGTTTCCACTGAAATAATGATTCTAGTCTTAGTGGGAAGGGAAAAGAGTTACGCTACACAGGCAGATTTTAGTTCACCCTAGAAAAAAACAATACAAAAAAACCCTGCTTATCAATTAGAACCTTTCTCCAAAAATACCCTAGGGACCAGTTGCTCTCAAGAGCTATTAGTAGCTAGAATCTGGAAGACTATTCATCATTGTACCACATTGGAATTTCTGCAACAAATAGGGTTCTCTGGTAGCTTTCAAAAAAGTTTGGGATTGGACTCCAGAAGGTAAGAAGGAGGGGATTACTTACTGAGATATAATGAGATAGAAGTCACAAGGGCTGGGTTTTCTACTCAAATTCCTGATGACCCTATTATCCCTCCCTTCAGCTATGGAGAGACATGAAACTAATGTCAAGGGTCCCTTGAGATTCTCAGGTAGTGAATACATTGCCATGCGTAGTTAAATGAACACTCGTAGCCTGTCTGACATACCAAGAAAATGTGGGAGAGGACACACTTCTTTCCTGCTGCAATGCTATCAGACCACTAGAAGGGCACAGGAACTGAAAGGTAAGAACACTTCCCAAGGAGCCAAACTTTAGCTTCCAGTTGTGGTTCCAGATGTGAGTAAAGCCAAGGGTTTCCCTGACAGCTGAACTCTTCTTTCATATAGCTACCACTCTTCTCCCCCTTTCCACTCTAGTCTTGCTACCTGTGTTAATGTGCAGCTGGGCCCTAATGTCTTCCTCTGGGGAGGGAGTGAGAAGGTGTGACATCAATAAACACAGACACCGATCAAAGGGATACAGCGAACTCATTTATTGGACAATGGGAAAAACTTATTTTTCCTCCCTGCACCCAATCCGTTGACACTGCATGGTTGCCCCTCATTGGCTAGGCATAATCAGGACCTCTGACAGCACCAGGCAGACTCCAGGTTGGCTCCTCTTGGCCTGGTAGGCCTTAACTTCCTACAGAGGTGCTGCTGCTTTTGAGCCCACCACCACTGAGTGTGTGGAAAAAGGAACATGCAAGAAACGACATTTTCCTAAAGTAGCTTTTCAGTGTAGCTATGAAGATGGCCCTTGAGAGGTTAGTTCACATGGATACAGGCTCATATCATGTTGAGAACACAAGGTGTGCTGGCTAGTTTTTATGTTAACTTGACACAAGCCATAATTTTTTTTCTAAAAGAGAGAACATCAATTGATAAAATGCCCCATTAGATTGGCCTATGAACAAGCCTGTGGAACATTTTCTTGATTGACAATGTGGAAGTGTCCAGCCCATTGTCAAAGTTGATCCTGGGTTCTATAAGAAAGAAGTCTGAGCAAGTCATGAGAGAAAGCCAATAAGCAGCTCCCTTCTGTGGCCCCTGCTTTAGCTCCTGTTCCCAGGTTCTTGCCTTGAACTCCTTCCCTGGATGATGGACTACAAGATAGAAGGTAAAATAAATCCTTTATTCTCCAAGTTGCTCTTGGTCATGGTGTTTTTATCACAGCGATAGAAAACCCAACTAAGACACAGTGAATAAAGCCATTTCATAGACTGGGTCAAGCTTCTGGAAGAGTCGTTGTAACTTCTGACTCTCCACTTTTAAAAAGTAGCTTTATACTTTATCCTTCATAAGAACAAACTGAAGTGGCTCAAGTTTTGATATACAAGAACTATTGCTGCCCAGTGCTCATGGGGTGCTTTTTAATTTTTAAAACTGCCAGCAGCCTTCCCAGAGAAGACACATGACTGACTACAGAAAAGCGCTAAAGTTCAATCGCACACAAGCAGCACAGTCTGTGCTAAGAATAGAAAGCTGCCTTTTTCCAGGGAGCCACAGAGCTCCGAGACCTCTCCTGAGACTGGCCCATGCAGAATTAGAGAGTACAAGTGGTGATTTAAAGATAAAGTATACACATTCACCAAAGTCTGGACCTCCTATATGTAAAATATAGGGAAAACTGGACTAATCTAACAGTGGTTAATTTAGGGAAAAGTAAGTTGTGACATAAAATTTAACTTTGTAAAATTAGGCAGCATATTAAACACTGCCATGAAACGTGTGAATCATTTACAAGACTCGATCATAGCAAAGAAACTTTAGGTTCCAAGTCTTTTTTAAGTGCTAAGAGCTCAAGAAAAAATTTATACTCAGCAAAGGAACTTCAACAATAGAGTACAAGAGAAAAAAGGGGATGGGGTAGGAAGTCAGCCTTGAAAAATATCCCGTTTCCACCCATTCAAGAGGCTCCTCACCTTATGTATGAAGCTTTTAGTGAATACAATCTCAGGCCCCGAACTCTGAGGTCTCTTAGTGGGCACAGCCTTCAAAGTACACCCGCCTAACAAAATACCTCACTGCCTACCAAGTTTCAGCAGGGAGTCTTCACTGGTTCTCAAGAAGTACACATAAGCAATGTATATCAACACTATATATGTGCGCTTCTGGGGAAACTAAACATCACACTAGCTTTTAGTTGGGTGGTGTTACCCACAAAGGCTTTCCTATGGTAGAGATGCTCCATTATGGAAAGAGTAACATTTTACAGAAATATTTTTGCCCTCCCCCCAAATAAAGAGACATTCAATGGAAACTACTTTTTCCTGCACTGCTCTGAGGTCAGCACCAAGAACAGGAGTCAGTAAGCTACAGCTCAAAAGCCAAGTGCAATTTTTAGCTTTTTGTATGGATTATAAGTTTTATACATTTTAATGTCTGATAAATATAAATTCTGTGATCCATTATAATGAAATGAATTCCAGTCTGATTTTATTGGAACACAACCATATTAGTTTGCTTACGATTTTTTGCCCAGGGATGTTTTTACATGCTACAACAGCAACACTGAGCAACTGTGGTAGAGATAGCCCACAAAGTCTAAAATAACTGGCCCTTTACCAAGTTTTCTGACTCCTGGCATAGGACAGACTATATCACATAGTAAACACTAAGGTCTTTGTTGGAAGAAAGAACCCACCCGAAGCAAGCAGCAAAATGGCTGTATCTTGTTTTCTAAGCAACTGCTAAGTCCATCACAAACTTCTAGCTGATGTGCCATCCAAAGGATAATTAGGGATAGATGGAAAATAAGTACCATCCCTATCCTTTGGCAGCCCAATGTCCAGACGAGGATAAACTTTACACGCATATTGGGAAACACACCAACCACCTAGACCGATGAGACACTGGCTGTGAGTAGAAGCAAGTAGAAGCAGCTCAGTTCAATTTTAGCCCACTCTTAAGTTTCTGGAATAAAATGTTCTTTATATTATATAGAAACAAAGTATTTATATTTACATTTTGAGTATATAAAATTGTTTTTACTATGTTTCTTTCAAAATTTTTGGGGCCGGAAAAATTGCTTAGCAGTTGAGATCACTGGTTACTCTTCCGGAGGACCCGCTTTTGGTTCCCAGAATCCACATGGAGGCTCACAGCTGTCTGTAACTCCAGTTCTAGAGGATCTGATGCCCTCTTCTGGCCTCCACAGACACACATGCAGACAATCATCCATACAGATAAAATTTAATAAGAAAACTTTAAAAATTGAAGTTTATGTTTTCAAAACAAACAAGCAAAACCCTCCTAAACTTTTGGGGAGGAAATCACTATGTACAGATCATACTTAAAGTGTAGGTATGCCTCAATTGGTATTTTGAGGGTGGGATATATCCACAAATTGGAATTCTGCCTCCTCTTTTCTACAGTTACTGACAGTATGGCTTCACAATTTATTCCATATATGTGGTTGCAAATCAACGCTTATTCTGTTGTTCACTTGTTCCAGTTTTGGGCAAGAGAGCTACATTTTCTGAAAATTCATTGCCCTTAAATTCTTAGGACTTTTACTTGCTTAAGATTCAGCTGAGGTTTTTTCTCTTAAGATAAAAACCCGATAACCACCTCTCCTCGAATTCTTCATCTCTCACTGTGTTAGTTCCTGTGTTTTCCTAGTGATCACACAAAGCTCATGTCTGCCATATTTCTGCCTAGGTGCCTAATTTTCTTAGTAGACAATAAGCTACAATTTATAATTATTCTGGAACATAGGACAGAGTACTCACAGAAGCAGGAGCTCAACAGATCTTTGGAAATGAGTTCACAATTATCTAACCATCAACAAAAGCAGCAGAGATGCTGTCAAGTTAACTTTTCTGTGAGGAAGTGCAAGGTACTACTACTACAAGCCAATGAACACAATGAGCTCACAGGAAGCAGCCAACACCAGCTATATCTGCATGATTACATCAAGGGTACTGATCAATTACCCTTATATTTAGAACCAGGGCTAGATGTCTTCTAGATTTGTTTAGCTAAAAGTTTGTGAGCATTGTAGCCATGATGTTTCCAAGTGACTCACTGCTGGCCTGGTATAATGCAATCCCCTGAAGAAATAAACTAGCTGGGGTAAGTTCTTTTGGTTAAGATGAACTCCAATAGCTGAAGCAGGATTTAAGGTGGCTAATTTTATCTTTAATTCAAGCTCCTATTAACTTTCAACTATTTTCCTTTTTGCCTTTACTAATTCATTAGCCATAAATCTGATTCTCCTTAACTGTTTTATAACAAAATCCTAATTCTCAATCATGCCCAAAAAATGCCACTGTACTGGGTTCCTCTGTTCAAACTCATCCTGTATTCTCTTCCTTGCCTACTAATAATCCAGAAAGACAATGTAGCATGAATAATAAAAACTCAGAGATAGATATTGGGGGTCAACCGGAAGATCTGAAAAGCAAAACTGCCAGCCACTGGCTCTTACCTCCACTCAGACTGAAAATGGGCGATCCTCTCTCCATGAGTGCTCAGACTGAGACTGAGACCTGTCTCCTCCCGTTTTATATTCCTTGCTAGTGCTAGGATTAAAAGTGTGCACCACCACTGCCTGGACTGTATGACTGCCTAATCTAGCTGCTTGGCACTGATCTTCAGACAAGTTCTCTTTATTATAACACAAATAATATACCACTATAAGATAAATCTAAAAGTTGTAGTTAAGTTCCAAAACTTTCCCCACCCTGGTTTATTGAGATGAAGTTTCATTTCAGGTAAACCAGGCTGGCCTAGAAATTGCTATGATGCTGAAGATGATCCTGAATTTCTGACCTTGTTGTCTCTACCACCAAGCGCTAAGATGACAGGAGTGTGCCACCACATTTGGTTTCAGTCTCCTAATTTTTTTTTTTTGCTACTTAACTCAATCTTTTAACAAGAACTTTACAAAGTAATTCAAATTTTAAGTGTTCTCTATGCACAAAAACGTATGTTTGGGAATAAAGACAAGCTCTGTGAAAAACTTTACAAAGCCACTGAAATGAAAATTAAACATACCTTGACAATTTATTCTTGGTAATTTTGTTAAAAATGTATATGTCCTCTAATCATAATTTAAGCATTGTATTTTTACAAGGAATAGCATTATTTTGATCTTGATGTACTGCAGAGGCGAACTCAAATTTAGAACACTTTATGATTTTCAAGAAAAAGAAAAAAAAACTAAATGAAGGGGCTGGGAATGTAGTTCAGTTGATAAATGCATAAAGCCTTAGGATGTATTTCCCCCAGCACTTAAAAGTAGGAGGAATGGCACATGATTATATCCCAGCACCCAGGAGAGAGGCAGGATGATCAGAAGCTCAAGGTGACTTGCGACTATAGAATAAAATTGTTTGGTCTAGGCTACATGGTAATCTATCTTTTAAAAAAAAAAGAAAAAGGAAAGCACCAGGTTAAAATAATTTATTTAAGAAAGGGACAAATCCTTTTGATAAGCACACAGAATATTCTATCTTGTAAACATGGACACTACCGTGACCAACTCTACTAGAGCTCGAGGAGAACAATTAAAAATGTGGGCATGGAAAAACAGCATTTAAAGGAATTCTAGGTGGTGTTAACTACTTCCTACTTTAAACATTTTCAGGACATGTAGCTCTAATACCAGGATCTCTTTTAGAACACTCTCCCTACATTTCCACAAGCTGCCATTCATTAATCTCAACATTCACTGGTGACAGATGGTAACTTGAAATTTTAAAGATTTATTCATATGTGTGGGTGTTTCACTGGCATGGATGCCCATGCACCGTGTCAGATTCCCTGGAAATGGGGTTATAAGCAGTTGTGGGCAGCCCTGTGGTTTCTTGAAATCACATTTGGGTCTTCCACAAGAGCAGCAGTGCTCTTGATTACTGAGTAGTCTCTCTGGCCTCCAGATAGCAGCCCTTTCTCTCACACTTGGGGCCAAATGTTTAGCAGGTTTTAAATTCTAGAAATCATGTAAGATGCAATTCTCTAGAAGCTGTGAAAACTAGTAAGTTTCACTGAAGTTGGAAGAAAAGTCATTTAAAGATAAAACCTTACCTAAACTGTAAGATTCTTTTTCCTCTTTCCTAGCCAATCTCATACAACATGAACACGCATGCTTTGCTGCAGAAGTGTGTGCTGGACCATAAAATACTGCTTTAGTTTTGCTGGGGTTGCTATTTAATATAGTTTCATGATTTCTCTGAATTCTGATATTTGAAAGATTCTAAATTTCAAGAGACACTTGGCTTCAATAAATACACCGAGAAAAAGATGTAAGCTTACTTAGGTCTCAATAACCTTTAACTGAGGGATCTACTGGGATAGAGTATTCAACCAACCTTTCTGCAAGTGTTTTATGAAATGTGTGAAAAATTTTGCTTGAACCATTTCTGCTGAAGAGTATTCTGATTTAAGTAGTTCTCCATGTTACTTTTGCTCGACCCAATGCTCTGCGATGTGAAATGATTTATAAACTAATTAGACAATTTAGGAGGTCACATGGCTTGCAAACTAGGAGTCCCAGAGCACACAAGTTTAATTCCAAGTCAGGGGCTTGGAGATAATGAGCTGCGGGCAGAGCCTGGAACGTCACCTATCCTCCAGTCGCGCTCATCTGTCTACATATCTATGACTACTCTCCTGCTGCACTGGTGGAGCTAGCTCAGCACTTACAACAGAGATCACAAGCCCAGCAAGCCTAAAATATGTCCTATATGTTTCTTTACCGAAAAGGTCAGTTGACTTGCTACAGGTCACTGATCAGTCTTGGCCAGTACAATCTGATAGGTCTGGTTAAAACAAAAGCTGACTTGACTTTATTGAAGGCTTACTGGTGTCAAAGAGAACTGGCCCAGTAAGTCAAAACTCTTATATATTTGGCCAGATCTGATGATGATAATCTCATAAGTGTGTATAGAAAGGAATTCTTTTTTATTATAAACATTAAGCTCACTGGAAAGGATCCACACATTTTACCTTTTGTTCATGTTGATATGCGCAGTTCCAAAGAGGTTGGAGAAAACAACTTTAAAATTACTCACCAGTACATTTTTTTCTTTCTTTTAAAATAAGATTTATTTTCATTTTAATGTATGAGCATTTTGCCTAGATGTCTGTATGTGCACCACATGCATACCTGGTACTCCAGGAGGCCAGAAGAGGACCCAGATCCCACTGGAGCTACAAATAACTGCGAGGTGCTAAGCAGGTGTGGGGAACTGAACCTGGATCTTCTGCAGGAGCAGCCAGCTCTTATTCCCTGAGCCTCTCTCCTGCCGCAGCCAGTACGTTCTCTACATCCCAGCTGTGATACTTCTTCAAAAGACTCTCACCACACCCGACAAAGGCATTCCCAGCTCAACTGTGGCTCAATAAACTTTTATTATTTTTTATTTATTTTTATTTAAAAGAATTTGTTTCCCTATCACAAAAATTAGCCACACTGCCATCAGCAAAGTTCATAGTTACACTGATGGCGGAGAATTCTCTGGGTATTCCCAATGGCATAAAATGAGGAAAAAAAGTACTCAGTACAAATCCAAAACCCAGGATGACTTTGGAGAGACATCACATGCCATTTCTTTCTTTTCTCATCATCTGCTGCAGATGGTTTTCAGGAGGATCAAACACAATTCGACTTCAGGAAACCCTTTACACCAATTCTAGCACCTAATGGGGGAAACACAAAGAACAGTTTCACAGAAGAGTTCTAAAACATCCCAAGTTTAAAGACACTTTACTACTTGTACTACTGGAAAATACAAATGCCTACTAACTGGTATAATGCCACGGAACTGAAAAGAACCAGATGATCATTCCTTCTTTCAATTCAAGCACTGTATGAAAAATTTCAAATTAGTTACTGCACCAATTAGGAAGTCTTTAAAGTAAACTACGTGAAATTGTTGGATACAAATGGTGAGGTGAAGCATGCACGAAATATCTTTGGAGTATCTTCTGGTATTTTAATACTTTCTTAAGGAAAAATATTGTAAAGGATTTTTAATATTTCTTTCTTCTCTTAATGAGCAATAGGTCAACAATGCTAAAGCAACAGTGATCAAGATTTTAAAGGATATCAAGTTGCCTTTCCTGTTGTTTCTTTCAACTTCAATGCTAACCATCTGGTATCAAAAAACTTGGTTAGATTTTTAGTGTTACGTTATTACCAAGCCATGAAAGTAAGCTGTTATGGTGATAAAAATAAAAGTGAGGAAAACAAGGAAGAAAATGGCTAAGAAAGAGAGAACACGGAGGTGGTTGGGGGACTGTCCAGGACTGTTCCATGGACACTGTAATTTTAGGTCATAAAGACCTGAAAGGTACAACCCTTTACCTTCTGCTTGAGCTTTACAGTGCTTTTTGTATGAACTCTGTAGTACATTAGGGTCCTCTAAGACATGACAGGTCAATGCTAAAAATGTTTGGTTCTGATAATCTATGGGATTCCATTGTAGCCTTATAGTTATTATAGGGATGTTAATAATTCCATTTGCTCTGTATGGCTGCTGATTAAGATGTTCTATTTTTAATCCATGCCTTGCCAAGAGAATGTGAAACTGAGAGAATAGGGACTTCAGTCAAATTCCAAGACCTACCACCTTGCTTGAGGCCTCACAAAAGGAACTAATAATTTCAATCAAAGGCCTAGCTGTCAATGGAGCTGGGGTCCCTCTTTAGGAAAGATGATATTACCAAACAGACTATCTGCCTGGAAAAGGCGACTGTCATATGAATCAGCTGACCAGCTGACCAAAGCAGTTCTGCCTTGAGTTTGTATGTTCAACTCTACAGGATGAGGTTAGTTTGGATTTTCTCCCTTGATGCTTCAGGCCACTTATTTATGAATTATAGGATGTTGTGGCAAAATAACACACATCATAAAAAATGCTTTCTGAAATTTCCAAAAGAATATATAAGAGAAAGATGTTCTCTCAAAGTATGTGTTAGCACCAAACTTATATACATAAAAACTTCCATCCAAACAAGGTTTTGTTTAGAAAAACTTCACTGCTTAGCTCATCATTTATTTATATAAATAATGCATTATGCCCAAGAGCTAAATACTAAAAATTATAATCAAATGAAAGTTTGATTTCCTTGAACCATTGACTAAAAAAGAAAGCATGTGGAACACTCTGAGTCTGTGACTCAGATTATGCTCTTGGGTGCACACAGATTTTCAGATTACAGAACACTAGAATTTCCTCTCTATTCTGACTCCCACCTTAGCAGTAAAAAACTCTACTTGTTATGGAAGAGAAGAAGAGAAACATTAGGAAGAACAAAGTACAGATGAAGGCTGCAAATATATAGGCACTCGTGTCCTGCCAAATGTCCTACTAAATGTCCCATGTATGGCTGTGCTGGCCCAGAGTAAACACCCCAAAACCCTCACCTGTTTCTCTCTGAGCATTTATCAAACCATCTAGCCTTCAGCCCCAACAAGCATTATCATCTCCATAGCTGTGAGCTACCTACTTCTTTAAATATCAGCTAAGTCATTTCTGCGGGCTGAAACCCCTAATTTGGAATGATCATGAAGGCTCAGTATAGCTGTCTATTTCTAAGAGCCGGTTGCAGTTTAAAAAGTGGAAATGAGTTTAAACTGAGGGACGTATGAAATGGCTTACCTTAATTGTACCCTGGCTGTTAGCAGCAATCAACACATTGGACTCCTAGGAAGAAAAACAAAACAAAAGAAAAACAAGAGTTTTAGGAACAGAGGAGATTTCCTGAAGGGCAGATGAAAAGAGTAATTTCTTCCCCTTCTTCCTCTACTTCAACCTAAGATACCAGGAGAATCTAAAGTGGAAAGCCAGTTTTAGCATGCATAAAGATAACTTGAGAAAAATGAGCAACTGTTTCTCTAGAACATTCACTGAGTTAGTTCAAACACTTTCACTGGGACCTTAACATAGCATCAATGCTCTCTCACTGAGAGGGTATTTGAAGTGAAAGGAGCAGGAAGCAAATGAGATTTATCTACTCTTTCACTGATCTGAATTTAGAAAGCTGAGACTAGACAGAATTTCTATACCTGCCTCAGAAAAGAGTAATGCTCAAACGAAAGCTGTGTGTATGATACCAAAACCACCCCTAGACACCTGGAAAGGATTGGCTTGCAAAAAGTAACAAGAACTAGCCGGGAGGTGGTGGTGCACGCCTTTAATCCCAGCACTCGGGAGGCAGAGGCAGGCGGATCTCTGAGTTCGAGGCCAGCCTGGTCTACAAGAGCTAGTTCCAGGACAGGCTCTAGAAACTACAGGGAAACCCTGTCTCGAAAAACCAAAAAAAATAAAACAAGAACTAAAGCAAAAAACAAAACAACAAAAACAGAACAAAAACTCCAATGTAGTGATACTTTATGTTTAACAAATAAAGCCTGCCTAAATATCAGAGTACAGAGCTAAACCACTACAAGCCAGGGAGTCTTGTCATACACCTTTAATCCCAGGACTTAGGAGACAGAGGCAGAGGGATCTCTGTTAGGTTCAAGGCTACCCTGGGCTACACAAGATTGAATCTGTCTAAAAGAGAAATACAGCTCATACAAAGGACTTATAATCCTGGCACTAGGAAGGTGGAGACAGATGTGCTAAGGCTGGTGCAGAGAGGAATATGAGGTGGAAGGAGACAGCAATGCAGTCTGAGGTTTGGTGGAGAGCGCTACAGTCTGAGACAGTCTGAGGACAGGATCGCCCCTTTGGTCTGAGTGGAGAAAGAACTCTATGTCTGACTGCTCTGTTTCTCTGATCTTCAGCATTAACCCCTATATCTGATTCTGTTTTTTTTTTTGTTTGTTTGTTTTTGGTTTTATGAGACAGGGTTTCTCTCTGTGTAATAAATAGTAGCTGTCCTGGAACTAGGTCTTGTAAACCACTAGCTCCTGTTGACCAGGCTGGGCTAGAATTCATAGACACCAGCCTGCCTCTGCCTCCCAAGTGCTGAGATTAAAGGCACGTGCCACTATTTCCCAGCATGACTCTGGGTTTTTATTAATCCCAATTAGAATTTGTGTCATACCCCAATCAACTGGTTGCTGCTTAAGAAGAGTTAAGACTCCACACTTTTCAAGAAGGCTATTGCTAGGAACAGGTACCGTGAGGTGCTGGGGCCCTTAAAGAACCATCCACTGCTATGGGAACATAGAAGGACAATGAAAAGCTTGTAGATTTAGCATCAGTTCTTTCTTTCATTTTAGTTCTAGTGACTTTTTAGTGTAAAGGGGAAGGTAGAAAGGAGAAAATGAGGACTGACTTTGCAATTAGCAGGAAACTCTTTTTGCTGTGAGCTGAGACTACAAATTATGTAATTCAGTCATCTGATTCCTGGGGAAAGGGAACATGGGAAAGTGTGTTATATATTGACTGAGTATTCTTGTCTGGAACAGGACTCAAATATAAAGATACAATTCCTTTTATTTCTGTACATCTTATACACATAGCCTTTTAGTGTGCCTGCATTTATTCTGCAACCTGTTACATAAAATCAAGTATTTATTTTCACCTGTAGTAGCATGTTGATGTTCAAAAGTTGTAGTGGGATACAGCAGGCTGTTCCTGCCACCCGGCCTCCGGCTAGCTTTACACCCGAAATAATTACACGGAAACTGTATTCTTTTAAAACACTGCCTGGCCCATAGTTTCAGCCTCTTATTGGCTAATTCTCATATCTTGCTTTAACCCATATTTAGTTATCTGGGTAGCACCACGAGGTGTGGCTTACCAGGAGAGATCTTAACCTGCGTCCATCTCGGAGAGGAGCAGCATGGAGACTCCTATGGCGACTGCCTGAAGCGTCTCCCCAACTCTACTTCCTTGTTCCCACAATTCTGTTCTGTCTACTCCACCTACCTAATTTTCTGTTCTTAAAGGGCCAAGGCAGTTTTCTTTATTAATTAACCAATGAAAGAAACATAGACAGATAACTCTCCTCCATCATTTCCCCTTTTTCTGTTTAAACAAAAAAGAAAGGCTTCAACTTTAACATAGCAAAATTAACAAAACAGTTATCAAGCAAGTATTACAGTTACAATATTTAAATCTATTTTATCTTTTATCATAACTAAGGAAAGCTATAACTATCTATTTATTCTTCAACTCCATCAAAGACTCCAGAAGGATATAATGCTACCTAAGTAAACAAGAAATAAGTAACTTATAAAACTCTAGAAATGACAGAGACAACTCGCTGCCTGGACAGTCACCCAAAGTTCCTCTGTACCGTTGGGGCATCCATCTTCGGGCTTCAGGCCCACAGTATCCAGCAGACAATTCCATGAAACAGAAAAATTCCAAAGACAGTTCAGTCACTTTCTGCTGTGTCCTGCAGAACGTCTCGCAGACTCTTTCACGAATCAGGAACCCTGAGAGACCATCTCACCTTTAGGCAAGTTTAGCAGTCCTCTTTCTGTGGGTTCCTTGTGTCCAGTTTATGCAACAGTCCAGGCAAGAGCAGTTTCTTGTCCAAATGGCTAACAAACTCCATAAGTAGCCTCTTCGATGCCCATCTTCCTCTTGAAGTAGATTGGTGCTGCCAGGAGCAGACGTGTCTCATTGTCATGAAAAACCCTAAGTTATTAAAACATTAAATGCTTGCACAAGGATGGTGAACATACTGATGGTAAGAAACCTATAGTACGGGGGCAGGGTTCTTTTCTTATCCCCACAGGAAGGACCTGAGGGACCCTGCATACCTTGAATATTGATGAATTGGAACCAATTGCAACCCAACAAGGGTCAGCGTTAACATTGGGTAAGCTCGGTGAGTATAAAAAACAATTTTTGTATGTGTGTCAATATGCATTTCTTCATAGATATTCAGAGCTGGTTTCTTGGAGTTGGACTCTGGCCCAGTCCCTCTCCAATTCCAAGCTTGTTTATAAGAGATTTCTCAGAGTTTCTGTCTCAGGTTAGGAGTAAGATTATGAGACAGAATATTAAAAACAATAATGTTGATGATGGTACCAATATATTTGCCTTCTTTGCCTTCATTCATATCTATGGTTGTTTTTAATGCACCTTTCATTGAAGATATGCACGTATACGTCTGTATGTGTCCTTGTAGATAATGCTTATCTCTCTCGCAACAAACGACAAAAAATTTTTTTTTTCTTCAGTAATCTTTGCAGTTTCCAGGATGAAGACGGGGCCCCGCAACATCAACTCCAACTAGTTATTATAACGTCATGTTTTAGTAGCGCTAATATTTGGCCTGTTTTTTGGTACCAATTGCACAGAACACTTTTGAATGGTGCACATTTTTGACAACGTTCTGGCCTCATTTTTCAAAAAAAAAAAATTCAGAGGCTGGACACATTTTTCCTAGACGAAATGTTACCCTGGGTATTCTACCATCATTTGCTTTCACAGGAACCCCTGGGAAGAAAAGTCGCCCCTATGTCAGCTGGAAGCAATCTTGGATGACGACGCCCCCCCCTCCCAACAAAGTTTACCCTCAGATTTAGGGACACTAATTGGTGGCTGGTATAGGGTGGTCGGGTTGTGGAAGGCTTTATATGGACTCAGGGGTATAATTTATGTGTATATCTATATGTATTAAAAAAAAAAGGGGGGGGGGGAGGGAGGGATTAACTGGTGATCTGAAGGAATAATTGATTTTTGTGAGTTATTGTTTTTCTTTTTTTTAAAAAAAAAACTATATGAGTGTTGATTCTTGTATATTGATATATTGAACATTATATGAGAGTATGATACCACCTCTGTTTGAAACAATTGTTATATTGACATTGTTTACTATATTGCATTGTACATCTCTACCTCTGATATTATTTATGTAATGACATTGTTTACCATATTGCACTGTACATTTCTACCTCAGATATTATTTATGTAAGGACCCTGTTTACATTTTGGAAATCATTGTCTTCATTTTTTTTGCACAGTTGTCTATTCTATTAGTCTTACAGTTACATAAGTGTTGAGAATTATATGTTGGTCATATTTATATTTAGGACAATCAGGTTTTTTAGACACATAGAGGTTGTATTTAGTATAGATAGCATAATCTTCAACCTCTTTGAAGAACTGTAGAACATGGCCTTTAATCTAACCTACAGTTTTGTATTTATGAGACACAATCACTCCTGGCAACAATGCTCTACTCCCGAGAGAACGTTGAGCACCAAAGACACTCCACTGGGAGTTTGTCTTCTACTTGGCAGAACTGGCCTTGGGGCAAAGAAAAGCCCATACCTCCATTACTGACTAAAGTACGAAATATCCATAAGTGGATAAAACAGAATTGTCTTATCTTGCCAAGACAGGATAGGATAGTTCTACTAAAGGTTCCTTGCCATTGTATAATGGTATGTCAGGTTTTTTCAGGCCTCAGCCAAAGTTGGTTGCCTCAACATTGCTATCAAGACTTCGTGTGGTTGCCCAGGTAGTCAATTGTCTCTGTCTTCTGTTGCACATTTTGGAAGTTTCTCGTTTGTGCTTCCTGGTTGCTTTGGTAATTTTACTCTCCTTCTCAGATCTTTGATGGGGTTGAAGATTAGATAATGGTAGCTACCTTCTAGATTAGACTTCTCAAAGTAGAGTGATTAGAAAAATTCTTCGTTATATACTTCTCGCCTGATATTGTTTACTTTTTGTAATTTTATATGATCTGTTCCCATTGTATATAGTTGTATTCGGTTTCTGAATCTGTCTTATTTAGACAAAAAAGGGGAGATGTTGGGGCAGCTGGCCCAATCCCTACGTTCAGGGGCGTGGCTGCTCCAGCGGGGTAGCATTGCCCTTTAAATAGGATTGGGGGCCGGAAGGCAGCCCGTTCTTGGCGCTCGCCCGCGCTCTCCTTCTGCTCCGTTGGACCCTTGGTTCTGTAAGTTCCCTTATCTCCCTTTGTATTAAAATTGAATAATTATAAAAGGACTATTTTTGGTTATTTCCAATCTTCGCCGCTTCAAAAAGTTTCAGCATTCAGATTAGAACTCTAACAGACTCACAATATGTAAGTTTAGAGTCAATATATAAATGGGACAATTTATCTAAATGACCACACATAAGGAGTTTGAAGGCTGTAGCATGTGAGATCAAGAAATAAGACATCTGATAACTTCCAGCCATGTATAGGCACATTTTGTTTGCAACTTATGATTGGCATTTATAGATGACGTAACTGTTGTACCAGAGGTCCTAACACATTCTGTCCATGAAGACAGATAAATAAATACATAACCTATTAAAAAGTCAATGTATAAACTGAGTAGCTCCAATGGTCTTGCAGGATTGATAGATAAAAAGCACGGTGTCTAAGAATTCTTACACACACTCAAAACTATTCAACACAGAAAACAATGAAATAAAGAAAATAGCAACATCATCATATCTTAGTACACCTTTCCTCCAAACACCATACAAAGGAGTGATTTAGTACTAGATTTTCTTTTCAATCTAACAGAAAAATAAAACCAGAAACATTACTTCTGTTATTAGGGGTTATTACTTAAAAGCTTTAAACAAGCCAAGCCATATTTGCATTTTGGATGACTGGTGTTTGCTTGCTGTAATTGTAGTCTTGCTAGATGTATCTTTTTACTTGTGAAATAAAAATGACAGTAATTCTCATTATCTTTTCCTTTCCTTTTCATTTTTTTTTACTGCAAAACTCCCCCTCAAAGAGAGCTAGTACATTGTGTCCACTTTTTTTCCATCCGAGAATTAAAAAAAGACAACGAAAAACTTAGCAGGACTTTTTATGAAAATAGAAATCACATATACCAAAATTCGTCATAATACCAGCACAGTATTTTCTCTACAACAGTGTTTAACAAAAGCAGTATGTTAAAATCCTGACTAATCTGACAAAGAGTAAGTATTTACTTAGTTTAAGTTTGAGATTTATTTCTAGAGGGATATATTTGAAATGTGAATACATTATAAAATGTATTTTATAGGCACACATGCAAGCACACACACAAATAAAATCTGCATAAACATAAATATGATTTCTGGCCAGGACACCCGACTATGAACAACACACACGGCACCACTGGAGCACAGACAGTACAGCATTCTCATCCCTGAGGAGAGAAGTCAATGCTGTGACTCTCCTAACCACCCTAGGGCTTTCTGCCTAGAGCCAATTTATGGACCATAAAGTAGGGAAGGGGAGTCTAAACAGAAGATGGGGGCTCGCCCAATTGAGAAGGCAAAGAATGATGTCGAGAGTACTGGGAGGCACTGGTGGACTAGAATTTGTATGCAAAATATAAAGAAACAATGCTTCAGTAACTTGCGTAGGGGTCAGTTCCCCTTGATTCTGGGTCTGAATAATAAATTGTACTTTTATATAGTGAAACTATCCAGTGTCAGAAATATAATAATTTTTTTTTCTTTTTTTTTTTTTCTCATGGTTTATTTTTTTTTATATTTAAAAATTTCCATCTCCTTCCCTCCTCCTCCCCCCTCCCTCCCCTCCTTCTCCCCTTTCTCTCCCCTCCTTCTCCCCCTTCCCTCCCCTCCCCTCCACCCATACCTCCCCTCCCTCCCTCTCAAGGCCAAGGAGCCATCAGGGTTCCCCACTCTATGCTAAGACCAAGGTCCTCCCAACTCCCCCCAGGTCCAGGAAGGTGATCGACCAAGCTGAGAAGGCTCCCACAAAAAATTTTAAAAGCAAAACTGCTAATCCACATTAAATCCCAGAGTTCCCAAAGTTCAAAGTTTTGAACAGCATGCAGCATAAAGAAAGAAAGCTCAAGGAACTGCCCTGCTTCTCTGTATTTAAGTTTTACTAGAGCACAGCTAAGCTCATTTATTCATATATTGTCTCTGAAAGAATGCAGTGGCAGAATCCTAGCCTACGAATCTGAAACATTTGCTCTCCAGTTTTTCTTATCTCTTTATATTTACTCTAATACAGCTTAAAGAAGAAGAAAAGATCAACATAATCAAGTTCACCTGAAAAAAAATTTAGCTTTTTTAAAATTTAACTTTTTAACAATAAATTTCAACATTTAAAAAGAATTTAACAAAAACATGCATTATATAAAAACAGAGATGCAGCAATGACTAGGACAATGAAAATGGTCACATTAAAAGTAGGGTGTCATAATTATATTCAAGTAGACAAAAGCAGCACGGAAGACATAATCATAAAGACCCAAAGACAAACATACAGTATTGAAAATGGGAGCACAACAGTGAGAAAAGGACAAGGCAAAGGAGAACGCACACTATATCTGGCAAGACAGAAACAAACAAATACAGCCAAGTCAAGGGGAAAACTGGTGGAAATTCAGAGATCAGCTCTTCATTGATCAACAAAGTCAACACAGACATGTGTACATGTGGAGCATATGAAGATGTGTGACAGGAATTTTCCATTATCAGAAAACAAAGATAAAAGGTAAGCTAATATCAGGAATGAAGGAAGATATAGCAGTAGATATCCCAGCCATTAAAGTATCATTATGAAAAACTTTATGCCAATAAGACTGACAAGTATAATGAATAAATTATACAAAAATGAAAAATACCTCAATATGACAGAAGGAAAAGCTGGTGACTAAGGAATGAGGAACATTTTCAAACATTCATGAATGAACATTTATGAATGAAACAAAGCCAGAAAATCATGAAAATAAAACTAGCCAATTGTCTTTATAAGTAGATTTAAAAAAAAAACCTTAAAATATATCACTAAAGAAATTAAAGAAAAACACATTAGGGGCTGGTGATTTAGGAAGCTGAGGAACTGAGCGCTATCACTAGGATCCACACACATAGGAACAGAGCCAGCTCCCTCCCACAAATTGTTCTCTGATTTCCACATTCAAATTGCAGTACATATACACCCACAGACAAAATATAAGACTTACACTGTAATAAAAATGTAAAAACAATACATGGCATATAGGTAGGATTTATCCCAACATTAACTTGGTCTCTAGCATTAGCAAATCAACAACAGGCTCAGGGTATAGGTCTCTGGCACAGCAAAGCTTAGCAATTATACAAGTCCCTAGGCTCAGTCCCAAGCATCAAAAAGTTTAAATTGTCAAAGAACACAATTCATTACGTTGAGAAGACAAAAATCACATATAATACAAAATTCACTTGAACTTATCACTAACATAACAAAAATTTTATTCAAGGTGACAAATGATCTATGTATAAATGTGCAAATAAATCATGAATGCACCACACTCTGACACCAAATACAATATAATAGTCAGAAGGCAGTAAAACTATCCTCACTTGCAAATTACATGTCTGTCTATGTAGAAAATCACAATGAGTATTAATAAACTATCTCCTGGAACTATTAAATAGACTCTTGCAGGAGTATACAACATCATTTACATGAAAATCAGTTTTTCTATAAATCAGTTATAAATGACAAACAAATGGAACTTTAAAAGTGTTACTTATAGAAGCATCTAAAACAATTTTCCACTTACAGATAAAGACCTAATATTAAAAATTATAAAACAATTCTGTGTGTTGCATAAAGTCAAGCCTACATATATCTATGTATGTGGGTCAGAAGGCATTTAAGATATTAATTATTTTTGCAATCACAATTAAAGTTCTACAGACTTTAAAAATAGAAATTTAGAGGTTGATTACAGCATGTCACCAAAAAGAGAGAAACTATAGCAGATATGAAAATAGAAAGCTCAGAAGCAAATCACTATGCAATCACGTGAATTTTCAAAAGAACTTGTCAAAAATAACTAGAATGACAAAAAGTACTGAAAATACTGAAACAACCATCACTTACAACTCTGAGTCAGCAATGTAAACCTAGGAGAGTGGAGCCCAAAACTGAGGTGAACTAAAGTCTCATGCAATGGCCAACTTTATTCAGAGCATCAGACAATTTATACTCAGGGTTAAGAATCATATGAATAAAGTGTCCAATCACAAGGATAAGCAACATGTGTCAGGCATAGAGGCACATGAACGAGTAACAATAGTCAGCTGTAATGAATAATCAAAAGGAAACTCACTCCTAACTGCTACACCTGGGAGGAGAACAAAAGCACATTCCAAGAACAATTGCTTGTTTTTGAAGAAACTGAGGTGACAAGACTCTTTTTTGTTGTTGTTTTTGATTTTCTCACAAGAACTCAAAATTCCCCTCACATTCTTGGACTGTGTTCTGACAAACTATATTTTGAAAAAAATTGAGTGTTTGTTGAAATATGTATTTAAAAATCTCTCAATTATATTTTACCACCCTAAAAATTAATTCTAAGGCTCAAGCACATAAATGTAAAAAACAACAAAATATAGGATTAAAAAAAACAGAAAATAATGTTTGAGTTTGAAAATATTCTTAGAATGCAAAAAAAAGAGAGGCCACTTTAAAACCACTGACAGTTTAAGAGTATATTCCTTGGTAAAGGGACTACACCCCAGTGGAAGTCCACACATCTAAGAATATTGAGCAACACAAACTGGACCTGATGGGTTAAAAAAAGAAACTAAAAAGAGGACAGCAAAGTTGTATGGGCAGAATATGAAGGTAGGGGTAGAATCAGGAGTTGGAAGAGAGCTGAGTATGATCAAAACACACTGCATGAAATTTTCAAACAACTTAAAAGAACTGCCCACACTGAGTTTAAGAAGACAAATAAAACCAAGGACTTTATGACTGTCCTCATAAAAATGTTGAAAAACTTATCTCATCAAAATTTAACATAACTTTCACTTACTAGAAGAAATACATTAAACCAACAACGTCAAACGTGGGCAAGGATAAGAAACAAGTAGGTGATCAGTCTCCTGATAAGAATGAAAAATAAGATGACAACTTTGGGAAAGAGTCTGAAAGTTCCTTACAAAGCTAACTGCACACCTATCCTATGATGTAGCAATTCTACCCTGCAGATATATGTCTGCAAAAGAAAGAATATTAAACCATAAAAATATTACTCAAAATAATTCAAAACCAGAAAAATGTTTTATATTCAAAATGGGTGAACCTCTGTGTGTTAATGGGTTATAAATAAAAATGTTGCTTACATTAAAAAAAAGCCAACAACATAAAACTATATATACAAGCTGGGCAGTGGTAGTGCACGGCTTTAATCCCAGCAATTAGGAGGCAGAGGCAGGGGAATTTCTATGAGTTTAATGCCAGCCTGGTCTACAGCTACACAGAGAAACCCTGTCTTGAAAAAAACAAAAGAAAAAACGTACACACATGGGGGGGAGGGGGGAGGAATGGCACCAACAAAACAGGCTGAAGAAACCAGAGAAAAAGAAAAAATATATTTATATATTATAAATATTTATATTTATTATATATAAGAAACATATATATGTTGTTTCTATTATATGAAATTGTAAGGAAAACTGACGCCAGGAATCAGTTTGTGAAGATTAATAAATATATCAATATTGGCTTCTAACTTATTGAACTAGTCATCTTGTCATGCACCTAAGAGAATGAAATCTTAGGAAAGCATTTAACAAGTACAAGAGAGCCTCACCTCTCATCACTACATACATAGACATTTCAAATTACACACATGCAAGTGCTTTCAATAAAATAAAGGGTCTGGCTATAGAATGAAGGTTGAAGGAGGTGGTGTTTCTCAGTGTACATAGCTTAGCTGGATCAAATGTTCCCTTCTTTGAGATCTGGGAGAATGGAGCTTCTTCATCAAAAGAGAACAAGATTATCTCACTACATTCCAATCCCTTAATTCCTCCCTACTTAGGTGTCCTTGCTTAACATCATCTAGGATAATACTAAATGATGATGATTATTATTTGACTGACAGAATGAACCCCTGGTTTTTTGATTCATTCAAACAAATATCTGGTTTCTTAACAAACCTAACAAATAAGAGGAAAGGATTTACATTATTAATTAAAGAGGTTTATCATAGCTTCAATTCTGAGATTAAGTTTCTTAATTAAGACCTTTCTATGTGCAGACTCAGTGGTTGGGTGGGGATCTGGCCAGGTTTTATTTAGGCTATTTCTCAGTGAAGTTTGAACTTGAAATTTCAGTAGACTGTTTTGTCAGTAAGCCCTTGGGTTCTGGGGTGTAGCACACGATGGTATGTTTAACTTCTTACATGAGTACTGTGTAACCAACTCGGGCACTCATGATTGTGTAGGATGCACTTCACCCACTGACTCATTTCCTCAGCTCAAACTGAGACTTTTCTGAATGAGCAACGAAGATATTTTATACTGATATTTTTTCTTCGTATTTCTCTGTATGGGTGCTTTACCTGTATGTCTATGCCTGAGGAGGTCATAAAAAGACACTGCATGCCCTAGAACTGAAGTTACAAATTATGAATCACCATGTGGGTGCTGGGAATCGAACCTGTACCATCTAAAAGAGCAGGCCAGTGTTATCACCTGATTAATCTCTTCATCCCCTGATTTTTTTAAAAAATAATAATTCCAAGAAAAGATAAGACAGATCTTTTGCTGCACATAAATGTCATTTTAAGTGCTGAATAGTTCCTAGTATCTTTATTGTCATCAGAGGAAAATTATGTATTAATCTGAACTTCAAATCTTAAGGTTATTCTAATGCAATAGTAAATAAACATGTAAAACATCAATAAATTAGCAACTGATATTTACCTCTAATAAATATGCATGAAAATCAGCATTAAAAACTGGTATTAGTGGTTGTTCCCTGGGGAAAATGGTCTTTTAACACACAGAGGTTAGTCTATTTTTATAGGACTAAGATGTTTTAACATTCTGGAAAAAAGGAACAATTTGCTACTTCAAAAATGTATTCAGTCAGTTCAAAATAGTCAAACATGTGACTATTATTTTAGTGCATTTCCTTGCCTTTGTCTAGGGAATTGAACTCAGGGGCTTGTGTTTGCTGGGTAAACTAGCAAACACTATCGCTGAGCTCAGCTACATGCCTGCTATTTTAAAACATGTCAGATGAATATAAACATAAACTCTCTGAGAAGGAAAAGAAAGATCCATCCCAACCATGAACCTACCTTCACTGGAATCAACAGATTCTCTTTCCTTTCCTTCCTGTCCTCCATTTAACCCTGTTAAGATTAATCTTTAGATTTGTGTCCTCAAAGTCCTTAGGTTCACTAATAAGCTTCCTCGGTGGTAAACAGCAAAAATTTAAAAGCCACAGTCTCAACCTAACATTTAAAAACTACATATTACACATGTGATTATCTCCAGATTTGGTATGTAATCATTCCTAGGCCACAAAAATAGTTACATTCAACCTTGGAGCATAACAGTATAGACAGGTTCTGTAATTAATGACATTGGAACAATGTACAGAATTATTAATATGGACATCAACTGGCTCATAATTATCTACCTGGTTAGATAGATTATATCGAAGAGCTTTTAAAGAAGTTTGTGGATGAGAAAAATCAAGATAGGCATATATCATGTCAAAAGGGTAAAGATATACACATCTATCTACACACTATATAAATATAAATAAACTGATGGCACAAAACAAGGAGATATCTCCAAAAGGGTACCCTAAGTGATTTAAATAACAAAGGAAAATACATTTCTTGGCCTTGGTTGAATCATATTTCTGAAATATTTTTGCAAGCATAAATTAAGTCATATGCTTTTTTCTTTGAATTTTACCTATATAATATTTATGCCACTTAATAGTCAGGTCACCATAGAAAGGAATCTTAGATCTAGATTAGAATTTATTATGCTAAAAAATAAGGAAAATAAATGTAATGACTAGAAAATTTTAAAATTGTTTATTGAAATGAAGAGCTAGACCATGCATTTCTAACGGGCCAGGAAAATTCGGCAAACTGTTTCAATAACTGCCTCAAGCAAAATTTGCTCAAAGGAAGAAATACGGAAAGTTTAGAACCACAAACATGGTATTTCCATAATTAATTACAAATAAGACCAGTTGGAGTTGCTCACAGCTCACCCTGGTACTGTGGGCCACTCAATTTCTGCCCAGCTCCTTTCCTCCTGCCCAAAACTTAGACTCAACCACAACTTCAAACTTAATACTAAGAAACAAGAACTTTTAATAAAAAGTACTTCATGAAAGCTACTTTCAATAACTGATAACTTTAGATTAATTAGTCTAACCCACTCCCTAGAAAAATAGCAATTCTACATACATTGTACTTCCTGGTTGTAGGTTCTTCAAACAAATAAACCAACAGTAACAGTAATCTATTTTCACAAAGCATCAACTAACCTGTAACCCCTGTACTTCAATAGCAGAGGAAGGAGTTCAAGGCTAACTTGAGTGACAAGGGACCTTGTTTCAAAAAGCATTAAAAGGAAAAGGGCCAAAACACAGACAACAAAATCATAAAATACTTCAAAAATGGCTGAGCTAGCTTTACTTGGTTTTCTTTTTTGTTTGCTTCTACAATCTAATACACTCAACCAGCAGAGATACTGAACAAAATAATAAGGAAAACAGTATTTCGAGTGGTAGTTCAAAAAGTTGTATGAAGGGGAACGATCAGACTTAGCCCGCTGTCCTAAGTCAGACAGAAACCTCCATGTTTATGTAGGATTGCTGCCTTTTGCAGACAAAAGATATTTTCTCATTTGTCTACATGGTTGACTCCGCAGCTTCCAC
This sequence comes from Arvicola amphibius, assembly GCF_903992535.2. NCBI lineage: Eukaryota > Metazoa > Chordata > Mammalia > Rodentia > Cricetidae > Arvicola > Arvicola amphibius. The sequence continues at coordinate 62,181,567 of NC_052058.2, forward strand.
TTTTAGTGTGTTTTATTATTAATACAACATTTGCTATAAGTCTTTACATTCCAATATTCTTCATGTACTTCTTTATAATTCTAATTTCTAACTGCTTTCTCATCTAGATATACCTTAATACATTAAAACAACTTAAATGAAAACAAAAACAGGATCCAGGTAACAGAAAAGAACCATCAAAAAGGCATATTAAACAAACAAAACTCTAAAAGTATGTACATAAAAGGAGGATGGAGATACACAGACACATATACTCACCACACCTCAGTCATTCCAATGTCAAGTGGCCCACATCATGTAATTATCTTTGCTACTCAAGACATCTACAGATGCCTTCAAGTTCCATCGCATGCCAAGATCTCATACTTGATAATATCTTGTATATGCTTGAGAACACTATTCACAATGATATTTATAACAAGGGAAACAATTCTGTACTGGTGATGAATATTAAAAACTTCTAAAAGAAGAACTGTATTTTCTGTCCTTAAAAAGTGGTTTATTTTGGCTGAAAGACACTTAAGGAAATGCTCAACATCCTCAGCCATCAGAGAAATGTAAATCAAAATAACTCTGAGATTCAGAATGTCCAAGATCAAAAACACTGATGACAGCTTATGCTGGAGAGGATGTAGGATAAGGGGAACTCTCCTCCATTATTGGTTTTTGTGCAAACTTGTACAGCTCCTTTGGAAATCAGTATGGCAATTTCTCAAAAATTAGGAAACCATCTACCTCAAGACCCAGCAATACCACTGTTGGATATATATCCAAAGGATGCTCAATCATATCACAAGGACATGTGCTCAACTATGTTCATACCAGTATTATCTGTCACAGCCAGAACCTGGAAACAACCTAAATGCCCCTCAATTGAAGAATGGATAAAGAAAATGTGGTATATTTACACAATGGAATACTACTCAGTGGTAAAAAATGAGGCCATTTTGAAATTTGCAGACAAATGGATGGATCTAGAAAACACCATATTGAATGAAGTAATCCAGACCCAGAAAGACAAATATAATATGTACTCACAAAAAAGTGGCTTTTAGACAAAGCAAAAAAAAAAAAAAAATCTACAGTTTACAACCCCAGAGAACCTAGACAAAAAAGAGGACCCTAAGAGAGACATACATGGAGTTACATAGAAAGAAGAAAAAGACACAATCTCCCGTGTAAATTGAGAGCATGGGGATGACAGATGGGAGCAAAGATGTATAGCTCAATAAAAACAATAAAAAATTAAATAAAAATGATTTATTTATGTGTATTATGTGCACCATGTGCCTGCAGAGGCTAGAAGAACATGTTGGTTCCCCTGGAACAGGAGGTATGGGAAGTTGTAAGCTGCTATGTGAAGTGAATGTTGGAAACTGACCCTGGTCCTCTGCGAGTGCAGTGATTTTAATTGCTGAGCCATTTCTCCAGCACCAGAAATTTGCACTTGTAAAAATGCTGCTGCAAATTCCCCCGGTCATACACGTAAAGCTACTCCTAGAGTTTTGTGCTATTTTTAGAGAAACTCTCTAACACTATGGGGGGAAAACACACATGCACCCAAGCAAAACCCACAATAATTTTAAGACACGAGACATGGGTCTGCACACTATTTCTGCACAGAACTGCTTAATCCTTCAACTGCTCAGACTCAACTGCTTCAACAATAAAACAGCCTCAAGCCCTTGAAAAAAATCTTTACGGGACTTCACAGAGGGAACAGTGCACTATGGAGTTCGAGATATACTATACCAAATATAACAGAACCTTGGCAGAAACAGGAATATCTCTCTCTGATACCCACCCTGCCTTTTTCCTTAAAGCAAATCATGAAAGAACTCTGTTTTCTCTCTGAAGTACCTACTCTATACACAGAGGGACAGAGAGGAAAACCTGAGCAAGTCTTGCTATGGTCGCCCTAGTTTGTCACCACAGAAACTACACTTTTCAAGTCTATCCAGCTCAAACCTGAGCATAAAAATATACAACAGAGTCGTTTAAGTCGTCGTTTCTGAAGGGCTGTTACGTTACACAAAACTTCTATTAAATAAATGTACAAACTTTTCTCTCACTAATCCTTCTTAAGAAGTTTCACTAATCCTTCTTAATGAATTTCAGGCCTGAATTTAGTAGTGGAAAGGAAATTTAAGCTCCTATACAGTTAACTGGCAAATTATAGACAAAAGATAAGTAAATTGTAGCTATTCTTAATAAAGATATAAATTATAAATTTTAATTTTTTAAATTAAAGGGATTTTAAAACTGTAAACTAGCCGGGCGGTGGTGGCGCACGCCTTTAATCCCAGCACTCAGGAGGCAGAGGCAGGCGGATCTCTGTGAGTTCGAGGCCAGCCTGGTCTACAAGAGCTAGTTCCAGGACAGGCTCTAAAAAAGCTGCAGAGAAACCCTGTCTCGAAAAAGCAAAAAAAGAAAAAAGAAAAAAAAAATAAAACTGTAAACTAGGCTCTCTAGGTAAAGAAGATTCAAATTTTATCTTTTTTGCTTGTCCGTCCGTCTCCCTCCCCCCCGCACCTCTCTCTCTCACTGTTGCTTTTGGAGAAGGGGTTTCTCTGTAGCTTTAGAGCCTGTCTTGGAACTTGTTCTGTAGATCAAGCTGGCCTCGAACTCAGAGAGATACGCCTGCCTCGGCCTACTGAGTGCTGGGATTAAAGGCATGTGCCACCACTGCCTGGCTTAAATTTTATCTTAACTCTCTCAGAATTTTCCTAGGTAGTTAAATAGTTCTTACTCTGCTAACTCCTGGCATTCTTGTTCTTTGTTCCCAACATGGAGCAAAAGGGACAACACTAATGAAGTATAACATAGAACTAGAGAAGCATATTTGAAGGGCAGCTAATAAAACAGCTGCTTATATGCACATCAGTAGCTGTACAATAGGGAATCAATGAAATGGGTAAGAAGGGCCATCCAAGAAGGATGGCAGAAACAAGGACACCAGGCAATACAGATTTATCCCAAGTAACCTCATAAAAACAAGTCTAAAAGCAGCGATAGAAACTACGGAACAATAAAAATACTTGCTCAATGGAGTAGATGGTTGTTCCCAGCACAAACCATCTATTCTACTGAGCAAGCATTTTTATTTTATTTTATTTTTATTTTATTTTAATGTGCAAAGAGATCAAGATAGCTAGAAAGGTATATTTTATAGCAAAAAAGAAAACCAACAAAAACAAAAACCAAACTCAAACCCAAAAGAAAACAAACCAAAAAACCCAACCAGCTACAGATAACTGCAAATTCATGACATTATATAAGCATTTCTGTAGGAATTTTACAGAACAGAATTCACAGGCAAAACTGGAGAGCTAGGTGTCTGTGAGGACAGCTTGCAAGCATTTGCTTACTGGCATGGAAACAGCTGAATACAACAGTATGTTTAAGGAAATATTAACGGAGTTGCAGGCAATAGAGAGGGCTGTATTCTCTTAAAGGCTTTCTTCAATGATCTCTACATTAAGGGACAACTGAAAAAAGCATGAGAAATCTTTTTTTATGTGCTGTTGTTTTGAGGAAGACAAACATTGCTAAAATGACATTCAGGCATTCTTTCCCTAATTCTACAGACTAGAAAGCACAGTCTGTAGAGCAAGAGTTGGTAGAGTGGAGGGACCAATGCAATTGTACTGCAGCTGGGAAACTGACTTTGGCTTTGTGGCATGCACTTGTGGTTGGCTCAGAACTACATTTTGAAGAAAGGTATCAACAGTTGAGACGTCCAAGAAAATGAAGTCTGAGCATATCAAATCTTCTAGCTTTGTTTGCTTAGTTGTGTTTTTATCAGTTAAGACACATATTCCCAGTAGCTCTGCTACAGGAACCACCTTTGAAAATGGGACACTTAACACTTCACATTTGCCTAATGTTTATTTAAAAAAAAACAAAAAAACAAAACAGACTGCTTTTGTCCCTTACAAACTGAGTGAAACTACTCCCCTTTCACTTGAGTCTAGGCAAATGTGTAATAGGAGACCTTTTGATGCCAGAAGGCTTAAAACTCTACCTTTAGTTCATGCTAACAAAGCCATTTCTTGAAAATGTCTTATGAAAACGCAGGCCATTCAACTATGTACATACAGATTATGGATTGCTTCACTTAAAAAATCCAAGGAACCAACCAATGACAACCTCCAAACCACCTTTTCCTAAAATCATCTGCTTCTTTATAATATATATATACCCAAGTCCTATCACCCTTAGTGAGGCAGAGTTGAGAATGGACCATCCTCATGTTCTCATAATAGAATAACGCCCTTCTTCCTCCTCTCCCTCCCCTATGGCAGACACCAGAATAGAGGATAAAACAAAGAAAGAGGCTACAGTTCAGGACTGCTCAAAGAACAAATTCTTTGGGGGAAGCAGTACACAGGAAAGACCAGTCAAAGTGCATGAGAATCACTAAGGTCTCTCGGTTGATATGTGTATCATGGTAATTTCTTAGAGCTAGTATGATTTCTTGTTTCCAAGCTTGATTGTTCATATATCATTTCCCATGAAGTCTCGGCAAACTTTGCAAAATTTAGATCTTTACCTTTGTTCTTTTCTTCCTGAATTATGTGTTAAGAGTCTAAAACTGGAATTGTTTTGTTCCTGATTTTGAGAGATTTCTAAATTCCAAAAATCAGCCAAAACTGATAAGCATTCATACAAGCTTTGCCACAGCTTGCTTTTGCAGTTTAATGAAAGCAGACTGGCTTACAGCAGTACTACAAAGCTTCTCAATGTGCTTCAACATGATAATGATGTGATGCCCTGTATAAAACATGCCTACCTATTAGACAAGGCTCATATGTAAACAAATTACACAATGTAAGTGTACTTTGAAAATGAAAGTTGTTAACACCAAATGCCTACACAGCTCTTACAGCATGTCAAACACTTGTAAACACATCACACACTTCTTGATTTTAAAATTCTAACACGGGTATCGGGTTGCCATTGTTTTATTAACTTTAAGGCTATTGTTTTACTCAGTATACTTGCTGATGGTGTATGGAAAGGCTACTGTATCCTGCTACTTTGCTAGAAATGGTTGCTTTTAGAGGTTTTCTTTGAATCCTTTATGTATAACACTATCTCATCTGCAAATAGGGATAATTTGACTTCTTTTCCTACTTATATCCCAAATTTCCTTTTCTTGATTCACCAATTTGAGCACTATATTGAAAAGCAGGGAGACTAGTGGATAGCTCTCTCATTCCTGACTTTAATGGAATTGCTCTGAGTTTTTCTCCATTTAGGGTAATGCTATCTGTTAGTTTGTCAGTCATAGCCTTTATTATGCTGTTTGTTCTCTCCAGTCCTACTCTCTCTAGGACTTTAAACATGAAGGCATTTTAGATTTTGTTAGAGGTATATCTATTAACATATCATGGGTTTTTTTTTTTTTTTTGTGTGTGTGTGTGTGTTACGTTTAGGCCAACTTATATGATTTATAACATTTATTGACTTGCACATGTTGAATCATTCATCTCCAAGATAAATCTACTTGATCATGGTGGATAATCTTCTGATATATACCTGTATTTGGTTTTGAAGTATTTTATTGAAGATTTTTGTTTTACATCTATGTTCATCTAAATCCAACATCTTTCTGGCTTACTACCCCACTAAACAGTCAGCTATTAGCCTAATGAAAATATTTTTTAAAAATCTTCTAAGAAGATTTATCAATAAATAGCACTGACAAAAACGAGACATTCATATGCAGAAGAATGATAACTGAGTCTTGTGTAAGACTAGATTTTATATTGAAACTATAAAAATGCAAAAAAATTAACACACATGGTATAAAAAGGACACTATGCTGTTCATTTACAATTAACCTGGAATGCAATAGGCTAAGTGAAATATGCCATACGCAAAAAGACAACCATGACATGTTTTTATGTGCATAAAAAAAGTAGAAGGTAAAATGGTGGTTATTACAGCCTAGGAATAAAAAAGGGAAGGGGAAATGTTGGCCAGAGAAGACTAAGTTATTCTTCGACAAAAGGAACACATTTTTGAGATGTATTTGTACAATGTGGTAACTTCTTACTTACTAATATAGCACCTATTTCAAAATAGCCAAAGCTCAACATGCTTATAAAGGAGCAGTCTAATCAGAACAGCAGTTACCAAGAAAATAAATAACAGATATTGGTGAGGAATAAAAGGTAATAAAAGGAAAACCCTAAATGCTGCTGGTGGAACTATAAATGAATATGGAAGTTCCTCAAAATGCTAGAAACAATGTAACAACAACAACAACAAAACTATCAACAGCTTTCCTACTCCTGAGTTTATTACCCAAAACTTCAAGTTAATGTATCTCACAGACACCTCTTGCACACTGGTATTTACTGAAACAATTTTCATAATAGATAAATTATAAAATCAACCAATAAATCCACCAACAGAAGAATGTATCAAAAATGTGGTTTATATTCATAATGGATTTTTTCAGCTATAATGAAGAAACAAGTTATGTTATTTCTGGAAAATGAATGCAATCAAAGATTACCAGTTAGTGAATTAAGCCAGTCTATAAAAGACAAAGACAAATGTTACATGTTTTGTCTCAATGGTGAATCCTAGACTTTATATATAGATGCAGAAAATCATATGCACATGAAGGTAGAAGTGAATCTGTTCCAGGAAACAAAGGGAACTATTGTGTGTGGGGAAGGGATGGGAAAGAAAAAAGGCAGTGGGATATAGGAGTGGAATTTGCTTGAAGTACTTCACATATTTGCACAAAATGGCCTCAGATAGTCTATTACAATAAAACAAACCAATTTTCTAACTAAGTAAATATTCTAAACAAAAACAAGGTAGTAGAGGATAAGTTAGAACCCACTTGGCTCATCCATTTGCAGTTATGTCTCACTCCTTTGTCACAGCTGAGACCAAGAGACTCTAAGCTATCATAATAATATACCCCTTTCCTTAAATGAATCAATTAAGTGGACCCCTCCTCACCCATTCTCAAGGTCACACAATCTCTCTGTGTGCAGCAAATAGAGAATGTATGGGCTACTAATTAACCATATAGCACAGAATCCCACCTTTACTCTGAAGCCTGTAATAATGGACCCACTACACGGACGTGTGGGCCTGAACTCTTCTCAGAGTCCTGCTGTATTGTCTGTCCTTGGCATAAATAACTTTTATAATAAATCTGCTATCCAAAAAGACAATCTAAGTGTCCATCTTCAATACCAAACTCAAGACTTTTGATGATGGGAATGTTAAATGGCTTAAACTTAATCATTCTGATACGGATACACACTTGGTGATCTATCTCAAGACACCACAATGTATCTCATAAATATAAATGATACTTCAAAGAAACATACCTATGTGAAATTATTAAATAATTAATGAACATATTAAAGGAAGCATAATTTAAATGAGGGAAGAATTGTTTATATGTCATTCATTCACTCATTCATTCATTTACTATGAGACCTCATCATTAGCAAGGGCTAGAAAAATGAGATAACTGGTTTTAACCTAGCAAAAAAAATTAGCAAAGCTATATAGAAGGCTATAGCATAGGGAACCAGTTTCTAGAAATCTTTAAACTCAGTAGGACAAGCAACCAACCCCTCACAGGCAGGGTTTCACCTTTACGTTGGACTAAGTATACATATTATCAACTAGAGACAGCTGAGATTTGTGCAGTTTACCTCAATACAACACACTGCTTGGTTTCCAATCACTCTTACACTGTTCAATATACAGAGGCAAGGCCAGTATGCCAATTCATGGTTCTGTGATACCAGTCCACTGATAGTGTTTTATAATAAATTTAAGAGTTAATTTGAAACAAGGATATGAAATTTTATATTTGTCTTAATATATTTCAATGAGACATTGCTGCTGTGAGAAGGCAACTGAAGACAGGTCCTGTGATATATTCATCTGCACACATTTTGTATTTTACATCTCCACTCTCTGAAGTTCTAAGACTCAAAGAATCTTTACCTTCATGTCTTTTACCAACTTCATAAAGTTCTCAAAAATAATCCTTTCTAATTCTTATTCATGTAAAATTACTTGTCTTCCTACGTTTTAAAGTCTATTCTTGAATATAGTAAATGATATTCTCCATCCTTTTCTTCATTTCCCATCACTTTTGCAGCACTGTTCTTTGTATGGAGGACAAAGGCTGACATCCGGTGTCTTTATCAATCATGTTTCACCTTACTTTTCTGAGACTCACTGTCAGAAAACTCCAGGGACGCTACTATTTCTCCCTCCATACTACTGGGCTATAAGGATGGCCACTGTGCTTAGCCTTTCATGGAGGTACTAGGGGTCTAACTCAGTTCTTCATGCTTGAACAGCAAGTATTTTACAAACTTAGTCATATCCCATGCCCCTCTGTGTCTTCTATATACTTCCTCCTAACTTATCCACTGACTAATCATTGTCATCCTTTCCTTTCATTTAATTCATTAAATGAATTCATTGTGGGTTTCCATTTTAAAACGTGTTTTCAATTCCCAAGTGAAACTGTCAGTCCTGTCTTTAATTTTATAAGCACAGATACTTATAAACCAGCTGAGATAACTGTAGTATAGTGCTGCTGTGATTCTGTTTCTATTGTGTGTTGCTACGGTGAATTTTTATTTATGTTGTCTTGTATTTTGCTATGCCTGTTTAGTAGCTGTGTCCTACTTACTATATTTCCAAAAGCAGAAAAAAAGAGAAAAGAAACCATGTTAACCTTATTTTATAGATAATTTAAGTATATGTTCTATTAATACCAATAATCCAGAACCCCCTAAATTAAATTTCAAGAATTGATAGGATTTGAAGCTGCTTTTCAAAGTGACAGTTTTTCTTCTACCATTTTCCCTAGGTTGTATTTCTTTTGAGACCTAAAACATTGTGAGTTACTCATACCATGTAGCTTAGGAACACTAGACTCTGATTTCTCCGCCCTTAAGAAGCTGCTCTGAGTGTGGATGTGCTAAGAAATGCATTGTTACATGATTTTGTTATGGGAACATCACATCATATATGTACAAAAAGCTAGATGGTCCAGCCCAACACCTCCCCAAGTTATACATAGAGTCTACTGCTCTTAAATTACAAGACTTACTGTATTAATACTAAAAACACTATAGGAGATAGGTAAAATATTTGGTGTTAAGCATTTGTGCATCTAAACACAGAAATAAAATGCTATGCTAAAATATGGTATAGAAGGTGTATATATCATGGTGCATTTATATCTGGCAATGACAATCAAATGACATGCAGGACTGAAAGCTGTTCTGGTAAGCAGTGCACAGTAGTAAATGTGAAGGACCAGAACATAGAGATTATTGCTGTCATGTTTACAAACACTGTACACTTAGGTCACACTAACTATAAATCACGCCACCACCACGGACCCAGGGAATTTTGATGCTTGTCTATGATCTCAGAATTTGAGAGATAAAAGGCGGAGGACTGAAGAGTTTCAGGAAAGCTGTACTAACATAACTAGACTTTCTCTCCAAATGAACACATGCAGAAAGAAAGAAAGAAAGAAAGAAAGAAAGAAAGAAAGAAAGAAAGAAAGAAAGAAAGAAAGAAAGAAAGAAAGAAAGAAAGAAAGAAAGAAAGAAAGGAGGGAGGGAGGGAGGGAGGGGGGAGGGAGGGAGGGAGGGAGGAGGGAGGGAGGGAGGGAGGGAGGAGGGAGGGAGGGAGGGAGGGAGGGAGGGAGGACGGGAAAACAAAACAAAACAAAAAAACCAAAGCCTACTAACAACAAAACAATACTGGTACAGAAGTTGGTACCAGACACAGTTATTGCTGTGATAAACCTGACCATGATTTTGTTTGGAGGTACATGGACTTTGGATTACAAAAGCAGCTGAATGCTTTAAGCAAGGCTTAATGGGCTCTCCTAGTAGGAACAGGAAAGACAGTGGTGCTGAGGGTGATCTGAGCTGTGGGGGCCTGTTTCTAAGAAACTGGTATGTGGCCTTCAGACTATTCTTATATTTTGCTGACAAATGTTGCTGGTTTCTGCCCTTGTCTAAAAACTCTGCCTGAGGCTAAAGTGTAGAGATTTGGATTAATTGCCTTGGCAGAGCAAATCTCAGAACAGCCTAGTATAGACAATGTCAAATGGTTTATTAGTGGTAACTCTTAGGCAGATCCAAAATGAAGCAAACTGACCAAGTAAAAAATGTAAAATGTACAGGTTGAGAAGAAATGAGGCACCAGGAAGTGGAAGGGAACTAAACTGTGTTCAAGGAGATAAACAAATTAAAAAGTGAAACAGAGGGAATGGTGACCTCAGGACGGGACTGCACCACCCTGCTAAGATTTCAGGAATTAAACAACTTTGGTCCAGGTGAGGTGGTGTCCACCTTTAAATCCAGTATTCAGAAGGCTGAGAGGTGGGCAGATCTCTGAGTTTGAGGCCAGTGTGGTCTACACACCTGAGTTTCAGGGTAGCCAAGCTTAGGCAATAAAGGATACCATGGAAAGCAGGAAGGTGGTGAAGACATAATTCAATGAAGGAGCCATGTTCTAGCTCCACTAAGCCGCAGAATTTGGCAGCTTCAGCAACATGGTTTTGGCTTTAGAATAAAGGTTAGAAGAAAGGGGTTTAGAATCTTCTTCCTAGACTAAGGAAAGCCGCTGAGACCAGATATGTGTCAGGGGTGTTGTTATAATTTTGTTGACCCTCCCTGTCAGTATCCTGTCCTTTAAGAGACAAGCTCCATCCACTCCCAACACCCCCCCAGGCAGTTGGTCTATCTCTTTCTCTCTCACCAGCTTTTCTAAAGAGGCAGTTCTCTGCCTCCCTCCTCCCCCTCCTTCTCTCCTTTTTCTTGCTCTCTCTCTCTCTTCATCCCCTCCCTGCCTCCCCCTACACTCCCCTTTAATAAAACTTTACATTCAGTCTCTGTCCGCATGACATATTCTGTTTTCTATCCGCCTGGTCCCCCACCCGCAGGGACCTGCTAGTCACTCCTGCCAAAATCTCTCATTGGTGTCTTGAACTCGGCAGGCTCTCCCTTTCAGCTGGAGGACTCCCGGGGATTCTGTAATGTTTAACCCTTTCATATGGTCACTTTTCCAACTCAAAATCATTCTACACCCAACACTGACACTGACCACCTCTGACCATGCCTCCATGATTTGTCTTGGAGGTGGTTCCCCCACGTGAAAAGACCCAGTACTGGTCAACCACTTGTCTATCAGACTTAAAAGACTTTTGCTCTAGCCCCCAACTCCATGTGACAATGCAGGGGTTCGGTTTGTGATGGCCCCAGGACCTTGTAAGTGATGACTCAAGGCCAGTCTGAGCCATGGTCCATACTCAACTTTTGGGATATAGGAGTTCAGTTTCTTGGACTTTCTTCTTTCCTTACTCATGGAAACTGCACCTCCCCCCTCACCTATCAAGCTAAATAGCTGCCCATTGTCAGCTTACATTCTGCCAATGATCAGTAGTTGGAAGTTTTTATAAGAGAAAGAAAGATGGTAATATTATAATTTTGCAGGCCTTCCCTATCAGTACCCTGTTCCTTTAAGAGACAAGCTCCACCCAAACCCAATCTCCCCATCCTACTGAGGCAAGCTGGCTCTCTTCCTCCCTCCTTCCTCTGAGCTCTCCTTCTAAAGAAGCAGCTCTTTGCCTCCCTCTTCCTGTCTCCTCTCCTTTCCTCTCCTCTCCTCTCCTCTTCCTCTCCTCTCCCTCTCTCTCTGTCCTCCCCTACACTCCCCTTTAATAAAACTTTACAGTCACTCTCCATTCACATGGCATATTCTGTTTTATACCCACCAGGCACTGTAGGACCTGATGGGGTCACTGTGTGAAACTCTGAAGGCAAGGCTTGCTTTAGTCCAGTATTTCCAAACTATACTTCTTTCCCTCAATTTTGGGATGGTAATGTCTATCCTGTGCTATTATATGTTGGAAGTATGTGATCTGCTTTTTGATTTTGATTTCATAGGAGATTACAGTAAAGAGAGTGTATAAATCTCAGAAGAGACTTTGAACTTTGGACTCTGCATTATGGTATGGCTACAAGCTTAGTAGGGCCAGGGAGTGAAATGTGGTGGTTTGAATAGGAATGGCCCCCACAGACTCATGGGTTTCAATGTTTGGCCCATAGGCACTGGCTTAGCACTATTAGGTGTGGCCTTTGGGGGATAAGTATGTCACTTTGGAGACAGGCTTTCAAGTCTCATATATGCTCAAGCAACACCCAATTTGGCAGTCTCATTCTCCAGCACCATGCTTCCTGCCTTAACTATAATGAACCAAAACCTGAGTGTTTTCCATAAATAATCTTCTTCTTCTTTTTTTTATTAATTCACTTCTTTACTTGGTAAAGTTTCTAGCTTAAAACCTAAGCCGTATACTTCAGCTTAGGCCTACACATTAATCTTAATGGTCTCTTTATTCGACATGATTGGTCCTCCTGAAAAGCCTTCTGGGGTGGCAACATATACAAAGTTGTTTTCAGTAACACCAACACCATCTAGACTCCTTAAAGACAGGTGTGAGACTCACAGGACTTGTCAGACCTTTCAGAAGTATGAACATGAGGCGTGCAAATGCGTAACATGCTTCTTTGTTCATCACAGAGTTTGCCTGCACACAGAGGGCTCACTGTGGACATCCTGTCCTATGAAGGAAACCCTTCTGATATTGGTAACCAGGCTTCCAACTTTTTAAGGACATTATTAGGACTGTAAAGAGTTCTGCTGTTCACTAAAAAGTTTCAGGTTCTTTCTTGGTTCTCCAATTTCCTGTTTTTGTTGCCCCCTTTTCAGCTATACTTAATACATAACATAAATTGTTTGAGCTCTGGGAAAACTGAGATTATTGCCATACATACAGTTTGTCACCAACAAACACATACTCATGTGATGTTACAGCCCATGCAGTTTGGTCTAACTTTCATAATTCTACACAGTGAGAAGGTTCATACAAATTACACAGTCTATTATTATTTTTATCAAACCTGGAGGCTGAGTCACAAATTTTAAAAGGACACAAAAAGTGTATCAAATGAAACTGCACCTGGAAGTCAAATACTTTAAATTATGTGTCATGTCAGATTTTTTTTTGTGTTGAAAATAAAATTAGGGGCTATCACTCAGTGGAAGAATTCATTTTTGCATGTACAAGGACGAGAGATCAATTCACAGGCCCAAAACACAACCTACAAAAACAAAAAAATTTCTCCTCCTCCCAAATCAAGCATCTAAAAGACTTTTTAAAAAAAATGGCACAACTATTAAGACATAAATCAAAATAATAAAAATAATTCTTTCTACATATAATTCACTGAAGTTTTTAAAATGTATAAGGAAGTAAAAAAATCTGATGATCTGATTTTTAAAACCTAGCAGTGTAACTCTCTTGTAAATAAATTGAATAATTAAATATTACTATATATCTGTAGAGTTAATTCTACCCTGAAATAGTACTTAATTGCGAATACATCAGCTAAGCCCTTTTTTTGATCATTAAGATTGAGACACAGATGATACTCTGGAGGAACTTCTAGTCTTAAAAAGGTAACTGAAGTATGCACATGTGTCCTGGGTATATGAGATTCATCAAGACACTGCTTTACTGGTGACATTTTAATTAGTGCCTAAAAACATCCATTTTCTCTGATGATAAAATGCCAGAACAAAACAATAACAAAAAACAGAAAAGGAAAAGAAAACACCTACCATTTACCCATCTATACCTTAAATCTAAAACAAAGACAATAAAACAACCAATGCTAAGTATTCACAAACATTATGAAATGCCATGATTAAAATTACATGAAAACTTACCCCATCTGATAGTGCCCGCCAACACACAGCACTAACAAATTCATTTGTATCATCTTCTTTCCGGTCTTTGTCCAGAACACTCTTGACTGTATCAAACTTAAAAGTCAGCAAAGTCTTAGAAAGTCCTTTATAGTACAGGTAGAGGGAATTGTTTTCACTTCCTAAAAAGAAATAGTAAGTGCAATCTTTTTAGAATGGGAAAACTGGAATTAGAATACATACATACATACATACATGCATACATGCATATTCACTTGAGGCACTCTTGCAATGTAGCCCAGATTGTCCTTAAATTTAAACTGTCTTCCTTTGGCTACAGTGAACTACATCTCTAGACCCAGTTCCGGAACACAACATTTAGATAGTAATTATTAATCCAAGTTTTAGCAAAGAGACCAATAATCTTTTATATTCAAATTTGAAAGACAAGACTAATTAATTGGGAACTATGGGAGAAGGAACAAAACTATGGCTTACTAACCTAAAGAAATAACCATTGCTAAATGATGTGACAGTGCTTATAATTCTAAGTTTGATATGTTTCATATTAAAAAGAAAAATACCTATAGCAGAGGTCTATACATTTAAAAAGTAGCTATGAAACAAGAATCTTAAACTGCATTTAAAAATATTATAATGTACAGAGGAAAATAAAAGTTATGGTACTTATAAAGGCCAATTTGAAAAGCCTAAACAACTCAATTCTCCATTCCCCATACAGCATTACCCTACCAATGAGAAAGTTGAACTAATACATTTCAGGAGCCTCCCAAGGATAAATGTGCTACATATCTACTTTGGTAGTAATCAAGCTCATACATTAGGAAAAAATACAATTTACTGAATAAGGGCCATGTCATTTAAAAGTGTTGACAATTCTTTTATTAGAACATTTGAAAACAGAAAATTGAATTTTTCCACTTCTGATTTAAATTTGCATAAACCAAGGACAATGGCGATGGGCTCGGACTCTACGACAAGGACGGGCTCTGTGTGAGCCTTGTCAGTTTGGTTGCTCACCTTCCTGGACCTGGGGGGAGTTGGGAGGACCTTGGACTTAACATAGTGTAGGGAACCCTGATGGCTCTTTGGCCTGGAGAGGGAGGGAGTGGGGGTATGGGTGGAGGGGAGGGGAGGGAAGGGGGAGGAGGAGGGGAAGAGATGGAAATTTTTAATAAAAAAAAATCCGGAATAACATTCATGCAATCCAAACAGACTGTTTAATGAAAAGGACACTAGACAGGATAAAATGAAAATAATGTTTCTGAAAAGATGTCTTCTTGAAATACTAGTAGCAGAATTTAATAGTTTTTATAGTTTAGATAATTCCAACAAAAATTACGGCATGTTTAGAAATACTAGAACACAGTTAAAGATCTTTTTCATTACTAAGAATACAGGGCTTGGGTGCAGAAAAGAAACATTAATGCTCTCCAGCATGACTGGAGGAAAGAATTCAGTCCTAAGCATTAAGTGATGCTGTCTTCTGAGAACACAGATCATTTTTCCGCTGAAAACTACCATGACATGTCTTTACAAAGTTTCTCTAAAAATATAATTTCACTTACCACAAGCTATATAATCTCCATTGGAAGCAAGTCCTACAAAGTTTTTTTCATTAATATGACCCTTGAAGGAACGCAGACAATATGGTTTCCCCACATTCCACAGTTTTAGCTGGCTGTCTGTTGAGCTGAGATAAACAAAAAGAGGACTAAATTTTAGATTTCATGGTATGAAACTCATCACCATTAGTAATTAAAAAGCAATCCAGTTTTGTGGTTAAGAATGCAGACTCTGGTGCCGGTGTGTCTGAGTCTTATGTTCTCATTGGCCAATGTTTTAACAGGTAAATATGATATATAATTATCTACTTTATAGAATTAAATGGGCCTGGACCCAACACTGTGAAAACCAAATTCATCTAACATGCTTTCAATAATGCCTGGGTAAATAAGGAAATAGCACTGTCACATTATCAATAAATAATGAGTCTTTGCACTCAGAGATGTGCTCCATTTTGGGAAGACCCTCATTTTTCTTGTTACTGGTATACTAGACATAAACTTTTTCATGCAATTCCTACATGTGAGAGATACAGTTGGAAAGCACACAATGTAGTTTATTTTGTTGAAAGAATATATAGATCTCATTGCTTACCCAAAACTCTTTTTGTTTTTTCTAAAACACACTGGTAATTCTAATAGACAAATTTAGGACTCATACTATTTTGCAAACTGCTTTCTTGTATTGAATTGCTTACTTTATACTTTTTGCATACTTTTTAAAGGGATTGTATTAATGTATTTATTAAGGACTACATAATTAAATCATTTTGAGCAGGACACTATGGTACACCTTTTCCATATATTATTTTATTTAAAGATTTAAAAACTTAGTGCTGCTAATAGCCCCATTTTAAAGATGAGGAAATTGAGGTTCAGAAGGTTACAACTGTATATGAACAAGATTCAAGCCATTTGATCTGAGCTCCTTTAAAAATCCCAGCACTTGGGAGGCAGAGGCAGGCGGATCTCTGTGAGTTCTAGGTCAGCCTGGGCTACAAGAGCTAGCTCCAGGACAAGCTCCAAAGCTATAGAGAAACCCTGTCTCAAAAAAACAAACAAAAAACAAACAAAAAAACCCCACAAAAAAACAACAAAAAACCCCACACACAAAGAAAAAGAAATGTGCTTTAATCTATTTTATTCCACAGTATTGCAATGACTTTCCTTTTATGTTTTTTCATTTAAAACAAACTTCATTAAAGTCATTTACTGCCTATTATAGTTATTCTAAAGATAGAATTCTCTTTAGCTACCACTTAACTTGTTTGTGAATTCATTACCCACATAACTCCCTTGGAAAACTCAGTTATGAATATTTTTGTACTCTTTTGTAACTGAACTGCAATCATTTTTGCAACATCACTAAATTTTTATTTATAGCAACTAATGTGAAGATGAAGGTGAGATGCAAAATTCAAGGCCCTAGTGTAAACAAGCTTCTAAGAGAGATAAGGAACTAATTTAAAAAGAAGAAAGCAAGAAACCAGTAAGTTTGTGTGTGTGCAGAAATTAAGAATGAATATTTACTAGATAATAAGAAAACTATGAGAATGATAAACAAAACATGGAATTACCCATGTTATTAGAAAAGTTCTAGAGTTTTCCAATGGAGATTACTTTGTATCACTGAAATTTTCTTACCTTCAAAAACAGCAACTAAGATTTTATAAAGGACATTTGCTGGGTCTAGGCAGACACACTTAGAAAGTTATCTTTAAAAACAGATTTTACTGTGAAACTAATGGAGGTTATTATAAAATCAACAAAATATTTAAAACCAAAAATCATTCTGCTACTATGTTGAAAGCAGACCTATAAGTAACACATACTGACTGACTTTAATCAAATGAATTATTTCTTTATATTGTATCAACCATGTTGGTTACCTCTTCAGGAGAAGCAGTAACAGATCAAATTTGAAGTTCAACTGTTAATTACATTACAAATATCACTTAAGAGGGCTTATCGGAAAGTAACAAAGCCTTTTATTTATAAGTAACATAAAATAAACAATGAAGGTAAGATACATGTATTTTAATTAAAGACATGTAAATATGTCATTTGAGAAAGAAAATACAATCCAAGGTCACTCTTTGCATATACCCAACAACATCAATGCTGAGACCTCTGTACCAAACTCATCCTCCAAGGGGAGTAATACTCACGCAGAGACAATTTCTTCACCACTAACAAACTTGGCATAAGAGACTGCTTTTCTGTGTCCCTTGAATACCATTATTGGTTGTTTAGTGTTACGAAGATCATAGTAGTGAACACAGTGATCTAAAAGAAAATAAAGAGATAAATGTAGTAAATGAAGAAAAGGAAGGAAAACAACTGAAATGGATTTGGTGTTTACATCTGAGTAAAGTGGTGGCTGAGTAAGAGCGATCATCTTCACACAGAAACATTATTTTGAAGCCTTGTTTATAAAAACTACCCTCACAAAAGTTACTAAGGAGTCTAGGAGAGAGATCTCAGTATCTTGTTTAAGCCTAACAGAAGCAAGCAGACTATAAAATACAAAAGACAACAACAAAAAGAAAAGAGCTGCCCACAAACCTCTCCTTAATTACAAATAACACAGTATACAAATAAGCCATTAGGTAAGGGAAGAAGAAATTAGCTTTTCAGACCTAAAACTTAGAGCCTAGTAACAGAACATGAAGGTGCAATCCAGTATCTAACAGTGCCTAAGGTCGATTACCAAGCCAGTGCTCATGCATCAAAACTTTGGGTGAAGCTGGCCTGGTGTCAACAAGCTGCCCCTACCTCTGACCTGAGTCTATCAATGCTCCATCCCCTGGGGCTAAGGAAAAACCACACAATGTTGCCAGGCCACTGAAACCCAGCAAGCTTTTGATCTTCAAGAAAACAGCATCTAATCTCACTGTGATGTTAGGCAGGAAGGGATCTGTGGCCACAGTAAAAACAATCTGTATTTTGACCAGCATCACCTGTGGCTGACTTAGCTACGTAAGGCTCCAAATATACCAGAGCAGCAGACAGGCACAACACCACATTCCTATGTTCATTCCGTGCTATGCTGGTCTTAGGTGTGGGCTCTAAGGTCTTAGGTGTGAGCTCTAAGGATGACTCTATATTGAGGTATCATCCTGAACACAATACCCAACAGAACAAGGACAGAGCCAGTATTACTTGGGATTAAAGGAAGTAGTTGCCAATTTACTGCCTAAGATCACTGGGTCTAGTTTGTAGTCTAATTAACATTTTGGCATATTAAGTATCACTATTCATTAATCTAGCATACATTTCCATTATTTAGGGCTTCTTTATTAGTGTTGCTATGATAATAAACCCTGACCAAAAAGCAGAGTTTCAATGTTGTAAATTTATAGGCAAATTTTCTTAGGCTATTTAGCCCCCTTAATAGTGAATCCCTGCTCACTTGTGTCTGACCCAACAAACCTGAACTACCAAGTAAAATACCCTGGGATGTATTATCTTAACAAACCACTAGATTCCACCAATTCTAAAGGCTAAAACGTCATCAAATAGCATCTGAATCCAATATCAGGTATTTTCCTATCTGTCTGTAACTCTCCTGGCCTGATGTTTTCACCAATGTAGCTAAAAATGCCTTAATTTATGTTTTCTGTTGTTCTATGTTTACAAAAACAACACAATTCTGCAATCATACTGGAACACGGTATTTAGAACAAAATCAGTCAGTGTGCCAGGACCACGGTAACTCCTATATTGAGCTTCAGATACACACTCTCTTTTTCCTTTTAGTGTTTTGTTATTTCGTTTACAAAAAGTATTTTGAACAAATACCTAATTCTGGGATTACACACTTTTCCTAAGTTTTAAGTACTTTTTGTGATAACTCTGCTGATCTCTTGGTCTCATGTACTTGTTGATGCTAAGTCAGCTGTTAACCTTTACCTTATTCTGGACATATTTTTGCCATCAAAGTTTTTGCTTTCAATAGTAAGCATTAATACCAAGTATAAATGAATGACGCTGAACACATGTTAAATGATCCTTTTTTCTTATTTTCTTTTCTGAGCCTATTCAACATTATGAAAATAGTTAAAAGGAGAGAAACAATAGTAGAGAAGTACAGGATGTGGATATGGTTGCAATACTAAGAAGAAAATCAGGTTTCATTGGATAAATTCTATCAATTATGGTCAAGCCATGGTTATTCAAGAAAGACAATTCTGAATGAAAAAAAAAACATAACTCAAGATGTCAATAGATTAAACCAATATCTGGTGAACTTATTCCGAAAGACACTGAATAAAATATAGGATGTGTATTGAAACAAAAGGCAGTAAAATTAAAGGATTTGATTTCAAAAGACTTTTATAAAACTAGATGTTTTGAATAAGAAAACAACAAAAGCCCACTTAACTAAATGAGGTGGACTGAAATATAGCTACTAAAAAACACAGCACTGTTCTTGGTTTTGTACTGAGGTAGAGACTGCAATGAATCACTACAAAAGAAGTAAACCTAACGTTTTTGGCTGATGTAAACTCAACAACTGTAAGAAAGCTACTCTATTAAGAGAGAAAAAATAAATATAATGTCTACGGGCAAGGCAAATATCAACAGTTTCTGTCCATATTTTTTAAAAGTAGCACAATAGAGAACGGAACTACTATTTCACTTAAAACCACAACAAAGTTATATATAGAAAAGAATGCTGACTGGAAAAATCCCTACAGAAAAGCAGAAAAATCCCAGACCCCACAAGAAACAAAGTGTAAACTTTCACTTACAAAATCAATCCAAACTAAAATAAAAATATCGCATGGAATTGTATGGGAAAACACACAACAGTAAAGCTCCTAAAACTACTAAATATTTGTAATTATAATTACTAATTATTTTATAATATAATTTTGCTGATCTGGAAAATATAAACATTAAAGCTTACTTTTTTATAAAGAAACAAGAAAAATAGGTAAGAAAAACAATGAGGGTTTATACCAGAAAAAAATCCTGGAAGATGTGTACAGGTGTACACAGTAAGCATCAAAATGAGAAGCTACTGTAATAGCCAATGGTTAGAGACAACTTGGGAGACAAGTCAACTTGCTCAAGATTACATTTCTAGCTAATGGAAAAAAGAGTAAACAAACAAGGAAGTGAGAGATTTACAGAAACAAGTAGCACTAGTAACGACAAGGTTTAAAACATGTTCTCTTAGAGTTGTTATTGTTCTCATTACATGGTGTCAGCTTATCTTTAAAAAAAAACAGCCATAGTATTAGAAAAAAATAACAAGGAACTTTCACATTTTAAATTATAAGTATTTACTTTTAAAGTAAGTGTTCAAGAGCGAGAAAAAATTGAGTAGGGTGAGCATATGACTTATTCTGCAACTCATGGCCCTCTCAAAATGAAAATTGCTACTACTAGTAACATGAAAGGAGTAGATAAAATAGGAGTGCAAAATACTTAAGGTGATTTGTTGCTATGACTAGAACACCTATCTTTAAAAAAATAAACTACACATCAGCATGTACTTCATGCTAAACAACTGGCAAGTTCATTCCCCTTAGGTGAGTGCATTATGCATAGCAAGAACTGAATAAATAAAGTCAGAGGAATTAATAGGCTTCTTAAAAAATTCCTGATCCTCTATAGTACAGCTGTTTAAAAACACTATTCTGTTAGTCTCTAAGAAAAATTCACACAAACATTTAGCAGACAACCAACAAAAATTAACATGCCCATCTCTATTATTAAAGATAGGTGACAGAATAACACAACTAGGTATAACAATAAATGAGTAATAACAATATACTTCTCACTAAAACCTAACAACAAAAAGAAAATTTAAGATTACAAAAGTATAATTCATTTTTAAATGCACTTGCAGGCACAGGAATAAAAAGTGAAAGAGGATAAATATAGTTTTATATTTTACCTGCACAGCCAAAAGCCAAATGGTATCTGGAGGAGGGACTGAATTTCACACAGCAGACGTTAGCCTTTGCCTCAATGCTTGCCACAGAATTGTCTAAATTGGTAGACCACAGCTTCACTAAGGTAATGAAGATAAAAATAAAAAGAACAATACACTGAGAAAATATTTCTGCAACTGGACAAGTGCTACCAATGTACCTTTTGTGTCAATATGAAACATTTTATTAGGATCAAAATTTTAAGATGAATAATCATGTAATAGAACAATACTTGAATCTGAGAGCAAGCTTTCAGATTTCAAGCTAAAACTCAACAGATATGAGCAGTGATTTCACAAAGATTTGTGGGACCCATAAGACAAAGGTACAAAACAAGCATTCTGGAGCTAGATGGTAGGTCCATTATACATAAATTAATATCAATATTCTATAGTGAAGATAAAACACACATTTACATAAAAATCATAATTTTCACATGTATGAGATTGTTAAAATAAAAATATCTCTTAAAACACTTCAAAACTTCCAGCGAAGGTAGATCTGGGCTGCTCTTAACCTCTGTCAAAGAAGCAACTTCTTTACATTTGAAAATAGGTAATGGAGAGTTGTGTAACTCATCAGACACCGAGAAGAAGAGACTCAGTGCTCTGAGCACTAAGTGGGACATTTATATTCCTGCTCCACCCTGTCAGACACTGAAAAGAAGAAACTCAGTGTGCTCAGCTCTAAGTGGGATATTTATATTCCTAGCCCTTCCCAGCAGCCCCAACATTAACACTATGGCTGAGGCTTGAGGAGCACCTTGGAAGAGGAAAGAATGTAAGGACTGAAATATGGGAGGAGTGCTGTCAAATGCTAACTTATGGATAGCACGGTCATGTGGTTACATACCTAAAACCCGTAGCATTGTAAACTACCCACAATTCTGACACAGATGTGATAGATGACTCTAGGACTCAGCCCAAACCGAGGAGCAATAGGAAGTGGATACTTGCAGGGAGAGGAAGAATCATTCTTTATTGGTACTGGTAGGTCTCCCATGCGCCACACGCAACTAGACTTAATAGGTAATCAAAAAGCAGGAATGTGGTGATGGCAAACCTTTAACCACAGTGCTTGGGGGGCAGAGGCAGGCAGATCTCTGTAAATTCAGGTCCAGCCTTGATGTGGGAGTCTTCTGTTTGTGTTGCTCTCATTCGTTAATAAGAAACTGCCTTGACCAGCCCTTAGGTGGGCGGAGTAGACAGAAAAGGAAGAAGGAAGTGAGGTACATGGCTCAGTCAGATGCCCTGCCTCTCCTCAGGGAGACAGAGGTGATGAAGCTCCAGCCCAAGAAGGACGTATGCTAGAATCTTCCCGGTAAGGCACCACTTCGTGGTGCTACACAGATTATTAGATATGGGTTAATCAAGATGTGAGTAAGAGGCTGGAACTAATGGGCCAGGCAGTGTTTAAAAGAATACAATTGGGAGCCGGGTGAAAATGCAGCCCACTGCTCCCAATCACTACAGAATGGCGCCCAACGTGGAGCTCGAACCCATGACCCTGAGATTAAGAGTCTCATGCTCTACCGACTGAGCTAGCCGGGCAGCTGAGAGCCGGGTGGAAATGCAGCCCACCGCTCCCAATCACTACACAGCCTAGGGGGATTAGGTTCTAGGCTAGTCAGGGGCTAAAGTGAGGACCCCCCCCCCCAACATCTATCTCACACATACACCAGAAAAACAAACAAAAACTATGTAAATTTTAGCTGTCTATGGTTTATGTAAACATAAATAACAGGATATGAAAATCCATGGCTATATTTTAAAGTTCTTTATTTATATGATACAGTCTATTCTAGGGAGTATACTAGAATTTATGATTAAGAAACTAGAGCAGACCTGATCTGAAGCAGAAAAGTAAGCTGTTATTTTACAAAAGTATCAGAGCAAATTTTAAACGATGAAAACATATGAGAATAAATATAACTCACAAAACAGAATTTTAAGGCACAAGATGCCATCCTGGCTGAACCAAAGAATAAATAACAAGCATTAAAAGTACGGGGAAAGGGTTACCAGCCATCTTTATCCATCTTTTGATCTGTTTCAATATCTGATTCAGGAATAGTTCTTAGACGGTGTCCAGGTAATTGCAATTTAAACAAACAATTAAAAAAAAAAAAAAAAAGAAAGGCCCCAAGTGATTCGAACATATTTTTGGGGTTGGAAGCATAGAAAACTTCAGGGCCTTTAAAGATTACTGACAAAGTTACCTCTCAAAAAGAGTAACTAAAAAGAGTCACAATAAAGAGGACTTCAATGAAGATGGCTTTCATAATTTACACATGAAGTCTCAGTAAAAACTACTTATTACCAAAATAAGTAAGCTTTAAAAGAGACACTCACCAGAGTAAGGATTTTAAACACAATTGTTTGTTTTGTGTTCTTTTCTAATAAGATTCTCCTTCAGTAAACACAGATTCACTTGGTTAACACATATAAACTTTTTATGGATATTAGTCACTAGTACCTTGCTTTCTATTTCAGATAATTTTCTATCACCATCTAACCAAACTACTAATTTCTGTGTACTCATTTTATGGAGAAGGGTTTGAGTCAACAGAAGCTTTTTTTTTTTTTAAATTGACAAGCCAGGGAGTGGTGGCACAGGCCTTTAACCCCAGCACTAGGGAGGCAGAGGTAGGTGAATCTAGTGAGTTCAAGGCTAGCCTGGCCAATGGAGGGAGTTCCAGGCTACAGAAAGAAGCCCTGTCTCAAAAAGAGGGGTGGGTGTGGGGTTAGAAAAATCAATGTAAAGCTATTTCTTAAGAGAACACATACAAATGGGAAGCAAATACACAAAAACAGGCTCAACATAACTAAACAGAGGAATTCAAAGAGAAACCACAAATAGAAACCACAACTGGTGGTTACTCCAGTAAGAATGGTTATTATGAAAATGACAAAAGGTACAAAAGTTGTCTGGGCTGTGGAGAAAGGGAACACCATGATCCAGTAACCCCAACACTAGGTATATATCCCACAAAAGTAAAATGTGTTTACTGAAACACCCACACTCACATATTTATTATACTATTTATAATGGCCAAGTTATACAAATAAGCTATTTGTTCATCAGACACTCAAGCCTGTCCACTTGGCAAAGATGCAGATAGATGCATTTTTCCAACCCTCATCAGAAAAGCTTTTATTGGCTACAGATGGTGATTAACACAAAGACCCACAACTAGGCAAGGTGCAGAGAATTAGAGCCATCAGAATACTTAGCCCCAAATGAAAAATTTATACTTCACCCTCTCCTTAAAAGGGTTAAGAAAGAGGGGGCAGAAAGACAATAAGAGCCAAAAATGTGAATGAATACAAGAAAACAGTGTCCTCCAGACACAGTCAGAAAGCTGCACTATGAATTCACAGCAGTTAAGACTACAAATAATCCCTGTGCAATCCCACTATAGAGAAGAGAGGTAGACAAGATGTCCCACCTTAGGGCTAGTGGCAATGGATAACTGCTGGGAGAGAGTCATCTTTGAGTATTACCACTGGCAGGTAAACTAAGCCCCAGTGGAAGATCATATGTTCATGAATATACAGACAGCACAAGAGGAGACTTGTGGAAAAAAGAGAAAGAGGACACAAAGTTGGGTTGGCAAGGAAGTGGAGATATATGAGGAAGAAGAAGAGGTGGTGGTAAATGTAACTAAAACTCAGAGTATGAAATTCTAAAAGAAAAAAAAAACTACCTAAAAATTAATTTAAAAAGACAAGATCCAAAGCAATAAAATCAAACAAAACACATTTATTTACATATGCTCTCCTTTGGTTCTAATAAAAAATATAAAAATGACTGCTGGAAAAACCATACAGCAATGAAGGATGAGAAAAAAACAAACTCATTATGAATTCTATCTAGTTGGCACTAAGAAATAAGTGTGATATGTAACTTTAAGTGTTCTATACAAGTTTTATTACCTCAATGTTACTAGGTAAAGAATGGTTTTTCCCTTAGTACCATCTGATTCCTCAGCTCAATAAAAATAAATTTTCAAAACTTCAATTACCCTATAAAACAAAGTTTATTATCTAGTAATCTGCAATATTTGAGCTAATCAATTCCCTAAATTTATTTTTCAAAATGCTATTTAAAAAAAACAGAATATACATTGTATTTATATGAAACAGAAAAAATTGACAATGCTGTTTACCAGAACTATCACTAAACCTAAGAGCTCATAAGAAATACAGGAAATATTCTGAAAATAACCCAGGGACTCTGTGACCATTGTTTTTACAAAACTTTACAAATACAGGCTCATGTTCTTGATTTATATTTTCAACAGTTGGTTTTGCACTACAGCAATAGAGGGGAGTGTGTATAGCTGGCACTTCATGGTCCTCCTAGTTAACAATATTCACTATGTGGACCTTCACAGAGGAGAAAAGTTAAATCAATGACAAAGTATTGTCAAGCTAAGGGGAACATAGATGAAGGTCACAAAGGTCCCACGTAATTCACAGGCATGTTTTGTTTCCCTGAATGATACCTGTTTATAGAGCAAAATAAAAAAAGAAATTTACTTTAAAGAATAAAAAGAATCTAGGAAAGATTTTAGAAAAATGGAGGTAGACAAGTGAGTCAGTGAACTACAAAATAAAATAGGAATTAACCTGAAGAATAAAAATACTGACAAGAAAGAAAATAGTGTATAAGGCTCATAAAAGAAAACAGAAAGGTAAAATATTACTGCAAATAGTTATAAAGAAGAGATTTCCGATTCATGAATATTCAATGGTGTAGTTCTCAGAAGACTACTAAGAGACTTAAAGAATGGTACTATGCATTAATAAAGGGGCAATATCATGTACCAACCTTCAATTGTTTATGCCCTTATGATAACAGCTTCAAAATACATGAAGGCATACATCTCTATGTTATGTGTCAGGCAGAACTGAACTCAGGTTTTTCTTTTTTGTTTTAACGTTTGTTATGTGTAGGTATGTACGTGGGCCTGGGTAACTAAAAGTACACCAAATGCATACAGGAGCCTGTGGAGACCAGAGGGAGTCATATCCCCTAGAACTAAAATAGAAGATGGTTCTGAATTGTCATATGGGTGCTGAGAACTGATGTAAAATGTCCTCTGTATATGCGTTACTTTCATTGGCTAAAAAATAAAGCTCTTTGGCCAATGGCTTAGCAGAGTAAAGCGAGACAGGAAATCTGAATAGAGATATAGTGAGAAAGCAGGTGGAGTCAAGAAAACACCACGTAGCTACCAAAGGAAAAAAACAACAGAACTTTACCAGCAGGCCACAACCTCATGGTGATACATAAATTAATAGAAATAGATTAATTTAAGATGCAAGAACTAGCTAGGAATGTCTGAATCACTGACCAAACAGTGTTGTAATTAATACAGTTTTCATGTGTTTATTTGAGTCTGGGCACTGGGAAATGAATGAGCAGTCTCCGCCTACAGAGAACCAAATATAGCCCTCTGTAAGACAAGAAAGTACTTTTAATTGATAAGTTATCTCTTTTAATGCTGTCTCTAAATATAGCTTGTGTGAGGTTTTTATTTTTAAATAATTAATCAGAGCCTTAAACCCCATATACTCTTGATTTCCCCAGTTTTTGCCCTAACATGTACAGAGATTTAAAAAAAAAAGTGTACCTCAAGATTGTTTTGTAGTTTCTTACAGAAAGAGTCACCGGCATGCTACCTTCCTGGTCAACTATTGCAGGTTCTATTGGCATATGTGGGACTTCAAAAAGAGATTATTTGACACAATGAAAATTGAAGTTAGTGACATATTACGAGCAATTCATTGACTAATTCCTAAGAAGTAGACAGAAACAAAACTCATTTAGCAATTGTAGTTGCTTCTTTGAATAAATAAATGGGACACACATTTATTGTCACCTATCTACTTTTTTGTTCAGATTTATTTTTAAATTGTGTGTGTGTGTGTATGTGTGTGTGTGTGTGTGTGTGTACACATGTAAATACAGGTGCCTTGGGAAGCCAGAATCCTTCAAGTCTCTGGAAATCAACACAGAATATCCACTTAACCACTGAGCCATCTCCAGAAAATATGCCTGTGTCACTTCAAAGATTTATTTTTATATCTACTCTCATATAAATAGTCTGTAGTTTGCAGGAAAAAAAAAGGAAAAATATTACACAGAACATAGAAATAAATTAGTCTTCATGTTTCTATCTCATAACCCGAAAAATCAGTAGGATATGGAAAACCAGAACAATACTACCAAGTGTTCCCTAAATGACACTTATTGAATTCTCTATAAAAGACAGAGTAGAGATTCTTCTCAATGCCTCTTAGTTCATAAACTGGACCACAAAGTGAATTATAACATATTTAAAGAAATTAAAATTATATAAACTGTTTGTACATAAATCAGATTTCTGAAAAATTTAAAACACATTTTATAATGATCCACAGCTAAACAAGTTACTCAAAAAAAACCCCATAGAATTAGAAGTTGAAACTAAAAACAAATGTTAATACATGAAATCTAAGAATGAGCTAGAGCAGTGCTTAGAAGAAAGTGTATGAAGAACAAAGATTAAAAGAGAAGGTCTCAAGTCAGAGACATGAACTGTAATAGGACGAAAATAATTACACAGAAATACAGAAATATTAATGAATAAAACTCACTGAAGTCTGAACAGCTTCCCTACAAACACTCAATTGTTTTACAGAAATAAAATATATACTGTCAATGGATCCAAAAGAGCCAAAACGGATCCTGAAGACAATCAAAGATGGCAGATTCATACTTTTGATTTCAAAATAGTACTACAATTATTAAAACAATGTGGTACTGGAATAAAGATATACATAAAAACCAATGGCATACAATAAAAAGACAAAGGCTAAACCCATGAATGTAAAGTGTAATTTTGTTAATTGTTCAAGATTATGAAATGGGAAAGAATAAGTAATCTTTTTAGTAAGAGACATTAGAAATTCAGGACATTTGTGTGTAAAAACAAAGTTGTATTTTTAAACCATATACAAATTAAAATGGGTCAAAGACATAAATGTTAGACTTTACTACAAAACTCATGGAAAATACAGGAGAAAAGTCTCACAACAATGAATTTGGCAATGATTTCTCAAATATTCTAAAGGCATATACAACAAAAGCAAAAATTAAACAAACTGGACTTTATAAAAATAATTAAGAAATGTACCAAACGCTATCAACACTGTAAAAAGGGAACCCAAAAGTGGAATACAAACTATGCGCTTGGTCAATACCCAGAATATAAAGATAACTCTCATTTTAAGCAAAACCAGAGAAAGAAAAATGAGAATTCTGGTTTTTTTTTTTTTTTTGTGTGTGTGTGTGTGTGTGTGTGTGTTATAATTCAACAGAGATAGCTAGATTGTTAACACACACACATAAAGAAAGATGTTTCGTATTACGGCACTGTAGAGAAACTGAAATAAAAACTACAGTGAATTACCCTCTTAAATCCACTTTTAGATTTTATCTATATATTTTACAACAAAACAAAAACAGGGTAGAAAGACATGAAGGCATGCAGGCAGGCACAAAAGGAAGTTAGTGAATAAAAGCAGGAGAATATGGGAAGAAAAGGGAAAGGTGGGAATAAAGAAAAAAGCAGAGAGGGATGGACTCGGCTGGGCAGGTAGGCAGGTAAATCCAAATTAAGAGGCTAAGGATCTTGACATGAATGTGGAGAAATCAGAACACTCAGGCACTACACCCATTATATATGGGACCTTAAAGGTATAGATAACATGATAAATATGGTGACAGTTCCAAAAATGTAACCACAGATTATCATATGATAGGGCAATTTCACTTCTGAGAACTAAAACAAATTAAATAAATATATATTTTGTACATAGACAGATAGATAGTAATATCGTTCCCAACAGTCAAAAAGGGCCTTTATATATATATAAAAAGAAAGAGAAAAAAAGCACAATATATAAAATAAAGGCTCCAATGCTGGGACCACTGTTATTTAGTCCTTACTGTGGAAGCTACACAAGGAAAGGAATGAAAAAAAGTAAAGAAAATTATGGCAACTCTCTTTAAAAGTAATTATTAGAGGTCTGAGGATTCCTGCAAGGGAGTGCGGGCTTCTTCAGATTGTGCTGCCAGGTTCGCTGTGTGGTATTCCATCCCGCCCTGCCCCCACCTTGGCCCTTTTGTCTGGGCTGCCACCCTGGGCTGCCTGGAATCCCTGATCCTGTGCCCTGACATTCCATCTGAACTGGTGAGTGAATGCGGACCCTGGGGCAACCTGCCCTGGAAGAGAGCACAGACCCCCTACCCCCACTTCCCTCTGCAGGCTTGTGTCTGTTTCTCCCGTCCCTGTGTCTCCCAAGCTTTCCCTAGTGTTCTCAGGTGCCCTGCTCCTGTTCTAAGGCCATCCACCCAGAGGAGTCAGACTCTGGCCTCCAGGCAGGTCTGAGGATTCCTGTAAGGGAGTGCGGGCTTCTTCAGATTGTGACGCAAGGAATAGGTCCTCCTCTGACACAGGGGAGATCCAACCAGTTTCAGTCACAGCAAAGATTGGTCTAGGACACCAAACGCCTCCAGGCTCCTTTTGAAGGAAGAGATGGGCAGGCGCCAAGGCAGGAGCTCCTCCAACAACATGAAAGGCAACATGACATCACCACAAGCCAGACATCCCGAAACAACAAGAATTGAACACCCTACCCCAGAAGATATAGAAGAAACCGACCTTAAACAGTATTTTATGAAAATAATAGAGGACCTTAAACAGGAGGTAAAAAACTGCCATAAAGAAATGGAGATGACAAACAAAAAGGTAGACGAAATAAATAAATCTCTCAAAGATACCCAAGAAAAACAAGAAAAACAAGAAAAAGCAATCAAACAGGTAAGGGAAACAGTACAAGACCTGATAAATGAAATGGAGGTATTGAAGAAAACACAATCTGAGGGACAACTGGAAATGGAAACTCTGAGTAAACGAACAGAAACTTCAGAGACAAGTATTTCCAACCGAATACAAGAGATGGAAGAAAGAATCTCGGACTCTGAAGATACTATAGAGGAAATAAACTCACAGATTAAAGAACTAAACAAATCTAACAAATTCTTAACACAAAACATTCAGGAAATCTGGGACACCATGAAAAGACCAAACCTAAGAATAATTGGGGTAGAAGAAGGAGAAGAATTACAACTCAAAGGCCCAGAAAACATATTCAACAAAATTATAGAAGAAAACTTCCCCAACCTAAAGAAGGATGTTCCTATGAAGGTACAAGAAGCCTACAGAACACCAAACAGACTGGATCAAAAGAAAGCATCCCCACGCCATATAATAATCAAAACACAAAACATACAGAATAAAGAACAGATATTAAGAGCTTCAAAGGAAAAAGGTCAAGTAACATATAAAGGGAAACCTATCAGAATTACACCTGATTTCTCAATGGAAACCATGAAAGCCAGAAGAGCTTGGATAGATGTGCTACAGACTCTAAGGGAACATGGATGCAAGCCTAGACTATTATACCCAGCAAAGCTTGCATTCACCATTGATGGAGAAAACAAGATATTCCAGGACAAAAACAGATTTAAACAATACGCAGCCACAAATCCAGCCTTGCAGAAAGTAATAGAAGGAAAATCACAAACCAAGGAGTCCAACAACGCCCACAATAACTCAGGCATCTAGCGACCCTTCACCAGCACAACTAGAAGAAGGGAAACACACAAACTCTACTACTAAAAATGACTGAAGTTAACAACCACTGGTCATTAATATCACTTAATATCAATGGACTCAATTCACCTATAAAAAGGCACAGGCTAAGAGACTGGATACGAAAACAGAATCCAACATTTTGCTGTTTACAAGAAACACACCTCAACCACAAAGACAGACACCTACTCAGAGTAAAGGGTTGGGAAAAGGTTTATCAAGCAAATGGCCCTAAGAAACAAGCGGGTGTGGCCATACTAATTTCCAACAAAGTTGACTTCAAACTAAAATCAATCAGAAGAGATGGAAAGGGACACTTTATACTCATAACAGGAAAAATCCATCAGAATGAAGTCTCAATCCTGAATATCTATGCCCCTAATATAAAAGCTCCCATTTATGTAAAAGAAACACTTCTAGAACTCAAGGCAGCCATCAAACCACACACGCTAATAGTTGGAGACTTCAACACTCCTCTCTCACCAATGGACAGGTCAATCAGACAGAAACCTAACAGAGAATTGAAAGACTTAATGGAGGTAATGAACCAAATGGACTTAACAGACATCTATAGAACATTCCACCCAAACAGAAAAGAATATACCTTCTTCTCTGCGGCTCATGGAACCTTTTCGAAAATTGACCACATACTTGGTAACAAAGCAAACTTCCACAGTTACAAAAAAATATTAGTACCCACCTGTGTCTTATCGGATCACCATGGATTAAAATTAGAAGTCAACAACAATGCTACCCCCAGAAAGCCCACAAACTCATGGAAACTGAGCAGTCAACTACTGACCCACACCTGGGTCAAGGAAGAAATAAAGAAAGAAATTAAAGTCTTTCTTGAATTTAATGAAAACAAAGACACAAAATACTCAAACCTATGGGACACAATGAAAGCAGTGCTAAGAGGAAAGTTCATAGCACTAAGTGCCCACTTAAAGAAAACAGAGAAAGCGCTCATTGGTGACTTAACAGCACACCTGAAAGCTCTGGAAAAAAAAGAAGCAGACTCACCTAGGAGAAGTAGAAGACTGGAAATAATCAAACTGAGGGCAGAAATCAACAAAATAGAAACACAGAAAACAATCCAAAGAATCAATGAAACAAGAAGCTGGTTCTTGGAAAAAATCAACAAGATTGACAAACCCTTAGCCAAACTAATCAAACGGCAGAGGGAGAACACGCAAATTAATAAGATCAGAAATGAAAAGGGGGACATAACCACAGACACAGAGGAAATTCAGAGAATCATTAGATCTTACTACAAAAGCCTGTATGCCACAAAATTGGAAAATGTAAAAGAAATGGACAGTTTTTTAGATAAATACCATATACCAAAGTTAAACCAGGACCAGGTAAATGCTCTAAATCGTCCTGTTAGTCGCGAAGAATTAGAAACTGTTATCAGAAACCTCCCTACCAAAAAGAGCCCAGGACCAGATGGTTTCAATGCGGAATTCTACCAGAACTTCCAAGAAGACCTAATACCTATACTCCTTAAGGTATTTCATAATATAGAATCACAAGAGTCACTGCCAAATTCCTTCTATGAAGCTACAGTTACCCTGATACCTAAACCACACAAAGACTCAACCAAGAAAGAGAATTACAGGCCAATCTCACTCATGAACATGGACGCAAAAATTCTCAATAAAATACTGGCAAACCGAATCCAAGAACACATTAGAAAAATTATCCACTACGATCAAGTAGGCTTCATCCCAGAGATGCAGGGCTGGTTCAACATACGAAAATCTATCAATGTAATCCATCATATAAATAAACTGAAGGAAAAAAACCATATGGTCATCTCATTAGATGCTGAAAAAGCATTTGACAAAATTCAGCACCCTTTTATGATAAAAGTTTTGGAGAGATTAGGGATACAAGGGTCATTCCTAAATATAATAAAAGCTATTTACAGCAAGCCGACAGCTAACATCAAATTAAACGGAGAGAAACTCAAGGCTATCCCACTAAATTCAGGAACACGACACGGCTGTCCACTCTCTCATCTCTTCAATATAGTGCTTGAAGTTCTAGCAATAGCAATAAGACAACATAAGGGAATCAAGGGGATTCAATTTGGAAAGGAAGAAGTTAAACTTTCATTATTTGCAGATGATATGATAGTATACATAAGCGACCCCAAAAACTCCACCAAAGAACTCCTACAGCTGATAAACTCCTTCAGTAACGTGGCAGGTTACAAGATCAACTCCAAAAAATCAGTCGCCCTCCTATACACAAAGGATAAGGAAGCAGAGAGGGAAATCAGAGAAGTGTCACCTTTCACAATAGCCACAAATAGCATAAGATATCTGGGAGTATCTCTAACCAAGGAAGTGAAGGATTTATTTGACAAGAACTTTAAGTCTTTGAAGAAAGAAATTGAAGAGGATACCAGAAAATGGAAGGATCTCCCCTGCTCGTGGATTGGGAGGATCAACATAGTAAAAATGGCAATTCTACCAAAAGCAATCTATAGATTCAATGCAATCCCAATCAAGGTCCCATTAAAATTCTTCATAGAGATTGAGAGGACAATAATCAACTTTATATGGAAAAACAAGAAACCCAGGATAGCCAAAAAAATCTTATACAATAAAGGTACTTCTGGAGGCATTACCATCCCTGACTTCAAACTCTATTACAAAGCTACAGTATTGAAAACAGCTTGGTATTGGCATAAAAACAGAGAAGTTGACCAATGGAATCGTATAGAAGACCCGGATCTTAAACCACAAACCTACGAACACCTGATTTTTGATAAAGGAGCCAAAAGTACACAATGGAAGAAAGAGGGCATCTTCAACAAATGGTGCTGGCATAACTGGATGTCAACCTGTAGAAGAATGAAAGTAGATCCATATCTATCACCATGCACAAAACTCAAGTCCAAATGGATTAAAGACCTCAATATTAATCTGAACACATTGAGCTTGATAGAGGAGAAAGTGGGAAGTACTCTACAACAAATGGGCACAGGGAACCGTTTCCTGCGCATAACCCCAGCTGCACAGACCTTAAGGGCAACATTGAATAAATGGGACCTCCTGAAGTTGAGCAGCTTCTGTAAAGCAAAGGACATTGTCACTAAGACACAAAGGCAGCCTACTGACTGGGAAAAGATCTTCACCAGCCCTGCAACTGACAAAGGTCTGATCTCTAAAATATATAAGGAACTCAAGAGACTAGACGGTAAAATGCCAATTAACCCAATTAAAAAATGGGGCGCTGAACTGAACAGAGAATTCTCAACAGAAGAAGTTCAAACGGCCAAAAGACACTTAAGGTCATGCTCAACCTCCCTAGCTATCAGGGAAATGCAAATCAAAACAACTTTGAGATATCATCTTACACCTGTCAGATTGGCTAAAATCCAAAACACCAATAATAACCTTTGCTGGAGAGGTTGTGGGGTAAGGGGTACACTCATCCATTGCTGGTGGGAATGCACACTTGTGCAACCACTTTGGAAAGCAGTGTGGCGGTTTCTCAGGAAATTTGGGATCAACCTACCCCAGGACCCAGCAATTCCACTATTGGGAATCTACCCAAGAGATGCCCAATCATACAACAAAAGCATATGCTCATCTATGTTCATAGCAGCATTGTTTGTAATAGCCAGATCCTGGAAACAACCTAGATGCCCTTCAGTGGAAGAATGGATGAAGAAACTGTGGAATATATACATGCTAGAATACTACTCAGCAGTAAAAAACAATGACATCTTGAATTTTGCAGGCAAATGGATGGAAATAGAAAACACTATTCTGAGTGAGGTAACCCAGACCCAAAAAGATGAACATGGGATGTACTCACTCATAATCGGTTTCTAGCCATAATTAAAGGACATCGAGCCTATAAATTTGAGATCCTTGAGAAGATAATAAGAAGGTGAACTCCCAAAAAAAGATATAGTAATCCTCCTGGATATTGGAAGTAGACACGATCGCCAGGCAAAATTGGGAACTTGAGGGTTGGGCGAGACTGGGCCAAGGGAAGATGGGGAGAGAAAAGTGTGAAGGGAAGAATGGGGGGAGCTCGGAGGAATGGGGTGCTTGGGATATAGGAAGGGTGGATATGGGAGCAGGGAAGCATATATCTTAATTTAAGGAGCTACCTGAGGGTTGTCAAGAGACTTGACCCTAGAGGGGTTCCCAGGTTTCCAGGGAGACGCCCCCAGTTAGTTCCTTGGGCAGCTGAGGAGAGGGAGCCTGAAAAGGCCAGTTCCTATAGCCATACTGATAAATTTCTTGCATATCACCATAGAACCTCCACCTGACGATAGATGAAGAAAATGACAGAGCCCCACATTGGAGCACCGGACTGAGCTCCCAAGGTCCTGATGAGGAGCAGGAGAGAGAACATGAGAAAGAAAGTCAGGACTGTGAGGGAACCTCCAGCTGGCGACAGATGGGGAAGGTGACTGAGCCCCACATTGGAGCACTGGACTGAGCTCCCAAGGTCCTGATGAGGAGCAGAAGGAGCGAGACCATGAGGGAGAAAGTCAGGAACGTGAGGGGTGCGTTCACTCATGGAGACGGCGGGACAGAACTAAAGGGAGATCACCAACTCCAGTTGGAATGGGACTGATGGATCATGCGACCAAACCCGTCTCTCTGAATGTGGCCAACAGTGGGGGATGACTGAGAAGCAAAGGACAATGGCTCTTGGCTCTGATTCTTCTGCATGGACGGGCTCTGTGGGAGCCTTCTCAGCTTGGTTGATCACCTTCCTGGACCTGGGGGGAGTTGGGAGGACCTTGGTCTTAGCATAGAGTGGGGAACCCTGATGGCTCCTTGGCCTTGAGAGGGAGGGAGGGGAGGTATGGGTGGAGGGAAGGGGAGGGAAGGGGGAGAAGGAGGAAAGGGAAGGGGGAGGAGGAGGGAAGGGAGGGGGGAGGAGGAGGGAAGGAGATGGAAATTTTTAAATATAAAAAAAATAAACCATGAGGAAAAAAAAGTAATTATTAAAAGATTTATATTATTTTCCTTTATATAATTGTGTGTTTGTGTGTATACCACGAGGTTTTAGAATATATTGAATATTTCAAATAATTTCAAATGTAGAAATTTCTAAATGCTTCAGGGAATAAAGTTTACTAAATGGTATATCTAAAACACTTGATTAAAAGATAATAGTGGGAAATAGCACTTGCTATAAAATCATGAGGAATGGAATTCTGACCCAAGTACCTATGGTAGCGTACCACTACTGCCTTTAACTCCAACTCAGGGACCTTACACCCTCTTCTGGCTTCTGTATACATATGTGCATATACACGGACACACAGACACATACACGAGGCAGGGGGAGGTCATACATACACATAAGGAAAATAAGAATCTATAGGAAGTTGCCAGCAATTCAGAGGGCACCGAGTGACACAAATACAAAAACTTTATTATGAAGAAACAGTGCACTCATTTTTCCTTCACTCAGGAAAAACTGATGTCTAACTCAAATTATTTTTGATTCACAAAGGACTAGCATGAGTTTAAATAAATAACTTACATAGCTGTGCCCAAAAGGAGTTCTGGGGAGTGGGAACTCCTGAGGGAAAATTATAGTACCTTTTGCATCATCAGAACCTGAAGCCAAAAGTTTAGGATCCATCAAATTAAAGTCAACACTCCAACACCTCTTTTCATGCTCCTTGATATAGAAGAAAGAAAAAAATAATTTATTGATATGGGTTGGTGGCACAAAATGCAATCAAATGTAAAACAAAGACAGTGGTAGAAAGCCTCACACTAAAATTAATGCTTTGGGGTAAATGTATTTGTTATATTCTAAAAATAAAGTATGAAAAATTTCTTAGAAAAGCTTTTGGTACTACCACAGTTATTATATAACTATAAAAACACTAAAGAGTGACTGAAATTTTTTAATTATAAAGCACATATTATAAATAACTACAAAACAAAAAATTGCTTTAACATGTAGTCAGTTTCCATATTTACCTGATAGACTTTTGACCTCTGTCCTGTGAATCCATCCCATAGTATAACAGTGCCTTCATAATCACTGCTGGCTAGCAGATTCTTATGGTAACTACTCCAACTGATACAGCTGAATGAAAGAAAAGCTAAAGCTTTAAGATGTAAATAAGTAACAATGGAGCATAATGAATTTCAGTGTGTTCAGGAAGATGAACACTCTCTTCAAAATGGTTTATATCACTTCACAATAATTAGAAAGAGATGATAGTACTACCTACATGTCCTGAGTGAACTATCCAATGCTGAAGTTTACACCTTTTACTCTGATCACAATATGATAGATACGAGCCAGAAGCTGCTACTGATCATCTCTGCAACATGTGAAAAGCATAACTACTAATCACAATGATAAATGGCCAGGTGACTCCGAGAATGTTAAACATATGACAGATATGAAAGATTGTTGAGCCTTATATTAAGCTTTACCAAATCATATTAAGCTAAATAAATGAATTACATTTCTGTGTTTATATTCAAAAGGTCTTAACCAACATAAATTATGATTAAAATTCCAATTAAAATAACCCAATAGATTCAAATTTTGAATGTTTATGACTTTAGCTATTCTCTAAAAGTCTGCATCTATGGCAGTAAGCTACTGTTGAGACACATACATGTTTAAATTGGGCAAAACAAGATGTATATTACTGAACAAGGTACTAAGAATTTACTCTCTATTTTATTTATGACAAATTTTAGGGATTGGGAAGAGATCATTTGCATTTTAAAATATACTCACTTTTCCATTGATGGATTTAGACAGACCTGCACTCTAATTCCAAACTGGTTAACTTAGTATATTTCATAATTGGTAAAAACAAACTGGACAACTCTGTTAGTTTTGTTTAGGTATAGGTCTGTTTAGCCCCGCAGATTTTGACCATTTACTCCAATGTAATGTGCCATAAAGTACTAAGCATTTGCCTATGTGCCATGGCAAAGCAGGCGGTAGCACACTTAAACTCTAATTATGTTTTCCTCAAGGGAACAGAATATTGTCATGAGCCAAGTATTCTGCTGAGTTTACTACTATGATGTTTTAAAGTACTATTTTATACAAGTGATATTACTATAATGGCCACATGCTATAAGTAAGTATAAAGGGGTTACAAGTATAAACTCTAGAATTAATACTACCTCAATTTGCACTTCTCTACACATTACCTAGCTCATCCCAGGTACTCTTCAGCTGTAAATGCGGCAATAATGGTAACCATCTCAGACAACTGTTAAAACATGCAAGACAATGCCCTATCACATAAGCATTTAATAATTCAGTTTTGCAATATATTCTCTGCTTAGAAGACAGACTGATGTGGGATCCCCCTCTGTATGCTGTGAATAAAGAAGCTGTTTCGGCCTATGGCAGGAAAACTAAACTGAATGCAAGAAGAAAGAAGGTGGAATCAGGGAATTGCCATGTAGCTGCCAAAGGAGGCAGATACCATGTAACTGCCCAAGAAGCAAGAGGTAAAATACCACAAGCATCACAGTAAAATATAAAATAATAGAAATGGGTTAATTTAAGATATAACAGTTACTTAATAAGAAGCCTGAGCTAATAGGCCAGTGTCGTATATAATATAGTTTCTGTGTGATTATTCAGATCTGGACAGCTGGGAAGTAAAAGGCAGTCTCCATTAAAGACAGACTGTAATAGACTGTAACTCTCAAATATGAGTGCCACTGATAAATATATGGCTCGTAAACTGTTGTGGGTGAATTAGGAAACAAAACGAAAATAACACTAGTTTATTACTAACATCATTAAAATGCACACAAAAACACATATACCTTGGATTCAACATCTTTAATCCAAAATGTCCCAGAATCCAAAACATCTAGAGCACCAAGTCTGTTGGCTAAATATATACAAACTCTGTTTCATAGCAATGTATGTGAAGATATACATTCATGGTAAGTGAAGTCTGCGATTAGGTTCACATCTTATCTCCAAAATGTTTTGAAATGCACATGGATGAAAAGCTTAATGAGAAACACTGTGGTACCAAACATTTCAGGTAAAAAATACATACAAACAGTTTTAAGTATTCATCAAGGTAAGAAAGGTACATGGATGACTAATTTCTTTTAGAGCTTACACTAATAATCAGGGGCCCCTGAGAACAGCTAGGGAAATCTATTTCTTCTATGAGGTAAGGAAGAGAGGGGGGAAAAAAAGAAAAAAAAAGAAAAGAGCAAGAAAAGAAAGGAAAGGGCTGATTGTGGAAATCCTGACTTTCCTGGGATACACGTTAGCTCTGCACTGCTATGAACTATAATCCTTACTGAATTAAATTTAAATAGAGTTCTTTCAAAGAAAAGCCTAATATTTGTGTGAAAAAATCTTAAAACAAGACACAACTATAATATTTAGAGACACATACATATTATGTATTACTTCTGATGTTCAGATACTATTTATAGGCAAAAGTAAATAATAATTTCCACAAAAAGCAAACCATGTCTACAGGAAAGATACTGCTTTAAAACAAAGCATCTCAACATATACAATCACAGTATTCAGTCTCGTGGAAAAGGTAAAATAATGTCATACTTAACACTAATATAGACAGCAGCTATAAATATACATGCTACTTTGGGGCAACAAAAAATAAATACCTGATTTTGGAATTGCAGGTCATTTCATTCTCAGGGTAATGAATATCCACTGCATCCTGGATGACTGTGCCATATTCATAGACTTTAATCTTCTTTGTAACCCCAGCAATTGCAAAATAGTCACAATCCCGATCAAATTCGATACTAATGGGGAGGGAAAAACACATCTTGTTTGTGAGATCAGGAAGCCAATCTTATGATGTTATATATAGCAACATTTCAGGGTTTTAAGTTTTTCTTTCTTTCTTTTTATTCTCCCAATGCTGGAGCTTGAATGCAGGGTATGAATGTATACTAGGCAAGTACAATGAGCTGGCATTTTCTATTTCTAAGAGTTGCCTCTACAGATAAGACAGCTTCTTGAAATAGTTTCAGGTTTCCCTATGCCACCATGTCCAGAACAAGTCATCAAGACATCAAATTACGAGAATTAGGGAACTATATAGATATGCAACTGTCAAGGTGAACTCTTGTTCCTAGACAACTGACATGTTCTTAAGTTTACCTTCAATAACCACATTACATCTCAGTATAGAAACCTTTAATGATTTGAAATACTACACGTGTCAAATGAAAATTACCAATTAGTTTTTTTCATAAATTCTTGTTATTGCTCTTTCAGGGAATGTGATATTATTTTAATAAATCTCAACAAGCAGAATTACTGAAGCAATTGGGTAGTGACAAAGGGACAGAATATTAATAAAAACAGAGTAACTAAAATAATCCTTACTCCCACCCAGACCATTCCTTATTCCCAAAACAAATAGTATCTCTCTGAATTAAAAAATGTTAACACACATCCCTTATTGCACAAATAGGGAATTCTCTCTAAAAACAAAACAAAAGCAAACAAACAAATAAAAAAACCATCTGTTCCTTTTTAGAGGACTTAGGGAATCCACTCCTTTCTTGTAATTACTCTAAATACAAATTCCAAAGTAAGCTATTTCAATACAATATCTTATTCACTCCTATCATACAAGCTAGAAATCTAACTTGCCCTGATGCAGGTAAAAATTGAAATGAACCATCACATTCAATACTTTTCAATATAAATTTAGTTTCCTTCCAGAGGTTTAGTTGTAACTCTAGAAAATACAAAAGGGTTCCCAATGATCTATAATTACTAATTCTCTTAACAGCCACATAAGGAAAACATTACTATTATTAACAGTTCAGATTACTGAGGGTTAGAGTGAAGTAATCTTCTCAAAGTTAGCTCGTTTTCAAGCGTTTGAGATGATGGTTATCAGGTAATCTGGCTTCACAGTTGAGGCTACTAATATTTAGGTTAAATCAAAAATCAAACCTCCTACGTGCAAGTCAAACTATAAAGGTTCAAAACTTGAACTTTAATAAAATTTGTTATATATTTCTGTACCTACATATATCTTCCCACCAATAAGTATCAAGATGTATATACTAGGTACTCATTAAATGCATATAAATACAACTGCATTTTTATATGTGTATAAATACAAATACTTATATTGTATGTGGGGTATTTAGGAGTGCTAGCCAGATGATATACTTTAATGGATTACTTGTGCAATACTCATGCAGAATTAACTAAGTTACTACTTAGTTAATAATTCAATAGAAAGCTTACTTAGCTGATAACTAAGAGAAATATACATTAAAATTTTCTTAAAGACACATTAAAATACTTTTCTAAATTAGTCTCAAATCATTTCTTAATTTCTAAGTCTTACAAAAAATTTCAGTTAAGTGCCAGCAACTACAGAACAACTCAGCTAATAACCCTCCCAAAAAAAACACTTACAATCCAATAAGACAGACTTACTGGTGTTATAATATTAATGTACATCTGCCTCAGCTACATCTGTGTTATGAATTCTAACACCAGAATTATATTGATGACAACTTTTCTATCCCAGCACGCATGCACAGACAGACAGACAGACAGACAGACACACACACACACACACACACACACACACACACACACACACACGCGCACAAATGATATTTGTGCTGGTTAGTTTTATGTCACCTTAACCCAAGCTATAGTTATTTAGAAATGGCCAATCTCAATTGAGAGAATGGCCCCATTATATTGGTCTGTAGACAAGCATGAAGTACATTTTCTTAATTAGTGATAGATGTAGTAGGCCTCAACCCATTGTGGATAGTTCCACCCTGGGCTGTTGGTTCTGGGTGCACTAAGGATGCAAGCTGAGGAGGTCACAAGCCAACAAACATTTGTTCACGGCCTCTGCATCAGCTCCTATGTCCAGGTTCCTGCCCTGTTTAAAAGGTCCTGCCTTGACTTCCCTTAGTGATAGACTGTGCTGTGGTACTATAAATGGAAATAAACCCTTTCCTCCCCAAGTTGCTTTTGGTCACATGATTTTATCATAGCAACAGAAATCATGACTAAGACAGACTGGCAAATGACAGATATTGGAACTGAAATCTACTCTTAACTGAGTTGGTTTAGAATGCCTAGTTCAAGAACCAGTCATATAATTCCTAAATATATTCCCTCCACCTATACTACTAGAAAAATGAAAAGTACTCTAACATACAAGTGAAAGTGTGTAAGAATAGGCAAACTTTAGTTTTTAATACAAACAAATTTAAGTATTAACCTGTTATCAACTGACCAAAAGCCCCACAAAATGGCCTGCGGACACAGCCTTTGCTGACACTTGGTCTCAGATATCCTTTTCCTCTAGCAGGATGTGTCATTACTTACTTTAATTCGACTGTGGAAAAAAAGTCAATTTTTTTTGGACTCATTGCTATTTTCTTCCATTTTGGTTATTTAATAAATATTTTGGGGAGTAAGACATGATGACTCATTTCTATAATCCTAGTGCTCAGAGGCTGAGGCAGGAGGATTCTAAATCTGAGAATGCCCTAGGAGACAATCAGACTCTTTCACAAAAAACAAACCCAACCCAATACAACTGAGCCCAAAACCTATTACACTAGGAACATCAAAGCCCTAGCATTATACTAAAATGTAAAAAAAAAAAAAAAAAAAAAAAAATGAAAAGGAAAGATCTGAAAACTGTACCGTGTCTGTGAACACTAATTTTTAGGTGCTTAGGATTTTCTAGAACCCATCTAAAATGAATATTCTCTTATTCCATAAAATGGCATTTCAGTTATTTTGACTATGATGTCAGATAACACAAAAACAGTACAAAAGTTTAGCAATGTCAAATTAGGATGAAATAAAAGGTATGAAAACTAATCAAAATGAACCTGTTTGTTTAATTAATTCCCCCCAAAGAATAAGTCTTACTATTTGTTAAATAAAACTTCATTTCTGCCTTCTACTATTATCTACAATTATTAAAACTACTGATGAAAATTTATTACAATGAAAAATTCAATTTCATCAACCAAGAATGCCCTATGTCCTAGTAAGATACGCCTCTACCACTACCACTACCACCTCCATCACCACACATGTACTTAGGTCATCTGAGAATCCTCTGTTCCAGGAACCTAGTCATCTGACTTCTTATACCTGATTCCCCTGATAAGGCC
This sequence comes from Arvicola amphibius, assembly GCF_903992535.2. Lineage (NCBI taxonomy): Eukaryota > Metazoa > Chordata > Mammalia > Rodentia > Cricetidae > Arvicola > Arvicola amphibius. Next base: position 62,224,765 of record NC_052058.2, read on the forward strand.
CAACCTACACTGCCTATGAGGCCAGACCACACTGCCTAGGGATCTCCAGTACCTGTCTTCCTCTGTGAAGGTAGGCCCGACAGAGGCCCTAAGGCTTCCTAGGAACCTCATGCACCAGGTGACCAGTCTGCCCACTAGACTTCTTGCACCCATTTTCCCCAGTTAAGGCCTGTATATATTCTAAGTACGTGAGGGTCTAGCTTCATTTTCACCAGGCCCATCTACAGCTCCCAGGAATATTGCTTCAGGAGGCCAACCCACAAGGCCTCCAACACAACCTATCCACTATAAAACTTCCTAAACCAGGCACCTAGAGGAAGACAGTTATCGCCATCCTACTGAATTAGTCCTCTCCTGACCACTGTAAATGCTGCATGGAGGCAATATGAATCAAGACAAAACAAACCGAACCAACAAACTAAGTCAGATGTGCAAGTCTCAAAAGAAAAACAAAATGAAAAACCTAGACATATCCAAAAATGATTAATTCCATAATAATGGTGCCTACTGAAATTATTCTAGTATATGAAGAATTGCAAAAGTACTACCATCTTCAAACAAAGACATGAATATAGTTTAAGAGAACAAAAACAAAGAAAAGTCAACCGAAGACATGAAAATAAAACTCAAGGGGCAGAACTGCTAGAGAAACTCCAAAATGAAATGATTCTGAGAATGAAAAACTCAGTAAGCCAAGTGAAAAACCTCACTATGTACAACACAGAATCAGGGCTAGAAAACAAAGTAAAGGAATTTTATCAGTTAGTTAAGGTCAATGATAAATTTTTTTAAATGAATAAAATGATAGTTATGGGACACCATGAAAAGATATAACCTTTAAATTATGAGGCTAGAAGAACAATAATATAGCAAAAGCATAGAGAATTTTTTCAATAAAATCATAGAAAGTTTCCTAAACTCAGAGAAAGAGATGCCCACCCAGGTAAAAGAGGTCAACAGGACCCCAAATAGACAGAATCAGAAAAGAAACTCCCCCAAACCCAATAAAGTTAAGACATTAAAAACATAAAATAGTGAAAAAAAACGAAAGGTTCCAAGAGAGAAGAAGGTCAGGTTACTTACAAAGTCAAGTTCATTAGAATAACATTCAAGCTTAAAAACTGAAAACCAGTGGACATGGAAAGCTGTGTTCTAAGTTCTGAAAGCTAACTAGTGTCACCTAGAATATTATACCCAGCAAAACCATCTACACAATTTAAGGAAAACTTGAAACTTTACACGATAAAGACAGATAAGAAGTTATAAGCACCAATTCAATTCTATCAGATGATACCTGAAGGGAAGACTGTAATCTGGAGACAGAGATCACAGAATAAAGCCACTCAAGAACAGTTCAAATGAAAGGGGGTCAGAAAAAGACAGATAACAAAATGACAAAAATTAAAACACATCCTTCAGTAAGTCTTGAGTAAATGAAAATGGAGAAGGCAAACCAGCACTGACAAAGATGCTTCCCCTATGACTAGCATCACAGTAACGTAGGGTTCTATGCTTAACAGGGAGCAAGCAAATCAACAATCACCCAGCTTTGAACTTCGCAGCTTCAATGAGGATTGACCTGACAAGGGTAGCTTCATTGGAGCAATAGTGGTGTGCATGTTGTGAATAGCCAATGATTTTTCTCAATAGATTTAAAGCACCAAAACCTGTGACTGACTAGGACACAGACATTGAGGAGGAAAACCCAATACTGAGTCCTTATCTTTATATCCACAGATTAGTGTATCTCTCAACCCTCATCAAAGTTTGTTTGGCTACCCTGTCCCAGTAGATGGCATTAAATACAAGTGAACAACCTGAGGAGCATAAGAGACTGTGAAGTGTTCAGCTTTAAATGGGACATCCACAGACTTCCTCCTCCACAGAGTTCAGGAAACACCATGGTAGAGGGGGCAGAAACACTGTAGGAGCCAGGGGTATCTAGATCAAAATAGTATTACCAGACACAACAGTGCACTAAACGCACACAAACACACACACACACACACACACACACACACACACACACAGAGCAGTGGTAAGTGAATCATAGCTATACAAGAACAAGACAACTTCTGCGGAGAATTTTTTTTTTTCCAGGAATCTAACCACTGAGAGACTACCTAGGCTTCAGGGGATAGCTCTACAACCATGCACATGAATGTAGCATGTAGGCCTAAGTGGATTCAGTGGACTTATTTTATAAAATTAAAAGACAAAACACAGAGTTCAGAAGGGAATGAAGTAGGGTGGAATTTCAGGGGGAGGGGATGGAAGATAGACCTGATCAAAACAAATTATATGTATGAATGAAACTGTCATTAATAAAGAATTCAATCTCACCAAATCTATTTATTTCCAAACATACTTTTTTCTTTTGAAAAATAGTATTATTGGAGATGTACTTAAGCATAGCAATAAATTACATTTTCTTTCACATTTTGCAATTTTCAATTGTTTATGAATGTGATTTATTTCAACAGTTGAAAAACATAATTACACTATAAGAAACTGACATATCCTTTGTCAAAAGGGCCATAAGTCAAGTGATTAAGTAGCAAGGCAATAGACCATAAAGCACAGCTGATTAATGCATCTTTCCAGTACAATGTGGCTCAGGCAATGAAAAGTTGTATGTGCCCAAGCAGTTAATTCTGTCACTATGTCTCACAGTCTGTTGTATCTTCATGCAATTATAAAAATAAAAATGAGTATTAACAAACAAGATAGATTAATGTCCCCAAACACTAGAACCTAAGAAGAAAACATAGTAAGAACAGTTGGTTAAAAAAAAAAAAAAATCTTATTTAACAAAATAGTGTGCCTCAAGAGTCACAAGGAGCTATAATTTAAAGAAAGTGATTATTATAATGAAGAAGATATTGCCAGATCTTTAGAGAACACAAACACGTGCAAAAAACAAAAAACAAAAACAAAAAAAAAACCAATTAAAATTGGTGTCATTCAAAGGATTTTCTCCTAAAGCAGTAAGTTAAAGCTCTATAATAGTTATTACACTGAGGGTTAAGCACTTTTTTAAATATTAAGTTGTCATAGATTAGAATCTGATCTGATTACGTGTCTCAAAAAGTAAAATGTTTATTTTCTCTTAAAGATTTTCATGAATAAAAATATTTGTAACTAAAACCTCATTCTCTTAATTACTTTTCTATTGCTGTGATAAAGACCATGATTGAGGCAACTTAGAAAAGCAGGCATTCACCTTACAGTTCCAGAGGGATCGAGTCTTTTCATGGTGGGAAAGCACAGCAGCAAGCATGGTGCTGTAGCTAGACACGGAGAGCTTACATTGAGCCTCAGCAGGAAGCAGAAGAGAATGAACTGGTAATGACATAAAGCTTTGAAGCCTCGAGGCCTGTCTCTAGTGACAACTTCCCTAGCAAGGCTGTGCCCTCTTAGCCTCTTCAAACAGCACCACCAACTGGGGATCAGCATTGAACTGCCCAAAACTATGGAGAATGTCTCAGTCAATCACATGCACTATGGACTACACCTTCATGATGTGTGTGTAGGGAATACAAGTGACTGAAATCTCATATTTCCCATGTTGAAATAAACTATTATTTTTCAGTTTTCTAAGTTTTAGTTTTAAAAAGTCAAATACAAACACAGATTTGTTTTGATGTACTATTAAAGTATTTTCCTTTTGAAAGGTTTCACCTATTTATAATTATCAATCAGTTGTTTTCTTTTATAGCTGTTAACAAATGAAATCCGTGGCTACCTCATCTTTCATTATTCTCATAAATGAGCATTACAACATTTCTTTCTAGCAATCAAAAAAAAAAACTTTTATGCCTTACTGTAATAAATCCATCAAATCTTTATTCTGAGCATGGTATAGTTTTATCTACACACTTTCCTCTTTGACCTCTACTGATCACAACTTGATGTAGGAGTGTTTCTATCTATCTGTTGTTTCACTGGTTAATTAATAAAGAAACTGCTTGGCCTGATAGGTCAGAACATAGGTGGGTGGAGTAGACTGAACAGAATGCTGGGAAGAAGGGAAGTGAGGCAATCGCCACGCCTCTCCTCTCTGGGACAGTCACCATGAAGCCAGCCAACCAGGTGAGACATGCTGAATCTTTCCCAGTAAGCCACCAACTCGTGGTGCTACACAGATTACTAAATATGGGGTTAAAATAAGATATGAGAATTAGCCAGTAAGAGGCTAGAGCTAATGGGCCAAGCAGTGTTTAAAAGAATCCAATTTGAGTGTTGTTATTTCCGGGGCTAAGCTAGCTATGTGGGATGAAAAGCAGGCCTGCCGGCAGCTCCTTCTACAGCAACTATTGCACTTTGTACTTCCATAAGTTATTTACAGTTCTCAATCTTGTGCCAGTGAAAAGCTATAAACAAAGATCTGAGCACGGAACAAACTTAAAGACAAACTACTCTAGCATTTCCAATATGGAACATTTTGAACTTATTCATTATAAGTAACTGTAAAGGTCTAATTATTACATTTTTAACCTAACAGACGTGTGCCTGTTATGAAACTAAGAAATAATTCCAAATACATATTTGCTTGGTAAATTATCTATTTTTTAATATTTAAGAAAGTCAAGTATATTTTATTCCTCTTTGAAATGAGACAAATAAAAGACCTCATATATAAGAACTTAGAGCTAATGTCCATCTTCTCTGAAATATGATATCACTCCTCATCAGACCCCATACAAAATTTATAGTGACATCAATTATTAGAATTCAAATGCTTATAAACTTAAGAATATGATAGACATAGTAAGAGCATAAGTTATGGCAGGGTTCATTTTGCTAGCTGCTTCTACAAAGAATGACCACTCAGGCTACTGGAGGCTGTGGAGCTTAGAAGCCCAATTTACCAAAACAACCACTGCCTTTGTACTTAAGGGGACTTTACATGTAGTCATGGGTCTTTGCTGTTTTGATCAAGCTAGTTCTAAGAAACAACTGAGTTTTCTTTATTCTTTAAGCAAACTTTACTTCACACAAAGGCCTGCTCCCACTTTATGGTGCAACCAGATTTTTACATTTTTGGAAAACATGTGCTTCATCTATTTTAGAGTGTATTCGCCACAACATTCATTCATAGTTTCTACCTTTTTTCAAGTATTATAAACCTGAGAAAAAATATTTTTCTTTTATGTGGTGATAATGTGACCACTGTATATCAAAACCAAGTCACTATAATTGTTATTAAGTGTGTTTGCGGAAGTAATATGTATTCATTTTATTTCAGCAGTATTGGTGTTCTGATAAAACTTTATTTATAAGGACCTAGGTATGTAGTTCAGTTAGCATAGTGCCTTCCTAGCATCTAGGAAGTTCTGGGTTCCATCCCAGCAATGTACAAAGATGGGGAGTACATGTCTGAAATTCTAGCACTCAAAATGGAGGTATGAGGGTCAGAAGTCAAAAGATCATCCTTGGCCACACAGCAAGAAGAGCCTACCTTATCTCAACAAAATAAAAAGCACCATGAACTTATTTATGGGAACTGAAATTGAAATTTCATATAAATCTCACACCAAAAAATACTACTCACCTTATTTTCAACATTTTCAGTGTAAAACCTATTCTTGCTTGTGGACTACCTAAAATCAGGTAATGGCTTGGACTGCTAGCAGGTATTTGCTGAAAATTATTCTGACTTAATGGATATACTCATTACATTAAGAGGTATAAATTGAGGCTACATTTTAAAGTCCCCATATATTTTTATCTGATTAATTTTATCAGTTGGTTCATTTTGCCTTTAGTTCCATAAGTCCAAGAAAGCTTGTTTTAAAACAATTACTTTCTACAACATTTCCTCTGACCTTCCCTCTGGCTATCAGCAAATAGCTGGAACAAATACAGGACCTGACAGACTATAATGAAACACTGCAAAGAATGTCAAGTGCTTAGTATGGTAAAATGTCCTTTTCCTTAGGGCAATTAAAACTCAAGTTGCATCCTGATCAATGCACTGATAATCAACTCTTGATTCAGCAAAGCGTATATGATGTCATAGGCTATATTCATTTATACCAGTTGTTCTTAAGACCCCTTTGAGAGTTGAATGATCTTTTCATAGGGGTTGCTTGAGATCAATAGAAATACAGATATTTACAATTAGATTCATAACAGTAGCAAACTTCCAGTTATAAAGTAGGAACAAAAATAATTTTATGAGGAAGTACATTAAAGGGTTGCAGCATTAGGATGGTTGAAAACTACTGATTTAAATTAACTGAGTGGTAAACTCACTTATCCTAAACTGTCCTCTTCTATGCACATTAAAAAGTTATCCTCTGTGGATTCTATACACCAGAAATCTTTGATAAAATGACAGTAACTTCTAAAATTAAAGGTCAATAAAATCTACGAAAGCAGAAAAAGCCAAAATATATTTTGTCCCCAAAGTACTATGATCTTTTATCCTATCGGAAATGTGTACTTAGTAATATTAGGATTAAATAGAGAGCAATTATGAAAGCAATTATTTCAATTTTACACTTCTGACTGAAGTAGAAAATTATTTCTCAGTAGTGTTCTCAAGTAGTATTTACAAATATTAAATAAAAATGTCACTACTACAATGCTTCACACAAAATAAAAAAACAATGATTTAAACAATCTGTCATACAATTGATAACTAAATTTAAAGCAAATTATAGCCTAGAAATATTTCTTCATGAATATTAAAAATTGTGTCCCCAGAATATTAGTTAATAAGGCAGATGTAACAAATAATAAGCTGGGTAGAGGAGATAGCTATGAAGTGTTTGTGTATATACATGAGGCCCCAACACACAAACACATGCACACACACATATGGGCATGCACAAACATATGCACACAAAGAAAGACAATAAACTCATTTCATATTTCCCATTAAGAGAAGCAGATAAAACACTAAAGAAAAACCTTAAGAAAAGACTTATTAGCTACATCCTGTTATACAATCAATAGGAGGGAATTTAAATGAAAATGGCTCTTGTTAAAACATAAATAGAAATACAAAGGGAAGTTTTAAATAAAAAAACCAATATAACTTTGAACATAAGACAGAGGGTGGGGATAAACTCAGTGGCAGATAACTAACTGCCATGTGTACTATCTTAGACTCTCTCCACACCACAGCATAGAAAGTGACTAAAACACTGCAGACCTCTATCACGTGATCTCTTGCTGCACTTTCTGAGCTATAATAACCAATACAAAGCATTTTGACAGTACCTTTTGATTACCTAATTTTACAAATTTTATTTTGGTGGTGCTAAAGATACAACTCAAGGGCTCATCACACATTATGTTTTCTAGAATAAGAAGTTCCCTCCTAAGGACCCAGCCCTGGAGATCAATCGTCATTACAAACTGCCAGTGTTTATAATAACAACCTCTGCTGTGAAATGCAGTAAGTGGCCCATGATCCCCTAAGCAACCACTCTGAAAACAGGTCTCTAGCACTGGGTTTCCTAAGTCCTGTAGCAGATTATCAATTGCTGTTCTGAGGGCTGTATTTCTTCTGAAAAGATAGAATACTATTACCAGTTTATTAGCAACTTAGTATTTGTGGAACAAAAATACTAGAATAATTTCATGATCTCATTTCAACTCAATTAAATGAGATTAATTGAATTTATTTCTAGTTAGGCTAGACAATTAAGAGAAAGTGTCTTACCCCCACTTCCTAAAAAATAACTGACAGAAGTTCATATCCCCATTTCAAATTACGCGCTACATTCTAAGCATTTATAATAACTTTCTCCCATAGAGACCATATGAATATATGTAAATACCTTTTGCTTTATTTCTCTTGTATATTTTTATCCAGAGAAAGCAAAATTAAATTTTACCTTCCTCTAAACTTGTTATGTACAAACATGCCAGTCTTCAACAACAATTTCTACAACGTAGGAGCCCGCTCCTACAATGTCAGCTAGGGTTCCTGGATAGGGGAACCTTGAGGCCAAAAAAAAAGTCAGATGAAAGAAATCGAAGACAGGATAGAATCGGGAGGTCTGTCTGGTCATGCCGAAGCAGCCAAACGGCTGAGGGTTTATTTAGAACTTGCTTATATACAAAAGCAGAATAAAACACAGCACAGACAGTCAGTCAATATCTTACCATAAGACCATTTTTGTCCTTGAGTGAATGGCCTCCTCTCGAATATGTACTTGCTGCTCAGAAGCAGCCTTTTTATCTTGAGGTTTGTCGCCAGCAGTATACATTTTATTAGATAGAGTGTCTTTTACAGGATAAATTAGAAGTCTCTCATAGCCCTCAAGGTTATTGGAAAAAGCAGAGCAGGCAAGCTTGAACTCAAATGATTTTTTTAAGTGAGAAATGACTCCAGATGGAAACTGAGTCACATGTTGGCTCCCACACTACAACACTAAAAACTTTTCTAAGAAATTACTTTTTGACTTAGTGGTAAATATTTGTTTGTTTTGCTTTTGTCGTTGCTGTTTTTAACAGTCTTACTCTAGAGCCAGGCTGAACCAAACTCAAAGCAGACTAGGAAAGCTTTCCTTCAGAGGAAAACTTAAAAGCCACAGTAGGAAGCAGCCAATTTACCAATGACCAAAGGAGCTCTCCTTGAAACTGTTTTTTTTTTTTCCTGCAGTCATTCATTCACTCACCAAATATTCATCACTAAGTAACTACCATGTGCCAGACCTAGGAATACAGCAAGAAATCAGATAGGTAAGAACCCTTTCTAATGAAGTTTTCACCTAAAACATAGTTGTAATATATTGCTTTTGAACACTGGCCCTAGAAAACATTCCTGAAGGAATTCTTGTCCTATGCATTCCTGTTTATCTCATTTCCCCAAACCTAGAGAGCTGATATTTCTCTTGATAGCAGAAATATATTATTATCAAAAGAGAAAGAACACTGGTGCTCACTCCTTAAACTTCTCCTCTTTTTCAGAAATCAAGTTAAAGATTTCCTGGAGATCTATTAAATAAAATTTAAAACTGTTTATAGAATTCTTATTCTGTAAACAGCACATTAAAATTTACCCAAACTCTGGATAAACACTGCTGTCATAATAAACTGATGTGTAGCAAAAGAAATATTTGTAAACATCAACTATAAAACAAAGTTTAATTCTAGTAGTTTCAGTGAGCAGTTGAACAGCATACACTATAAACACACTACCCTGTGATGATCCTGAACAAGTTACATTTTTCCTTACCTCACCTTCCTTCCTATAAAACAGAGACACTTACTCTAAAGGGGTGAGTTAAAAGCACAGGTAAAATAGTTACAATTGTCTTAAAACAGGGCAGTGTTTAATTACTTGTAGTAATAATTAAAACAAATAAATGATTAATTACAAGTGACTAATTTTACATCAATCAATCACACAACTATAAACATTTACTTCTCATGAATTTACAAGTGCTGAACACAACAAATCTGAACTTGAACAAACATAAGTCAAAGGCTAAAACCAAATAAATGATAAGTAGTTAACAGCTTCGTGTATAACACTATAGCATTGGTTCTCAACCTATGGGTCACAACCTTTAGGGGGTCCAATTACCCTTTCACAGGGGTAGCCTAAGATCACCAGAAAACACAAATATTTATATCAAAATTGTAACAGTAGCAAAAGTATAGTTAAAAAGGTGCGATGAAGTTGGCCAGTAGTAGTGGACACCTTTAATCCCAGGAGACAGAGACAGGTGGATCTCTGCGAGTTCGAGGCCAGCCCAGTCTACCTAGTGGGTTCCAGGACAGGCTCCAAAGCTACAGAGAAACTCTGTACCAAAAGCCCCTGCTCAAAAAGAAAATAAGAAATTAATTTTATGGTTGGGGTCAACACAACATGAAGAAATGTATTAAAGTGTCACATGCAGCATTAGGAAGGTTAAGAACCACTGTACTATAGGAATGTGAAATTCAAACCAGAAATTCATGAAACAACTTGTACTACTACGACATGCTGAGTTACTTTAAAAGACAATTTCAAGTCAATCCTCTCTGGTGGCCATAAAAAAATCTAATAAATAAATAAATAAAATAAAATGTAAAATATGATATAACTGCTGCTACATTTAAGGAAAAAGTAGGAAGCATCTTTCCATAATCTGTGTTAATTCAGGACCATATAATAAACAGGAGAATGAACTTGTATTAGCAACCAACTTCTAATCTTGTCAACTATGTAAACCCAGAAATAGCGTAAACAAATGCTGCCACCTTGTGGACTAATGGATCTGGGATTAATCTCAAACAAGCACAGAAAGGATTTCTGAAAAAGAGATGAACTTTAAGAGTGAGTACCAATGTTCTTTTTCTTTTGATCATAATATTTCTGCTATAAAGAGAATTATTGGCTCTTTGGGTTGGGGAGAAATGAGATGAACAGGAATGCAGAGGACAAGATTTCCTTCAGGAATCTTTCAAGGCTTATTGCTTTTCCTCTCAGATAAGAATCAGTGCAATAAGGTAATCAACACAACACAGACCTTACATAACTTTGATAAGAAAAACAATTTCTTCTGGTCAACACTGTTTTAGTGGTTTTTTAACACTCTTTCTGAAATTCATTAACTTCAATATTAATTAAAAGGAATAAAACCTTAGAATGAATTTATTACTGCTGTTTCAATATCAGAAGAGAAAATGTCTTCAAAATTATGAAAATTTCAAAGCTCCTTTATTTTGGACATTACCATCATATCTTACTTCTTATTATTCTTCATCTGTCCAGTTTGAATACCAAATTTCCAAATTTGGAAAAATTTCATTAAGAAATGTTAATTCGGCATAATTGATAGAAAATAATGAAGGATTTAAATTTGTAAAATTCTAATTTAAAATATGTAAATATGACTGACCTCACTTTGAATGTCTAGTATTTCCAGTCTGAAATTCTATCTAATTTTAAGCTACTTCTGTTTTAGAATATAAAATGCTTTGACATGAATGTCTTGATATGGTAAAAAATTATTTAAGTACTTTTCTTAAATTCTGGAATATATTAAATTGAACAAATCTAGGTTTTAAAAAATTAAGGATATATTCCTCTTGAAATGGACTGACTATAGGTCTTAAATCCCTCAGATAGAGATGTTGCTTTTGCAATATGCTGTTTAAAAGAAATTTTGATCTTGTTTTTAACTGAATAGGAAAATACCACACATGATCAATCAACAATAGTAAGGGACAATAACTGGAATCAAAACAAGGTCCAAATACTTTAGCCTATGTTTAGTCATATTATATTACGTCAATATTACAAAATCTTTTGAGAGAGAGAGAGACAGAGACAGAGACAGAGACAGAGAGACAGAGACTATCCCACTATATAGCAGATCTGCCTGCCTCTGCCTCCAGAATGCTGGGCTTTAAGACATGTGCCACCACACCAGCCCTCCTTTCATAGTTTTGAATTTTGCACCTGAACTACATTTCTGAAACATTTAACAACCTATGTCATATATTCTTATCAGTAATTAATTTATGTAATAATATTAACCTGTTCCTATAGGATAGATTGTTTTATAAACTACCCAATTATTCGATAAAGACATGAAAGTAAGATTGTGAGGCCTCATGAATGTAATCAACTGTATGTACCCTCTTCACTAGTATACATTTAATTTAGATATCAGGTAATCAATGAAATTTTGTTAGAAGAATTATGCAATTAAATAAAGTTGAAATTCCACTGCAGCTTTAAATTTTATTCACCTAAGAAAAACAAAAATTTCCAAAAGGAATCAATGTATGGATTTTTCATTTACAAGCAACTAGAAAGCTCTGGAAAATTTCTTGCAATCTTGTATCTTTAATGGCTCAGAGTTAAGGATTAATCTACATAAGTGTAAAACAAACAAAAAACCGCTCTAGTCTTCCCCATGAAAAGCATGCAAAGTTTTATTAACGTTCAGAAGTTAAAATGGGACTGGGGTCAGGGAGTAGCTTAACGTTACAGTCATCAACAACAATAATAACCCAACTGGTCAAATTGTTCATTTGTTTAAAAATGTTTTTTAAGCCTATTTATTCTATTAAGTTCGAATACTGACAATTTGTAGATACCAAGGGATTACTGAAAATGGGCTAAATGGTATACAACCTAGTGGTTTCACAATATCCATTATTTTAAGAAATGGAAAACTGCATATATCAGTGAAATTTGTGTCTGTTCCAAGTAAACCCACATGTGTGCAGGTGAACATATGTGCATGTGAAAGTCAGAATACAATTTTATTTGTCATTCCTCAAGTACTGTCCACCTTTCTTTTAAGACAGTTTCTCTTACAGGCCCAAGAACTTGCCAACACAGTAGCACTGGCATAGTAAGCATACACTTCTATAACTGGCCTTCATTTCACATGGGTTCTGGGTATTAACTCAGGATCTCTTGCTTTTGAGGCAAACAATTATTGGCTGAGTTATAATACCAGCCCCAAATACATTTTTAAATATATTCTTGTCAGTTTGTGCTTAATATAGTTAGACCATCTACAGTCTATCTCTTAAGTTCCCAAATTATATGCTAATTGTACAAACTATATATTTACTTTGATCATATTCTTATCTTCAATGGAAGTTGCACAGGAGTCAAACATTATATTCAGGAAGGAAATATAGCAATTCTATCTAGACTTGCAAAACCAAAGGGAGGACATAGGAGCACCTTACACCAGACAACAGACAGATATACAATTATGAAGAGAAGCTGCAGAGAAGCTGCAGCCTTCTCTCAGACTGGTACCACTGAGTACTCCAATTTGCTAAATCTTAGTAACGGGAAGGCATCTAGCTTTTGAATTCCAAAATTCAGGGATGTTACAGCTGCTTCACAAATTTAGTAAGTTTCCTTATATTTGAATAAGAGAACACAGTAAGAAGTGTGACAAATACTTACCTAGAAACTATGCTGGAACCATTATAGAGATCACTAGCATATGATAACGTGGCCAATGGTCTTACTGAGTTGTATCGAGTAAACTTGGACAAACATTCCTGAAATTCATCTAATTGGCTTGCAGTTCTACTGTCATCTGTATAAAAAAAAGATATTAAGTAAATGAATAACACTATAAAAGAAGTAAAGAACAATGTCCTCGTATTAAAGATTATCTTTCAAATAAATATTTTAAAGATTCTAAAGAAGACCAGCATGCTCAAATTAACTAGGTGATCTTTAAACTTTAATAAAAATGGTCTACGGAGTCAGTATAACGCTTTTTATGCCATGAAGAATATAAAGGCAATCTCCTCTACTTTGGTTCTAACTAACTTCAGGGAAAATGAAGTACTTTTTAAAAGAGCTTCTAGTGAACAGAAATCAAATTGTTCCTTAAAATTAAATTCTGATTACCAACACTTACAGTAAAGGAAGACTGTTCTGGAAGAAGATCTACACGTGACTTGGTATTTCTTAGTTTAACAAATATGTTTATAAGGTTGAACATTTATCCCACATTTATGGTCAAAGTAAAATTATATAATAAATATTAGGGAAAAGATTTGAAATTAGCAAGTGTGCTGACATAACTGAAGTATTTTAAGTCCTAGTCTCAGAAGTACAATATGGCAATGTATAAATTATTGATTCTCAAAGACAACAATAATGACACTCAATAGAACACCAAAGTCTCCTCCAGGTAATATACTCAAAACTGAGATATATGAGATTCAAATCAGAACATTAACTTACAAGCATCTGGTAATTTATCTATTCACTAATACAGAGGTATGCTTGCAAGAAAACACAGATAATCAAGTACTCAGCTTTTAAAGGATATTGAAAACCTGATTTGTAAACTTTCTCCCAAAGAATTGAAAACACAGAACAAAAAATTACAACACACAGTTATTACTTTAGCTCTATAAAACCAAAATTTGAAATGATCTATTTTAACGGAATCTTCTATTAACTTCCTTCTTTTTGTCATCCACATACATGCATATAGCACGTTCAACATAAGCTTAGTGATTTCCACTTATTACATACTATCTGAAGTATAACAGTAGGCATAATGAAATTAAGATGCAAAAAGTACCGAACAAAAACAATTCTTTAAAAAATTATCTTGACTTACATGACATAAAATCTAATACTTATAATAAAAACAAAGTCATTTGAAGAAATTAAACTCCGTCACTGATGTTTCATAAATGCTAAAGATTTAAGCAGTAAGTAAAAACAACCTACACTAAAAGAGTCCAAGTTAGTAGTGTTTTTATTCTAAAAACAGTACAAGAATGACCTAGTTAGCATACGATATCATAACAGAAATAAAAATCTTATTCCATAAAAGTTACAGTGGCAAAGTCCAAACAGATTTTAAATAAAACATGGGTTACAGAGCAGGCAATCACTAAAATCAACTACTACAGAATACTATAGATATGGTTTTTATTTGTAATCCTACATCGTGAACTATTTAATATAAGTATGTGCAAGACAACTTATTTATTCATTCAGAAAAGTTTAATATTACTCTTCTTTCACATTTTGCCCTTAATTCCTACTAAGTACATAATCATAAGCATTCAAGAATGAATACTCTGTTGAAGAGCACAATTTGTTTCTAGTGTTCATATACTCCTAGCTATCAATCAAGCTGATTAATACAAACATATTGCATTTTATAAGAAAAAAAAACAGGGGCTACAGAGATGGCTCAGCATTAAAAGCACTTGTTGGGATAACCTGGGTTTGGTTCCTAGCACCAACATGGTGATTTACAACCACTCATAATTCCAGTTACATAGGACCTGAAGTCCCCTTCTGACCTCCACAGGCAGCAGAGGAGGCACACATGTGGTTAACAGATATACATGCACCCAAAAATTCATATATGTAAAACAAAACAAGCCTACAAACAAGTTTTTGCTATTTCAGTATCTAAGTATAAACCAGTTCTTTTTCAAATATCTGGTTATAATGTTTGGATTTTGTCTGCTTGGCTGTTTTATGTCATCATATCACCTCTCCATCTTATTTATAGCTTAGAGAAGTATTTTCAATGTCTCTTTTCCTCTTGATGACATTGCATATACATCCTGTTTAAATTACAATTAAGAGGTCAAGACATTAATATTCTAATAATTACCTGCATTTTCACAACTGCAAAACAAGGCAGAGATGGAAAAATACTAAAGTTCAATCAACATTTTATGGACTCCACTGGTACAAATGAAGGTTTCCTCCTAACTGTCGAAAGAACCTCATATTCAGTAGTACAGTTAAGGGTAGCCAATGTGCAAATGTAGCATCAGTCAAGATTTCTAAAAACCAGAGACAACATGCTTTAAGTGTGCTCCTCGCCTATAAATCTACATCTTCTAGAACCAATTACCTAGTTACCACTTTTACTATTCATGCAAGCATATCTGTGTTGGCAGTGACTTAATTCTATCTCAAGCTCTTTGTCATCTCTACTTAAAGAAATTATCTCAGTATCTATCCTATGACCTATCATCTTCAGCATCAAAATAACAAGTCATGTCTAAAAGAGTCAACAACAATTCCCTGCCTGTTAAAATATAGGTAACAGATTATTAATTTAACCACTCATTATTGCAATCTATATTCATAAACAATTATAGACATTTGATAAAGGACTTAAACCCTTGGCAGGCAATATTTTCATCCATAAAAAAGTTCACCATTAATTTCAAAAAGAACAAACTTTAGCATTTCCCTAAATGTGTGTATATATGAATGCGTGTATGTATATAAGCTGGCCACCAACTATACAGTCAAGGATGATCTTGCACTTCCAATCCTATTGGCTCTAACTCTTTAAGGACGATTGCAGGCCAAGCACACCATGCTTATTTTTACTTTTAAATACAGTATTGGCAATCAAATTCAGGATTCTGCATGTTATGCAAGCATTCTACCAACTGAGCCACATACTTAGCCTGCATGAATCAGTATTTTTCTCCATCACCAATTATGAGGTAAATTTATCAACAAGATCTAAACCGTCTATATAATATCTTATAAAGTGTTGATTCATTCAGGAGAAAAATCATAACTCAGTTTTCAATAACCAGTACACTACCAGACAATTTTCCCCTGGATGTTTTTCATTTACAACAGGCATACTACTAATGAAATCAGTTAGTTGGGCTACTAACATGTACTAAGCACTGTGTTCTAAACACTTCACCTATAACTATTTTTTATTTATTTGTGTGTGCGTGCATGTGTGTGTGAGTGTGTGTGTGTGTGTATGTGTGCACACGTGTGCTATTGATCAACAGAGGCTAGAAAAGGAGTCAGATCCTGTGGTGCTGAAGTTATAGGCAGTATAATTGGGAACTGAATTTAGGTCCTTGGGAAGAACAGCAAGTACTCTACACCATCTGTGCAGGCCCTCATGTATAACGCTTTAAACACTTGTGGGCTTATTACTAATACCCATTGCTCATAGATATATAAAGATGTTGAGAAAGGTTGAAGAACAAACTTATTATGCCTTTAAAATTTAAAAATCTTATGTTATCATGTCCATGTGGTCCTATGTTATTTTGTGTATTATGAATGTTTCTAATTATTTTTTAGTTAATTAATTTGCCTAAACACAATCTAAGTCTCCACTAAGAACATTTTCTTATGTCTTTCATTTTCACTTATTCCAGATTTTTCACACTAAGTTGTACCAACAGATATTGCACATTTGTAGCACATGGTACACATGAAATTATTAACTAGCTGTTGCTTTTACCTACAATTTATAATATCCCACTTTATGATAAATAAGAACCAATTCATCCATCTTTTTATCCTCAGTACAAAGAAAAATGTTTAAAACTTATTAATGTTGAATAGGAGTTAATTAAATAGAACTTGTTTTTGCTAGGTACATATCCATGGTTATTTTTTCAAATTTTATATAGTTTGCTCTAGAAAGAATAAACATTCCTGAATGAGAAACAGATTACCAATAGAAAACAGCATTCTCCATGATCTCTAAGACCCTCCACATGATGGATAAGACTGTCAAAAAATACAATTTGTTTGACATTAGAACTTTTTATATATCTAGCATATGAACCTGTACATACACCTGAAGAGTGATTTTCAGACATGTTTGAGAAATCCTGAACATGTACCTGAGATACGAGACATCCTTGTAGAAAAATAACACTGCTCTAAGTCTTCAAAATGAGCAGTGAGTCGTTTTCGTCTTGATGCTAATGTGCTGTTATACCAAGGCTGTTTCTTTGTCTAAGGTGATAAAAAAAGACACTTACAACTCCATGTAATCCACATTCTTACACAGAATAGCCAAATGCTTACTTATGGACTTTCAAATGTGAGTTATCTTAAAGTGAACACAAATGGTGGAAACCTCTAATTCTCAGACCTATACTTCCAATTTTTCTTTTCAAGGAAATACATGGGGGTGTGTGGGGGGGAATCCTCAAAGAATGATTAGGAAATAAAAATAAAACATTCTTTTTAAAACAGTGATGTGAAGGTGATAGAGATCAGCTGGAAGAGTGCTCGTCTGTCATGCACAAAGCCCTGGTTTCCACTCCCTGTATCACATAAAATTGACAGTGGTGTCCAAGACCTGTACACTTGGTATTTAAAAGGAAAAGACAGGAGGATGAGTGGTTCCGAGTTAACCTTGGCTATATATAGCAAGTTTAAGGATTAGCCTGGGCTACAGAAGACTGTCTCCAAAGTATCCAAAAACAACAAACAAACAAACAAACAAAAAAAAAAACCAGAGCAAGAAGGAAAAAAACAAGAAAAAAGAAATGGGAGAGATTCATCGGCTAAATGAAATATGAAAAAGATTAAATATAATTTTCTACCCCTCAACATACTTCGAAAACATTCAATTCAAATCCCTATCATGATTGTTTTTGTTGTTGTTGTTTCTTGTGACAGGGTTTCTCTGTCGCTTTGGAGACTGTCCTGGAACTAGCTCTTGTAGATCAGGCTAGCCTCGAACTTACAGAGATCCGCCTGCCTCTGCCTCCCAGGATTAAAGGCATGCACCACCACTGCCCAATCCTATAGTGATTTTGTAGGCACCAAATCTGCAACATATCCAAAAATAATTATTTCTTCTACGAACTACTCTTCTAAACCAAAGCTATATGGATTCACCTCTTTAGCCCTTACTAAGATCATAAAATGTAGCCTTTATTATATGCCTGGACCCTTGTATACAAACTATTTTATTATTCTGTGATGAAGCAGGAAATATGTATGAAGCACTTTACAAGTAAGTGTACTTAAATTTACTCTCAGTTAGTTGATGTTACCATGGAACAAGAATAACAATTCATAAGAAAGCACTGAATAAGAGGGAAAATGGTAAATATAAATATCCCCCCACAGGGACCGAGAAAAATAGTTGAATTGGTAAGATGTTTGCCGTGAAAACATGGTGATTTGTTTGATCCCCAGAAGCCACGTTAAAAAGCTGTGTACAGTGGAACACACTTGGTGTCCCACTGCTGGGAAGGCAGAAATAGGTGGACTGGGCTTCACTGGCCATCCAGACTAACCTATTCAACAAGAGATCCTGCCTCAAGAGACAAAACAAAAACCTTTGGGGGTTGGTACTTCACTCTTGGCCACCATGCCCTCCATGCCAGAATAGACTGTGACATCCAAATGTGAGGGGGTTTGTGGTAGAGAGAAGAAACCTTCTCTAAGTTGTTTTCATTAGTTATTTTGACAAAACAAGAAAACTAACTGAAAAAAAATAAATTAATAAATTAAAAAAAAAGAAAACTAAGTGACATTTGCCAACCTTCTCCCTCATTAGAGGCAGAAAAAAACCCTCAGATTGGTTCTTTAAAACCAAGTGGTCAGTCCTATCTATCATCATATCCATACAAGTAACATTATGCAGACTTAGTGGGCATATTTATACACTTAGGAATATAAATGAAGAAAAGAAAGGCATGTATTTGAGAGCAAGGGAGGTTAACGGGAGAGACTGGAAGGAGAAAAGAAAAGGAAGAAAATTATACAATTATATTTTAATTTTAAAAATTGTAAAAAATAGAAGAAAACATCTTCAACATGATCAGGGGCATCTACAGAAATAAAATCTTAATACAACAGGTGAAGATTATGAGAGAAAGGGAGAGAGCAAGGAAAAGAGCACTGCGTAAGAAGGAAAAGGTACAGGAGGAAATAAATGCAGGGAAAATAGAGACATTAAAATTGTAAATCAAAACTCTTTTGTCAAACCCCAAGAAGGAGAGCCAGGAAAGCCACTCAGAGGTTTTCCTGCATCACTGACTGCATCACAAAAAACTGCTAGAATCACAATTTGAATAAAACCCCTAAATTACACAACAAAAATTATTTATGGGAGAGAGAAGAAATAAGCCCTAGCAGCTGCCTGTTCAGGCTTGGGTCAATCCCATTCTTGTCAATTGACCTTGAGTCAAAGATAGTAATTTCAGGACAAATGGCGTAGCCTTTCTCATTTTACCTGTAGAACTGCCTCTGTTCCCTTCTGCACATAATTTACTATGGAACACAATGCTCATTTCTTTTCCTTTATTTTAATATTTTTTTAAAAAAGATAACTTTTTTGTTATATATACTAATCCATGTTCCCACTCCCTCCTTTCCTTCCATTCCCTACAAATTCCCCTCCACACCACCCCCATCCACTCTTCAGAGAGGGTAAGGCACATTGCTTTGGGGAAGGTCCTAAAGAATAACTTATCTCTGTTGACAAAACCAATAGGAACATGTCTCTACAAATTTAAATGAAAATTTCATAGGATACCCATGCAACTATCAGAAAAATAAATCGTATTAAGATGAAAAGATAAAAGAAAATTAGCATAAGTTATTTAAGACCTCTATATTGTACAAATATATTAGTTTCTGTTTTACAATTATATCTTAGTCCATGATAATCTCAAATTAAGTGCAATTTTAAAATGTATTTTTTAAAGTAAATTTTCAATATTTAAACTTCTTAGCAATAAACATCCCAAAACATGAGCACCATAATAAAATCATCCACCAGCCCTCTCTTGGATAGTTTCTAATGTAAAGGCAGGGTCTTGATTAAGTCTCTCTCTCTCTCTCTCTCTCTCTCTCTCTGTGTGTGTGTGTGTGTGTGTGTGTGTGTGTGTGCCCGCGCGCGTGTGTCAAATTTTGGGTCTTAAGCAGAGAATCTAACACTAAAAAATATCCCTGTCTGTCCTCACTCCCTTCAAATGTTCTTTACTGAGCTAAATAAGGTAGTACTAAAACTCATAGGATAAAATGAATTGGAAAACTTTACAAAAGAGTGAAGAACAAAGACTACTATGGTGGAGAAACAGGAGGGAGCTTACTTTTAAAAGATATCCTAACAAATAAGTTACACCCCTCAAAAGGCCAGTGTCTTCAGGAACTATTTAAGAGCTCGCAGGAAATGGAAAGATACACGACAAATAAACTTAACAGTGATTTTTAAGCCCGTCTGGGCCATTCGGTAGTTTCCCACCCCCCTTTTTCCACCAGGAATGGTGGTGGCTCAGGCTTGTAATTCCATCATTTAGGAAGCTGAAGCTAGGGAACTGTTCTGAATATGAGGTTAGAATAAGTTATGACAGTGAATGTCAGGACAATCTGAATAACAGTTCTAAGACAGATACACAGAGACAGACAGACACACACACACAGCAGTAATAAGAAAATGGCTATTCAATTTAAGCTTAAAAATACAAGTCCCTCTGATTATTAATAATAATCTCTTAATTTTACTCATAATACAGAGCCATAAAAAATTCTAAAGCAAAAAAAAAAATCCAGATAATTAATAGAATGGAATACCTATACTACAGAAAGGTCAACATTTCTGGCTTTTGTTAATCATGGTAGCATTTCAAAACTTTATTTCACTTATTAAATTTTTTATGTGTATAGCACCTCTGTAATTATAGGATAACATTCTTAAATTCTTATTTTACTATGGCTGGTCATGTTTTATGTTCCAGAATTTATTAGATTACAACCCCGTTTTTTTTTTTCTTCCCTCCCCGTTTTAAAAAGGTTATTTACATTTTATGACTTACGTGCCTGTAAGAATATATACTGCATGTGTGTGCTGTCTATGGAGGCCAGAGAAGTGCACTAGAATCCCCTACAACTGCAGGTGACAAGGTGACAAGCAGCTGTGAGCCACCTGACATGGGAAATCATGGCCTCTGGAAGAGCAGCAAGTGTTCCTATTTGTTGAGCCATCTCAAGTATTATCAATCTTTATGTAGCACTTCAAATCATTTCTTTAAGGATTCCCATGAGTATAATTATCAACTCAAATATTTCTAGCAATTACCATATGTATATAGACTACCAACTCAACTCCATTTTCTTCTCTGTCTACCCTTTCTCCTACAGACACAAACACAAATACGCATGCATGACTAGGAGCACAAATGTAGCCATGCAAAAATAAGGATACAGTCATTATTATACCTAAGAATGCTTTGAAACATAATGGCTGGTTCCACAGTACTAACAGCAGAAGAGTTTCAACTGTCATACTACTGCTAACATACAACTCCCATATCTGAGCACTGCTGACTAGTAACAACCTCTTGTGCTGTCCGCTGTACAAATGTATGCCATAGGTAACTGTATACAGTACGCAACATTAATGACAGTATAAAATAGAACTCCCAGGGAGGAAAAGCCACACTTATTTTGAAGACTGACTGATTAGAATTTTATGACAGTAGAAAGTGGAAACTCAGTAAATTTAGAGTCAAAATTATCTTGGACTATTTTCATTTAGTCATTTTAATAGCCATTTAGTGCTCACCTACAGTATGATGCTTAGAACACTTTCCATCATCAGGCATACCTTAGAATGCATAAACTTAGCAGATAGCTGGCTTTCTCCAAGCCCAAAGCCCAACAGCATCTGAAAGCTATTAGCAGAGGTATTTTGGAGTTGGCACCATAGCTGATCTGATGTTCTATTTATGTTACTTAGTAAGTGCATCGATTCATGACATTCTTCCGTGACATAAAAAGTTTGTATAACTACTTCTTCACAGGAACATCTTTGTACACAGGGCATGGTCATTCATATTTGGCACAGGATAAATTTTCTTCTATTCCCTCTGCTCTAAGAAATGTTTCAGTTAGGCATGCGTGGTGGCTCATGCCTTTAATACCAGCACCTAGAAGGCAGAAGTAAGTTGGTCTTTGTTAGTTTGAGTCTGCCTGGTCTATGCACTGAGTTCCAGATCAGCTGAAACCATATAGAGAGACCCTGTCTCAAAGCCAATTAATAATGAAAATATAATGTTTCATGCTGACAGCATTAACAACTCTGCTCTTAGAATATATATTTATAGTCTACCACATATTTTTGTTAGTTTGGAATGTATTCTTACTTGTATACAGTAAGTTAACTATAAAATGCTCTGCTGAAAAGCAGGTTCATCCATCTTGTTTTTATAGGCAACTGACTGTATTAGATAAAGTGCAGTGACTGAGTTTGTCTAACTATATTCATGATGTTCATACAGAAACTATCAACTAATGATGTGATTCTCAGAATGTCCCTCATCTCAAATGATTCCTGATTGGGTTTCTCATTCTGAACTCTCTGATGTCAGTAGGAACTAATGCAGGACTTCTTTGGCACCATGTATTAATCGAGATTTTCTCTCTTCTTTAGAAAATTCAGACTTATAGCAGATGCCATGAACACAGGCATTTTTTATCTCTTTAATCACGTCTTTTCGCAGAATGTTTAACCCTACTGAGAGTTTGCATTAAAAAAAACTATAAATATCAGAGCTGTTTCTTTTCTTTCTTAACATTTTATAGCAAGTAAGATATTTTATACAACATACTGAAGATGTTTCCAGTATGGGTCTATATTTTGTTTGTGTTTCTAGATTTTGTATGCTTACATATTTCACCATTTCTATTTAAACAACTATGTATTTGATCTGGATTCTTATTAAGTACATACAAGTAAATACAAGACATATTTCTATCAAATGTTTTTCTAGTTATCAAATCAACATATATTCGATCTTTCCTTATGCACTACTTCATAAATTCCTTTAGCACAGATTATTAATGATACTTCCATTAAATTGTTAATTTTCGTTTTGCTTCTTTAGTAACAGTATTCTTTTATGTTGACTGGGTAAGTATTCTGTTCATATTAAGCACAGAATCATTGATTTTTATCTATGAATTTTAAAGTTAATTGATCACATCCTCTGTACACATATGAAATTACTACTGGGAATTTGCTAGAAGAAACCAATTAAATTAATAATTAAGTCCATTAATCTATCTAAATTGTCTTATGATTGTTTACTTATTTTAATATTATATGCATTTTTAAAATTATACATTTAAGACTGCTACTCTTACTCATGCTAATCTGTACTGACTTAATTTATCCTGAATCACAATGATAACTAATTTCAATTTATCATATGTGGGTCCTTCTTAGAAAAACTGGGTTTTGTACTTATACACTATTGTTGACTCCTTCAGTAAACACATAATTTTTTAAATCGATAATAAAAACAATGACTACCCCTTTTGGTATTTTTATCTTAAATTATTCTATGATTTAAAGTACTCACAGAAATCTAGTGTCTTCAAATTACACCAGTACACTCTATATGAGATTCTAGTTATTGAGTGCAGATGGCATGATATATCCTGATTGGAATCAATTCATTTTGCTAAGTTTTCCAACGGCAAAAATAAATGAAATAGCCTTTTAATGAAGAACAGCTGATGTAGGTATGTCTTCTATCTATCTGATGATTTCATTGGTTAATTAATAAAGAAACTGCTTGGTCTGATAGGTCAAAACATAGGTGGGTGGAGTAGACAGAACAGGATGAAGGAAGTGAGGCAGATGGCTCAGACAATCGCCATGCCTCTCCTCTCTGAGACAGACGCAATGGAGCCAGCCGCCAGGTCAGACATGCTGAATCTTCCCAGTAAGACACCACTCGTGGTGTTACACAGATTATTAAATATGGGTTAAAGAAGACGTGAGAATTATCCAATAAGAGGCTGAAACTAATGGGCCCAGGCAGTGTTTAAATGAATACAGTTTGTGTGTTGTTATTTCCGGGCACAAGCTAGCCAGGCGGCTGTGAGTCGGCCGGGAATGCAGCCCGCAGCTCCACACTACAGTAAGTACGCAAAGCGTTTATACTTATAAAACCAGAGGCACCATGTCCACAGTACTCAACGTTATACACACTCCTGACTCCATTCTCTACTTGTCTCTCTTCTGTTTCATTCCTCTCCAACTAATCCTCAGGACCAGACATGGTTCTTTTAAACAGTTTTTTATTCATCTGTTGCTCCTGTATTTAGAGCTTAGACCCAAAGACAGTGAGATAACTTACTCTCCTCACTTCCTTTCCAATCAGAGACATCTTTGTTTATATAATTAATTGTTTTACCAACTAAATTAGAAACTTGCTTATATAGTAATTTTTGTGTTTTGGTTTTGCTCAATGATGTGTCTTCAGAACCTATGACAGGGCTTTGTAAATACCAGGTACTTAAAATCCAAACAAATAAAAAACAATGATTAAATGAGTGATTCTTTAACTGTACACGATCTGAGTCATATGCCTGGTTTAAAACCTCAGTTTTCTCTTCTTATTAGCTACATTTTCTTGATCAATGTTCTATGTACCAGTTTATTTCTTAAAAAATGCAGGTAGTATTTAGGTTACAGTGTTACCACCCGCTGGGAAGTAGCCATGAAAATTAATTATGAAATAAATCTACCTAATTATTTCCTTTAGTTTCTAACAGCATTTCCCTCACATTCATTCTAATTCTTTATAACACTGCACAAGGTACAGTTGACCCTTCACATTATCAAGTTCTGCACCTACAGATAGAAAATAGTTTGAAAAACGAAAATCTATACTGAACATGTGTGGACCTTGTTAAAAACAAAAAGATTATTCCCTAAACAATATACTCTAGTAACTAATAACAAGTATTTTACATTGTAGTAACTATTGCAACTAAGTAATCTAAAGATGGTCTAAAGTATATGGTTGATATACATAAGCACACATTACAAACTTTACAAAAGAGACTTGAACATTCAGACTTTTGCTACCACCAAAAAGAAAATATGTATATGGAAAGAACTCTGGCAGTGCTATTTTGGGCAAGAAAACACCTTTATAAATGTGAGAACGTATACCCTAAGTTTCTCCTTAAATTCTACTTTGGTCTATACTATGTTTTGTTTTTGCTATACTCCTTAGCTCATATTTGCCAAGCTTATGCTCTCTCTTTTTTGGATACTTTGTATCAATTTATTTTAGTTTTGTCTCATATACTGTTATAAGTAAAGTGAAAGGCCAAGAGCAGTGGCTCACACCTGTAATCCCAGCAACTCAGAAGCTGAGAAAAAAATTATGCCAAGGGTGAAAACAGTATGAGATCCATAAACAATTCTGCCTCAAACACCACTAACAAGAAAATGAAAGGTGAGAATTGAGAATTCATTAATTCCGGTCTATGAAACTCCAGTAGGATTTATTCCCAATAGTTGCCCTGTCTTCTAACAGGCTGGATTCTGCAGCAAAGCTGTAGGACTAGAGTCCATGTAAGCCTTTGAAACCAAATTGCCAAATACTGACCTGGAGTTGTCAGATCCACGCTTTTCCCTGTTGAGTTTCAGTCTTCCTTGTTCCATCTTTCTTCATTATGTCCTTACCCTTCTCTAATGCAATGGGAAGGTATACTCTGTGCAATTGTATATAAGATGTATATAATTTGTGGGTTTGGCTTTTTGTTTTAATTTTACAAGCGGTCAGAGCTGAAGAGATTGACTTTAGTCTCAGACTTTTGAACAATCATGAGACTGTTAAAGACTACGGGGAGAGATAGAATATGGTAGTTTCAATGAGAAATATCCACTATAACCTCTTATCTGTATGCTTGAGTCCCAGGTTGGTGGATCTGTTTGGGAAGGTTTGGATTTCATAGCTTGAGCCCACATCCTCTGGACAGATGAAAAATAATCTCTCTGCTTCACGACTGGCAGGTTATATGCACTACAATAAACTCAATCCCCCTAAATGTAAGCTAAAATAAATCCTGTTCTCCTCAAAGTTGCTTCAACAGGACTTTTTGTGGGTAAGGACTGGAAAGATACTAATGCAATGCTCAGGGTACCAGAAGTCTTTTGACTACATGCCAGTAAGGATATAAAATTATTAAAGTCATAAAAATTCTCAACTTATCCAAGGTTTTTTACATCCAGATAAATTATAAACTCAAAATACTGTAAAAATGCATTTAATACTTCTAGGCCTATTAAAAGCAAAATTTAACCAAACAATCCAATAGACTACTTCCTGTTCACCTCACTGGCTGCCTAAAAGAGAGCTGTGGTCTGTTGTCTTAGCCCAGCGCCACTGGAGAACACTATATTCGCTTGCCTAGAAAGGATCAATCAACAAGATTCTGATAATGGTTTTAACTGATAGTACATTACTTTTAAGCCATCACACAGATTTAAAAGTGGCAAACCATCAAAAGTGAAGAATAACTACTTAATATCTTCTTCTTCTACTAGATTCTGCTTATCTTTTCCTAGTTCCATGGAATTTGACAGAAAATCCAAAATAGTGCTATAACATAGTATAATGAAAACGTTTTCTTTTTTCCGCCAACTAAACTTTTCACATTCCTCCAATCACAGACATGCATAATTCTACTGCCAAAAGAAAGTAAGAGTTGGCTGGAAAGAGTGTCAAAAACAATCTATAGGATTAAGGCTCATATAAAATGTATAGGAGCATTCAGAAAGTTTAATTTTACTCATAATCAGAGTAAAACCATTATGTGGGATAAATTTTCTCATAATAAATCTTATCTATTCAGAAGTGGAGTTGGGGTATAATATAATAGCTAAAAACTTTCTTCCTTAAGTCAGCATGCAAGATGCCCTGGGTTCAAGCCCCATAACCACAAGCAAGCAAGCAATAAACCAAGAAGTGCAGAAGAGGAACAAAGAAGAGTGCAGTGAGGTGTACTGGGTGAAAGGCAGCAGCCATTTACACTAATCTGGATGGCGTGTGAAGTAGCAGTCGTTCGCACTACTTAGGAAATGTAGTGTTTGTTATTTTCTGTCTTCTGTAAAGCAACCATAAGTGCCTGAAATTGTGGAATAATGCGCTGTTTGCTTGACGTTATTAAAGACATAGGACAGCCTTGTCTGATATTTAGCCTGTTGAAATTATATTCAAAAGGAAAGCATTAAAGCCTTGTTACAAACACTAAACCAGTTAGTGCCCAGACTCAGGATCGGCTTTCCTTAATCAAATTGTTATAGTTTTTGTAGCTTTAAAAATTCTACTAACATATCTAACTATATATTATAAAAACACCCAGTCAAATGTTTCAATAGCTATAAAGAGATACAAGTCACTCTATGAACCTTATATAATAAGTATTATTACTATATTTTTTTTAAAAGTTAAGGTGCTACAGGAGTTAGCAGTAGCACGTTTGCCTAACAGGCACACAGTACTGGATGCAATTTCATTAGTCTCAAAATAGAACAAAAAGGGTTTAACAAAACAGGTCAATGCAAGATTGCAAAGGAAGATGATAACAGATGTACTAAGTAGTTTCAAAATTATGAAACAGGTAATTATCCAAGTACTCGGGAAGAGAATGAACCCCGAAAGATCTATGTTCTGAGAGTTTTCATTTACGAAAGATAACTTTTCTACATAAATATATAAATAAGTCAGCATTAAAAACACTTAATTTATGTTTTAAAAAACACTTTCTCTACGAATACCAGATCTAAATGGCATACTATTAATGC
The DNA here is from genome assembly GCF_903992535.2 of Arvicola amphibius. NCBI lineage: Eukaryota > Metazoa > Chordata > Mammalia > Rodentia > Cricetidae > Arvicola > Arvicola amphibius. Next base: position 62,252,592 of record NC_052058.2, read on the forward strand.
TCACTTCCTGAAATTTTACTATTATATTATGATTACAAAAGACAGCATCTTTTTTAAAGTTTATGTTTTCAAAGAAACATACACTGAATAACCATAGGTAATATGTGTCTATACCTTAACCCAGGAAGAAAAAACTACAAAATATATATGAAATAAAATTAAATACTTAGAAAGGAAGAACACCATATGTTAAAAAATCATACAATTAATTGGGTAAAGATGGGGCTACTGTTTATTTATTCAAACCTCTAGTCTATGTAACTCTAAGAATGCTTAATGTTTTAATATAATGCTATACAATGAATTAATATTCTACCTTTCCCTATCCCTGAGACAAACAATGCCTGACAATATTTCTTTTTCTTAAGGTCTGACATTAACCCCCAATATTAAAAACACCTCTTAAAAATTCCTACCATTGACAAGCAAATAAGGAAGTGATCCTGGTTTTTGTTTGTTTTGTTTTTTGTTTTTTCTTCTTTCTTTTTTTGGTTTTTCAAGACAGAGTTACTCAGTGGCTTTGGAGCCTGACCTGGAACTAGCTCTTGTAGATGAGGCTGGCCTCGAACTCACAAAATCCCCGGCAGCAATTCTGGTATATATCAAAAAGAAAAAAAAAATTCTAGCCTGGCAGTGGGGGTGCATGCCTTTAATTCCTAGCACTTGGAGGGCCAGAAGCAGGGCGGAACTCTTAAGTTCGAGGCCAGCCTGTTCAACAAGAGCTAGTTTTCCAGGACAGGCTCCCAAAGCTACAGAGAAACCTGTCTCAAAAACAGAAAAAAATTAAGTCTTACTAAAAGGGGTATGTCATTATCCAAGAAGTATTGTAGTAACTAACATATTAGTTTATAAAATAATACAATGTATTACTTTACAATTTTACCACTCATAGTACCACCAAACATATGTCACATGTATAACTTACCTGAGAAGTCCCACTGAAACCTGAAGGTTGGCTGTATTCTGTAGAATCAATAATACTACTGCAAAAAGAAGAAAGAACAATATTATAACTTCAGTATTTACATTATTTTAGTAACAGGAAAAGGTGATCTAAAATTTATCATTTATAACCCATTAATTTATAATTTTAAATAAACATCTATTACTAATCATTTAATATAGGCATCAAAGGGCCCATTAAACATACTATCAAGAAAGGTTATGAAATGGGAAAAAAAAAATATGGCCACTGTGCACATACTTTTAATTTCATTTCCAAATGGTTTAGTAAGGTTTGTAACTTTAAGGAAAAAGAGTATTACAATACTGGGAAAACATTAGATGCACTTGACGGCAACAGTTAACAAGCCTGTTATGGCATTCAGTTGGCCACTTGCTCTTGAGCCATTGCAATCACTCAGTTTTCCTCATTGCCCAGTGAGGCGAATGAGGACTACTATCTCTATTTAAGTTTCCAGCCCCCCAAGTGGCATGACAAAACCTGGTAAAAGAAAACTATCAAAGAATAAATAAATTTAAACTGACAGAAGTCTTTCTCAAATCCCAACACCCATACGATTACTAGTTTCCTCTGTCCTAGATACAGCCTGGTTTCTATGTTGTTTTTCACGTGGTTAACACTTCTCCTATTTAACTTTAAGACAACCTTTAGAACTCAGGCTAGTTTTCTTATTTCTTTATCTATTTCATTGCTATGGTTTCTCTGCCATCTTTAAACAAAATAGGCCCAACAATTGAAAGGTTACTCAAGCACCACAGCTCATAAATGCCTGAGTCCCAGAACAGGGAAAGTTGAAGTAGAGGCACGAGTATTGGCTTACACCAAAATCATAAATCACTTTTATCTTGAAATAACCTAAAGGTTCTGAGAGGTACTTTTGGAGTTTGGATTTTTATTAAGCAGCAAATAACTTTACTCTGGGAAGACAATTCTTATCTGAGCAGCAGTTTCTTACATATACTAAAGATGACAGCATGATACAGAAGTGTGAAACTGAACAATATTAAATATTAAAATATACAATATTAAAAACAGCAAACAGTTGCTAAATGAAATATAAAAAAGTGCATAAACCCCTCACATTTTAGAAATATGATAAATCATATAGAATATCCATATGATTTTAAAACTTAACAGTTTCTACGGTCTACACAGGTCTCAGTTCATTATATTCCAGGCCATTTGTTTAGTAAGTTCAGCCAGACAGCCAAGAATCTTTATTGACAATATCAAGAATATATGGACTCTTGGTATCAGATAAGCAATTAAGGACTTCAATGAACACAAGATAAACTCAGTGGATTTTAGTTACAGACACGCATACGTATAACTGTAATATTTTTTTAAAGGCCATGAATTTGAGAGGGAGTGAGAGATAATGGGAAAGGCTGGGAGGAGTCCATGAGGGGAGCTGGAAGTAGGAAGTTAAGAAGGAATTACAGAATTATATTTTAGCTAAATCATGAAACTTGTCAAATTGCTTTCTTCTAATGGAATATAATTAATGTGTGCATTCCCTATAGCCATGGATCTCTGTGTTTGTGTAGGAGGGAACACATGCAATTTTTGGTTTCTTCATACAGGTACTAACGGCTGAGGAAATACATCCCGGTGCTACAGCTGGAAGCCTGTATTAAACATGTTTTCTTACTAATGAAGCAATTCCTAGCATTTCTATATCACTAATAAATACATGGCTGAGGGGCTGAGGAGATAAGTCAGTGGGTAGAGTACCTGCTTGCTGTGCACACACCACACAGCTACAATCCCACACCCTTTCACACACAAGAAGTACTGACCCCTGGACATTACCATTTATAAAAAGGTTGGACAATGTGCCACATATGCTAAGGACTTTATAATTTATAAACAAAGAGTAAGAAAAAAAATCCCTTATTAGTTTACCTATTTCATCAACAAATATAGGCCAAAATAAATTGCCACCTAATTTGAAACAGAATTATCAACTACTTTATGTAAATACTAAAACTTTAATAGTTAAAAAACTAATAAGGACATTAAAAATAGGCATGGGAGAATGTTCAGAATAGTAACTAAAAGCAAATTATGATAATATGTTTTAATTAAGTTGAGAAAAAATATAATGGTGATTTCTAATGTTTCTGCTGGTGAGAACGAGAAAATTAAATAAAAATATAAATAAAAATGGGGGCCTGGGAGTGAAACTCAGCAGTACAGTAGCTGTTGACTAGCAAAGCATGTGAGGAACTAGATTCAGTCCTAAGAATCAAGGCATGTGGAGGAAAACGTACAAATACATTCAGTTAAATAGTAACTAGGAGCCACAGAACTATCATAACAAGCTGTTTCAAAAAGCAAGAAAGACTTTTTCCCATAAACAATTTTACAATAATAAATAAGTAGCTAAAATAAACAACATGTCATTTCTGTTAAACATAATAGCTATACTAATTTTAGACTAGTCTGTTGTTTGAAAAAATAGCTTACATTTAAATGATTAAATATATAATATCAACTAGCTAAATTATAGTATTGTTAATCTAAAAGGCTGAAATATAAGGCAACACTGGATTTTAAAACAATGGGAACAAATCAAAACATGGCAAGAATGCATGTAAAATTAGACCACTACTAATGATACATGTGCATGTTAATTATGATATAGAAATAAAGTTTAGTTCTTAATAAATCTTAGGGAGCTATAAAAAAACTTCATGATATGATCATTGAAGCATTTCCTTATAACAAATAAATTGACATAAATATTTTAAATACTTTTAATATCAAATAGTAAATCTCATTACTGACCAGCAAAATTCTCACAGACTGAAATTAGCAGACACCTCCAAAGATAATAAAACTATTTTCACAATTCATTTATTTTCATCATTTTACAAATTCCTTAGACATTAAATTATACAAGCAGGAAACAAATCACTACTCCAAATAATGGACTACACTGTCAACTGCAGCAACAGAAGCAACTAACATCCACTGTTCCCTATGTCCAGACATTACTCTCCTCACTTCCAATGTGCTATCACAATCCCATCAGTCGACTTATTATCCTATCTATAAAATGAATAGGCATACACACTAAACTTGCTAATGGGTAATTTACAGAGACAAAATGTGAATCTAAAGCATATTTCTAAAATAGATAAACTAAAATTGCCAAAATGATCTGTCTTTGGAAAAGTCACTGCTTGGTCATTTGAATACAAAGTTTCTCCTAACTTCTTATTGTTTTTAACACGGCTCTTGGTATGGTTTGCACAGTCCTCTTTATAGTCTTTGAAGTAAGAATACCTGAATTAGGATGTCAGCTGTATACTACCGTGATGCTGGGAAGAAAATTTCTGTTCTTGTTGACTATATTTTAAACTATAAAATGGATTAAATAAAATAACCCATGAAAATTAGAAAATGCTGCCAGATAACATGGCTGTAAGTCTGATAGTTCAACTTTTGAATATATAGTTCTCCTCTATGACAGGACAGACCTGATTTTAAACACAAAATTACATTTAGAATATTATAAAATTATTTCTTTAGCACCTTCCTGTTCTCTTTTAACTTACACATGATAAGAAAGCATTCTAGTTTTATAATGCATACCCTAAGCAGGGAACCTAATATTTATACTTCCTTTTAAAGCATCTGTTATGCCACAATAATTCTGAAGCTGAAAAAGAAAGCAAACTATTTTAAATATTTATTTTTAGATTTGCAGAACAGTTTCCTTCAGGTGAAACTCACTGCTGGTAGGTGTGAATGCAGGCATGATGAAATTTCCTGAAGGTGAAAACAGGTTCAGGCTAGCACTTTTCCTCCTTTTGAAGTAAAGGATACATTCAAAGGAATGGTGGTGACGATCTACTTCCATCACAACACTTCAATAGTTAGCGCCTCACAAAAGGTGCTGGACTTAACTATTTTATAACTATAGCCATTTCCATTTATTTGTAATTCACAGAAGACAATTTCATTAGATAAATATGCTTGCTATAAACTTTTAGGGTTATAACAAATTGATTATAAGAAATTAGAAGAAAATTCCCAAATAATAAGGAAGACTCTAAGATAGGGTGATTATGAGGATGAAGAAATTGATGGTACTTGAGTAAGGAAGAGACAACATGGTGGAAAATATAGAGTGGACAACAGCATGAGAAGTTTCTTTCATTAAGTCAGTTTTTACCATGTGTAGCTTTGCTTCCTAACACCCCATTTCTGTATTACCAGGATCAAGATCTTCACTAATAACACAGAAAAAAAGTACTCTCTAATGGCTCGAATCTGAAAAGTGCAAGAAGCTTTCAAATCTATCTGATCAGGTACAGAAGCTATAGGGTTCCATTCTGAGTTTACAAACACTAGTTTGTTTCTTCTAAAGAGACTTTTGTAGTTCTCTAACAGCCTAGTAACTTGAGATTGAAACACTTAAAATATATACACTATAAAATAATATGCAGCTTCAACAGTAAAAGAGATTGCTGGTTTATCAGGTATTGGCTAAAATATCTACTTAATTTGAATGCTTAAAGAATGTACTACACTGTTAAGATCATCTTTATATCGTTTATTAACATAAAAAACTAAATTATACCACATTGACAAAATGAGGATTTTTTACCCTTTGAGGATAAGCTTCAAAATAATATTATACCTGTATACTTGTACGTAAACAATTTGTGAACTGAGTAACAAAAGGATTTAATATATTAAATATCAAAATCATTTTTGCAGCATTAATTTCAAGTAGGATGGCATACCTCTGATGTCTAATTAGGGTTAGAATCCAGAAAGGATAGTGCTCTCGGGTTTTTAACATTTCATTTGGATCACTATGCTTGATTTAGAAAAGAACAAGATTTATATCTCTGTACATGTGAAACTGTGGATAGATTTTTAAGTGTCCTGCTTGATACTAACTTGAGGGTCATGTAACTTCTGATATCTTGGTAAAGTGGTCAGAAACAAAATCATTTAATATATTTGATTTTGTCATAACAGCATTTATAAAGTGCTGGCAGTAGGGAATGAGCATTCATTTTCTTGTGTTTGTATTTTTGTATTCATTTACCTTAAAAATAACAACAGTGCTTTAGCACTGCTGACTAGCAATTTTAAATACAGGTGGTAAACTTAATTTTACCTAAGCATGAAATGAAATAAAAGGAAGAGTTTGCTTTCTGGTCTTTGAGTACTTAGTAGGGAGTCACAGAAACTCACAGATAAGTACAGGAATCTTTGGGGAAACAACAGGTCCCTTGTATGTTCTTTCCCTTTTGTGTGAGTGTACAGTATTAAGCTCCCTAGAAGAGGGGAAGTGTTTTCTTCTCTCTCATAGAAGCTTTATTTATGTGCAGCATCAAGGAGTACATACAACCTTAGCATCTGTTTGTGTTAATGAAAAAAAAAATCATAGGCAGCTATTGATTTTTCTCTGTAGGTAATTTTTGAGCATGACATCTATGTCTCTTCTAACCTTGTTAATGGGGATAACAGCATATCCTGGATCATATGCAAACTGTAGGGTTTTCTCTTAAATTGCCCATGGTTTCCTGGCATCTCTCTCATTATCAAGGCTGGTAGAGACAGGGTTTCTTCACAGAACATCGTTGACCCTATGGTGGCTTGTGGCCCTTATAAGTTCATATATTTGAATGCTTTGTTATCAGAGAGTAGAACTCTTTGATAGGATTGAGGATCAGGAGGATAGCTTATGAGAGACACTGTGTCACTGGGGGGTGAGTTTTGAGCTTTGAAAAAACTCATGCCAGGCCCGGTCCATCTGTGTCTCGTATTTCTCTCTTTCTGATGGACTGTGGATAAGATTATAGCTCTCAGTGACTTCTCCAGCACTGTCTGCCTGCTGCCATGCTACCTGTCATGATGATAATGGGCTGAGCCTCTGGAAACTATAAACCAGCCCCAATTAAATATTTTTCCTTGTAAGAGTTGCTATGGGTTATAGTGTCTCCTCACGAAAGAGAGAACACTCACCTAAGACTGTTCCCTTCTTTCTATATGTGGAACTTCTTGTTCAGGAGCTATTTCCATAGCTCAGCTAGCCCTTGTTCTCCATCAGTGAACAAGTATTCTAATTTTGTCCATAACCACTGTTTCCCCAAAGCAAATCTAGTCCCTATCTATCCATCCACCAGGAACTTGATTACAGTAATTAAACTTTGTTAATTATCAGAGATGTTGAGTCTATCGGAGACTAGATTCAGGCTACATATGGTATATAGATATCAGTAGAGAACCCTACACTACATTTATTTTAAAACATTAATTCTAATTAACCTTAAATTCTTATGCTTACAAGATTCAAAAATAAGAAAAATACATAGGACTCTGTCAGGTTCTTGAACTATTAGACAGGTCTAAAGGATATAAATTACATTCACACTATAAACCCAAGAAGGGTATGTTTTTAGAGAATACAAGCTCCCCAAGAAGGAAAAATAATAACAAAACAAATCTATATGTAGGGTTGAATTGAAGGCATTCCAAAACATGTCCAACATTCCAGTTTTATATCGTGTTTACTTAAATAGCAATGATCAATATTCAAGTCTAAAGGAATTTGTTAACCAGAATGTAGAATTACAAAGTAAACTGCTATAATAGAGTTTAAAGACCAGACAAAAGCCCTATTAGTGGTACAAGCCTATAATTCCACGCACTCAGAAAGCTAAGATAGGAGACTGCTGGATGGACAAGGTCTACTAGATTATCAACTACCTAAGACTACATGGTAAAAGACTCTAAAGAAGGAAAGAAGGAAGCGGTCAACAACCAACCATCACAGCTGTCTCTGTAGAAGATGTTAGAAAGCAAAGCTTCAGAGAGCTACTGGGTATAATAAACATCTAAGCAAGGTACCTTCAAAACAGGCATGATGTTTACAATAAAACCATGACAGTGCACAAAGAAAAAAAAATGCAGAATTTAAGACTCTGGATGTTTAAAAAGTAACTGCTTGTATTTAAGATCTTAAAATGGTATTAAATTAGAAAAAAATGTGAGAAACTAAAACTGGGTTAATTAATGTAATTATTTCATCCTATAATTATCATCCTTGTATACGGCTCTTCAAATGTGGTGTCACATAGGTATTTGGTAGACATTTCTCATACTGTGTAATCAAGAAGTGATTGAAGTTGATTGTGTGTGAATTTTAAGTGAGTGTAATAAATTATAGCATTTTCTATGGTAAAAAAAATTAGATCAAATAATATATAACTTTATACAAAATTATTAATGTACCTATTCCCCTTCTCTAAAATAATGAAGTATTTGGAAAACATCTTTAAACTTCAACACTGGATATTTGAGCTAGTTTCAAACAAATCTGAATCTAGATATTGCAATCATCTAAAACAATGCTTGTTTATTTTCTAAAGTGATATCCTTACCATCTGACTTCCAGGTCTGTTTTTAAATCTTTAGGATCTCTTTCAGATATGATGAATTGTAGAAGAAAACAAGGGCTCAAAATCCTGTATTTTGAACAGGGTCTTGACTTTTACTAACAAAGACTGAAATAAGGACTCTTTACTCACAACTCCAGACTTCGGAATTTTAATGGACAGTGACAACATTTATAACAAAAATCAAAAGGTTGTTTTTATAAGGCCAGGAAGACATCTGTTCAGTATGTAAGAGTAAGAGTGCTTGCTGTTCAAGTACAAGGATGTGTTTGGATCCCCAGAATCCACATAAAAAGTTAAGTGTGATCCCATGCACCTACATTCTCCAGTGCTAGGAAGAATACAGGGAATAGTGGCACACTCCAGATTCCAGATGGTGACTCCAAAGAATTAGGTTGAAGTGATTGAGCAGGACACTCAATATCCTCCCATGGCTTCCATAAAGGCACTTGCATCCATGCACATATGTGTGTAACATACACACACAATTTATAAAAGTTCTGAAATGACTATACCAAAAATATTCATTAAAATTTCTGAGGTAAATGAATTCCGATGGATTTTAAATTCTTGGAGTCCAAAATTTCTACTTTCTGTATTTTAAAAAGAATGATTAATTTACTGACGCAATTATTTTCCATCCCAAGACAGCATAATCAAGAGAGTGAGTCTTGAGGGTCTGTCATATTTACAATTTTATCATAGTGTCTTCACACAGTGTTTTATGTCTGCTTGATACAATCAAATTTGGGATAATTGACCTGAAATCTTCTATTAAGTTATAAAACAAGTAATTAAAAAGCATTTTCTATACTCATTTTAAAATTTATGTCTTCTCATGCCTATGGCATCAAATTAGAGGCAAGGCATAAGTAAAAGTAAGTCACCTCTAGTCCTTCTGTAATATCCCTAGGCTCAGTATTCCTGAGTTTGTTCAAGATCTGCTACCTCACTCTCACTTCCTTGTGTACTTGTTTATTTTGTTGCTGTTGGTTGGGGAGTTTTGTTGATTTTGAGAGAGGGTATCACTATGTTGTCCTGGATGGCACTGTGCTCATAGAGATCCACCTGAATCTGCCTCCTCAGTACCAGGTGTAAAGTTGTCACCATGCCAAGCTCATGCAACTTCCTTTTCAATCATCATCAATCATAGTCCAAGGTCTCATCATCTTCTTAAGTTTTCTAGCTTTTCTCCAGGCTTTCCAATGGGTATGAAATCAGGAATGACATAAAGTGTCTCCCTCTCTTCACATAGGACATTGAAAACATTTTCCAACATGGTTAGGCTTTCACTCCATCAGTTGTTATCTCTTTGGGAAAGCCCAACTACCTAGAAATGGAGTATTCGTGCAAACATCTAGCTTGCTAAACTGTTCTTCCGAAAGCATCATATTTATGTCATGGACTCCTAAGATTGTTATTACATTTGCCTGTTAGCATCTCTGCTAACCTCAATATACACACCCAAAAGCCATAAAGGCACAAAAAAAGTTCGCATACAAAAATACTGCCTAACCAATCAGGGACATTCAACAATAAATTAAGTTTCAAGACTCAATAAAATCTAATAGACTGAGTATTATAGTAGTCAATAAATGATTTCTGTTAAACTGAGTGACATGACCATGGGAATGAACTGCCAAGTTTGCTACTGAAATGTCTGTGGTACTAAGAGTTATCATGTCCCTACCACACACACAACACCACACACACACACACACAGAGAGAGAGAGAAGAGAGAGAGCGAGAGAGAGAGAGCGCACCTGTTATCTAAGACATCATATATCAGAAAGTGAGTGATAGGCTTAATGATAACAATATCCCTCATTAGGACTGTTGTAAAGAAATTTAAAAACTGGTAAGAAAACGGTAAATTACAAGGTGGCTATTGTTCTTAATCGACTATTTTAGACATAAAACCCTGAAGTCCAAAAATTTAGATACCACATATTTCATGGAATAAATTTACAGCATAATGTATCATATACATTTACTTTATTCTATAAAAGTCAAATAAAAACTAAGTATTATTCTAAATTATAGGGAGATGGGGCAAGAGCTACATAATTATATATAATTACTGCTGTAATAAAGCATATAGATGGTAAGATTTTAATAATTTGTAAAATGGAGTTTGTTTTAATTATTTTTGTTTTGTGAAACACTTTGTGTTTTGTAACTTAGCTTGGACTTGAACTAGCTATGAAAACAAGGGTGACTTTGAACTAATCCTCAAGCTTCCATCTCCCAAGATAACAAGAATAAGAATACAAGGTCAGGCATGGTAATATGTGTCCAAATCCCAGCTCCTTTGAATGATGAGGTGAAAGGACTGTGGGTCTGAAACTAATCCAAGCAGCTAACAAGACCTCAGCCTCTACTATCCACCACTACATCCACACATACACCCACACAACCAAAGAGGAGGATGGGGGGGGGAGCGGGAGGAGGAGGAGGAAGGAGGAGGAGGAGGAGGAAGAGGAGTAGGAGGAGGAGGAGGAAGAGGAGGAAGAGAGGAGGAGGAGGAGGAGGAGGAGGAGAAAGGCAAAGATGAGGTACACACCTTGTAATCCTAGCACTATGCACTTGGGAAGCAAGTCAGTTATAGTGGAAAGATTCTGAGTTTAAAAGCTAACCCATGAGAATCATAATAAAAGACTCAGGAAGAACTTAAACTAACACATCTTTCTAATGCCCTCATTTAAAAATTGGGCAGACCAGCCTGTTTGGGCGCCGGGACCGGGAATTGAGTGCACCCAGGTCAGTGGGAGGTCCCCTGCTTCAATAGCCTGCCTACAGCAAGGTAGGCCCTTTGTCGCCTAGCTGCTTGGCCAGCAAGGAAACCTGACTGTCTACCAGATCCATCATTCATTGGGGTGAGGTGAGTGCCTGAACCGCGGCAGCCGCCCAGAGAGGGACCACTGACATTCCCCAATCCCCCCACCCACTCACTTCCTGCTCTTCCTGCAGGGGTTATTCTCCCCGGATACTACCTCTCTCTTCCTGTCCCTTCCCAGCTTGCACCCAGAACTCCCCCCCCTCCCCGCTTCATCCTCCTGTCTTTGGGGCCACAAAATCCCACAGCACAACCTGTTTGGGTACCGGGACGGGAATTGAGTGCACCCAGTCCGGTGGGAGGTCCCCTGTTTCATTAGCCTGCCTGCAGCAAGGTAGGCCCTTTGTCAGCGAGCTGCTTGGCCTGCTAGGAGACCTGACTGTCTGCCAGAAGATCCATCATTCATTGGGGTGAGTTAGTGCCTGAACCGCGGCAGCTGCCCGGAGAGGGACCACCGACAATCCCCAACCCCCCCCCCCACCCCCCCCCCACACACACTTCCTGCTCTTCCTGCAGGGGTTATTCTCCCCGGATACTGCCTCTCTCTTCCTGTCCCTTCCCAGCTTGCACCCAGAAAACCACCCCCTTCATCCTCCCGCCTTTGGGGCCACAAAATCCCACAGCCCAGCCGGGAATTGAGTGCACCCAGGTCAGTGGGAGGTCCCCTGCTTCAATAGCCTGCCTGCAGCAAAGGTAGGCCCTTTGGTCAGTGAGCTGCTTGGCCAGCAAGGAGACCTGACTGTCTACCAGAAGATCCATCATTCATTGGGAACCTTCACCTGGCGTTGGATGGAGAAAATGACAGAGCCCCACATAGGAGCACCGGACTGAGCTCCCAAGGTCCTGATGAGGAGCAAAAGGAGGAGATCATGAGCAAGGAAGTCAGGACCGTGAGGGTGCGTTCACCCATTGAGACGGTTAGCAAGATCTAACGGGAGACCACCAAGTCCAGTTGGAATGGGACTGATGGAACAGGGGACCAAACCGGACTCTCTGAATGTGGCTGACGGTGGAGGAGGACTGAGAAACCAAGGACAACCGCGATGGGCTGAACTCTACAGCTTGACGGGCTCACTGTGAGCCTTGTCAGTTGGTTGCTCACCTTCCTGGACTTAGGGGTGAGTTGGGAGGACCTTGGACTAACATAGTGAAGGGAACCCTGATGGCTCTTTGGCTTGTGAGAGGGAGGGAGTGGGGGGTATGGTTTGAAGGGAGGGGGAGGGAAGAGGGAGGAGGAGGGGAGGAGATGGAAATTTTTAATAAAAAAAAAATGAGGAGAAAAAAATAAAAAAAAAGGTCGATGGCGTTAACTGAAGGGGAAGAAGAGAAACTAAAATTAATAAATGTTAATGATTCTTTCAAAATGATTTTAAAAAATGATTTGAAACTGCTTAGACTTCATGCATTAGAACTTGAATAAATTAAGAAGGCCTGAGCTACTCAGGGCCATCATTGGTTAAAAGACAAAAAAAAAAAAAAAAAAAAAAAAAATGGGCAGAGTAACCAAAGCCCCAAAATACAGTGAGTTGGGAAAAAAAAGATTTAAAATTTCATTTCATCATTATCATTTTAAGACACGTCTTACTTTGTATCCCTAGCTAGTCTGAAACTTGCTATGTAGATCAGCCTGGCTTCAAACTCAAAGATCTTCCTGCCTTTGCCTCCTGGGTATTGGGATTTAAATACATGTGCCAGAACCAAGGCTTTTTATTCATTTCCACTAATATTAACAATTTATGTTTCTAAATTTTGACTTGAGATACAATATTAATTTACAAGACATCAAAAAAATTCACCAAACTTTTTATCCATCTTAAAATTTAAAATACTGTAACATCTACACACTAACTTAATCCAAGGGATCATTGGCTACCTGTGTTTCATTTCTCAATGGTTTCATCATCTGCATTAAAAAGGCTCCTGAGAACTAGAGTACCATGAACACATAATACAAAATCCCAAACAATTACTAATGTGAAGCTTTGTACCTGTGTGATGGAGAAGGAGCTTCAAACTGAGGCACTGTGCTATCTTCACAGACAGGAGAGTACAAGCCACTCATTTCCTGAAATTGTAATTATTTGAGTTATTACATACACTCCAAACAGAAAATTGTATAATTCAAAAAAAGTATATGGCAATATATTCTGTTCTAGGCCCAGGTTCTCATCAGTCCCTTTCTGTCTTCAAAACCAAACTTGTCAAAGATTCCTTTCCATAAAGTACAAAAGCAAAGTTAATCTGAAATTAAGAGGAAGCTATTCCTAGTGTTAAAGGACTATAAGTCCCATTAAATACTCTTCTGACTAAAGCACTGAATGCAGAAAAACTCAAAAGGAAGTATCCAGAGAGGACATACAGCATATTCTATACACAGGGAACTGACTACTAATGCAGGTGATGATCTATTAATGTATATTAGCATAAATATGTTGGGACAGTGACTAGATTACAACATTCAAATCTTAAAGTTAATGACAAAAAACTCTCTAAAGCAATATACATATAATAAGAGTAACACTTCTTGAATTAATTACTGACTTTAATAAGAACATAAATTATAATTTTTGCTCATTAACCCAAAGGAAAGGGGCTGATCAGAGATGATCACATAAATTATATCACTGAATATTATTGATTAGCTTCCCTTTTTACTTATATGCAATATTTTATTTCATGGAAAAACAGCAAATTTGAAAATATAAACTAATAGGCACATAAAAAGGTAAAATTATTTTTGGCTTAGCACAAAAAATAGCCAAACAGGGTAATATAAACATAAGGGATACTGAGTTCCCATTGAATACCATAATACTTATTATCCTTTGACATGTTTTGTAAGTCAGCAAAAGGAAATTGTGTGTAAATAAGTGCACACTAATTTAAATGTAGCCAAATGTAGACCTCAACTCACAATAGTCTATGAATATCCTAACAAATTTCTAGAAGTAATCTGTATTTTATAATAAACTCCAACAATATTGACATCTTATTTAAATCACCAAATTATCATTAGTATCTAATAAAAAATAAGTAGTAGAAATGTAAAATTATTTTTAAATTAATAAAAGAATGAAATGGTAAGTCATTTTTAGAAAATAATGAAGGATTAGTAGAAAATTATTTAGATTGCAAATAGAAAACTGAACAAATTTTGTTCCATTTAATCAAGAATCATAGCAATAAATGTCAATATAAACTTAAGATTACAATTTATCTTCAAAAAAGTATTCAGACTTTGTCCCCCTGTACCACCAGCTGAACTGTCAATTAAGATGAAGGTAAAACTATGAAAAATGTGAGAATTTCTCGATTTCTTACTTCCACTCTTTTAATATCCTCTTCCAAAACACTTAGTTCCTTCTGGATCTGTTCCAATTGCTGTAGATTAAAGAAATGGAGAAAAAAATTCTAATCTAAACCACAATTTCAGCATCATGAGAAAAAAAATTAGATTTGAATAAAAGAAAAAAGGATACTAAACTGTCAAGTAAGAGTAAAAATAAGGGGACTGAAAGAAAAGAAAATCAGAAGTAAATTTGAATGTTACCATTCAAATAAAGATACTTGTCTATATGGAAACATAATATTATATTTATTTACAATAACAATGACTGATTTTTACAATAAAAATATAAAAATGAACAATAACAATAAAATTACTTAAAAATACAAGATATCCAAAATCTTTCACATTTCCTCATTTAGTTGACTGCTTTTTAAAGGCACATGTTGTAACCAACTTTATTAGTATGATAGTGGTTCAACCAACCTCAAAGCAACTATAAACTAAGCATTTAAATAAAAACATTTAAATATTTGGCTTTTTATAGTGTTCCCATTACAACATAAATTTGCATGTATATTGAAACATTTCTTTAATACCAGAGATTTAGGATGTTTGCAACTATCATATATCTAGAACATACAAGTATCTCAAATATTATCATTTTTATCATATTAAAAGTTTATTTTAGATTTTGTTGAGAGATGACTAATCAATAGAAATAGCTAAAAATTTTCATTATACACTAAGCTTGTAGCACAGGTAATAAAAACCCAGAGAGAGAGATATTAGGTTTCAACCTAAGATCAGAAAAGCAAACAGCCAACCACTAGAAAGACCTTTTACCTCTACCAAATCTTTAGACCGAAAGGGCAAAATTCTGTCTCCATGAATCCCCAGAGTTCCTGTCTCCTGTCTCCACCTCCCCACAGTTGGGATTAAAGGCATGTGATTCCAAGTGCTGGGCTCACCTTTGTGTGAGCTCTGTTTCTCTTTTAGACAGATTCGATCTTGTGTAGCCCAGGGTGGCCTTGAACTAACAGAGAGAGAGACCCTCCTGCACCATGCCATGCCCCAGTCCTGGCATTAAAGGTTTGTGCCACCACTCCCTGGCCTATATGGCTGACTAGTATGGCTGCTTTGCTCTCTGATCGTCAGACAAGCTCTATTTAGTAAAACACAAATAATATACCACTATATAAGCTGCTTTCCAGAAATTCTATACTACCCCAAGTAAGCATAACTAGGTGTTTTACTTTAAAACAAATATATTGAACCATTTAAAACTATGAAACTTTAACAGATAATTGCATAATACTGATTGCCAGATTTGAAGCAGATACTACATATATTAAGAAAATGAGGCTTAGAAAGGCTAGGTAATTTGTTGAAGACCGTTCAGTGGTGAGCGAAGAACTAAAATTAGAATCAAAGCAGCCTTATTGTAATAAGGAAGCTGTCAACCATAGCAACACTATCTCAAGACAACAGCAACTTTTAGCTTACGCCTTAATGCCAGTACAAGAACATTTTTAAAGGTCTCTTAGTATGAGTAGTGTCTACTGCAGCAAAATAAGCACAGTGAGTGTATTGTCTAATTGGTAATTTATTGATATAAATGTTTGTCACAGCATTCTGCTCAGCATGGAAAACAGTACAATGGAGGTAATGTTCAAAACAGAATCTAAGTGAAATTAGATCTTAAATCAAAGATGAAGCCCTAAAAGACTTACAGAATTTTACAAGAAGTAAAGTCAAAATAAAAAGAGTAAATAATAAGAAATGCTAAGGCTATGAAGAAAGGAAATAATAAAAGGAGCCTACAGTAATGAATATATTTGCCTACCATCGATCTAATCAAAAAAGATGAATCAAAAGTACTGGAGAGCATAGAAAGCTAACATAAAAGACGCGGGCAGAGGAATATACACATTACACATTAAGTGGAAAGAGAAGAAAGTCAAATTTAGCCACCAACCCAGGGGAGAAGATATATTCATCAGAGAAATCAATGGTTACAAACAGTGATTAGCATTATCAAATGTTTTCAATTAAACATTGCATCTACTTTAAGAAAACTTTGTTCATTCATAAAAGCATAACACAAGCATTTCTACCTTACTAAAACAACTTGGTAGTCTTTCAAATAAAGGCTGGTCCAGTGGTCAGTTTTTAATGCCTCAAATTCACAGCGTACACACAAACCCACAACTTCCTCTACATTCGTTCCACTGCTACTTCCAACAATCTGTTCTCCATTCTGATATAAAAAGTAGTCTAGCCCAGCTCACATGAAAGCCATGCAGTTAAATGGCTCTCAACCTATTTTACAGTCTATTAACAACCCAGTTATTCCTCACCATTGCTGAAGTCTTTTGTTTCACAGATACTTAAAAAGTCCAATGGCTTTGGCCAACATAGTACTCTTATGGTCACCTCTTAAATATTTTAATTCAGTTATTTTTAAAAGGTAGCACTCCTATCTTTATGAAAAAAGTATTTTATTCTGAGGGTTATTAAAAAGAATGCTAGAAACAGTTGATATAAAAAAACCTATATCATCAACATAGATAATTCAGATCACATTTGATCATTAATATAGCCAGAAAAATTAGTAATTTTTCTAATATATGAAAACTTGAAATAGGAGAGAAAATTCTGATGTCACATGAAATGACACAACAGTCAATTCTCATTTCTGTATTATCTTTCTAGAGTACCGACATACCGTATATATTTTAATACATAGTAGCTGCTGTATTTTTAAGATGCATTATAAAAAATGACTAATATCAAATAATCTATACTTTTAAAACCAAGATTTCGGGGCTAGAGAGATAGCTAAGCAGCTAAAGTACTTGCTGTTCTTCAGAGTACCTAGGTTTGATTCCTACCATCTACATAGCTCACAACCATGTGTTAGCTTCAGTTCCAGCAATTCCCTGCCCTCTTCTGGCCTCCACAGGCACCAGCACGTGTGTGATATACAAACCGACAAGCAGACAAAACATCTATGCACATAAAATGAAATAAAATTATTTTAAAATAAATCACTGTGCATGGTGGCAAATGCCTTTAATCCCAGCAGTTGGGAGGCAGCCACAGGGAGATCTCTGTGAGTTCCAAGACCAACCTGGTCTACAGAGGGAGTTCCAGGACAGCCAGGGCTGTTACACAGAGAAACGCTGTGTAACCTTGTCCAAAAACAAAAATCAAACAAACAAAAATCAAGATTTTCATTTGGATCTTAAATGAAACGAATAACCAAGGTAAAAGTGTTATCCTAATAAACATAAAAGTGGTGTTAAAAGTTATTTTGGATGTCAGGCAAGAAATTAAAATGGAAAAGAAGTCTGAAGAAAATAAACTGCTTAGAAATTACATATTAGGCCGGGCGATGGTGGCGCACGCCTTTAATCCCAGCACTCGGGAGGCAGAGGCAGGCGGATCTCTGTGAGTTCGAGACCAGCCTGGTCTACAAGAGCTAGTTCCAGGACAGGCTCCAAAGCCACAGAGAAACCCTGTCTCGAAAAACCAAAAAAAAAAAAAAAAAAAAAAAAAAAAAAAAAAAAAAAAAAAAAAAAAAAAAAAAAAAAGAAATTACATATTAGATTCAAGGCATTTCCATCTCAAGATATCGATACAGGATATTTTAGTACTAATACACGAAGACAAAGAATAAACATCTGAGAGAACAGTGCTAAATTTAACCTCTAGGCATCAAAAAGCCAAAATGCAGACTGCCAGAATAAGACAGACAGAAGTCCAAGTTTGTTTTGGAAATTAGTCCATGAAGGTGACTGCTATCATATAAATGAAATTCTGTCACAACTTGAGAGTGATAAATTCAATCAAATTTGACTTAATAAAAATGCAGAATTGAGAGCTACTAAAATAAATACAGTAAATGACAGTGTTGATTCAGAACATGTTCCTAAGACATCAGTAGCAAGCACTTTCCAAACAGTGTTAAAAAAATCAAAGAAGAAATATTTAAACATTTAAAAAGAAAATAAAAGTGTCTCAGAAGTGCTCTAAAAACAGTTTGAAATTGAGGACTACTCTATTAATGACAATAGTTTTAGAACAGGCAGTAATCTTTTGTACTCACTTCTTTGAGCTTTTACTAATTGTTTGATAAAGTGAATATATGTGAATACTGAACTCACTTGTGAATTCAATTGTGTAACAATAGTACTTAGAATAAATTATACATACACAATCTAAAATAAACAAAGGAATATGCTACTAGAGAAAAGGCTGATAATCAAAAGAAAATAGCAAAGATCAGTGTATACCAATTCTAAACAAGGAACTACTAAGAGCAAAACATTTAATCAAAGTATAAAGAAAGTCAAAACCCTTATTGTTCCATATAATAATACAGATACACACTTAATTTAATATTTAATGGCAGGCTTAATATTAATACTTCATTTAGCCCTCCCACAGCATTTAATTTTTAGCCAAGAAACAATGAAACAAAAAGTAAATGAACGAACTAGGGAAAACAGGAAGGTATAGTTTTAAAAAATGGAAATGGTGGGCTCACATGTCAACCCACACACTAGTTTGTACATGCATACTCAAAAAGACACAAATTATTACAAATTAGTGCAACAGCTGGGAGGGTCTACAAAACAGAGATGTACTAAAAACAAACAAGTAAGCAAACAAACAAACAAATGGCGGAGTACATGCCTATAATCCCAGCACCTGGAAGACAGAAACAGTATGTAGTTCAGGCTGGGCTACATACAGCTTAAACTATAACCCCCACTCCAAAAAAAAGTACAGACAAATCAGAAGAGAAATTTTGAAAAATTACTCAAGAAATCAAATAGAGAAAAATATTCTAACAGAACAATGAGATAGTTCAGTGGGAAAAACACTTGCCTGGGGAGCTGAGCCCAAAGTGGAAGGAGAGAACACACTCCTAGAAGTTGTCCTCTGACCCGCATACCCATGAAAAGTACTCATGTGATACCCTCCTATAATAAATTTTTTTAAAAAGAACAAGCACAAAACAATAAAGCAACAAATCTAACTGGTGATTATTACAGTAGATCTACACTAGGTCTAAACACAAAAAGAGAAACTGTAGATTAGTTGGCAAATGCATGCCTCAAAATCAAAAAAAAATGTTTTTAATCCCTAGAATTTATGGCCCATGATTATAATCCCAGAACTGGGGAAGCTGAGGCAGCCTGTCCAGCCAGCTTAGTCTAGCTGAAGGGTTCTAAGTCAGTGTGGTTGTCATCTGGCTTCCAGACACATGTACAAATATGCACCTGCATGCACACAAAATCATATTGCAACTATATACAGTCAGAGGTAAAATCACCTCAAAAATAACAGTTCTAAAATCACTATGACAGTATCACAAAGATTCAGTAAAGAAGCAAAACAATGTCAACACACATTTAACAAGTGTACACTGCACAACACTTGAGAAGTGCAGAACTTACTATCTACCAGATGGTAAATATTATATGTAAAGAAAGTAAATCCTTTTCAAGGAATGTACCTAACAAAGGAAGTAAAAAACATCTATAAGAAAAGCTATGAAACACTAAAGAAAAAAACTGAAGGAGACATTAGAAGGTAGAAGAATCTCTCGCACTCAGGGATCAGCAAAATTAATATTGTAAACATGATAATAACACTGAACAAAATTTACAGATTCAATGTAATCTCCAACAAAATGTCAATATTTTTTACAGAAATAGAAAAATAAAGACCTAAAATTCAAAAAAAAACCCCACAAAGGCCCTAAATAGCTAATACAATCCTGACCTTAGAGAACAAACTAGAAATACCATAACATATTTTCAAATTATACAGCAATGCAACAATGAAGAAAATAAAATGGCTACCACATAAAAACAGGCAAGACTAAAATAGAGGATCCAAAAATGACCCATGTAACTATATCTACAGAATTCTCAACAATGGGTTCAAAACAGATCTTGAGAAAAACAGTCTCTCTGGCAAATGGTGGCATGAAAACTGGATACCCACATGTAAAAGCATGTAAAAATAGATCCCCACCACTTACCCAGAATTTCAAAACACAACAAATAAACAACAACCACATAAATAAAACCATTCAAATACCTTCCTATAAGACCTCAAATTGCCAGGCAGGAGTGGCATATACCTTTAATCTCAGCACTCGGAAGGCAGAGACAGGTGGATCTCTGTGAGTTCGAGACCAGATTGGCCTACAGAGTGAGTTCCAGGACAGGCTTCAAAGCTACAGAGAAGCCCTGCCTTGAAAAACCAAAAGACCTGAAATTCTGAAAACACTGGGAGAAAACATAAAGAAAGCACAAAGATCCAGCACAGACAAGGACTTTCAGAATATATTCCAATATCAAGAATCAACAAGTGGAACTGAACCAAATTTTAAAACTTCTGCATAAATTAAAGGTGTGCCTAAGAGTGACTTCAAAGGCAACATGGCAGAATTAATGAAAACTTATTTCAAAGAAAAAGAAAAGAAAAAAAGAAAGAAAAGAATAAAGTAACGAAGGAAGCCTGGAGATTTAGCTCCTTACTGCCCAGCATTCATAAAACCTTGAGTTTAATCTTCAGTACCAAAAAGAATCCCTGGAGACTAATAAGGGAGCTATGCCAAGCATAAGGGTAATGGAACATGAACAAATCAGAGTGCTAAATAGTATAGAACACAAACCTGAGATCCCAGTATTCTAAACGCTCAGGCAAAAAGACTGAGAACTCAAGGCCAGCCTGAGCTACAAGACCCTCTCTCAGAAAAGAAAGAATTAAAATTGAAACAATAAAAGTCAGAATGTTTCTGTTACGGTAAAATTAAATCAGCAAATGACAAAAAAGAAAAAGAAATCTTCATATTCAAGTAATGTTTATTTCTAAGTAATCCACTGTCAAAAACAGTACCCCACACAAAGTACAGTTCAAAACATTTGATGTAGATAAAATGAAAAAAGAAAGTACAACCACAGGCCCTTGTATAATAAAGCCCATATAACAAGCACAAACAGTAATACATGAGAAACAAACAGGCAAGAAGCATGGGAGTGATAGAAGCTAAAATAAAACAGAACACAGGATAGTCAAAAATTGATTTTTAGAGTAAAACTGATATATCCTTGGGAAGAACCAATCAACGATTGATGAAAGAACAATAATGCTATAAGCAATATCAGAAATAAAAGAGGTCATTAAGTTTTGAGAAAACAATAAAAAATTAAGGACAAATTTACATCAAAAGTTCATGGTAGAGAAATTCTCAGGAAAGTGTAACATATAAAAAGTAACCAACAAACGTCTGGATCCACACATAACTATTTAACTGAATCAATAATCTGAAAACCATTGAAAACAAATCAGATCTAGATGGCTTTTCTAGCTAGATTCTAAACACTGAAAAACAGACATGCATCATCAACTGCATAAATTCTGCTCACTCCAAACAAAAGAACACCAGGAGAGTATATACCTCCCAAATCATCTGTTAAAGTTAACAATCTTTACAGCAAAGCTGCACAAGATCTGCATAACAAAAACACAACTTCACTATCTCACCCATGAACATCAACACACAAAAAAAATTTGAAACAAAACACTAATGATCCAAATCACACATAAGAGTACACAAAAAGCACACAGTTTGCTTTACACAAAAAGTTGAATTCAAGTAAACTATCCTGGTGGACCTCCTAGAATACAAAACATTCTATAAAAGACAACCCTGCAACAATCTTGATGGCTGGTCACTATAGATACATAGCTGACTGACTTTCTAATGTTAAACCTATTATTTATCCAGATTAAGAAAATGGAAAAAAGAAAAATTGTATGATTATCTCAGATGTACAAAACTCCTGAAGTATACTCAATCCCATTCATAATTGAAGAAAAAAATCCTCTTACTCAGGAGAATAGAAATGTATTTCCTTGAATGATTAAAAATAAAACAAAAGCCTAAGGGGGATAAAAACCTACAGAAAACTCCATACCTAATGGTGACACGTCGAATGATTTCACTTTGAGAGCAGCATCAAGACTAGGATGCTCAGCTATCACCACTTCTATTCATCACTGTACCGGATGTCCTAGCCAGCAGAGTAAGACAAGAAAAATAAATAAAAGATATAAGGATCATAGAGAAAGACATTGAATTGTTATTGCAGATTATGGTGTGCACACAGAAAACATAAAGGAATCTACAAATAAGAATTAATGAAAGTCTAAAAAGGCTGCTGGGGACTAAAAATATGTAAGTCAGTTGAATTTCTATGTATCAGCAATATTAAGAAAATAAAACCAAAGACAGATAAGCACTGAAATCATAAAATCTAAACAAGATATGAAAGACTGGTAGTCTTTAAAAGTATCAAAAATTTTAAAGATGGTTTAAAATCTAAAGTATGTAGAAATATCAAGTTCATGGGTTCAACGGCACAATGCTATGATGATATACTCTTCTCAATTTTCTATAAAGTCAATGTAATCCCCATAAAAATCTCAGCAGGCTTAACATGGAAATGCATTAGCGGATTCAAATATGTGTAAGAAAATGCAAAGAGCCATAAATACACAAGAGTTTCTTGAAGAAAAGTAGTCACTTAAAGCTCTAGTACATAATATGGCGCTTCCCGAAGGATAGACAAGTGAAGCTTGAGGGCGAATATACATATACATGACACATAAGAAATGAAAGTGGAAACCTTAAGAAGAGTGGGAGAAAGGATGGACTTTTAATAAAGAATGTTTGGGCAGCTGGGGAGCCATGTAAATACCATATTATACAAAAAAAGCCCTCCAAGTAAAGCAAAATTCAAAATGTGAAAGATAACAAAACAAAGTTTCAAATGAAAGACAATACAGGAAAATATCTGCATAACCACAGGTAAAGATTCTTTACCTAGCACCAAAAAAAACCAAAACAAACAAACAAACAAAAACTAAGAAAGATTATTTTGGTACTAATAAAGTTAGAAAATTCTAACCATCAAATATCCATCAAACAGTGCAACAGGAAAAAAAAAATCCCAAATAGAAGAAACTTGATTCTTGTGTTAGATAGATCAATATAACAAAGAATTTATATCAAAACAATTTACAAGCAGTAAGCCACAAAAAATTAAGTAAATGGAAAAGCTACAATTAAACTTGTGTAAATAGTGCTTCAGATGCACATAAAAAATAATCCACAGAACCAGCAAACATAACACCATGTGCTCAACCTGTTAGTCATCAAGGAAAAAACAAATTCAAACTCCAAAGAGATAGCAAGGCATACCTGTAGGAAAAGTTTTTAGTTTATAAACTAGAAAAAGTCACTGATAACTTCTGGCAAGAATAAAACGCAATACAAAAACCCATACAGGTCTGTAGAAGGAATATGCAATCCAAGGAGTACTGCGTAGAGAACACTTTAGCATTCTCTCTTTAATGTAAGATATACATACCCTACGACTTACTGATTCCATTCACACATGTATCTTAAACAAGTAAATATTCTAATATACACATATGCACAATACCAGAATTGTTTATGAACAGTCCCAACTAAAATCAACCCAATGTCCACCAACAATTATTTTTATGAAAATAATACATACTTATTCAGTGAACACTATGAAATACAATCAGTAAATATCATGGTAAGTATTTTGTCAAGCAGACGAGCTAGGATCATTTGGGAAGAGGGATTCTTAATTGTGAAAATTTCCCTACCAGATTAGCCTCTGAGGCATTTTCTTGATTAATGATTGGTATGGCAGGGCCCAGGTGACAGTGATTGGTGGTACCCCTGGGCAGGTGGTACTGAATCCTATAAAACCAGCAGGCTGAGAAAACCATGGAGAACGAGTCAGCAAGAGCACTCCTCATATTGTCTGCTTCACTTCCTGCCATGAGCTCCCACCCTGGCTTCCCTCAGTGATGGAAGATGACTTGAGTCTTGTTAGCTGAAATTCACCCTTTCCTACACTGCTTGTTTCTGATCACACAGAGTTTTTGTTTTGTTTTTTGTTTTTTATTTGTTTTATCACAGCAGTAGAAACAACTAATTCATACATCCAACTAGCCATGTGTATCCGAATAGGTGAACCTTAACACTGAGGCACATAAGGGCGGGGCAGATTACATACTGCACAAATACGTTTACATAAAGCTCAAACACAGAGACCTATAAATGCTAAAGCAGCAAAACATTCAAGAAAGGCAAGAGAAGTTACTACCATAAACATCAGGATGTTAGCAAACAGGAAAGGGAGAAAGGAATCTGAAAGGGTAGTCAGGAACCTTCTGAAATCCGAGCAATGCATCAATGCTTTATTGTATAATCAAGAGAGTTGTGTGCATATTATTCTATTCTAAAGCATCCACTCAATTGATAGTTTTCCATGTTTCATTTCATATAAAATAGTAAAAATTCAATTCATTCCAACTAAAATCAACTACTTAATAAAGAGGGTCCAAAAATTACCAGAAAGTCTATTTCAAAAATAAAGCAAGTGAAAAATTAAACGATTCTAATACTGGTACAGATTGGAATGGATACAACTGCTTTTTACCTGGAATTCAAAATTCTTCTACCGTTCTATGAAAATCATCTAGATACAGTTATTAAATGCTTCGATAGGAAAGCTCTAATGTGACTGCTAAAGATCCTCTCCTCTTAATATTTATACCTATGTGGGGAACTCCCTCTTAAGTTTAGAATAGAACAATGTTATTTTTTATTTTAAACAAAGAAAAATTGGCAAAACTGTTAACGTAAAAGTGAAGTGTCAAGCCGGGCAGTGGTGGCGCACGCCTTTAATCCCAGCACTCGGGAGGCAGAGGCAGGCGGATCTCTGTGAGTTCGAGACCAGCCTGGTCTACAAGAGCTAGTTCCAGGACAGGCTCCAAAGCCACAGAGAAACCCTGTCTCGAAAAACCAGAAAAAAAAAAAAAAAAGTGAAGTGTCAGACCTGTGAGATGGCTTCCGGGATACTCAGCAGGATCTCTGGGACACACAGGGTAGCACAGAACATGTTCCCTCATGATGCCTTCTAATCTGTGTATGCCACCCCTTCCTAGCCCAACTGCACAAAGTAAATAGAGTAATTATTTAGATTTTAATAAATTAGCTCCTAGGTCACTTGTAATAATTAAAACTAAAATACCAAAATTAAATCAATCATGGATACACTAAAAAAAAATGCAGTAGTGACTGTATGTGTATGTATGCTTTCTATAGGCTCCAATATCCAGAAGCACTTGGAATTAGTATTTTTTTTTAACTAAAGTACCTACAAAATACAGTTCAAGTGGAAATCAATCTCAAGGATATTAGACTCAAGCTAAAGGACCCAGTACAATTTCCCAAGAAGTTTAATGACAAAAACAGAAAACCAGTAACAAAGCCATGGGATTCAATGAAGTAATAGAGAATACTAGAAATTACCAGCTACCTGAGAAAAGACATTATTAGACTCGTTAACAAAATTACTGCTGCCACACAATTCTCCTTCCCATCCATCATTCCAATTTTTGCACTTTACGGCAGGTTCTGTTCAAAAAATTTTGTAGGCGAATATTCATACAAGAATGACTAAACAGAACTGCTACAGAACAAGGACAGATACATTTTGTGACTAATACGATAAAAATAGTATCTCTACAGAACAAAGACTCGATAAACTCAGATTTCCTGAGCTTAGGATCCCTCAGCTATAACACAAATCCATTAGATGGACCAATCAATCCAGGTGGACCCAGCTCCACACTGCTCTGTGGGGTCTGAGAGTCAGAGCAAACTCATGCACAGATGAAACTGAGGCAGATACGCATCTCATGGGAAATGAAGTCTTTCATCTTAACCCACTAGGATCAGTTCTTCGGCCAGCACCTACTAAAACTGTGGTGGTGCTACCTTCTTAGTTTGCTAGTGAGAGTAAAAGTCTCTGTCCTTTCGAGATTTTATGGATATAAAAAAAAGTGTTAACACTTGAAACTATACAGAAAAAAGAAACTTAATAGTGAATGAAAACTTTAAAACTTTCAGTAAACAGAAAATTCTCAGACATTTCATTTAACTTCTTCCATCCTAATGGCTGGGTTATTCACTGTACTGACGTGCTTAGTCATCAAGGCCTTTACAAGTATCAAGTACTTTACAACTAACCAAATAGCATTTCAAAGAAATTATAAGTCTAAGACAAAAAGAAATATGTGAAATGACTGTAACACTATTTCATGCATTCCATTTAATAAGTAAAGTAGGTAAGAAATATGAAAGCTAATCAGTTTTATAGAGAATTTTCCACCACAGGAGACAGGAGACAGGAGGGTTCACAATGTACACACTGCATTTAAAACATCCATGAATCATATGTTTTCAGTTTTGTTACTTGCAGTGATCCAAAGATCAGGGCTTCAACAACATCTAGGACTTGCTAGAAATGCACACTGTCAGGGTCCAAAGACTCCCTTTAATTACAAAAAAAAGAAAAAAAAAAAAAAAGAAAAAAAAAAGATCCTAGGGCGACTTCACTGCATGAACTCGTTAGCTTAGGTACTGTGTGTAGTGCTAGAGGGACAGCAATTAAGAGTATTTGCTCCTCATGCAGAGGACCTAGGTGCAGTTTCTAGCACCCAAGTGGCTCATAAGCATCTGTGAATTCAGTTCCAGTGAGGCCCATCCTTCTCCTCTACCCTCCAGAAACACAAAGCACACTTGTGGTACAATCACATACATGCAGGCAAACATTCACACAAATAAAATAAAAACTTTTACAACTTTAAAGAAGCACTGTGGTATAAAATAATGTATATAAATGAATAACTGACCATTACCTGCTCTCCCACAAAAACCACCAAGAGACAAGTGACTATTAAACATGTAATAAAGGTACTGTTTCTGTTACCATACAAAATAAAATTCCACAAAAGTTGGGATAAAAAAAGTATAGTCACAAATCATGGAAAGAGTGTTTAGATATTTACACCACCATATTCCAAACCTTATCTTAACAAAGCCAGAAGTTAGTAACAAGATGAATAACCAAAAAGGAAACTACTAAGATGATATAAAGTTCTATAAATATTACTAATAATTTTTATTTTCAAGTTAATGATCTAAAACACAGTATTAGGTAGATTATATATTTTAATGAGATCTTAAAAATTAAAATGTTAGAATTAGGAAAAAAACATATTTCTGAGTTTTTTATGTTGTCAAGAGCACAGACTTGATCTTTATATATTATCTGTGTATCTGTGTGTGTGTGTGTGTGTGTGTGTGTGTGTGTGTGTGTGTGTGTGTGTGTGAAATGACTGAGGAAATGTGTGTACTAAATTAGAACATTCTGGTTATAAAACAGTGAATACAAAATTGTTTTTTAGGTATCCTGCATGACTTGAGACTTTGAAAATAGGTTTTAATTATTCTTTTCACATGCATTTTTCCATATCAAAAACTGCAACTTTTCAAGTTTTATTTAAATCTCCCTGTTTTTGATGAAAATTCATGACGGCTCTATTTACTACTTTTTATAACTTTAAGATGAATCATTATGGTAAGTGCTATACACTGGAGTATTCACCAGGGTCTCATATTGTATATAGTGGCAAATACTCTACCCCTAAACTATATGCCTAGCCATTAAAGTAAGATCCACTGAAAACTATGAGGCATATACCTCCAAAAAGGGATCTTGAAAACAGTGAATTGTGCTGGGCACGTTGGCATGCACTTTTAATTTCAGCACTTAGGATACTAAGGCAAGCAGATCACTATGGGTCCAAGATCAGCCTGGTTAAGAGTCCCAGACATGCCAGGGCTTCATAATGAGACCTTGATTAAAAATCAAAACAACAACAACAAAAAAGAATACAACAACAAAAGAAACTGTAAGGTTTTTTTTTTTTAAGTAACAAAAATTAGGAACACCCCCCCCCAAATTAAAGGCTTCTAAATAAAAATATTTAAATGTTTCAACCTAAAATGCTTATACACAATAAGAACAAGGAACAGAAACTAAACATTTAAAGTAAACATGAAATAACATACCTCTCTCTTATTTCTCCTTGCAACCTTGAGGAATTCCATAAGGATCTGTAGTTGAGCTGCATGTGATTCCTAGAACATAAAGTTTTAACATTCCTTAACAAATACAAGCCCAGAGTTTTCACTAACAAACTGCAAAACAAGTACTACAGATCTACTTAAGTTAGTTTATTCTATCTAATCAGTTTTCCCATCTGCTAATTGCAATTTCAAAAACCAAGATACTTTCTATAACAGAAAAAAAGAAAGGAAGGAAGGAAGGAAAGAAGGAATGGAGGGGAGGGAGGGAGGGAGGGAGGGAGGGAGGGAGGGAGGGAGGGAGGGAGGGAGGGAGGGAGGGAGGGAGGAAGGAAAACAGGAAATTTGTGTGTGCTCTGCATGTTAAAAAAAAAAAAAACCACCATGTGTAGGTAATGGCTTCTTTTCCCCAACCAAACTCAGCAACATCAAGACAAAAATAACAATGGAGGGGCTGGAGAGATGGCTCAGTGGTTAAGAGCATTGCCTGCTCTTCCAAAGGTCCTAAGTTCAATTCCCGGCAACGACATGGTGGCTCACAACCATCTGTAAAGAGATCTGGTGTCCTCTTCTGGCCTTCAGACATGCACACTGACAGAATATTGTATACATAATAAGTAAATAAATATTTAAAAAAATAACAATGGACTTAATGTAGTTCCTAAACATGAAAATGATTTTCCAGAAAGTCTCATTTGCTAGGATAAGCATTAATAAATAGGAAGCTATCTTTATCTTTCAAAAACGTAGGCTCTCAAAGACTGAGCCTCCTATCATTCACAGGTGTTAATAGGGGGCTCTGAAGCCTCTGTCCTGTAAGGAGGACGAGGCTCTCTGTCAGTAGAGTAGCTACCCTTGAGAATCCCTCTAAAGAACCCTTATTTCTTATTTGGAGCTGGGTGGAATAGTTTCTTTGATATGAAGCTGCTGCCTTCTATTTAGGGTAAACAGAAATACAATGCCAGGAAGTCATACAACACCTACTCACACAGATATGAGAATATAAATATATTTTGGCAAAGTTAGCAAAAAAAAATTAAACATTTGAAAACACACAAAAATAAAAATTATATATATATATGAATGAATGAAGATAGAGTTCCCCAAACTAATAACTGATGATGACTGTATTAATAAATAATGATTATGACCATGACATTTGGTATGTATCCTAAAATTCATAAAATGAACGAAGGAATTCCAGATGTGTAGAATAAATATTATGTCAAT
The DNA here is from genome assembly GCF_903992535.2 of Arvicola amphibius. Lineage (NCBI taxonomy): Eukaryota > Metazoa > Chordata > Mammalia > Rodentia > Cricetidae > Arvicola > Arvicola amphibius. Next base: position 62,282,397 of record NC_052058.2, read on the forward strand.
ACCTAAAAACAGCCAGGCTGTGGTGGTACATGCCTGTAATTTCAGCACTCAGGAGGAAGAGCCAGGTTGATCTCTAGTGTATGTAGGAAATTATAAAAAATATTTTTAAAAAGAACGAAACCAAAGAAACAAAAAGGTACTAGAATATAACTAACAAAGGCCTATATAATAATAATAATGATAATAATAATAAATAATTTTAAAAAGGGGAGTTTCTCCCAGAAGAGGGAGGAGGGAGATCTAATTTTCTCCTGAGGCAGAGAAGGAAGATCTGACTGAGGTAAATAGGAAGGGATCACTGACTCCATCCACTTCTTTATCTTAATGAGTGTGTGTGTGTGTACCTTCACGTGTGGAGGTCATGGAACAATATTTTACAGTCAATTCTCTCTTTCCACTATGGGATCTAGGACTAGAATTCAGACCATCCGGTTTGCATGGCATGGCCTTTCACCCTCTGAGCTATCTTGTTAATCCAATGCCTGCTTCATAAACAGTCTACCAATCCTATGCCTGGCTGTAGTAACCCTGACACCTGATACTCCCAACCACAGAGCCTCTGCCTCACAATACACACAGTGTAAGTTCTTAGCTTTATATCACTGTTGGTTCAGTGTACAGTTCTGTCTACCTTGAAAATCTATTACCCTATATTCATCTGCTTTAGAACTTAAAAAAAAAACAGGGGCTTAAGAAATACTTTTTTACATGTGTTTAGTCTAATTTTGTAGTACTGACAACACCCTATTATTTCCAAAACATTCTAGGCAATTTTATTACATAATAGATTATCATTTAAAACAAACTATCTTTTAAGTTTAGGCACCACTTACTGCTTCCAGTTGTTTCTTCTTCTGCACTAGTAATTCCAACATGAGGTTGACATTGGCCAAATCAAGGTTATCCTGATCAGTTCCTAGCAAATCTTGAAATATTTGCCACCTATGCCCATTCTAAAATTAAAAAGAACATGGAAACTTAACACTGTTTTAGATTCTAAAGCAAATACTGAAGTACTTTCTACATCAAAAGCAAACTGCATTCTCATTCTTACTTTTCCTCAATTCGTGGAACACAATTTAAACACTAACTCTACTTTTACTGAATATATAGCTAACAAGTATAAAAGGCACACAGAAGACAAATATTAAGTTGATATCTCTAAGTAATTAAGTATATTAAGTTGACACCTCAAAACACCTGGATTTTCAGGCTTGCATTTGATAAATTATTAATTTAATCACAGCAATCTCAACAATTTGGGGTTAATCCTTTTAGCTAAGAAACTTTGCACAGCTTGTTCAAAATACCTTGACATATGAGCTGTCACATGCTAGATAGAAATAAACCCTATCTAAGGTGATATACCACCAGGCCCTTCAAATGATGGTCAGTCTGGTAAACTACTACAGATAATACAGTTAAACAAGTTATTATTTATTATTATTTATTAAATAAATATTTATTTAAGTATTCTTAAATAAACTTCTTTAAGAAAAGTCAATTATTTCTTAGGTATTAATATCTATTATCAAATAAAAACATTAAAATGAATTTAGTAAAAATAGGAGTAAGTGGAGGGGCTAAGAATAGGGCACTTGTCTGTAGTGAGGAGCAGCGGGCCACGTTCCCGCCGCCCTGCTCCCGGCTGCATGGCTAGCTTATGCCCCGAAATAACAACACAGAAATTGTATTCACTTAACACTGCCTGGCCCATTAGATCCAGCCTCTTACTCACATCTTGATTAACCCTTATCTAATAATCTGTGTAGCACCAAGAAGTGGTGCCTTACCGGGAAGATTCTAGTGTACGTCCGTCCATCTTGGGCCGGAGCTTCATCGCATCTCGCTCAGAGAGGAGAGGCATGGCATCTGACTGAGCCATCTACCTCACTTCCTTCTTCCTGTTCTGTCTACTCCACCCACCTAAGGGCTGGCCCATTAAATAAGCCAAGGCAGTTTTCTTTATTAACAAATGAAATCAACACAAACAGAAGACTCTCCCACATCACTTGTCTACTATATACAAAGCCCTGGGCTCAATCACCAGTATTACAAAACGAACAAGAACAGTAAATAGTAATAAGAGCTGAAACATACGGTGCTACTCACTGAGTGGTCCAACTTGAACCTCTTTTCCTCAAATCTTTGCTTCTGTTTGAGAATGAGTTCATTCACTGAAAACAAAAATAAAAAGCACACAAAATTTGTATATCTGTTATATTTATCTTCTACTTGTTCTGTTCAGGTAGATTTTATCTTAACTTTACAGAGTCTGAAATTTAAATAAATATAAAGGAGAAATTATTAGCTTTCTATTCTATTTTGAATTAGGAAAGTATTTTCTATAATTGTTGCAGGAAATTCTTTATAATTAATTCTATTACTACAGAAAATTCTTTATAATATACACCCCTCTTTTATATGTTTCTCAATAATAATACTATTGGTATCTGGTAAAGAGATTATTTTTCACTGTGTGAAAACACATGTATTCTATGAGACAAGCACTGAAGATTTTACTTTGTTGTAACTTTTCTATAAATCTAAACATCTTGAAAGAGACTGATAATTAACTATTCAAAATCATTTCATAGTTCTTAGTAACAAGATTATTTTTCCAGAGCTGGAGAGATGGCTAAGAGGTAAAGAGCACTACCTGCTCTTCCAAAGGTCCTGAGTTCAATTCCCAGCAACCACATGTTGGCTCACAACCATACATAATGAAATCTGGTGCTCTCTTCTGGCCTGCAGGCATACATGCAGGCAGAACACTGCATAGATAGATAGATAGATAGATAGATAGATAGATAGATAGATAGATAGATAGATAGATAGATAGATAGATAGACAGACAGACAGACAGACGATGATAGATAGATAGATGAATAAATGTATGTTTATTTATTTAAATAAATTTATTAAACAAATAAACAAATGTTTGTTTGTTTGTTTATTGGGGGTGTCACTCATGTACCTTTTTTTATTTTTAAAAAAAGATTAATCTCAGACTGCCATATATAACTTTCAGGGATGCCAAATCTCTTCTCAATGGTGTGACTAATCTAAGCCAAACTAGTGAGTTTATTCTTAGCCAGGAATTGACACGAAGTCAAAGTCACACAGTTTGATTTTGGTTTTCCAGACAAGGTCTTACTATGTACCAAGCTTGACTAGGGTTCCTGATGCTCCTACCTCAGCCAGGGTTATATGGATGCCACACACAGCCCAGAAACACACACATTCCTAGTCAATGAGAGATGTGCTCTCTTTCATATGAAAGAAAAAAATTTCTTTCTCTCTCTCTCCAGAAAGAGATGGTATCTGATACTTCTTAAAGCCATTTTGAAGTTCTGGGGTAGCTATGCAATGGATCAAGGCAGATCCTCATGAAAGAAAAAATATTATCAAGGAAGTGCTAAATAATTCTAGAAATTCTCTTTAAATGAATAAAGTTTAAACAATGTTTAAGGGACTTTTACTTGTATTTGGGTTTTTTGTTGTTTTTGTTTATTTTTTGTTTGTTCTTACAGACAAACATACTAATACCAAAAGAGCTGATAAATGGTGCTAGAAAATTCTATTATGATGCAAAAATTATTTGATAAACAAATGGAAGACAGAATTGATATTCAAGATGAAATACTGAATATGGTCCACTACACAAATAAATCAAAATAGATTCCAAACCCACCTTGGGTTTGAAGCTTCAAAACTGAATGAAATGATCTACAGCCTCAAATAACTCAAACCAGCAAAAGAGATACATATGGTGTAGTAGTTATAATATAATGGGATAACTAATACTATCATTGATGTAGACTTATAGAGTACACAGGCCATCTAAAGGTCAAATAAGAATGGAGCCAAACTATGCACAGACTCTCTAGATATAAAGGTGAATAAAAAAATACAGATAAAAGTATGTATTTACAAGTTGTGACCTACTCATGAAACATCAGAGGATGGTTTTGTGAAGGTTAATAGGGCTAAGATTTAGAACCAGAATATTAATACATCAGTCTGGTTGTAAAAAGTGGGAAACAAACACCTCATAAAATTACTACAATCTTTATATACATATACATACATATGTGTGTGTATGTATATATATATATACATATATATATATGTATATATATATATATATATATATATAGAGAGAGAGAGAGAGAGAGAGAGAATCTAAAATAATACAATGGAGAATGAACAAGTAACAATAAACCAGAGTGGTGCTGGAGGATGGCTAATTAGTTAAGAGACTTTGCTTCACTTAGAGAGGACCACCTTCAGTCCCCAGCAACCACATAGCAACTTCTGACCACCAAAGCCTTTGTCTGGCCTCCTTGGAATATACTTGGTACACATAAATATATGCAAACAAAAAGCTCATATACACATAATAAACCAATCTTTTAAAAAGAATAAGCTAAGTTTAATGTTTCGGTTACATTACATCATTAGCATTTAAATAAGAACTGTGACTTAAATAGTTACAATACTGTATGCTATTAAGTATCTTAAAGTCTCACACGCCACTCTGATTCTTACCAACACATTACATCGTTTTTTTAGAGGTTACAAATTGCAAAACAGTTACAGAAAACAAATGTTAAAATGAAAATGAAAATACATTAATAGGTATGAAGTATTATAGCATACAACACTATAGAAAGATTATATTACAATAAAAAAAACAGGCATGGTGGCACAGGTTTAAACACAGCAGCATTTGGGAGTACCACATGGTAAAATTACAAGCGCAAGGACAAGCTGAACTGTACAAAAAAGAAAAGCACTATCTCAAGTGCTTTTTAGCAAGGAAATAATGCAACTAAGCAAAATAAGCTTTAAACATTGACTCAGAACTTTTGTGTGGATAGTGAAAATACTTGATTATACTTCAAAGAAGGTGTTATACACAATACTGGAGGAGAAAAGCAACTGTCAATCTTATGCCACTGTGAAACATTTGATCTATATTAACAGCCTGTCTAGCAAGACATATCTCACCAGTACAAAAATGGAACAACCACTACAGGATTAACCATCCACTTTCTGATTGGATTTAATGACCAATCCACAAAATGAAGCCATACCAGACACCACTGTCAGGCTTAAACCTGTGACTGGACAGGTACATAAATTCTAGAGAAGAACCTCCTACGATTATTCTGCTGAATGGACAGAGAATTACACTTAACTGTCAACTAATAGAAGGCCACACATCTAAAACGATCTGGGCACCACAAACTGGACTTGATGGGTATAAAAGAAAGAGGACACAAGACTAGGTTAACAGGGAGAGAGGGGATAGATTTGGAAGGAATTGGGAGAAGGGTGAATATAGTCAAAATACAATGTATGAAATTTTCAAAGAATAAAAATTACTTTTTTAGCCAGGCAGTGGTAGGCTAATCCTTAATCCCAGCACCTGGAAGGCAGAGGCAGGTGAATCTCTGTGAGTTCGAGGTCAGCCTGGTCTACAGTGTGAGTTCCAGGGCAGGCACCAAAGTTACACAGAGAAACCGTCTCAAAAAAACAAAACAAAAATTTAAATTATGCCTTTAGTTAAACAGCAGTTTGGCTGTGAAATAAAAGAACTGATTTTTTCTTTTTTTTCCCTTATGTATATTTTACTTCTTATAGAATTTCTTTAAAAATATCTTTTAGGCCGGGCGGCGGTGGCGCAAGCCTTTAATCCCAGCACTCGGGAGGCAGAGGCAGGTGGATCTCTGTGAGTTCGAGACCAGCCTGGTCTACAAGAGCTAGTTCCAGGACAGGCTCTAAAAAGCCACAGAGAAAGCCTGTCTCGAAAAAAAAAAAAATATATCTTTTAGTTTTCACCTTAAAATGTGAGTAACGTGGAAGTCTCTTAAAATACAAGTTATATATGATTGACTATTTGGCATGAAATTTTAACCAAGACTTTTATATCTCTAATCAGATCTCAGAAAAATGAGAAGAAAGGTAAAGTTTATATTATTTTACCCAAGTTACTCAACTTGTTTGTGTCTCAGTGTCATCATTTAAAATAATAAGTATAATCATACTGTATCTCATAAGACTTCATAAAGATTAAATTAAGCCATATCCATAAAGTATATAATATAGTGCCTGGAGCTCTGACTGCCTAAGAGTGAATGTATGTATGGGACAGACAGACAGACAGACAAACAAATGGGAAGAGGGGGAGAGGGTAGGAAGGGGCAGAGAGGGGGGGGGGAGGGGAGGGAGGGAGGCAGAGTCTCCCTGTGCAGCCAAACTCAGAACTAAATTTTAAATCCCCCTACTTCATCCTCTGAAATGCCAGGAGATTACAGGTGTTCAACACCATATAGGTCTAAATATAGATTTTAATTTAATAGAATCTACAAAAAGAGGTAGATTCATAACAAAACTAAGAAAAGTTAAATTACAAACTTTATAAACAAAGAAACATACATACTTGGGGGGTGGAGTGGAAAGCGGGGATAAACTAAAGAGTAAGTCCTGAAAATGGTGGTAGTACTTCAAGACTCAAGGGAGGAAAAAAAGGAGCTCTAAGAATACTGGGGGTATTTTAGGTTTTGTCAATTTCCTTCCTTTTCAAGTCTGAGTAATATTCTACTTTGTATTTTATCCATTTTGCCTTCCATGGCTCCAGCTCCTGTGAATAATGATCCTAGGAATGTGCACATACAAATACTCCTGCAGAGCTCTGCTTCCAATTTTTCTTGGTATCTACTTATAGTAAACTGTTGGATCATGAAAATATTGTTTTCAGAAAACACCATACTGTATGTATTCCACTCCAAACATAATACACACAGCTTCTCCGTCTCTTTGCTTTTCTTTACTAGCTAGCAGCCACCTTAATTAGTATATATCTATGTTTTTGAGTTCCTTTTTTCATATTCTTTAGGTTGTTTTACTTTTGCTGACTTACTACAAAGGATACCTAAAAAGGTAGAAGTAAGAACCAGGTCTAGATTTTCACAGGGTAAGGTAGTAAGGTAGGCGGGAAGGACATGTGTAGTTGCCTGCTCTCTCCAGGCATGCTACTCTTCTAGTACCTCCACATGCTCAGCAGTGTGCACACCTCTGCACTGGACATCGTTTTGGTTTCTTACAAAGGCTTTTCATTAAGTTGCAGGAACTGATTAAATCAATGGTCATTAAATCAACTGACTCTTCTTCAGTTCCTCTCATCTCCCTGTTGATGAAGGTGAGCTTGAAGTTACAAACATCTACAAAGTCGTTAGTCCCCTGAGCAACTAGACGCTCCCAGACAGCAGACAATTCATTTTACCTGTTTTTCATAGGAAGTAGAACATTCTACTTGGAACTAGTCATCCTCATGAATTATTTATGTTTATTATTGGTATATAAGATTAGTCTTAGTATTTCTGCTGTGTTCTAACAGTCCTTATTCCCTTAATTTGTATTGAAGTTAAATTGGGTCTATAATTTTATGTTAAGAAATTTAGTGTGCAAAATTAGTAATAACTTATTTTAAGACAGGGTCTGCTTGAACCACACAGGATCTTTCTGTGTTAGTCCCCCAGTGCTGGGTATGAACACATGCCACCACATCCAACTAAAGCCATTAATTTTTAAATTTACATTTAGCACCTGACTACATTACTTCCAAGTTTACCACTTATAATTGAAGTTATACTACAATTCTTACATTTCCATATCAAATTCTTTATTTATATCTTCCTCCTCCAACCATTCCAGTTCATACACTCTATACCCAGGAATCTCCATCCTCAGCTTTTTTCTTCTCCTATCAGTCAACACTGACCAAGCACATGTCCTCCCTCCCCGTCAAACCTTTCCTTTATTACTTCTCACTGCTAAACTGTCAGGAGAAACATAGAAACACAGAATAAATTCTACTTACAGAGACACAAAGTGTTCTAGACCTTTGCCAACCTCTTGAAACCTTACATTCTGTCCAAACATGTGCACAAAACTCTAAAGGGCATGTTGGGTTTTGCTTTTATGAAACTGAAAAATAACAAGAAATGGTACTAACCATGTATAGAGTCTATGCCATAGCCCAAGAAGATGAAAGCACCCTGGTGAGTAACAGAGAAAAACTTGCTTACTTCTGAGTCGGGATTTCTGAACAAACTATTGTCAGCATATATTTTGTGGAAAGAGTATAATAAAAATAATTTAAAAACTCACCCAAGAAATTAGGATAGAGATGGTCAATATTGTCCACAACATAATTACACTTGGGACATCTATTATTATTGTCCTCCAAACTCTGATGAATACACTTGTAGCTATTAGCATGAGGGAAGAAAAAACACAAACTTAATTATAACAATGAAGAAATTAACAAACTGGCCACAAAACACTATCTATTAGTGTTCTCACTTTCAACATAACTAATATAGCCAATTTATTACCACTTATATCTCTGTATAACAAACAAAATACATAAAGCATTTATTGACTGAACAATATATAAACTATTTCAGCATTTACTGAGTAAACAATACATAAACTATTTCAAAATAAACTCAAAAAGTACTATATATAGCATAAAAGACAAATGAGGACTAAGTTCTAGGTTTCACATTTATAGTATATTCTAGAAAAGCAAATGCCTATGGTCTAATGAATCTTGGGAGTACTTATATTACACAGAGCTCAAACAAAAACTCTTAACTACTCAAGCAAAGACAAAAATCTAATCAAGAAGAATGAGATCCCAGCACTGAGGAGGCAGAGGCAGACGGATCTCTGAGTTCGAGGCCAGCCTGGTCTACAAGAGCTAGTTCCAGGACAGGCTCTAAAAAAGCTGCAGAGAGACCCTGTCTTGAAAAACCAAAAAAAGAAAAAAGAAAAAAAAAAGAAGAATGAGAAAAACATCACCTTCACTATATAACAAAAGTCATATTCGCTTCACAAGAACAAAAAGTGATTCAAAATTACATGTTACTTTTTACTAACAGGAATGGAAAAATAAAAGAAAATACTGTTATATTCCAGAAGACATAATCATAAATAGCTGAATGAAATGAAACCAATACAACTTTCCTGAAAAGCATATTCAGAAAAAAACCTCAAGGTTTTATATTCCTTTTAATATGGTAAATTTTATTTATAGGGATTTATTATCAAGAAACATCAGTTATCTAAAAGCATTACGGCATCGTAATAGCAAACTATAATAGAAGCAACCTAAACTACACAAACTGACTAAATCTGTAATTGTCAATCCAATACAATGTATACTAGCAATAAAAATTACATTTTACCTATGTATTATACCATATATATTTAAGAATGTTATATATATAATATGTATTTCATATGTACTATAGGTAATTTTCTTTCTTAAATTTTTGTGACATGCTAGTTTTTTAAAAATGCTAACTTTACTAGTACTCTGTGTGTGATGCTGAGAAGCACATTCAAAAGATCAGAGGACATTTTTGTGGAGAAGGTTCATTCCGTCCACCTTTACATGGCTTCTGAAGAGCCAACTCAGGTTGATAGATTTGCATTAACAACTATATGGCTGATTTCCAGTCTTTCCCTTCAAGAAAGAAAGAAAGGCCTGTGACAGAGTCAAAAAGAATTGTCCTTGCTAATATGGAACTGACTTTTCATACCAGACTGGAAAATATCAATCTATACTAAAAGAATTAAGGTGCAGCAACTTACATACCACCATATAAAACTAACTGTAAGTGACCTCTAACTCATTAAAGGCAAATATTTCTTTTGCTTTCCTCTGTGCCTTTAAAGTCTAGTTGACACCCTGAGTTAGAAATCAATAATGCATGAAGAAACAGATGTAACAAAGAAGGAAGGGAGAGAGGGAGAGAGGGAGAGAGGGAGAGAGAGAGAGAGAGAGAGAGAGAGAGAGAGAGGGACCAAAGTTGCAGGGAAGGACTTTTAGTGGCACGACTTTGTTTTGGTGAAGTAGAACATGCTTTTTGGGAGACACCAGCAAGGAGAGAAGGTTAGCTAGTCGTTACTCAATCCCTCTAAGCTAGCAGGTTTTCACCCCAGCCTTTGAATATTGAATCTATTTATAAATACAATGATAAATATTTAGTTAAAGCTACCTTTAGAGGTAACAATAGAGCCAGTGCCTGCAGGAAAAGAATTCCCACCACGCCTGGCAGCACTGCCATATAAGCAGGCCAGAAACTGCAGAATTGTAATTACTGGCTGAAATAGCAGCAACTGTGCCAAAGATAAAGCAACTTAACACTGCTCTCAGAAGCCATTAAGTTATTAAACAAAATTCTGATTGCCACCTCTATATAAGTAATTAGTCAGGAAGGTCCCAAAGGTCCCAAAGACAATGAAGGCTAATGTTACTACTCTTTACTGTCTCCCAGACTAGATGATAAGCAAGACCCTACTGCTGAAATATACCCCACACTTAAGTTAAAGGACTTAAATTAAGCAAGAATTGTGCTAGAAGTTTTCCTCCTTCTCACTAACATTTATAGTAGTAAAGGCATTATGCAGATTTCTGGGGTAGAAGAGTCACCAAGAGTCTTACCCATCTGTGAACCTGGCAAGCTAAAATAACAACCTCCCATGCAAGATGTGCCCACATGTGCCAATAGTAGTGTCTCTGTTATGGGAGTAACCAATTGTTTTCTGATGGGGCTTTAGGCTTGCTGCACAGTATGAATTCATGTCAGGCAGTATAAAGCTGTTCAAGGTTATTGGGCCTAGGAGAGAATCTACCACTGCTGTTCTGCTATATGGATATGATGTCAAAATGCTTTCTAAATAATTGTTTATGCCCACGTAGTAGTGCTTCTCTTTGTAATGGGCTACAGTTAACCAAAGACTAAAAATAAGTAATTTTTGAAAGGTCAGCCCAAAAAAGGGGAGGGACATGTTTAATCCTACCCACCCCAATCTTAAGTAACATGAAAGAAGAGAAAGCAGAGATGGGAAAGAAAGACTATGTGAAATGCTGTCTCTTGGACATGACCCAACTTTTGTACCCCAGATCTTACCACAGCAGTGGCTACTTACACAAGACCTCTAAAAGACTGGGTTCATCAGTACACCATCACAGATGGAGGAGGGCCACATAAGTCCCTAAGTTTTTTCCAGGAACTATAGAAAATTAATGGTCACCAGGGTGGGAGGCACAGATCATATTCAACAGTGTGGTAGCCCCTGGTAAGCTGCCCTTGCTTAAGCAAATAACTGCCTGTCCATGTTCACTCAGGCACCCTTTAATAAATGCAGTGGGGCCACAAAAAAACAAAGACATGACCTAAAGAAAAGGACTAGTAGGGGTGAGGAGGCTTGGTAGGAACAAGAGGGAGGTAAAAGAAGAATGTAATCATAATATATACATGTACAAAACTTTCAAATAACCAAATTAATCAATAAAAAATGAAAAACAACATGCAAGTAGGAGGGGAACTTCTTGGTAAAAGTATTTGGAGGGAAGGAGGGAGATAAGAGTATATAATCAGTAGGGTATTATGATTACAGTATATTATTTATATATGAATTGTGAAAGAATAAAATTTCAAAGAAAACTGAAAAATAACACGGCAAAAAAGTTATAAAAAAAGATGTACTCATTCCTTAACAGTGAAAACTTCTGACAATGGAGAAAAAAGCAACTAAGAGAGACATTTAATTTCTGTAGCACAGCATTCTAGACGACAAAAGTTGCTTTTCTAAATCAAGAATATATAGTGGCACAATTTTATTTTAATGGAGAACATAAATACTAAAAATTAAGTAAGTTAGTTTAATCTGAACTTCTTATCTAACCCTGAAACACCATACTCCAGATCAATGGCCCACTATTAACTCAAGGACATCTACCTGCCAAATGTCATGCCCACCCATTTTCAACATAAAATTACAGGCACAATATGGACTTAAAAAAATATTAAGGTTAATCTTACATGCTAACAGGACTCATAAATAATTCATGAATATGGCTGATCTCAAATAGAATATGCTAGTTCTAATGGAAAAAATAAATAAAGCCAGGTGTCTGATGTCTGGGAGCTTCTAGGTTGCTTAGGGGATTACTTTGTAGATGTTTGTAACTTCAAGCTCACCTTCATCAACAGGGAGATGAGAGGAACTGAAGAAGAGTCAGTTGATTTAATGACCATTGATTTAATCAGTTCCTACAACTTAATGAAAAGCCTTTGTAAGAAACCAAAACGATGTCCAGTGCAGAGGTGTGCACACTGCTGAGTATGTGGAGGTACTAGAAGAGTATCATGCCTGGAAAGAGTGGGTAACTACACATGTCCTTCCCGCCTACCTTACTACCTTACCCTGTGAAAATCTAGACCTGGTTCTTACTTCTACCTTTTTAGGTATCCTTTGTAGTAAGTCAGCCAAAGTAAAACAACCACCCCCCAAAAAAAAGGTGGCTATCAAAAAAGAATTGGAAACAGAGTTTTGCAGAAGTATTTCTATATGCATACTGTAACGGTGTGAAGGAAAGTTTCTCCTTAATGGCTCATATATTTGGCAATGTTTGGTGAAGCTGAGAAGTCCATCTTTGCCAGAGAAGTATATTACTGGTGGAGGGTTTTTAGTGTTTATAGTCTTTCCCACTTGCTGTTCCCTCTCTCTACTTTGAATAATATTTGAAGATGTGAGCTCTCAGCTTAACAATTCTGCCACCATGCCTGCTGCTTGCTGCCATGCCTCCCCACCACAATGCACTCTTTTCCCTCTGGATTGGGAAACTCTTGACTTTTCCATCGATCAGCTGTTTCTGATCATGCTGTTTTATCACAGCAACAGAAAAGTAATTAATACACATTCATGGTAACATTATTCCTAAGAGTCAGGAGGAAGACGCAACCCAATCAGCATAGATGGCTGAATGGATAAACAAAATGTCACCTGTACATGTAACAAAATACTATTCAAACTTAAAAAAGGTAACTGTGTCACAATAGAACACAGAAGAATTCAAAGGACTTTATGTGAAGTAAGTCACTCATAGATAGACACATATGATCTGTGGTGGTTTGAAAGAAAATGGCCCCTAAAGGGATTGCGCTAACAAGAGGTGTGGCTTTGTTGGAGTGAGTATGGCCTTGTGGAAGGGAATGTGTCACTGTCGGGGCAGGCTTTAAAGTTTCCTATTGTTCAAGATATGGCCCATTATCTCAGTAAACTTCCTGTTGCTTGCAAGAAGTAGAGCTCTCATCTACCTGCATGCCACCATGCCCCTGCCACAATGATAATGTATGTACTGAACCTCTAAAACTGTAAACAAAACACCAATTAAATATTTCCCCTTCATAAGAGTTGCCATGATCATGGTGCCTTTTCACAGCAATTAAAACCCTAAGACATGATCTAAGTACACATATATGCGATATCTAGAAGTTGCAAACACAAAGCAGAATACTGGATTTTGTGAACTGCAGAGATGGAAAGTGAATCATTGTTTTAAAAAGTATAGAGTTTCAGTTTTGAAAAAAGAACAAGTCCTGGAAACTATACAACAATGAACAACGATAGCACAACATAATTATCAAAATGGGTAAGACTGCAAAATAAATAGATCAAAATAACACAATATAGTCTAAAGATAACCTGTGAAGTATTAACAAAGACAGCATAGGATGTTCTAATTCACTCCATCCTTTTCCTAGTTTTGTGCCACCTGTTTTAAGGGTCCTCTCACCTTACTTCCAAGTGAGTAACTGGTATCTCGTGCTTAATGACTGATTACCCACCTTAATTTTCTAAAACATCACCGTTTCTGCTAACAGGAAATAACCATAAGATTTTAAAGCCTCTATTTATTTCAGAGAAGTCATGTACTAAACACATTTTACATCTTGAACTGTCAAACCTATCAGTTGAAGAAACAATCTAAAATGAGTTTAAAGGGCATAACTTCTTCTCAGTTGCACTTATACTGAATGAAAACCATCTTACCAAAAGCTATGGCCACATTTTGTCATGTATGCCTCTTCAATCATATCAAAGCAGATGGGGCTACAAAGGAAAGAGAAAAACCAATCACTAATAAATGTTTGTTAAGGCAGAGTACTACACATTATAAAGGGTTAGTGACCTAAAGCCAACCAAACCAAATTTAATATATGGCTAAGAGTTAAGTATTCTAATTTTCTCAACAGACATATACAGAACTATTAGTAAAAGTAATATATTCAATCTGACCCAGGGAGCAATACATTCTAAACTAAGTGCAGTGAATACACTTAGATTATTCAAACATTAATACAGCCCATATATGATGTATGCTTTGAGTTAAATTTCAATTCTAATTCTCCTCTTCCATATTCTTCTATAGAAGATCAAAACAACACTCAAAATCCCTGCATTCTTTGCACTTAAGATTGGCCATAAAGAGTATGATGAATGGTATAAGGTTATAGTTAGGTAGGACAAGTATCTTGAATGATCTAAATCATAATATGATAACTATGGTTAACACAAAGAAACTAAACATTTTAATTGGCTAGGACAGGATATTTTCAATGTTCCAACCACAAAGAAATGGTAAATCCACAAGGTGACAGGCATACCAAACTGTATTAACCCAACCATTACATATTATACACATGTACTGAAAAGCTGTACTCTAAGTACACAAAATAACTGTGTCAACTAAAATAAAATAAAGGGAGTTGGCAAACATTTGCCTTACAAGCAAGAGGACCTGAGTTCCATTCTTCCAATCCATGTAAATGTGTATGATTTGTTGTGAGCCAGGGAGGCAATGACAGAATTCCTGGGGATCCCTGGGTGGCTAGTATAGTCTGATTGGTGAGCTCCCAGCCAATGACACTGTTTCAAATAAGGTGAACAAAAATCCTAAAGATGAAAGTCCTCTGGCATGCTCCTGTTCTCTCTCTCTCTCTCTCTCTCTCTCTCTCTCTCTGTCTCTGTCTCTCTCTCTCCCTCTCTCACACACACACACCCCTACCTCTTGAAAGGGCCCTATGGAAATATATTTTCAATTGTTATCTTCTTTTATTGTGTACATGCATCCACCCACGCTGATTTTGCACATAGCCTCATATACACTAGGCATTCCTGATCTAAGATATGTCCCCGGCCAAAACAGAATTTTATTATACTTCTCTCTTTAGATTTATATAAACTTTGTCTTAAATCATGTATGTGAATTACACTTAAAAATCAAATTGGGGCTCTCACAAACGTGTATGTTTTAGAATTTAACATTACTGATTTATTTTTTTTTGGGGGGTGGTGTGTAGAATATATGCATGTGTGTATGTTCATATGTCCGAATGCTAGCCCATCTGGGTGAGTGTAGAGGTGAGAGGTCAATGTTTGATGTCTTCTTCAATAACAACCTTTTAAATGGGGGGTAGAGGGGAGAGTAAGTCTCTCACTAAACTTTGAGTACACTTCTTCTGCAACACTGGCTAGTGAACTCCAAATTCATCTGTATCCAACCTCTAGCACTGAGGTTACAGGTGTGTACACTGCCAACTCCACCTTTTGATGAGGATACGAACTCAGGTCCTTATGCATATTCAGCAAGCACTTTACCTACTGAACTATACTCCCCAGTATAAATTAGTTTTTATTTTTTTATTTTTTCAGAGGCAGGGTCTTTGCGTAGCCCTGGCTAGCTTGGAACTCAGAATGTAGATCAGGCTAGCATTGGAACTCACATAGATATACTTGTCTCCTCCCAAGTGCTAGGATTAAAGATGTACACCCAGCTAAACTTGATTTTATCTGTGTGTGCAGGTCCTATGGCACATGTGCAGGTTAGAGGACTCTGAGCAGCTGGCTCTCCTTCTGCTAAGGTTCCAGAACAGACTTCAGACTGGTCTATGCAACAACTGTTTTATCCATCATGCCACTTCACAGGATTCTCAAGTAGCCTGTCACCAACAGCCAATTTTTCCACACAATAATAGCCAGTACTTTAGTGATGCCTCATCACTAAAAGATTTACTTAAAAGAATACATAATAGAACCAAACACCACTGTCACTAGTATCTTACGCCACCTTTAAACTTTGCCATGTATTCTACAACTGATTTCAACTGTGGAATTCTGCTGAACATATCTAATTTTCTACATCTCAGAATCACTTGTGCCTCATTCCTACAATTAGCTCAAAAAGAATGAAACAATTAATTCAAAATTATTAAAGAGATTTTCTTTTATTTTGCCAAAACCTACATTCATGCCTTGAAGCAGGTTTTTTGGGGTTTTTTTTTGGGGGGGGGGGTTTGTTTTGTTTTGGTTTGGGTTTTTTTGGCTTTTCAAGACCGGGTTTCTCTGTGTAACAGCCCTGGTTATCCTGGAACTCACTTTGTAGACTAGGCTAGCCTTGAACTCACAGAGATCTGCCGGCCTCTGCCCTGGCTGGAATTAAAGGCAGGGCAGGTATTTTATGTGCACACATCTGCATGAAATGATAGCTACATCTAACCACCATTGTTATGGTACCATCAACTGTAACATACAAATCAATGTTTTAAAATGTCAAAAGATAAAACAAGTAAAAGATAGTTAAATTTATTCTCAGAGAAACCTAATGAAATATAGTTCACTTGCTCTTGAGGCCAACATCTAAATGGGGAGAACTTTCCTTTGACCATATTACTCAGAAAACTAGATAAAAACAACCTCTTTTATACACTGAACACTAGTCAGCACAGGACTGGACCCTTGAAAGAAGGGAAACAAATGAACATATCTTTATGTGGACCCAGTTTATTGTGGCCTCATTCTTTTGCCTGAAAGCATTTTGTAGGTTGTCATAACACAAGCAGAACAACTAATCAAGCACTTAAGGAAGCACAAAGGGACATCAGAAAGAACTCTGGAACAGCCACATAAGCTTTCTCCCCTTTGTTTGTGAGTAAGTGTGACTGTATTAAGGGTCCAACTGCACAAATCAGGAATAAAATGATGGAGCTATTGTTCAAACCCCAGATGTCAACATATCCTAGAAGAGATAGTATCAGACTCTAGGAAAGAATTAGTTCTTGAAACTTGCCTTCAAAATGCTGCTTAATTTTAATTAAAAAAAGAAATCAAAAAGAGCAAAATGGTCTTCAAGTCAACAATGTCTACCACCAGTGTGTGTGTGTTTGTGTGTGTGTGTGTGTGTGTGTGTGTGTGTGTGTGTGTGAGTTGCGCCTATGGGCATCATGCTAGGCACCCAAATGAAAACATAACCTATGAACAGGAGGAGAAACAGCCAATAAAGAAAACAGACTGATGACAAAGGAATGTCTTAACAAGTATTACTAAAACTGTCAGTCGTTACAGGGAACCATAACCCAACACTGCCACTAGCAACCTGCATTCCACCCTCAGGGACCTCCACTTAGATAAAGGCTGATTCTTGGCTCTGCAGCTACAGACACTTCAAGATGATCTAGAGTTAAGCTAAGTCGGTGAGTTTACTAAATAATTGCTTAGACAGCCATATATGATAAGGACAACATACATTCCCAAAACATGGGTGCAGTCTTCTGCAGAGAATTCTGCTTGAGTGTGCCATTATAACAGCTATGGACGGGATCCTGTAACTTTCTATTTTACATCTTCAGGGGATATAATTTATAAGTTTTAATGGTTAAGACTTAGAATTTAAATTTAAAAATTAAGAAAAAAATATGAACTAATTTGTATTTTTATTATTCTAAAAAACTCCCTTTTGGTTTTATAAGATCATCATTTAGATTTAGAGATTGAAAGTTGATATGGCAAAACCGAAGTCACCATGTAACACAGTTCATTTGCTGTGATTAACATCCTTGCATGAGATGTCTTTAGGAAAAGACACTATCTAGGCAATTCTGACATTATAAGTTGCTGTTGAAGTTTCTTGGCTTTCATTTAGCAAGAAAGGCATACTAAATTCTAGAGTTAATGTAATGGGACTTCTCATGTCACCTTAATTTTCCCTGACATTTTATCCTGTAAAAATACCCACAACTTAATACTGTCAATCATTTATAAGACACATAAAACTACAAGCTCTAAGTATCTAAAATGTCAATCAATCCTACAATTAAATGCACACTTTCAAATATGATAAAGCCAAGAGTGTTCCTGAAATTAGGTATGTGACTTTATTTTAAATAACTGTTCTCAAGTAGGGTTTGGATGGGGGTGGGGGCATGTCCTTATCTACTGCTGCCCACCCCTGCTTCCCATTATAATGTCTTAGAATAGGGACAGCAAGGGGAGAAGTGGCTAAGAAGAAAAACATTAAAAAACAGCGTCTTACCTGTAATCAAGCCCGTTTAGGAACCACTGGATAGTATGCTAGAACTCAGAGCTCAAGCTTTCTAAACACATAAGGGGAAGTGCTAAACTGAAACTCCAGATCAGATTTCTCATTTTGTCTCTTAGCCATCCCACCTAAAACGGCAGGTAGAAATCATTATACTAGTGTTATAGTAAAATAACAAGAGTCTACATAACTCTTTATAACTACTCTAAGGATAAAATGAGATGTGAAATACAAATGTATCTTTTAAAAGGTGTTATCAATGAGTAAAGAATTAACATTATTTGAACTTAAACCTCATTTTGATATAAAAGATTACAGTAATTTGAATTGCCTCACAATCTGACACTGAGATACAGAAAAAGACAAAAACACCTAGAGACCAATTAGGAATAAAAAAGAGTTGTTAGGACTACCTAAAACATATCCTACTCCAAGAGTCTGATCAGAATTAAACCTAGTTTAAGAACTGCAAAATATACTCACTGATTAAGTCTTCTGAATAGCCAATCTCAACACCGAGAAAAGTAATGAATTAAAATTCTTAGTGAAATATTTGAAATTTTAACTAAAAATATTCACTGAACATTTTCTCACTAGAATATAAAATATATTACCTATACAACATAGGATAAGAGAGTAGGCGTAATCTTTCTAATTATTTATTTTATGAGTGTTATGGGTGTTTTTGCCTACAAGTATGTATGTGCACCACTTGTGTGCCTGGTGCCTATGGAACCCAGAAGAAGGATTCAACCTCCTGAAAATGGAGTTACAGACAGTTGTGCAGCCATGTGGGTGTTGGGAATTAGACCCCAGTCTTCTGGGAGAGCAACAAGTCATCTTAGCCACAAAGTCTCCTCTCAAGCCCCTAGGCACAATAATCTTTTTAAACAAACAGGTGATGAAGTAATAATTTAGTCCTACTACTGAGCTGGTTAGTTTTAACTGTCAACATCATCTATAACCCCCGGAAAGTGTCAACCAAGGAATGTCTAGATCAGGTTGATGACTGGCATGCCTGTGAGGGATTTTCTCCATTCTTAACTGTTATAAGACAACCCAGCCCATTTGGGGCAGCAGTATCTGGTTTGAAGTGCTGAACTGTACAGGAGTGGAGAAAGTCAGCTAGGTCAGAGGCAAGAAAGCAGGCAGCATGGAACATTCCTCTCTACTTGACTGTGGATGTGAGTTTTTTAAGCTCCTGCATTGTTCTCTCCACAATAATGAACTGTAACTGAAACTGTGAGCCCAATAAACCTTTTCTTCACTAAGGTGCTTGTAGTCAAGGTGTTTGACACAGCACAGAAATGAAACTCGGACACGCCCAATAACAAACCTAGGGCCAGCTGATCCTCATCCACCTCCTGCTCCCTATACCATAGCCTATATTACTCTCAATGTCTAAGTTATCTGTGAAATAACTGATTAATACTCTGATTTCTCACA
Organism: Arvicola amphibius; assembly: GCF_903992535.2. Lineage (NCBI taxonomy): Eukaryota > Metazoa > Chordata > Mammalia > Rodentia > Cricetidae > Arvicola > Arvicola amphibius. Next base: position 62,302,087 of record NC_052058.2, read on the forward strand.
CATTTTACAATATTAAATGACCTAAGGATGGTGGCATGTTTGTTTTCTTCTATTTTTTGAATACTGAAATGCAAATAATGGCTAAAACCTTTTGCCTGTTTTACTAGCTTCTACCTTATCATGTGACACTAGTGATTGGACAAGAACGCAAACACCTCAGCCGGGCAGGTGGTGGTTGGACACACTTTTTTAATCCCGGCACTAGGGGACAGAAACAGGCAGATCTCTTGAGGTCAAGGCCAGCCTGGTCTACAGAGTGAGTTCCAAAACGATTAGAGCTACACAGAGAATCCCGTCTCAAAAAAACAAAACAAACGAGGAATAAAACCATAAACTATTTAAATTGTGTACAAAAAATCATGTGTTTCAACAAGTGTTACTTCTAAATCTAAACAAAAGCAGATATACAAATTATATTCCTAAAGAAGCAAGAGACTATAGTCATTATCTTTCTCAATAGCTACAATCTCTAACCCTATCGTATTTAATAACACCATATAAGAGCATCTTCAACTCCAACATGAACCAACTTCCCCAAGAATGACTGTTCAAACCAACTTCCTATATCAAGTCAGTCAACAAAGTCCCTTCGCAGGAGAGGTCCAGAAGTCTACCAGTTTTTGAGCAGGAAAGGTTAACTAAGTTCTCTTAATCTTACACCTAGCATTTAAAATCCAATTAAAACTCAAAAAAATAATTCAAAACAACCAGATTCATCTTTTTGCTTAAAGCCCCGCTTAGATGCCAAATGACTGAATTCCACTGTGTCATTTAAGATGTCAGCTGTGATGCAATGATACAGAAGTTCCACTATATTATACAGTTCTCTCTTTTTTTTTTTTTTGCTTTGTTTTGGGGGTTTTTCGGGGGGGGGGGGCTTTTCAAGGCAGGGTTTCTTTGTAGCTTTGGGAACCTGTCCTGGAACTAGCTTTTGTAGACCAGGCTGGCCTCGAACTCACAGAGATCTACCTGCCTCTGCCTCCCGGGTGCTGGGATTAAAGGCATGCACCACCACAGTTCTTTAATAGTTCCATTCATCACAGGAACACTAAGGAATGGGTTTCTCTCATTCCAATAGTTGGAACGTGAAATTAAATGGTCGTGAGCAAATTTTGACTACATTACTATCAACAATAGAATTACAAGTGTTTTATCCACTCAAATAGAAGACATCTACACATTCCCACGCCTGGTGGGTACTTAAAAAGATCAATCTGTAAAACATCCACAACCGTGTTTCGAGCACCACCTACTGTATTTACAATACACAGGTGACCGGCAATTCTCTAACTCAGAATCTCAGGCAGTAAGTCTTCTTCCTCCGAAAATCTAATTCACATGAACCACTCCAGACTGGTGCCTAATTCACTAAATGGCCAAAAAGCATTCACGATTCAAACTCCTGGCTCAAATATTTCCTTTTCTACATAACCACTTCCTGGACCTCCACCTCCATCCTTAGGCAGTCCCTTAAAAGCCTTCCATTCCTGCAAGCCGGCAACCCACCTCAGCGTAATCAATCACATTTTACCACTTTGCCTCGGGATCCCCGTCCACCTACACCTCCCAACCAGGAACCTGTAACTCTGCAAACACTCAACTCCTCGGCACCCCCAGCACTCCCAAGCTGCGCTCTCCATCAGGCCTCCCCACACAGGACCCGGTCAGCTTCAACAGTAGAAACTCATGGTCGAGGGTGCAGGGACAGTTCTGCGAACCCACCAGACGAAGTCGTTGCTTTTGTCCTCGTAGGAGTTGTGGATCCCGTTGCAGAGCGGGGCAAGCAGAGGTCGCTTCCTGCTACTACTGCTGCTGCTGCTGCTGCTGCTGCTGCCCAGGCTGGTGCTGCTCCCTCCAATACCGGCGCTTGGCCTGGCCGCGCAGCTGAGCCGGGACAGGCCCGCGGACACCGCCCCGCCGCCGCTGGCGCCGCCGTTGCCGCTGCCGGACACCGCGGCCGCCACCAGCACAGGCCGCCCCGGGCCGCCGAGGCTACCCGAGCCCGCGGCCGGAGCCGCCCCGCCGGACACCAGAGTCGCCGCCGAGGCCGCCGCGGAAGGCGGCGACGGAGACGAGGATAAGGACGAGGAGGCGGAAGTCACCGAAGAGGCCGCCGAGGAACCGGGGCTCGTCCCAGCGGAACCCGAGCCGGCCTGGCGGCTACCTGACATGGTGCTTCCCTCCCTCCCTCCCTCCCTCCCTTGGTCCTGCGCTCTGAGGCGAGGGTCCGGTCGGACCGCGACCCTCCGCCGCCCCCGGCGCTCAGCCCCCGAGCATCCTGAGGACGCGCCGGGAGGTGGGCCGGGGGAACAATAAAGTTGGGCTCTCCACCGCCGCCCCACCGCCGCGTCCTACGCGAGGGGGCGGGGGAAACTATCACATCAGAGAAGCCATGACTGCCGAGGAGGCCGCCGGGGTAGCCAACCCGGGCTCGCCGAGCCGGCCGGGCTTGCGCACGAGCGGCGGAAGGGGCGGGGCACCCAGGGCAGCTGCGCACGCAGTGGACGACGCTGGGCTTTGCCGGGAGGCCTAGCGTGTGGGTCTGCGCTGGGGACGCTGGTTCCGTTCCTGACGCTGCAGCGGGATGGCCCTTTGAATAGAGTCAAAGGGTGGAAGGGAGTGAAGTGGAGGGAGATGTAGCGGGCTTGGTCTGAAGGACCAGGGACGCTCGAAAAGCAACTCCCCGAGCGGACGCTGGCCGAGTGCTCTGCTGGACCGGAGGCGGCGCGGAGCAGTAGCGTCTGCGCATGCGGATCCAAACCGGGACCCAGTATACTGAGATCGCTTGTCTTGGTCTTCTGAGCCTTCACGTTGTTGCCCAATGGCATGGCAGGTGGCAGGAATGTAATTTGTGTTTCTTCTTTTGTTTAGCTCAAGAAGGCCTGTAAAAAGGAGCAGTAGGGGTCCAGCCAGGGCAGTGAAAGGGTAATGAGCCGTGGGTTTCAAACATTTTATGTTACCGGAAATTATTTGACTTCTGTTCCCCTTGTCACTTACCTAAATTATCTCTAATAGTTTGTAAAGCCTCCTTGATAACTCCTGATTTGTTTTCTTAGAAGCAACAAACCTAGCTTCATACAGAGTCCTCCCTGGAGAATGCAAACTAAACCTAATCCTTGCTGGTTTCTGGGGACTACTTTTGCCAGAATCATCTTCTGGACATGGGGCATACAGGGGAGAACTCAGTGTCTAATGTCGCATCTGTCCGATAACTTATTTGTTGTAGGCCCATTTCCCCCTTATTAGGGACTGTTTGTTGCCTTGAGTACCACTACAACCCTATTCCGAGGAGACAGGCTTACAACAAAAAAAGTCATGGGATAGGTACAGACATTGCCTTTGCCTTTCGTGTCTCGGTTATTGTAAACCTTTGGGCCTCCTCAATGAGTTGAGGCTTATCATTCCTGCAAAACCCTCTAGCTTTTGAACTTTTAAAAATTTTTGACAATTTCCAAATTTAATACCCTCACATTTTCCAGAGTCAGTGGACCAAGAGCGGTTTTAGTCCTGAGTTTATTTATTTATTTATTGTGATTATTTTAAAAATGCCCCAGGAGCCGGGCGGTGGTGGCGCACGCCTTTAATCCCAGCACTCGGGAGGCAGAGGCAGGCGGATCTCTGAGTTCGAGGCCAGCCTGGTCTACAAGAGCTAGCTCCAGGACAGGCTCTAGAAACTACAGGGAAACCCTGTCTCGAAAAACAAAAAAAACAAAAAACAAAAAAAAAATGCCCCGGGACTCTTGGACGCTGAGTTCTTGTATAAGAACCTTAGTGGTCTTATACAAATTAGTGAGGTGTTTGAGCTGCACCCCAAATTCCAGTCATAGCGTACAGGTGGAAAATGTTAGGGCCTGAGAGCCTGTGTACACATTGGGGCCCAAACAGGGTACTTGGATAAAGCTGTCTCAAAAGCAAGGCCAAAAAGACGTTCCTTGCCATCTGAAGTAAAAAGAGTCAGAAGGAGTAGCTAGCAATCATCCCAGGTGTAGAGGACAGATCCCAGGAGGGCAGGTGGGTTTGGGTCTTTAAAAAAAAAGATTTGAATTAGAGAAAGGAGCACGCGGTAGACCGGGGTTGGATTCCCCGACAGGGAGAGATGCCAAGATTCTCCCATCCTTTGCCTGGCGGTGGTGGTGCGTGCCTTTAATCCCAGCACACGGGAGACAGAGGCAGGCAGATCTCCCTGAGTTTGAGGCCAGCCTGGTCTACAAGAGAAGGGAGCATAGATCAGAAAAGGATGACACCATTCCCCTAAGTCAGCAATTCTCCACCTGTGGGTTGCAACCCTTTAATGGGGGCCGCCTAAGACCATCTGAAAACAAATGTTTACATTACAATTCATAACAGTAGCAAAATTGCAGTTACAAAGTAGCAATAAAGATAATTTTATGATGGGGGATCAGCACAACATGATCTATATTAAAGGATAACATTAGGAAGGTTGAGAACCACAACTCAAAGTTGTTGCCCCCAGTCCCACTCCCAAGGAAGGACCGTGATGTCTGTAAAGGAAAAAAACAAGTCTAGGGAGACCAAATGGTACAGCCTGCTCTCGGGCGCTTGGGAGGCTGTAATATACCCTGGCCAAGGTCCCAGGGACCTTGCCATGTAAAGTGACCCCAATCTGGGGGCTGTCCATTTACCAGGAACCACTGCCCACTGTGGAGCCCCAGGAAGGAGAGGCACCAAGTGAGAGACTGGGGGAAAGGAGGACTCTAGGTGTGGGTTGGTATGACTAGAAATTTCCCAGCCTAGAGAGTAAAGGAGAGTCTTAAAAAAAAACTTAAAAAAAATAAAGAAACCACTAACAGCAGCACGCAGAAGGAGTTACCTACTGGCAGAACTCTGAGAAACACGCAGAATTTTAATCAAGTTAACCAGAGTGTTAACCAGAGTGAGCACATGCTAGCCTCATTTTGGGGAGAAGAGACAAAACAGCAGCACCAAAATCAAGAAAGCAGATAAGGTCCTAAGACAAACTCCCCTCATTCATTTAGTCATTCACACAGTTGGACAGTCATCCTTTCCAGCAAAACCTAAGCCATACATCTCATTCAAGACAACCAGTATACCCAACCTAGTGTGGGGGGACTGGAGAAAAATTCCTATTGAGTTTTCTTCCCAAACCAGGAAGATAGTGTATAATGGTGTTTTATTTGTGTTTTAATAAATAAAGCTTGCCTGAAGATCAGAGTGCAAAGCTATCCACACTAGTCAGCCAGGCAGTGTGGTACACAACTTTAATCCCAGCAGCCACACTGGTTATACATCAAGGCTGAACAGTGGTGGTGCCTGGCTTTAATCCCAGCACTAGAGAGGAGTATAAGGCAGGATAAGATAGGCACTTGCTCTCTTTTCAGTCTGAAGATTTTGTGGAGGTAAGAGCTCTCTAGCAGTTGACTGCTTTGCTTTTCTGATCTTCAGGTTGAACCTGCTCTGGGTTTTTATTCATGCCACATTTGGTGCCCATGTTTGTGGTATGAATTCATGAAAAAGTCTTTTGCCTGTGGCTTAACAGCCACCATAGACCGGACTACATGTGACTGGAGTCACCATCCTAACGGCTAGGTTTTCCTTCCTTCTCTCCTCTTCCTGAACCTTCTTTTTGAGTGGAGATCCAAAACTGTGAGCCTATTTCCACCTTGTTGTCTGAAGATCAGAGAGTTGGAACTTACTTCTGTTCTTTCAAGGTCATCTGTTTCTACCACAAAAGAAGTTCCTAATTCCTTAAGGAGATAACAATGATTCCACCCAGGGAGTGGTTGGCCAAAAGAATGCTTTTGTCTAGGGTGTGAGTGACTTGTCTTGTTCTAGCAACAGAATGTTTAACTAAGAATGTAGCCCGCAACCTTCAACTAGTATGTTCATTTCTTTGTATCCTGTTAGTGCAGGTTTGTTTGGTTTTTTTAATCTTCCTCCTACCTTTTGTGATCTGGGTATTTTCAGCAAGTGAAAATTAAACACGGGTGATTTCAGTATTCCTGTGTTTTCTGTTTTGTTATTTTCACTCATGTCTTTATTATCTTTACTTATTTTTCCAAGTGGTATTTTTGTCAAAGCTGGTCTCCAACACTTGGGCTGCTGCCAAACTAGGTAGCTGCCCTGAAATCCAGTCAGACTTTTACTGTTCTACGCAGTAGCAATAAGCCTCACAAGTCTTCATCATCATCAGTGGCAGATTTGGTGAGAAAATTGGGAATTCTTAAGGAATGAGTTAAAAAGTGTTCTCTACTGAGCTTTATCTGCCACACTCACCTGGAAACTTCAGGGCCTGATTGCCCTGAGGCTGTTGAATCAGATATCTGCCCACTGATTTCTTGAGTTAATGTAGTATAACTGACATGCATTATTGTTATAAAGTAGAGTAGTGCTAGAGCAATAAACTGAGAACCAGGTGCTGAGACAGCTGAGGCAAGAGGATTGCAGTGGAAATCCTCCTGTTTACAGAGAAGTTTAAAATAACTGGGATGTAGCTGATCAACCCTTAGTGCCAAACACTAAACTCATAAGAGAAAGGAGAAATAGTTTTTCTGTTGTTCATTCTCAAAACGAGAAAAAGGGAAATCTTTATGAACCCAATAACATAACGCTACACCAAGTAGGAAATAATCCACTGAAGCCACAGGTGGCGAGGTGATTCACATAAACTGCCGTTTCCTTGACTTTTCACTTGAAGGCATATATTTCTCTGAAAATATCTAACCCAGTTTTTCATTGTATAAAATTTTACCATTATCGCAGAAATATAAAACCACAAGCATTTCATTAGCGAAGTTAAACTAACAGCACCAAAGCCCTCAAATTAAGTCATATCATTTTTAAAGTTAATTTTCTTTATTTAAGTACTTCTGACATAAGGTGCTGCTTCCAGTTTTGGCCAAGGTGTTGCAAAATATGGCCTGAACCTATCAGAAGTATTGTAACAATGGAAAATGATAGGAAGAACTGTATTAATGTGAATAAGAGTTACTTATGGCTAATAATCTTTAGAAACGTTTTCCAGATTAGAAAAAAATTAACATTTACTGAAAAACATACCACTAACTTGTGTATGCATTCCATGAAACTCTTGGAAGGTTTGGCTCCACTGAACATCATAAGCCAAATAAAAAACATTTGATACATTCCGTGAGAATGAAGCAATTGGTATCATGTGATTGTTTTTAATTTCTTTGCATTTAAACTAAATATGGTAATATTACTGGTCTTTTCCTTGAATTTCAGTGTCCAAACATAACTGATATGGACAAACCACAAAGCTAGAATCAAGAAATGTTTAAAACAGCCCAGTGTGGAGATATTTTATTTGTGTTCAAACAAATAAAGCTTGCCTGGAGATCAGAGTACTGAGCTAGCCACTAGTTAACAACAGAGGCCAGGTGGTGGTGGCACACATGTTTAATCCCAGAATTTAGGATCCCATGCCTTTAATCCCTTAAAATTTATTTAAGGACAAGGCCTGGTAATCAGAAAAAGGATGAGTTTGTGTGTGATGAGTACAAAAGGAGGACTGTAATATAAGATGTACCATTAAATTCTGTAATAAATTAATAATATTAGCATAGCAATAAATTATGAGCCCGTATAAATCAACCTAGAATGAAAAAGATTAGGTATTTGAACATAAAAATTTTAGTTCTATTATTAGCTTGGGTGATGTTTTCTCTGATCTCTTTCTTGACCCTTTTATAAACATTTGTATATAGGAGAGCTACTTAATCTTTTGAGTGGATCTTGTATCCTGCCACATTACTGAAGGTCTTTGACTGCTGTAGGACTTCCCTGGTAGAATTTTTGAGGTCACTTATGTATACTATAATATCATCTGCAAATAGCAAAAGTTTGACTTCTTCCTTTCCAATTTGTATTACCTTGATATCCCTTTGTTGTCTTATTGCTCTAGCTAGAACTTTGAGTGCTATATTGAATAGATATGGAGAGAGCGGACAGCCTTGTTTTGTTTCTGATTTTTGTAGAATTGTTTTGAATTTTTCTCCCTTTAATTTGATGTTGGCTGTTAGCTTGTTGTATACTGTTTTTTATTATGTTTGATACGTTCCTTGTATCTCTGTTCTCTCCAGAACCCTTATGATGAAGGGGTGTTGGATTTTGTCAAAGGTTTTTTCAGCATCCGATGAGATGATACTATGGCTTTTTGTCTTTCAGTTTATTTATGTGGTGGATTATATTGACAGATCTTCGTATGTTGAACCATCCCGGCATTTCTGGGATGAAGCCAACTTGATTATGGTGGATGATTTTTTTTATATATTCTTGGATTTGGTTTGCCAGTGTTTGTTTGTTTGTTTGTTTTTCTTTTTGAGACAGGGTTTCTCTGTGTAGTTTTTATGCCTGTCCTGAAACTAGCTCTTGTAGACCAGGCTGGCCTTGAACTCACAGAGATCCACCTGCCTCTACCTCCCCGAGTGTTAGGATTAAAGGCACGTGCCACCACCGCCAGGCAATTTGCCAGTACTTTATTGAGTATTTTTGCATCAATGTTCATGAGGGAGACTGGTCTGTAACAATTCTCTTTCTTAGGTGAGTCCATGTGTGGTTTGGGTATCAGGGTAATTGTAGACTCATAAAAAGTTTGGCAATGTTCCTTCTGTTTCTATTATGTAGAACAATTTGAGGGGTATAGGTATTAGCTCTTCTTTGAAGTACTGGTAGAATTCTATGCTGAAACCATCTGGTCCTGGGATTTTTTTTTTTTTTGGTTGAGAGAGTTTTGGTGACTGCTTCTATTTTATTAAGGGTATAGGTCTATTTAAGTTGTTTATCTGGTCTTGATTTAGTTTTGGTATGTGGTACCTATTCAGAAAATTGTTTATTTCTTTTAGATTTTACAATTTTGTGGAGTACAGGTTTTTGTAGTATAACCTAATGATTCTCTGGATTTCCTCGGTGTCCGTCATTATGTGCCCCTTTTCATTTCTGATTTTGTTAATTTAGATATTCTCTCTCTGCCATTTGGTTAGTTTGGATAAGGGTTTGTCTATCTTGTTGATTTTCTCGAAGAGCCAACTCTTGTTTCATTGATTCTTTGTATAGTTTTTCTTGTTTCTATTTTTTGATTTCAGCTCTCAATTTTATTATTTCCTGTCATCTACTCCTCCTGCCTAAGTCTGCTTCTTTTTGTTCTAGAGCTTTCAGGTAAGTTACTAATGTGAGAATTCTCCAAATTCTTTATGTGGGCACTTAGTGCTATGAGATTTTCTCCTAGCACTTCTTTCACGGTGTCCCAAAGATTTGGGTAAGTTGTGCATTAATTTCCATTGAATTTTAGTAAGTCTTTAATTTCTTTCTTTCTTCCTTGACCCAGGGGTGAGTCAACTAAGCATTGTTCAATTCCCATGAATTTGTAGGCTTTCTGCAATTAGTGTTGTTGTTGAATTCTAACTTTAAGCCATGGTGACCTGATAAGGTACAGGGCGTTATTCCATTTTTTTTGTATCTGTTGAGGCTTGCTTTGTTACTGAGTATGTGGTCAGTTTTAGAGAAGATTGTATGAGGGGTTGAGAAGAAGGTATATTCTTCTATGTTTGGATGAAATGTTCTATAGATGTCTGTTAAGTCCATTTGTATCATGACAGCTGTTAGTTCTCTTTTTTCTCTGTTAAGTTTATGTCTGGCAGACCTGATCACTGGTGAGAGTGGAGTATTGAAGTCTCCTACTATTAGTATGTGGGTTTTGATTGCGATTTAAGCTTTAGTAATGTTTCTTTTACATATGTGGGTGCTCTTGTATCTGGGGTATAGATGTTCAGAAAATTGAGACTTCATCATGATGGATTTCTCCCATGATGATTATGTAGTGTCCTCCATCTCTTTTGATTGATTTTAATTTCAATTTATTTTGTTAGATATTAGGATAGCTACACCTGCTTATTTCTTATGTCCATTTGCTTGGAAAATCTATTCCCAACTCTTTTCTCTGAGGTAATGTCTGTCCTTGAGGTTGAGGTGTATTTCTTGTATGTAGCAGAAAGATGGATCCTGTTTTCATATCCATTCTGATTGCATGTGCTTTTATAGATGAATTGAGTTCATTGATATTAAGAGATATTGATGACTAGTAATTAATTCTTGTTATTTTTTTCGGTGGTAGTTTTTGTATGTTTCCCTTCTTTGGGGGTTGTTGGTATGAGGTTATCTGTTGCCTATGTTTTTATGGGTGCAGGTAATTTCCTTGAATTGGAGTTTTACTTCTAGTACTTTCTGTAAGGCTGGATGTGTGGATAGGTATTGCTTAAATATGGTTTTGTCATAGAATATCTTGTTTTCTCCATCTATGGTGATTGAAAGCTTTACTGGGTATAGTAGTCTGACTGGCATCCATAGTTTCTTAATGTCTGCAAAACATCTGTCCAGGACGTTTTGGCTTTAATTGTTTCCTTTGAGAAGCTGGGTATAATTCTGATAGGCCTGTCTTTATTTATTACTTGGCTTTTTTTTACCTCTGCAGCTCTTAATATTCTTTCTTTATTCTGTATATTTATTGTTTGGGTTATTATATGGTGAGGGGACTTTTTTTTAGTCCAATCTACTTGATGTTCTGTAAGCTTCTTTTATTTTGTAGGCATATCCTTCTTTAGGTTGGGAAAGTTTTATTCTATGATTTTGTTGAATATATTTCCTGTGCCTTTTTCTTTATTCTATCCCTAATACTCTTAGGTTGGCTCTTTTCATGGTATTCCAGACTTACAGGATGTTTTATGCTAAGAATTTATTGGTTTTAACATTTTCTTTAGTCAATGAATCTATTTCCTCTATAATATCTTCAATGCCTGAGATCTTCTCTTCCATAGTTTGTATTTTGTTGGTTATGCTTGCTTCTGTAGTTCCTATTCATTAACTCAAATGTTTCATTTCCAGAATTCCCTCAGTTTGTGTTTGATTTATTGCCTCTATTTCAATTTTCAAGTCTTGAACTGTTTGCTTCACCTGTTTGTTTTTACTTGACTTTCTTTAAGAAATTTGTTATTTCTTCTAATTTTTTTGTTTGTCTTTTCCTCCATTTCTTTAAGGGAATCTGAAGTCATCAGGGATATGTGGGTTTGGGGCAGAGGGGGCCTAGGGCTCTCCCAGGGGGGATCTAGGGCCTAGAGACTGCTGTCCAGCTGGGGGGCTGGTCGCTCACCTCTTGGTCTGCTCTGTTTAGTCACAGTCTATGTCTCGATGAGGACAAACATTCTTCCTATTCACTGCATTAATGTAACAGGATTTGTTGTTGTTGTTGTACTGTTTTTTTTGGGGGGGGTGTTTTTTAAGACAGGGCTTCTTTGTGTAGCACTGGCTGTCCTGGAACTCACTCTGTAGACCAGACTGGCCTGGAACTTACAGAGAACTATCTGCCTCTGCCTCTGGAGTGCCGGGATTGAAGATGTGGTCTCTGGAGTGCTGGGATTGAAGGTGTGGGCCACCACACCCAGCAATGTAACAGTACTACTATTTACTCTGAGTTGGCAGATACAGCAGGTGTTTCTTTTCTCACACAAGGAATCTGCCCACACCACACCCTGGGTATCTGTCATTAAACCAGTTTATCAACTGCTTTTGCATTTACCAACTTGAAATAGGATAGCAGAAACTGATAGTATCTCATCTTCATTTTGGAAAAATTAGGTCAAAGCAGTCATCCTATTGGACAAAATTTTTGACACCCCACCCTATATTCAGTGACTGAGCATTGCTGGCTGAGCAGAATCATCTGTGTTCCAAGGAGGTGGCTTGTTTGTCCTGGCTGCCCAGATCTGAAATAACCACACAGAAACTGTATTCATTAAATCACTGCTTTGCCCACTAGTTCTAGCTTCTTATTGGCTAACTCTTAAATATTAATTTAACCCATTTCTATTAATCTGTATATCGCCATGTGGCTGTGGCTTACTGGCTAAAGTTCTCAGCATCTATCTCTGGTGGCTCCATGGCTACTCTCTGACTCTGCCGTTCTTCCTCCCAGCATTCACTTTAGTTTTCCCCACCTATCTCTGTTCTTTTGCCCTATCACAGGCCAAGACAGTTTCTTTATTCATTAACCAATAAAAGCAACACATAGACAGAAAGACTTCCCACACCATCTGTGTTTGACCTTACCTCAACTGATACAAAAGAAAATCTGGTTTTTAATTGCCTGAATCAGTCACTAAGATTATTATATACCAGTTATTCTTTGTTGTATGATACCATGTTACTCTCAGGCACTTAATGTTTGCTAAGGTATAACTAGATGTTGGTAAAGACTGTGAAGAAATTACAAATGGAATTCTGTATTGAAGATCCAATTAAGTATTGGCACCCAGGGCAATGCCAGTTACTCTGTGTGTGTGTGTGTGTGTGTGTGTGTGTGTGTGTGTGTGTTGCTTTTCTGTTTTTCCCATGGCACATCACAAGTCTAACATTGTAAAACAACAAAGTCTTGCTTCAGATGAATTATTCATCAGATCCTCACAAAACAAATAAAAAAAGCTAGTATGGCTATGTTACCCACTAGCACTTTGGGATTATCTGCCTTTAGACTCTGATGGAGGAGGGTCATCTGTCTATGTGTTATTTACTTTGGTTAATAAAGAAACTGCCTTGGCCCTTTAATAGGACAAAAAAAATAGGTAGGCAGAGTAGACAGAACAAAATTGTGGGAGAAAGAAAACAGAGTCAGGCAGACGCCTCAGGCAGATGCCATGCTTCTCCTCTCTGAGACAGACGCAGGTTAAGATCTCTCCTGGTAAGCCACCCCTCGTGGTGCTACATAGATTACTAAAGGTGAGTTAAAACAAGATGTGAGAATTAGCCAATAAGAGGCTAAAACTAATGGCCCAGGTAGTGTTTAAATGAATACAAATTATGTGTTGTTATTTCGGGTGTAAAGCCAGGCATGCGGGAGCTGGGAAGCGGCCCGCAACTCCTTTTACAAGACTCAAGAAAATTATTCATTGGTTCAAGTTGTTAGAACAGAAGTTCCCATTTTCTTGCTGTTAGACAGAATAAGGGATATTGAGGCAAAGGACTTCTAGGGGACTTCTTGTTCTTTGATTAGTATTACTTATAAACATAAAGAGGCAACAAAGATATTAAATTTGGTATTTGCCAGTGATTCAGAGAAGGAAGAAGTTATTGACTAGGTGGAGCATCAGAGGTTTTTAGGGCAGTGAAACTTTCTGATTTATACTTTATTTGTAGATATGAGGATAGTATGCCTATGTCAAAACCCACTGAAGTGAATGAAACAGAATTCTACTGTAAGATATATTACTTGATTATATACTGGAATCTGTAGAAGCATACTTCTCACTTGGTATATTAACTCCTTTCTTATTGCTATAGAAAAAGACAGAAACAAGCTAAAGAAGAGTTTATGTAGACATAGCTTAGGAGGGCACATCCCATCATGGCAGAGGAAACATGGAAGTAGGAGCATAAGCCTGCTGATCACATTGAGTCTGTAGTCAGGAAGCAGAAAGAACTGAATGCTCATTTTCAGCTTGTGTTTTCACTTTCTCCTTTCTATTCAGTCTGTGTCCCCAGCTATGGGTGGATCTACTCTCCAGTTTGATCCGGCCCTTCTAAACATTCTCACCAACGTTCCCAGGAGTGTGTCACCTAGATGATTCTATACCGAGTCAAGTTGACAATGAAGATTGTTCTGGTTAGTTTTTTTGTATCAACTTGACTCAAGGTAAAGTCATGTGGGAAGAGGGAACCTCAGCTGAGAAAATTCCTCCATTGGAATGGCCTATACAAAATCTGTGCATTTTCTTGGTAAATGATTGATATAGGCAGGCTCAGCCTAATGTGAATGACACTAACCTGGGTGGGTATTCCTGCAGTGTATAAAAAAAGCAAGTCATAGGGAGCAAGCCTGCAAGTGTTATTCTTCCATTGTATCTGTTTCAATTCCTGCTTTGCCCTCTTGCTCTGGTTTCCCTTGATAATGCACTGTGGTAAACCTTGCCATCTCCAAACAGGTTTTGGTCAGTATTTTATCATAGCAATAAGAGCAGGTCAGATTAAGCACCACACAAGGTAATAAATTCATTCATTCGTTCAAACCGTTTTCCTGGGATTAAACACTGCAGTGTAAGTAACTTTTGCTCCCAAGCTGTCCAGGTGACTCGGATGAGCAGTCTCCAGTTGATGCCTTCTCTTTACCAGCTTTCTCCTCCTCCCCTTCCCAAGTCTTCACTTTCCTTCTTCCGAGAGGACATCTTTAGTAAACAATTTTTATAACCATTTTCATCTCGACTTTTGCAACTAGGAAATATCGAATATTTTACCCACTCTGAGAAAGTTACTTAGGAATGAACCCTGAGACCAGGCGGTGGTGGTGCACACCTTTAATCCCAGCACTTGGAAGGCAGAGACTGGCGGATCTCTGTGAGTTCAATGCCAGCCTGGTCTACAAGAGTTAATTCCATAATAGGTTACAAAGCTACAGAGAAACCCTTTTCAAAAAACAAAAAAGGAAAAAAGTAAAACAATGAACCCTGAGTTATAAAACAAGAAAAAATCAAAACAGAACAAAAAAAAAAAAAAAAACAAGGGAATGCCAGAGATTACTGCTTCTGATCAACATGGAGTAATGGGTATCAAATTATAAAGATACCCTATATGAAAAGTTCTTTTAGACCTTGGATGTCGGACGATGTTTTTCCATGGTCCCTGAGAAAGCACAAATGATGAGAGTCATGCATTTTCCTGAAAAGCTTCTTGGCTGTGTGCTAATATGGCTACCTGTATTGTGCCAGCTGGGCTTGCCCAGACAAGGAGGCAGGTGTGGGACTCTGAGGATCTGCTAGAAACCCAATAGTTAGAATCTCTAGGGCTGCTGTGACATGGGGAAACAGTTCTACAGTTTCCTCTAGAGATCTAGAGTCTGAGTAGTGCCTTGCATAAGGAAACTAGCTGGGGCAGAAGAAGCACAGGAAAAAAGCAGGGAGCTCATCCCCAAAGCCCTCACAAAGTTGATGGTCATCTGAGACCTGGCTTTCAGCAACTAGTGCAAATTACTCTGTTCCTAAGACTTTGATCAGTTTTTAAATCCTTAACAAGAACTGAAAAAGTGAAAGGAGCTGAGAAATTACCCACTGCACACACGTGAGAACCTGAGTTTTGATCCTCAGAAACCATATAAAAACAAGATTTGACATTGGGTTGAGCTCCCCTAACTCTAGTGCTGGAGCCAGGGCTGGGAAGAGGAAGGTGGTTTGAGATAGGTGGATCAACGAATCTCATTGCCTAACTGATCAGTTCTGGATTCAGCAGAGAGCCTGTCTCAAATAAATGCGGTACAGAGAGGTTAAGAAAGACACCCAAGATGTTATTTTTTTCTGCTGTGTAGTACTCCATTGTGTAAGTGTACCACGTTTTCCTTATCCATTCTTTTGCAGGAAAATGGATGGAGCTAGAAAACATTATTTTGAGTGAGGTAACCCAGACACAGACAATTATCACATGTACTCACTCATAGGTGGTTTTTAAACATAAAGCAAAAAAAAAAAAAAAAACAGCCCACAAATCACAATCCCAGAGAACTTAGACAACAATGAGGACACTAAGAGAGACTTACATAGATCTAATCTCCATGGGAAGTAGAAAAAGACAAGATCCCCTTAGTAAATTGGGAGCATGTTGACTGTTGTGTTTCTTCCTGCGGCTTGTGTTTACCACGGAGTCGGAGGGAGGAACCCGGGACTCAACCACGTGTGTGGAAAGGTTGTTTATTAGGGAAGGGGGTGTTCCACAGTGGGGTGAAGGGACAGGAAGGGGGCAGGAAAAGAGGAAGAAGAAGAGAAGGGGGGAAGAGAGAGGGGGGAGAGAAAGAGAGACGGGGAAGCAGAGAAGTGGGGAGAGAGGCCAGAAGCTGAAGATTAGCCTGCCTCAGCCGAGGGAGTGGGCGTGGCTTGTCTCTTAAAGGGACAAGGACCAAAACCATAACATTCCCAGGTCTTCCTTATAATAAAAAGCAGGAGACACCACAGTTTGAAGGAATTGGGGTGGCGAATTCTCAAGACCGCTTCCGGCTGATTGTGGGCGTTGTCTTTGGGGGGGAACCCAAGAGAAGGCTGGGTGCTGGTCACATCCTGGCATAGCTGGTCTCTTTGCTTCTGACGGGTATTTGTGGCATGGAAATGTCTGGTGTCTCTAAGGTATTGGCAGAACAAAGAACAAAGTTAAATTAAGGAAAAAATTTTTGGACCAGGGAATTGAGGGGATATCTGACCTGTTTAAGGTGGATTCTTTAATTTGGCTCCCTGGAACTCACAAGAACTCCTTGAATTTGTGAAAACAGAAGTTTTAGACATATAATGACTGCAGCATAAGAGATAAATTTGATTTGAAATTTGTTTGGTGAGGTAATCTGGGAAAACCTCTCAGCTATCAAACTGTCAGAGATCTTTGAGAAGGATAAGGTTTTACTTGAGTTACTGATTAAAAAATGACAGAGAACTTACTTGGTTGGCACCCAGAGCTACTCTTTATAGGTCCTCCACAGTCGCTGAAGGTTGCAATTGACCTTTGTTGGTTAGTGCAGGCCTGCCAGGCTCCAGAAGACCTTGTGGGCTAAGAAATCTGTAGGAAGACAGGCCTACCTTGATCTGAGCAATTAGGCTGTCAATTTCAGCGATCCCATCCACATCTAGAGGTCTTTAGTTTAGATGAAAGGCAGTTTTGCCCAATGGTCAGCGCTCGGCAGTCACTGTGAACTGTAGAAGGACGTTGTTCTGTGAGCGTCTGTCTTCTTTGGAGGGAGCAGAGAGCTGCTGCTAGGAGCCAGCCTGTCTCTTTTTGTTATGAAAAGGTTTTAATAATTAAATATTTAAATATCACATTCCCCAGATCTCTGAGCAGTTGAGGGCTGGATTAAATATAGCTGCAGTATACTGGCTCTTAACAGGTAAGATCCAGACTTATAAAAAGGCAGAAAGAAGAAACTGCTGGCAATGGAATGTTAATACCAGAATTGAAAATGGTAGAGAACAGCTTAAGGCATTTTTGTAAGAGACTTAAAAGTACATACCAGTTTAAAATATAAGACTTAGGATTTTGTTGTCTGAAATGAGTTATAAAGAACAATTATTATATATAGATAGAATGAACAGGAATTGGGCAACATGGATGCCTTTGATGGGCCCTATCAAAGACATACCACTGCGCAAAACACATGTAGCAGAGTTAGGGAAAAGGCAGGGTATACTTAAGAAAGAACGGGAGAGCTTGGTCACCTGACCTGGCTCTCAGCCAAGATGGTGACAAAGTCACCTGACCCCAATCAACATGGCGGCACCCACGTGTTATATGAAAAAGTCACAATTTTTGAGCTGTAAGGATTTTAAGCTTAGTGATAGGGACCTAAAGACGTGATCTGCTCTGTTGGTGAAGCGCCATGCCATAACACAAGCCGCAGAGGGGAGCAAAAGGCTGGAACTGAAAAAACTGCACCATGCCATGGCTGGAATTGAACAGAGCTGGGGAGCTGGTTGCTATCCAGAGCCAAAATCGTGAAAACCCGCGAAACAGCGTGAACACGTGGAAGAGCGTCCTCTGTCCACGGGTCGGGTGCTATGTCCTAGCTGGATCTGGTCGGATGACCCAGAAACCAGGGAGGCTGGGGTGCTGCTCCGAGCGGCAATTACGACAAGAGAAAAGAAATTGAGGCCCCCGGCCCCCAGTCAAATGCACTGCACATAGGGTGCAGTGCTAACGCATGGGTGGACTGACCCCTGGGATCAGTCCAAACATGATTCCAGTTGAGAAAAAGATAAAGAAACTGAGGACCCCGGGTCCCCAGTCAAATGCACTGTACATAGAGTGTGCAGTGCTAACGTGTGGGTGGACTGACGCCCAGGATCAGTCCAAACACGATTCCAGTAAAGGAAAGCAACCATAGCAGAACGGGGAGAGACTCACTGATTGAAGCAGCCAAGGTGGCAACAAAGTCACCTGACTCCAATCAAGATGGCGGCAGCTACATGTTATACAGAAAAGTTACTCAGTTAAGATGGAAGTGAAGTCACCTGACTTTAGTTAAGATGGTGGTAAGGTCACATGACCTCAGTCAAAATGGTAGCAGTCACATGCTGTATGAAAAAAGCCTTAATTTTTGAGCTGTAGGGGTTTTAAGCTCAATAAGAGATGGAAAAGACAATTTTTGAGCTGCAGGTATTTTAAACTTAATAATAAGAGAGATCTAAAAGCATGATCCACCCTGTCGCTGAGCTGCCATGCCACAAGCCACCATGCCACTGTCTGTGGCGGGGAGCAAAGGCTGGGATTGAAAAAAGCCACACCATGCCACAAGCCACAGTGGGGAGCAAAGGGCTGGGATTAAAAAAATGGACCATGCTATGGCTGGAATTGAAAAAAAAGCATCAAAGTTGCCATTAAGCGGCCATTTACAGTTTTTCTCTAAGGTATATTGAGGTCACATTTTTTTTTAACAGAGACAGATAAGTGTAAGGCATTAAAGCATGAGGCCGGAGTGATAGGTCTGGCCGGCTTGGCTCCCATGGTCAAATCCGTGAAAACACCCGCAAAAAAACTGTGGCACTTCAAGCCTCACAAGGACCGTACCCCGTTAGGTGAAATGCGTGCAGATGGCGCAAACATTCAAGACGCGTAGGCAGGCGTCCTAGCCCACGTGTGGAATGTTAGGTATCCTGGCTGAATCCTCAAGTCAACACCAAGGACCATACCTCAGACAGGAGGAATGCAGCAAAAGCCAAGCCGCACTGTAGCAGCTGCAACCGTCCCCGGATGGTGAGACCACACCGTAGTGGCCACGTGAAGAGACAGACAGAAGGAAGAAAAGAGAGAGAAGAACCAAGGATCCCGGGACCTCGGAAGCAGGCGGAGTGAAAGGCTTTTACCATCTCAGGCACGGGCTAAACCAAGAATGCAAGCCGGATTGAATGCTGGCAAAGGGGACCAGAGAAGTCCCTCGACCCTAGGAACAACCAACAAGTTGCCGAGAGCTCAGCAGCAACTAGTGTGTTGGCCAGGGTTGTTTGGCCAGCTGGAAGGGGAAACACTCACGATTAAAGCCGTGTTGGTTGCAGAGCCGCGTACAGGCAGATGGAGCGCACGTGATCGTAGTTCGCACGTGATCGTCCTTCGTAGGGCCCCCAGTCCTCAGGTTCTCAACCGTGTCCCGGCACGGGCTGGAAGCTCCAGGCCGGCACCGTAGC
The DNA here is from genome assembly GCF_903992535.2 of Arvicola amphibius. Taxonomy (NCBI): domain Eukaryota; kingdom Metazoa; phylum Chordata; class Mammalia; order Rodentia; family Cricetidae; genus Arvicola; species Arvicola amphibius. Next base: position 62,321,274 of record NC_052058.2, read on the forward strand.
CTGGTGCTCCAGCCCTGAAATCAGGGAGAAGCGGCTGTAGGGTTTTCGGCACCAATTTTGTTCAGCACCAATGTTGTGTTTCTTTTCTGGCTTGTGTTTACCGCGGAGTCAGAGGAAGGAACCTGGGACTCGACCACGTGCGTGGGAAGGTTGTTTATTAGGGAAAGGGGTGTTCCACAGTGGGGTGAAAGGGCAGGAGGGGGGCAAGGAGAGAGAGAGAAGAGAAATAGAGATGAGAGAGAGAGAGAGAGAGAGAGAGAGAGAGAGAGAGAGAGAGAGAGAGAGAGAAGGGGAAGCAGAGAAGTGGGGATAGAGGCAAAAGCGAAGCTGCCTCTCTGAGAGGAAGATGGAAAAGAGAGTGAGCTCAGGCCGGAAGCTGAAGATCAGCCTGCCTCAGCAGACGGGGGAGGGAGTGGGCATGGCTTGTTTCTTAAAGGGACAGGGACCAAAACCATAATAGTGACCTTGGGGGAGGTTGGAAGTGGCAAAGGGGAGAGGCAGGGAAGGGAGCAGAGAAAAATGTAGAGCTCAATAAAAAAATCAATAAAAGAAAGAAAGCACCTTTTTTTATAATTTTTTTAAAAAATTCTGCAAGATCCCCAGTGGCAGTAGGCAGCAGAAATGCTGTAGGTCCCAAATGGTGGTAGCAGGCCATGTGGTGGCAGACAGCGGGCCCTGGGAGAGCCAGTCCCAGGCAGAGACGGCTGCCGGTCCCCGAGCAGTGGCTGGTCCCAGACAGGAAGACACGTGGTGGGCAAGCATGAGACAGAGACGTGGATAGACACGACATGCAGAGTGAGGTTGAATATTTATTCAGGGGGTTATAAATGGGGAAGGGAGAAGGGAGGAGGGAGAGAGAAAGAGAGAGAGAGGAGGGGGGAGCAGAGAAGTGGGGAGAGAGGCAGAAGCAAAGCTGCCTCTCTGAGAGGAAGATGGAAAAGAGAGTGAGCTCAGGCCAGAAGTTGAAGATCCACCTGCCTCAGCGGATGGGGGAGGGAGTGGGTGTGGCTTGTCTCGTAAAGGGACCAGGGACCAAAACCATAACACACCCAATGCCAGTCTCTGTCTTATGCCCACACATAAAGTGACAGTCCTGCCTTTATTTAATACTGGTGGAACAACTAACTGTCCATTTAAAAGAATAGCTCTCCATACCATGAAAAATACAATCTAGATGACTTTCTGGCTATAAGATAATACATGAATAGTAACCAATATTTTTAAGCCTTTATGTTGGGATTCCCTCAATCCTTTGGTAACTTTATAAAATAAGTATCCTACATTGAATAGATTACAGTGAGTAAGAATTAAGACTGGTGTAGGACAGGGTTTCCTCTAGTTATACACCCCTCAGCCTCTTTTAATATTCAGGCTTAAAACCTCTTGTTTTGATTTATTTTCCTATCTCTTTCATTTACCACTCCATTAGCTTTTTATCTTTGTTGGTTTATCTTTAAATTTAAGAAATTAATCTTAATTCTTTCTTCAATATTTTGCTCTTTATCTTTCTAGCTAATATTTCTTTTAGTAACACTTGACACTTCCATTTCTATCTTCTATGTTGCTTAGCTAATTTTATGTTCTTCATTTATTCCTTTCTAGGAGAATTCTATCTTATATCACTAATATCTTCAAGGACTTTATCCATTCTAATAACTGTTGTACATTTTTTACCAAATATTTTCACTTGGTTCCTTTAAAATAATGTTTAGTTACTGAAACTAACAGATTTGGTAGATGATACCCAACCCTTAATTAGTCATTTATTTAAAGAAGGCCCAGTCATTTAGTCTCTCCCTTTAGGAGTGACACCCATTCATTTAACAGACAAGTACTGTTTATATTATTAATATTGGCAATATTATATCATTTACTACACTGAGCTCTGTATTATCTATGAAAGCTTCCTTCCTTGTTGCCTATGTGACAATGAATATGGCACTCATTCAAGTTAGGTAGCTATATGCTATGAAACAAAGTTAAGTGAGAGAAATTGTATTTTGATTAAATTAATCAAAACAATTTCTAAGACTGGTATTCCAAATTAGAGAATGAAGAGAGGAAGTAGGCCAAAAAAAAGAGTCGGAGGATCATTCTAGCTAGAGGTTTTCATAAACCAGCAATAGCCAAGCTCCTTGACAGCACGTGTGCTAGAGCAGAATGCCAGAGGGAAGAGAGAGAAATGAAATTAGACAAGAAGGTAAATGTTCTAAATTGTGTTCCCCAATTTCATGCACTGAAGCCTAGAACAATTGTCTGGGGGTTAGGGCTTGTGATGGTTAAGTTTGACTGGTCAAGTTGAGTAGATTTAGCATCACATCCGTGGGTATGTCTAAAGACATTTCCAGAAAGGTACAACTGAACTTGAAAAGAACTTCCTTGAATGTGAGCAATTCCATCCTTTAGGCTCAGATCCCAGGCCATAGACAAATAGAAAAGAAGAAAATAAACTGAACACCAACTTTCATATCTCTGTGCTTCTCGACTGTGGATGCAATGAGACCAGTTGCCTCACTATGTGGCCTTCTTTGCTATGATAGACTATATCACCCAAATCATGAGCCAAAATAGACCCTTTCTCTTTAAGTTGCTTCTTATAAGATATTTGGTCATGACAAACAGGGTGTAATTAATATAAGATGTATAAATGATAAGTAAATTAAAATGAAGCTCTTAAGATGGGTCCTAACCCATTTTGATTGGTGTCTGTTTAAGGAAGATTTGACCATACAAAATATACCATGGATAGATGAACACAAAATGACCATGTGGGTGACAAAGGGAAAACTGCCACCTGCAAGCTAAGAAGAGCAGCCACAAGGGAAACTATATCTGTCAATACTTTGATCTTAGACTTATAGCTTGAGGTACTGAGAAAATAGATGTTTTTTGTTCATGAAAGCAGTAGTGTTTTGTTATGGCAGCCTTACCAACTAATATAGATAGCCAGGAGCCCCTGAACAGAGATCTTTATTCAGAGAAGCTGGAATCACATGCTCCATTTGTTTTACTAATATACAATCTTTTTTTTCCCCATAAAGATATAGAACTTGGTGGGATTGCTGAGAACAGCAATAAGAGTCAGTTTCTTTTTCATGAGAGGAGAAATAACAATCAATGGCATAGAGATGATTATGGCAAGTTTAGCTCAAGGATCCCAAATAATCACTAAGAAAATTAAGGCATACTAAGCAAAATCTATAAAAATAAAACTCCTACATATGGTGGGCCAAGTTGTAATGAGTCTTTTTCTGTCCTGTAGGCCAACTCACAAATAATGACAAGGAGACTTCTTATTAATTATGAAAGCTCAGCCTATAGCTTAGGCTTGTTCCTAACTAACTCTTATAACCCAAATTAATTCATTGATATTAATCTACATTCTGTCACATGGTATTAACTCACTTCCATCTTGCACCTTCATTCCTCTCCCTGTCTCCTGGCTTCTCCTGAGTTCCTAGACTTATCCTCCTCTTCCTTTCTAATGACAGATATCCTGCCTATACCACCTGCCTAGCTACTGGCTGTTTAGCTTTTTGTTATACCAATTACAGCAATACACCTTCACAGAGTTTAAATATACCCCACAACACAAAGACTAGTGCAAAGAGGCATCAAACTGCATAAGACTCTGAACTGATGGAAAATGACAAACCTAAGGTTCTACAGAGTCATAGTCTGGGGTCCGAATCCTGTCGTCCCCTCACACTTCTTCTGGTGATAGTCAGGATCTGAGCCCTTTCTTATTTTTCAGTCCAATTAGTCATAGATTAAACCAAACTCCCAAGAGCTTGGTGTACTGCAAGTTTTGTGTCAATTTGACACAAGCTAGATTTATCAGAGACAAAGGAGCTTCAGTTGAGGAAATGTTTCCATAAGATCCAGCTATAAGGCATTTTCTCAATTAGTGATCAATGGGAAAGGGCCCAGCCCATTGTGGGTAGAACCATCCCTGTGTTGGTAGTCCTGGGTTCTATAAGAAAGCAGGCAGAGTAAGCCAACGCAAACAATCCAGTAAGCAGCATTCCTCCACGACCTCTACATCAGCTCCTGCCTCCAGGTTCCTGCCCTGTTTGAGGTCCTGTCCTGACCTCCTTTAAGGAACAGTGCTGAGGGACTATAAGTCAAATAAATCCATTCATTCCTAACTTGCTTTTTGGTCATGGCATTTCATCATAGCCATAGAAACCCTAACCAAGACACAGGGAATGTTTCATATACAATCCAGTCTTAAGCTAATTAGTGAATTCCACTCTGAGTATTTCTGTCAAAGAATGCTTCAAAGATTGGGAAACAGCTCAAGACAGGGGAGCTTCTGCTGAAAGAGCTAAGAAAGGAAGTTTGGCTTTGCCATTGACTCAGGAGCATGATGTATCAGATAGGGACAGAAGCTGGTACTGCCACCATCTTGGTACCGTCCAGTTACATATGAACCTAAGAGTAAGCCTAGCATAGATGAAACAGTTACAGAATGACTGGACATAAAATACTGACTACATAATTTTAGCCTTGAAGTTAGCCAGGCCTGATAGCAACATTAGCCTAAAATCTATAGTTATGTAGGCAGTAAACTTCTTTACTGACATCCTTGTACTTATCGTTGTAATTGCCAGTACTTTTCAAATAGGTTGTCAGGCTCATGAATATGATGACTGTCTTCAGTTCTATTCCTGGTATCTGGTAAAGTACCTGACTCATAGAGGATATTGTCAACATATGCTTCCGGGATGGATGCTTAGTTAATATATTTTGCTATTTAAGTATTTTAGAGACCAATCAATGTTCTGTGTATTTCTGGCTTTACAACTTCACAAATATATTTTAAGTATAAAGTGAATACATGACTCAGTGAACGCAATATTATCCTCTAAATATCATGATTTGTATTTTTGGTGGATGATGTCATTTAATACAGTCTATAATATCTCCACAGTAAAAATCTACCCAAAAGACATATTTTCTTCTTATCTGTTCACATCCTGTCTAGCACCTCCAACCAGATCTAGTAGCACTCCGATTTGGAATCCTCCCATAGATCCATATTTGCCTTTCTCCTTGGAAGCCCTTCCTGCCTCCTTCAGGTTGATGTTTCTTGTTCATTTGTTAACTCTCTCATTCATGTGTTAAACTTGTGACTCATGGGTTTATTGCTATATGACAAACAATGTTGGGTCTACAAGCTTAAACAGCATCTTATTTGGTTCAAGACTGTGTAGTCTGGCTGTCTCTACTGAGCTTAGCTGGGAGATCCTTAAGATCTTGGACTCTCTTAAGTACCTGTACTCAGTGACTGGGGTATTTGGCTGATGGTTACCTGGTCTGTGGCAACCTTGGCTAGAACAGCAACAATTTGCCTTGTGCATATTTCATCACATTATCCTAAATATTAACTAAGCTTCTTTGCATTCACCATATTGCGGGATAAAAGATACTAAAGGAAATAACTGGTGATAATGTATAATAAACACAAATCTGGACCTAATACAAAGAGGCTTTATTGAAAAGGGTTGCTGCAAAGGGAGAACGGCCATTGTTGCCATTTAATCTGATCAACGCAACTCTCAGATGATTCTCCGTGGGTGGGGGGAAGCAGAAGATAAATCATGCCATGGATCTAGGGGCCTGGTCTTAAATAGCCTGTAGGAGCAGTCTTGAATAGTTCTGGGGGAGGAGCCGACTATAGGCAGGCTTTCTGAGAGGGTAGGGTTTGGAATAGGAGGAGTAGGGGCCTAGTTCCCAGTCAAACATCTGGGCAGGGTTTATAATGGAGCCTGAGTTGGAGATTCCCAACACCTTTTTTTGTTTTTGTTTGTGTGTGTGTGTGTGTACATGGACACGTGCACACATGATTCCTTTCTTTTGTCTTTTGGTTTTGCTGATATGAAATTATTTATTTTCTGTGTTCACCTAGTGTTGGACTCTAGAGTCCAAGCACCGAGGAGGAGTCACCCCCAGAGACCACCTCTCACACCACAGCTGATGCAAAAGCATGAGGATTTTATTAATTCTGTCATAACTGGGTCCCTCAGCATTCGGGAAGCCAAGAGGCCCTGACTAACTGGTACAGGCTACTTTTAAAGGAGAAGGCCATAGAAGCAAGGGGGGTTGCGATTGGCTTATTTGAAAGGGCTATTACCAATAATTGGCTGGAGAGCTGTTGCCAGATCAGATGAGGTAAGAGGTCATTTTGACTCCGTTTCCCAGGGGACTGAATCAAAACATACGTATATGGGTAATTGTTCAGGAACTGAGTACGTGCATGTGTAGCTGTTAGGTCCTTGGTTCCCAGGGGAGGAGGGGAAGCACTATGGCACAGAGGCTGAGAGGGTTCAGAATTGTCAGAAATGGCTTCAGAATTGTCTTAAAGTCTTACACTAGGTGTAGCTGACCTCCTTGGGTTGGGAATTTTTCTTCTAGTACTTTCTGTACAGCTGGATTTGTGGATAGATATTGTTAAAATTTAACTTTATTATGACATAGTTTGTTTTCTACATATATGGTGATTGAAAGTTTTCCTGGATATAGAAGTCTAGACTGGCGTCTGTGATCTCCTGGAGTCTACACGACATCTGTCCAGGCCTTCTGACTTTAATGTCTTCATTGAGAAGTCTGGTGTAATTCTAATAGGTCTGCCTTCATGTGTTACTTGGCCTTTCCCCCTTGAAACTTTTAATATTCTTTCTTTGGTCTGTATGTGTAGTATTTTGATTATTATATGGCAAGGAGTTTTCTTTTCTGGTCTAATATTTTTGGTGTCAAAAAAGCATTTTGTATCTTTATAGGCACATTCTTCTTAAGGTTAGGGATATTTTCTTAAGAATATTTTTTCTGTGCCTTTGAGCTGGAATTCTTCTCCTTTTTTAAAAATTCCTATTATTCTTAGGTTTAGTCTTTTCGTAGTGGTCAAGATTTCCTGGATGTTTTGTGTCAGAAATTTTTAATTTTTAACATTTTCATTTACCAATGTATCAGTTTCTTTATCATATTGCCTATACCTGAGATGCCCTCTTTCATCCCTTGTCCGTCTCTTGTTGCTGATGTCTGCTTGCATCTGTAGTTCCTATTTGCTTACCTAGATTTTACATTTCCAGCATTCGCTCAATCCTTGTTTTCTGTATTGCTTCTATCAGTTTTATTTATTAACTTTGCTTGTTTTTTTTTGGATTTCTTTAAGAGATTTATTCATTTCCTCTTTAAGGGCCTCTATAATCTTCATAAAATTGGTTTTAAGGTCATTTTCTTGTGCTTCAGCTGTGTTGGAATATCCATGGCTTGCTATAGTAAGATAGCTGGGCTCTGGTGGTGCTGTATTTCCCTGGGTGACTGTGTTCTTATGCTGGCCTCTAGGCATCTGGGTTTGGGGTAATGATAAGTTTCAATACTGATTTCTGAGTTTATCTTTGTTGTGTAGTTATGGGGTCCCTAATGGGTTCAATTAAAGATACCATGAATAGCTAAAGGGGAACTAAAAATCTGAGGGTAAAGATCTGAGGGGTAAGAAATCTACTCACAACAGGTTTTGTCTATCCATGTTTTTTATTCTTCTCTCTTCAATCCATCATTTCTCATTGTTCCTATTTGTTCTCCCTTGGTCCTTGTTCTAGCTTGTTCTACTGGTTACAATGTTCCCCAGTTATATATATATCCTTAAAACCAGCAATTCCCCAGCCCTAGCAGATTCCAGGGTTTTTGCACGCGCGCGCATGGCGCGCGCGTGCATACACACACACACACACACACACACACACACACACACACACACACACAGAGAGAGAGAGAGAGAGAGAGAGAGAGAGAGAGAGAGAGAGAGAGAGATCCTTGCATGTCTAGTGAACTCCTTAATGGTTAAGTTAGTTAAGAAAATAAAAGTCATCGGGGGTTTCTAGAGAGAAAGTGCACTATGCTACATTTTTAGGTGGTAGATAAAAGAGCTAAAAGTTTTGTTTTCAGTAAAATTATGAGTAGAGCACAGATTGTTTAAATCAGCAGGCTGCTTCTTTTCTTCCAGTATGCATAGAGGCTACCAGATAACCAGGCAACCTGGGGGAAACTAATAGCAATTGATCAGATAGCACATACACCAGATGCTGCAGTTTCTATTGGGCCTAGGACTAGAGTTAGATTTACTGCTATAAGCAAAGAAGAGAGCCAAGTCTCTAAATTAGCACTTTGGGCCTATGCTGTTATCAGCTGTTCTGATCGTTGGTGTTGTCTTTCTCTGCATAGCAATTAATTATCTCTTCTGCTGTCCTTGAGGGTCCTGAACTAAAATCATCACTAAACTGAGGTGAATGTGAGTATAAGGAGTTAGAAATCTTTTAAGTGAGGTAAAACCATTGCAGCAATTTGAACTACATCCTTGGATATCTGTGAATATCCTAGATGGAATGCACTATGCCTGGGCCCTAAGCACTGACCAAATACCTACTGGATAAAGATAATTACAGGAAGGCAGATCTCTGCGTTTACCTAAGAGAGAGGAACAAAACCTGGCAGTGGGAAACTGTTCTGAAATAGGGAGTTAATTCCCAAATGTGTAACAGAAAAGAAGTCAGCTAAGCGAAAAATCTGCAGCAAAGGACAGCCACTTTATTCACAAAGCAATAACACCAAAAAGCCTGGCCTTTGGTTTAGCCTTTACCAGATCCCTTGGTTCTGATAAGTTGTTTGTGAAAAGACAACTGAGCAATTACTGTATAATTTTGGAGCTTATAGCTAGATGGATTTTTTTTTTTAACCCTGGTTTCTGTTTCCTTTCTGGTCTTTTGGCCTGAGTGGCTTGTGGTTCTGGTGACCAGTGAGTCAGTTGACCAGTGAGTCAGGTCCAGCAGTGTTGGAACCCACAAGACTATACATTGAATGCACAGCTGACAGATCGATAGATCCACAAGAAGTGTGTACACAACCACATGGAATCGCCCGTTTTACAGAGCTGCAGGAGCACTTGTCTTTTGGAAAAGTTGCTCTCATATCTTTAAAAACCTTGTGTAGCCATGATTCTTCCCTTCAAAATGGGATTCATTCTCAGAACACCTCAGCAGTGTAACCTCTGCACAGGCTCCATTCCTCCACACCAAGAGGCCTTAAAGCAATAACGTTCACTCTTTGTTCTAACAGTCTAATTTACATAGAGTCAATCCCATAAAATTACCTGCTAAGAGACCATATAGAAATTTTTATAGAAGACAGGCCCTGAGCAGGAAGGCAGCATGCCCCACCTTTGCGAACAAACAAATCTGGCTGACCCCAAAGCTGGTTATCACAAAAGAGATTAGATGAGGAGAATGGGTAGATCCAGCATTCAGGACTGTTTAGTAACTCTGTCTAATGATTTGGAATGTCAGATCCTTCCCCTTGAACGTTGGCTCTTTTCTGGGTCGGGTCACCTGCTGCAGAGTACAACTTTGTCGGGTTCTACCTGCCCTTTTTGTGATTTTGATATGCATATTATCACTGTCCTTGCCTATGGAATTTTCCAACTATGTAAAAACTAGAAACCCTGTGGAGATCAGCCCTTACTCTTACTCTCCTTCTTTCTTCTCCCCCGCCCCATCCTTCCTCTCCTCAGTGCCCCCTTTCATTCACTTTCTCCCCTCTCACGAAAAATAAAGAACATGCAGAGGTAACGTATTTGAGTTAATTTTTTTTTTTTCCCTCAGATCCTTGCCTGCTGTAGACACCCATTCCTGAGGGGGTACTCAAGGCCATCCATACAGCAGGGTGATTCTGCTGGGGTTTTCATGGCCTGTTTACCCCCAGGGTTTTGGGTGGCAGTGTTGCCTCTGGGGTTCTGGTAGCTGGCATGGCTTCTGTGGTTCTGTATATTGGTATGACCTCTGATAGAGCAGGGGGTCTCTGGGTTCTGGATACTGGAGTAGCCCCTGGTAGAGCATGGGGCTTCTGTTGGAGTTGTTGAGCGGAGTATTGCTCATATTTTTTTAAACCTCCATTAATTCTGTATTTTATTGTGAGCCTTTCACAGAATTTTATTGCTATGTTTGTTTTACTTTTAATGTTTGGTAACATTGATAAAATAATGAATTTTAGTTAAAAGCACAAGCAAGACATTGATAAAAGGCAATGTTGGGTCATAAAACCCTTCTCCACAGTTGTTCTTTAATGAGAATGGCCCCCATAAGCTAAAATATTTGAGTGTTTGGTTACTAGTTGCTGGACTGTTTGGGGAAGAATTAGGAGCTATGACCTTGTTGGAGGGGCTTGACATCAGGATTAGGCTTGGAGGTTTCAAAAGCCCAAGTCATCAGAATCAGTCTTTCTCTCTCTCTCTCTCTCCTCTCCCTCTCCCTCTCCCTCTCCCTCCCTCTCTCTCTCTCTCTCTCTCTCTCTCTCTCTCTCTCTCTCTCTCTCTCTCTCTCTCTCTCTCTCTCTCTGTCTCTCTCTCCCTCCCTCTCCCTTTCTTCCCTCCTCCCCCCCAATCCTTTTCTTCCCTCTCTCCCTCTCTCCCTCCCTCCCTCCCTCCCTCCCTCCCTCCCTCCCTCCCTCCCTCTCTCTCTCTCTCTCTCTCCCTCCCTCCCTCTTCCTTTCTTCCCTCCTCCCCCAATCCCTTTCTTCCCTCCCTCCCTCCCTCCTGCTTGTGGATCAAAGTAAACCCTCAGCTACTGCTCTAGCGGCCATGCTTGCCTGCTTGCCTGCTGCCATGCTTCCCCACCTTGATAGCCATGGACTCACCCTCTATAACTGTAAACAAGCCCCCAATTAAATATTTTCTTCTATAAGTTGCCTTGGTTATGGTGTCTCTTCGTGGCAATACAAAAGTAACTAGGGTACTGCCAGAGACTCTTTTTTTAACTTACTTTTTCTAAGTGGGTCATTTTGACAAATATATTCAGTGACTAATGTCTAATTTCTGTATTCTGAGCAGCTGTTTCCTTGTTTAATTTCCGTTTACGCAATTATTTTCCATGCATTTTCTCCTCCTTTTTCCTTGTTTTCTTAGTGCCCTCCATTCCCTCAGGCATTTACATTTTTTTCAGCCTCCTCTTTCTTGGGTTTCTTGAGTCCTGAGGGAAGGGATGTGATAGAGACATCCCATTCAGGACTGAGTGTTCCAAGGTCTCTCACTCTATGTAATTTGTCTGGTTGTGGATCTCTGTTTATGTTTCTATTTGCAGGAGGAAGCTTCTCTGATGATGGCTGAGCAAGGCACTGATACATGAGTATAGAAAGATAGCTAGCTCAATGGTTACGAGAATTTACTGCTCTTGAAGAGGACTGGGGTTCAGTTTCTAGCACTTCAGTGGCTCACAACCACCTGTAACTCCTGTTCCAGGGCATCTGTTGATTCTTCAGGTTCTGCAAGAACCAGATACACACACATGGTGCAAACACATGTGTACAACCACTAACACATAAAATAAATAAGTTTTCATAGAAATTTAAAATTAAACAATTAATGTCAACATTGTTTCAACTTATCTGTTATTCTTCTTCTAGAATTATCACTTGCTTATTTTCATTCTTCCTAGTCACAGTGCAAAATAGGCTTAACATTGCTCCAATGCTTGCAGTGTACACATTTATGTGTATACTGCATGTGTAGCATGTTCTGTGCTTACTGTTTTTGGTTATGCCATGCATTCCATTTTTATTCCTTCTTTTAATGTATCAGTTATTCATAATTTATAAACATGATTTATGGACATATTACATAATCTTTTTATTTTTAATTTCAAATTATCACATTATAATTACAGAATTTTTCTTGTGCACATCAATTTCTTGGAATCATTAGACATCTTTTCCATCCTAGCTGAAAGTGCATTAAATGTAATATTGTACATTATCAGCATTGTGTTTTTAATGTTTTTACGTAGTCTTATTGAAATTGTATATGCTTGAAATATCTGCTTTTAGAAAGTAAATTTTGCTTAAATTTCTTCTTTTGGTGAGTCTGATTTTTTTTTTTTGTCTCAAAGCCTATATGGTTTGATTTATACACAGGTCCATTATTATGATTTCTTCTTGGTAGTCATGGTTTCTTTGATAAAAATTTCTGTATTCCCTTTTGTCTTTTTTTGTTGCTGCTAATAGCTTTTTTCATAATTTTTTTGAATAGGGAGTTTTTGCTTGTTTGTATTTTGAAATACATCACTGTGTAGCCGAATCCTCTTGCCTCTGTCTCTTAATCAGAGGTCTTCTAGATGTGTGCCATCACAGAGAAGTGGAATGTTAGAGATCAAGAGCCAAAATTATCCTGGTCTGTCTTCAGTCCTCTTTTAAAAGTACATCACATTTGCTTGTGTGAATGCATGCCACAGTGCATTTTTGCAGCTCAGAGGATAATTGTGGGGCTCCATTCTCTATTTCCAACATGTGGGATCCAAGAATTAAACTCCATGCCTTGGTCTGCAGGGCCATCTCACTGGTCCATCGGTCTCCTTAGTAGGCATATACTAACATTTCTGAGATTTAACCAAATTAACATGTTTGTAGCTGTTGGGTAAAACTTTTAGATAATATAACTTAGTAAACTACTATCTTCTATCAATCCAAAGGCTAATAATGTCCTATGATAATATCTGAAATATGTAGCAGAGCCTTCTCTGCTTCCTTGTAACCTTCCTGCCTGAGATCATTACCGATGTATTTGATAAATTCATGGACTCATGGCTTTTATTTTATTTATTTGTTGTTCATATTTGGTTCAGAATAAACTATATTTTATCCATTCATTTAATCAAGAAGAATGAAGATTATTTCATGGTTTCCAGAGGAAAGATGGTAGGAAAGCCACGTTCATTTATTTCAGACAGTAACTGGAGAATTTTCGGTTGCTAGAAAGTAATCATTTATAAATGTGGACATCGTGATGCAGTAGGCGGAGGAGAGAATGAACTGTAATGTTCTAATAATATCAAAGGAACACATGTGGGTGTCCGTGGTACTGCTATGCCGAAGATGTGCTAAGGACTTAAATGACTGCTAGCATAGGAATGAGGCCAAAGCGTGAGTTAAGAACAATCTCTAAGACCTTGATCACACTGTGCTGATGATACCTTGATCCCAAAGCCCTTGGGATATGTCATAAATGATGTCTATTTTACTGCCTTCTTTCTCATTTGGATTTTCTCTACTTCCTTCTTTGTATTATTGTCTGGCTAAAATTTTCGATGTTCTACTGACAAAAGAAAAAAAAGGTGTGAGGTTGGGCAGTGGTTGTGCAATGGTTGCACACACCTTTAACCTCAGCACTTGGAAGGAAGAGGCAAACAGATCTCTGTGAGTTCGATGTCACCCTGGTCTATAAAGAGAGTTCCAGATTAGGAAGTGCTGTTAGACAGAGAAACCCTGTCTCGAAAAACAGAAAACCAAAATGATGAAAGTTGGCATAAACTTAGAAAGCTTTCAGCTTTTCCGCAGTTTGATATTAGACACGGGCCTGCAGGAGATCTCCCTTCTTAGGTTGTACAGAGCTTTTATTATGGGAAGTATTAAAGAGTAATGTCTTAGTTATGGTTTCTATTGCTGTGGCAAAACACCATGACCAAAAAGCAAGTTGGGGAGGAAAGGGTTTATTAGGCTTACACTTCAGCATTGCTGTTCATCACTGAACGAAGTCAGGACAGGAACTCAAACGGTACGGTCCCAGAGACAGGAGTTGATACAAAGTCCACGGAGGGTGCTTTTCACTGGCTTGTTTCCTTCCCATGGCTTGCTCAACCCACCTTCTTATAGAAGCAGGACCACCAGTCCAGGGATGGCACCACCCACCATGGGCTGGGCCCTCCCCCATTAATCACTAATTGAGAAAGTGCCTTACAATTGAATCTCACCAAGCATTTCCTCAACTGAGGCTCATTCCTCTGATGACTCTAGCTTGGGTCAAGTTGACACACAAAACCAGCCAATACAGAGAATCTTCAATACCAGAGAAGATTGCTCGGACATGGGTTTAAGTCAACAGAAAGTATGTATTAGTCAGCCAGAGACTACACTGTGTATTTGGAATTCTAGAGTATCACTGATCAACTACAGAAGTTAAAAAGCAAGGTTAGTACATCATGAGACTTTCCCAGAACTATGGGCTTTGATAGATTAGGCCTTTGTTTTAGCTTTCGGCAGGTGCCACTGTCCATGTGCTGAGTTTTACAGCTGGGAGGGTACTTTCAACATGGAGTCAGTTGTGCTAAGGTCTCTGAGCCTACTAAGGTCTGGGACCTTGCTACTGAAAGCATGTCAAATTTTATGAAATGATTATCCTGCATCTGCTGAGATCTTCATGTTGTTTTGCCTTAAATTCTGTTAATATGGTAAATAACATAGATTTGTACATGTTGGACCATTCTTGCATCACTGAATGAAACCTGTTTAGTCATGGTGATAATCTTTTAAAGGTGCTTTTTAAGTATATTTGATAATGTTTTGTTGAGAAAATTTGTGTCTTTGTTTATCAGAGATATTAGTCTGTACCCTGTGTGTGCATATGTGTGTGTACTTGCATTTCCTTGGCTTTGATATTTATGCAACCTCATAAGAACCAGATTAGGAGAATTTTCTCCTCTTAACATTTTTTGAGAAAAATTCTTACTCATTTTTCTCTAAATATTTATTCAAAATCAGCAGTTTTTTTCTTTGATGGAAGACTGTGGGTTGTTTTGTTGTTTTTGTTTTGCTTTGCAATTGAATCTAATTTCTTACTAGTGAGGTATTAGAGTTTTATATTTCACTGTGATTCAATATTGGTAAAGTTAGATGTGTCCAAGGACTTGTCTGTATCCTCAATGCTGTCAAGTTTGTTTGCATCTAGATATTTATAGTACTCTCCAATATGCCTTTTAATTTCTGTGGTATCATTTCAAGTATTTCCTTTTCCATCTTTTTTATTGTGATAGTCTGAATGTAATGGGCCCCCATTAACTCATAGGGAGTGGCACTATTAGGAGGTGTGACTTTGAAGTAGGTATGACCTTGTTGGAGGAAGTGTGTCACTGTGGAGACAGGCTTTGAGGTTTCTTATGCTCAAGCTATGACCAGTGTCTCAGACCACCCAACATAATTTCTATTAACTTTGATGTAGATGTATTAATTCTCAGTCCCTTCTCCAGCGCCATGTCTGCCTGTATGTCACCATATCCCACCATGATGACAATGGACTAAACCTCTGAAACTATAATCTACCCAGTTAAATGTTTTCCTTTATAAAAGTTGCTCTGGTGATGTTATCTCTTCACAGCAACTGAAACCCTAAGACAGTTATTTATTTAATTATTCTTCCTTCTATTCACTCTTCATTACTTGCCTGACAAACATAGACAGACTTTTCTTTTTGGGTTGCCAGCTCACCAAAAATGACACTGATACTTATTATTAATTATAAAAGTTTGGTCTTAGCTTAGGCTTGCTTCTAAATAGCTCTTATAACTTAAATTAATTCACATTTTTAAATCTACATTCTTCCATGTACTCCTTACCTCATCTTCATTATGCTCATCTTGGTTATCCCATGTCTGGCTGGTGACTCTGTCTCTGTCTTCCCACTGTTCTCTGCCTGAAAATCCTGTCTAGCTATTGGTCATTCAGCTTTTTTATTAAACTAACTAAAGTGACACATCTTCACACAGTGTAAAGGAATATTCCACAACAGACAGCTATTGCTATAGAGTCTACGTTGCATTCCCCTGCCTCAGCCTCCTGAGTACTGGCATTCGAGATATGCACCATATCACCCAGTTTCTTTTATCTTAATCAATGAAAGGATTTCTTAGTTTTTAAAAATCTCTTTGAAAAAGAGATTTTGAAAAGCATCTATTTGCTTTTTTGTTTTGTTCTCGTGTTTTCTTTGTAAGTGAAAGACCTGGATAAATCCAGATCGCCCTAGCAGGAAAAAAAAATAGAGCCAAAAATCTAAGCAGGGAGGGAAGAATCAGAAATGTAGGATTAGCCGGTTCAGTGACTCTGTTTCTGGAACTAGCTGAAGATAAAGTTAGATTGTAATCTTGAGAATAATCTTGAGAAACAGGGAGTGCCCCTTGTGATCATCACTGGTATTTTCGGAATTTTCTATGACACCCTCCCTACCCCTTGCAAGAAAGAGTCCCGGGGCTGGAGAGATGGCTCAGAGGTTAAGAGCATTGCCTGCTCTTCCAAAGGTCCTGAGTTCAATTCCCAGCAACCACATGGTGGCTTACAACCATCTGTAATGGGGTCTGGTGCCCTCTTCTGGCCTGCAGGTATACACACAGACAGATATTGTATACATAATAAATAAATAAATATTTTTTAAAAAAGAGTCACGCCACTGACCCCACAGCCATAAAAAGAAAATCCACGTTACTCACCTTCTATCAGTTAAAGACACTGCCCTGTAAGAGGAAGCCCAAACACTTATGGAATAGTTCATTTAGGAGAAATAAGCTTGACCCCTGTGACTGATAGACCACCAAGTTCCCCTTGACCACTGAGTCAGCCATTAAGAAAATAAATTTGTGTTTATTGTGAATAGTAAGACTAATAAACACCAGATCAAGCCAACTGGGTCAATCAGCAACTCCATTACCCTGAAAGGAGCAAAGCCGACAGCTGATCAGGTCTGTTAGAAAGAAGGCATGCATTTGACTCTTTCCTGCTTATAGTGGTTTAGGTATTGCTAAAAAAAAAAAAAAAAAAAAAAAAAAAAAAAAAAAAAAAAAAAAAAAAAAAGAAGAAGAAGAAGAAGAAGAAGAAGAAGAAGAAGAAGAAGAAGAAGAAAAGAAAAAAACCCAAAAAACCCAATTGAGATCATCTAAATTGAGTCCAGCTGGCTAATTATAAATACGTATTTTTCCTACTATGAAAATGAAATGATCGCAATTTAACAATGAGGGTAAATAGAGAAATTACTATTTAAAAACACTACCATTTCGCTGCATTCTTTCCCACATTTTAAATATTATGTTCCATTTTTTACACTTTTTGTCTACTGATCTCAACATATGAATAGTTACTATTTTAAATTATTTCACTTTTTAGTTTAAATACAAAATTTATAAATCTTATTCCCCATTTACAATCCTAGAGAATTCTGAATTTACCTATATAGTCTTTCTGGTGAATAGTGTGCATTCCAGACTTCTTTTTTAGTATCTCCTTCCATTTGAAGGCTATCTTTACTATTTCCTGCAGAACAGGTCTGGTGGTTCTACATTCTCACTGCTGTTGTTTGAGCACGCCTCTAGCACTCTTGAAGCTCTGAGGAACAGCTTTGCTCTGACTTTATGTTCTTTTAAAAACAGGTTTTACTTTGTTTTTGTTTTGACCACTAGGGCAGGAACCAAATGGTTCTTTAAAAACTTACTAGGGTGAGGTTTTTGATAATTTTTAAAGGTAGTCTATATACTTACAGATTTTTGTCAATTTAATAAAATAAAATGAATCTTTCTACTTCTGATTGATGATTTGCCTAATCTCTTTAACACAAAATTTTCTTTATCAGTTTTAAAATTCCCATATTTTAACAATTACTATGTTTCTTTAAAAACAGATCCATTTGCCTTTTTAAATGTCTCTCTATGTGTAGCCTACTCCCCCTCCTCCTTCTTTCTCTTCTTCTTCCCTTTCTTTCTTGTCCTCCCCCTCCTCCTTCCTCTCCTTCTCCCCTCCCTCAATTTTTTTTTCCAGACAGGATTTCACTGTGTAGTCTTGTCTCAGAACTCACTTGCTCTTTAGACCAGGGTGGCCTTGAACTCAGAGATCCTCCTACCAAGTGCTGGGATTAAGGGTGGGAGCCACCACTGCCCAGCTTCCTCTTCTTCTTTCTAAGACTTTTATCTTTATGAGTATGAATATTTGCATGCATGCATGTATACACAGTGTGTGTTCAGGCCTGGTGCCTGTGGAAGTCAGAACAGGGCATCAGATTCTCTGGAACTAATGTTAGTTATAGATAGTTTTTAATTGCCATGTGGGTGGTGATAATTGAACTCAGGTCATCTGCAAAGGCTGCAAATATTCTTACTGGGTCTTGCATCTGTCCTTATTCGTCTTATCTTAAAGAGTATTGTGTGTGTGACATTTAGAATGTGATAGATCAAATGCAATGTGGTATCTTGGGTTGCATTCTGGAGTATAAAAAGTATATTAGTTGAGAAACTGGTGAAAATCCAAGTAAGGTATGCAAGTTTATTTAATAGTAATATACCAGCGTCGTATCTTCTGAAACACATATGTGTGAAAACACCATAGTGAAATACATTACTCTGTGCATCAACTTTAAAAATTAATTAAGAATATACCTATTGATAAAGAAAACATGGCACATAAAAAATAGAATTTTATTTAACTGTAAGAAGAAGAAAACAGATGGAACTGAAAAATTATGTTAAATAAAAAGCAGACTTGGGAAGACAAATATGTTGTTTTTCTTATGTATAATATAGATAGATGATGGATGATAGATAGATAGATAGATAGATAGATAGATAGATAGATAGATAGACAGATAGATCCTATCAAAGTAGAAAGGAGACTATAAAAGGGAAGGGGGGGCCTAAAGAGAGAAGGGAGGAGGAAACAAGAGAGGTAATAGAATGTATATCTCATAAAAGTACAAGAGGAAATTTGAGATATAAAAAGGGGGCAGGAAGAGGAGGGATTGAGGAGGGTAGTAAGGGCAGCTAATCAGAATGAAATATATGTGTATATAAAGATATAGTAAAACCACTTGCTTTGTATATTAAAATGTTAATAAAAATAAAGAGCAATAAAACTATTAAATTTAGCCGAAGGACTTTAAAATTCTCTAAGAGAGTGGGAGGCGCTGGCTTTCCGTGAGGAAGTGACATAACATGATTTGCATTTTCAGAAGGTTTGAAATTCATACATGATGACTCATGCAGGAAAATAGAACTTTCTATAATTTAGCTTGACTAGCTTAAAATTTCTTACTTCCTCCTACTAGTAAAAATAACTTGAAGACATATTTTTAAGGGTACTAGTCATTCTGGAAAAAAAAAAAACTACTTCTCAATCCAGTTTCCCTTGGGATAAATATCTAGTGTTTATTTCCTCCCTTCCTTTTCTGTTCCTATCCCTTGGTATAATAGTTAATGTTTGATTGTCAGCTCGGCACCATCTAGAATCACCTATATGAGTCCAACCTCTGGGAATGTCTGGATTGGATCAAGTAAAGTGGAGTGGCATACCCTAAATACGGACAGCACCGTTCCAGGTACTGGGGTCCTGGACTGAATCAAAAGTGAAGCTGAACTGGGCATCAGCATCATTTCTCTATGCTTCCTGTGGATACAGTGTGATCTGGTGCCTCACAGGCCTGCTGTTCCATTTTCCCCATAATGATGGAATGTATCTGCAAACTTTGAACCAGAATAAATCCAGTTTTCCTTGATTTGCTTCTGTCAGGCATTTTGTCACAGCAAGGAGAAAAGTGGCCCTGATCACTTGTTCGCTGAGGACTAACTGCTGGGTGGTTTCTGCAGTGATCAGTGTTGGGGAGGAATGTATAATGTAGTTGTCTCCATAGCCATGGTCCTTAAACATATATTCCCATCTACTGAGGCATGATTTTTCATGCGTGGATTTAAGCATCATAGAGCAAAATCTTCAAGTACTAGCATATTTGTCACATTGTCTTTTTCAATAGGCATATTCTTAGTTATTTTTTTAAAGTGAGTACACAGAGGAATCCATCATCCTCCTCCTAAACAGACATCCCTGGAAAGATCAACAATTCCTAGAGACACAAGTACCTCCTGCACCAATGGGAAGAAGAGGTCAGTGATTGGTCCCCCACCTAAATTGTCCCAATCTCACGGCCCTAAACCCCAGAGAATATTCTGTGCCCTTCCTCCTCCTATCTAGCGCCTCAGGCAGCCAACCTGTAAGAGTCCTGCTGGCAGGCTGCTTCACAACCTCTGCCACCCATTGGACACCGTAACCTATGAGACCAACTCTGCCAAACACACTGGACCTATCATCCTCCCTTTGGCCAACTATCCCCTGCAAGATCAGCAGCCCCCTAGATGCAAAGCACCACCTACATCAATTGGAAGAAGATCAGCCTCTCCTCAAAAGAGCCCTCTCCAGAAACATCAGTAGATCCTGCTCCAGTAGGAAGAACAGACACAAGCAAAAC
The DNA here is from genome assembly GCF_903992535.2 of Arvicola amphibius. Classification (NCBI taxonomy): domain Eukaryota; kingdom Metazoa; phylum Chordata; class Mammalia; order Rodentia; family Cricetidae; genus Arvicola; species Arvicola amphibius. The sequence continues at coordinate 62,341,363 of NC_052058.2, forward strand.
CTATACCAATTTTAAGTATGGACTACATAGGCACAATCCACACCAGTTGGAAGAACCAACACCATAGGTACAAGTAAAGCCCACACCAGCTAGAAGAACCAGACAATAGTCTGGATCTAGACATCCAAACCTAGGATCTGTCCTTGTGCTGCATACAAGAAATGCACCTCAACCTCAAAGACATTAACTCAGAGTGAAAGGTTAGGATAAGATTTTCCAATCATATAAACCCAATAAACATGCTGGTGCAGCTATCCTAATATCTAGGAAAATAAACTTCAAATTAAAATTAAGCAAAAGAGACAAAGAAAGACATTTCAGGAAAAACTCATCAACATGAAGTCTCAATTCTGATTATCTATGCCCCAAATACAAGGGCACCCACATTTGTAAAGAAATGCTACTAAAGCTTAGATCACACATCAAACCCCACACACTGATAGTGAGCGACTTAAACACCCCACTCTCACCAGTGTACAGGTCTGTCAGACAGAAATTTAACAGAAATAAGGGAACTAAAAGATGTTATGACACAATTAGATTTAACGGACATCTATAGAACATTTCGCCCGAACACAAAAGAATATACCTTCTCAGCACCTCATGGAACCTACTCTAAAACTGACCACATATCCAATCACAAAGTAAATCTCAATAGCTACAAAAAAATGGAATGACCCCATGTATTTTATTGAATCACTATGGATTAAAGTTAGAATTCAACACAAACTACAGAAAGTCTAAAAACCCATGGAAACAGCAGTTATCATCTGAATTACCAATGGGGGAAGGAAGGAAGGAAGGAAGGAAATTAAAGACTTCCTAGTTTTCAGTGAAAATGAATGCACAACATACCCAAACCTATGGTTCACTTTGAAAACAGCACTAAGAGGAATGTTCATAGCACAAAGAGCCCACAAAAGAATTTGGAGAAATCTCACGCTAGTGACTCTAGAGCAAAAAGAAGCACATTCACTCGGGACTAGAAGGCAGGAAATAATCAAATTTAAGAGCTGAAATCAACAAAATAGAATAAAAAGAACAATACAAAGAACCAATGAAACAAAGAGTTGGTTCTTTGAGAAAATCAACAAAACTGCTAAACCCTTATCCAAACTAACCATAAGGCAGAGAGAGACTATCCAAATTAACAAAATCAAAAATGAAAAGGGGGACATAACAACAGACACTGAGGAAATCCATAGAATCATCAGGTCATACTTAAAAAACCTGTACTTCACAAAATTGGAAAAATATAAAAGAAATGGACACTTTTCTGGATAGGTACAACATACAAAAATTAAATCAAGACCAGATAAACATTTTAAATAGACCTGTTACCCCTAAGGAAATAGAAACAGTCATTAAAAGTCTCCCAACCAAAAAAGCCCAGGGCCAGATGGCTTCAGGGCTGAATTCTACCAGAATTTCAAAGGAGAGCTAATATCTATACTCCCCAAATTGTTCCACAGAATAGAAACAGAAGGAACATTACCAAACTTTTTTATGAGGCTACAGTTAGCCTGATACCCAAACCATACAAAGATGCAACAAAGAAAGAGAATTACAGACCAATCTCCCTCATGAACAATGATGCAAAAATACTAAATACAATACTGGTAAACCGAATCCAAGAACACATAAAAAAAATCACCCACTAAGGCCAAGTAGGCTTTATCCCAGAGATGCAGAGTTGGTTCAACATATGAAAATCTTTCAATTTAATCCACCATATAAATAAACTGAAAGAAAAAAAGTATGATCACCATAGTAGAAGCTGAAAAAGCCTTTGACAAAATCTAACACCCCTTCATGATAAAGGTCCTGGAGAGATCAGGGTTCTGGATTTGCTATTGCCATGTGATGTAAAGACCAGCTTTAAAAGTCTCTGTATGAGTCAGTTTCTGTCACTATAATAAAAGCCTGAAATAATTAGCTTAAAAAGATAAAGGACCTATTTGGCTTAATGATGTAGAGGCTCCAGTTCTTGGCATTCATGGGTGGGCCCATGCTTTTGGTTCTTTATTGTGGTTGAATATCAAGGAGAGAACACAAGGTAAAACAAACCTACTCAGATAGTAGTCAGGAAGCAAAGAGAGAGAGAATAAAGTCCTGTGGTCACCTTTCTGGTGGCCTAAGTACTCCCACCAACCCCCATCTCCTGGTGCCACACTAAGCATTTAACGCCTGGGCTATAGTTCAAGCCAAAATGTAATTGTACATTCTTGGTGATGATGGCCCCAGTTCAAAAAGCACCACATAATACTCCAACAATATTTACAGTATTCTAGGAAACTGTGTTTGTGGGGGAGGGAGGAGTATACCTGGGTTACTCAGAACCAACATGGCTGAGTCAGGCTGAGTGGTAGCTCTGTATTAAATGATAACATTTTGAGAGAACCCGTGTTTGGAGAAAATAGTCATCAAACAGCTTAACTTGACAATAAAACGCTTTGATGATTAGTATAAAAGGAGAAAGGTCTTATTTTGACCCATGATTTCAGAGGCTCCACCCAGTGGTGGAACAGTACCATCTAGCAGTAAAAGTCTTTAATTTTTATATGACTTAGACTGGAATTTTGCAGAATTTAAATCACCTAACAGTGATGTCTGTTTACAATGGAATTTACCCTTCCTGAAAACTGTATGCTTTTTTCCCCCATGTAGCATTTAAAATAGAGGGACTCAATAAGAAACCAGAAAAAATTAAGAGACTCTAGAGAAAATTCAGTGTCTTGAAATGGGCAAAGCACATGAACAGCCATTTGTTCCTGGAAAATATGTCAATACCACATAGCCTCATGAAAATATATTTAAAACCTTTAGCTATTAAAGATGTTGAATTAAATTTAATTTAATGAAAGCAACTAACATGTCTTAGTTTGGGTTGTGATTACTGTGATAAAACAGTATGACCAAAGCAATTTGGGGAGGAAAGGGTTTATCTGGTGTACACTTCCATATTGCTGTTCATCATTGAAGGAAGTCAGAACAGGAACTCAAACAGAGCAGGAACCTGGAGGCTGGAGCTGATGCAGTAGCCATGGAGGGGTGCTGCTTACTGACTTGCTCCTTCTTGCTTGCTCAGCTTGCTTTTTTGTAGAACCTAGGACTATCTGCCTGGGGATGGCACTACTCACTGGTGTAGGAGATCCTTCTGTTTACGTGTTGCTTTCAGAATCTCTGGTAAGCCACTGCCACATGGTGATACACAGATTAATGGAGATGGGTTAAACTAATATGTAAGAGTTAGCCAATAAGAATTTAGAGCTAATGGCCAAGCAGAGTTTTAATTAATACAGTTTCTGTGTGGTTATTTCGGGTGTAAGCTAACTGGCCAGGACAAACAAGTGGCCCCTTTCATTACAACAACTCACAATGGGTGGGGCCCTTGCTTATTGATGTCTAATTAAGGAAATGCCTTATAGGCTTGACTACAGCTTGATCTTATGGAGGCATTGTCTTAATTGATGTTTCCCTCCTCTCCTATGACTTTAGCTTGTGTCAAGTTAACATAAAACTATACAAACATATCCTGCATATCTGTCTGAGAAGCTATAATATTAAGTAGTGACAGCACCAACTGTTGGGAAGGGTGTAATAACCAAGTCCCTCATTCCCTGGTGGTAGGAATACATAAAATGGCAAATCACCTGGAAAATAGCTGATTTCATATCAAAATAAGCAAACAAGAAAGGTCATGTGCTGTCCGCTGAAGCCTAGCTATTCATACCCTTCTACTGTCTGATGGGTCTAAGCATCGCAAGGACAATTTCATGCTGTAAACATGGCACCTATTTCTGCACTGGCAGTGGTACTTGTTCCAGCATGATAAATACTCTCTCAGAATGGCATGTACAAAGCTTCTCACAGCCTGCTGTGTGTACACAGGCCTTCCTTGAGTTTGGTACACCCTTCCCTACCTTTTCCACACCACTTTACAATGTTTGCCCATTAATACATGCATCAAGCAAGCCCTTTGGCATGGCTGTTCTTAGGCTTCTTAGGATTCCCTGTGGAGGCTCCATGTTTCAGATTAATTACAAATATTACATTACTACATATTTCCCAGACTGGAGCAGGTGCAGCCCTAATTCTTATCACAGAAGGCAGAAAAGATCAAAATACATGGGACATCTTTCTTTATAATCTATTTTACAGCAAAATGGAAAAAGAAGCACAAGCGATTTCCAAGAAGCGCTTCCCCTTCCTACAGACATGGAAGGAAGAGACAGAAAGGGCAGGCAGAAGAAAATTTCCCCACCCTAAAAAAGAATCTCATAATGCCCTGCCATTTACACATGGGAGTACAATCTCCAGATGTGGCTTATTAGCTTCTCTGGTCCCCTAGATGGCTTCAGGCTATACCTTATACTAAGGCTACCAGCTACTTTGTCTATAAGGCTATTCTATGAGATGGGGATGCTGGATAGACTTTTGATTTGAAATTCATGCAGAGAGCACCCTGACAGTTTGTAAAACTTCATCTTCCTCTACATAGTATTCTCTGGGCTGGGTGTGTTACGCATTTACAGTGGCATGTTCTTGCTGATCAGGTGCCGATTAAACTGTGCCTTCTACCTAGTCACCTCCCATATATGCTATCTCCTGCACCATTCTGTAGGACTTCATGGAGTACAGGACCTTCTTTTTCCATGTAAAGTGTATGGTGTGTGGTTTGACCTTTATATATCCTTGTTTTGTATTCTTTAAAAAAAAAATATAGCCAGGCAGTGGTGGCGCACGCCTTTAATCCCAGCACTCGGGAGGCAGAGGCAGGCGGATCTCTGTGAGTTCGAGACCAGCCTGGTCTACAAGAGCTAGCTCCAGGACAGGCTCTAAAGCTGCAGAGAAACCCTGTCTCGAAAAACCAAAAAAAAAAAAATTATTTATTTATTATGTATACAATATTCTGTCTGTGTGTATGCCTGCATGCCAGAAGAGGGCTCCAGACCCCATTACAGATGGTTGTGAGCCACCATGTGGTTGCCGGGAATTGAACTCAGTACCTTTGGAAGAGGAGGCAATGCTCTTAACCTCTGAGCTATCTCTCCAGCCCCCTTGTTTTGTATTCTTAAATCTGCTCCTTACACAGGGTGTTTGACAAGTTCCACTGCTTTCTGAGTAATGTGTCCATTTTTTTTCCTGATTTTGAGACACAAAGTTGTCCTGAGATAAATGTGATTAGACATTTGGTGTGTTCTTACAAGTTCCAGACTTTGTTACAGAAAGAAGCAGGAGTCACACATTGGACTGTCTAATGTGGAAGAGATTCTTTCACTGACGTACTCTGGGGATAGTGGGTTTCATCCAGGGCTCTCCTTTCATTGCGGCTTCTGTAGGTGCAGGTAGAGGCCATAGACTATCCTGGGGGTTGCCCTATGGTTCATCATCCTCATCTGCAGGGTTGGTAGGGGACTGACAAACACGTTGGCTATTCTAATAGTGTGTGGCCCTGATTCTTAGTGTTTCTCACGCTGCTGATTTTCTGGATTAGACCGCAGGGTAAAATTAGATTGAGCTTGGCAATATAGATGAATTTGTGTTATTGATGAGATTCCCCAGCCTTATAGCCTCAGATTAAGTAGGTAGCCGTGGCTTTACTTCTGGAGGAAGATCCTCCACATGTGTCTCCCAGAGCTACATTCCCTATGATGTAAGATAACATGATGGTGGGTTTTTGTGGAAGCTTTGCCTTATTTATTATGTTAGCTCATATTTATACGGACGTGCCCCAGTGGTTTTCTCTAAGGTGTTTTCCTCATTGTATTTGAAGGTAAATAATTTCTTTTAGGTCCTCAAACTTCAGGTCATGAAGAAAGGAATGTCACATATGCTACCTAGCACTCATTACAGCTTTTTGAAGATTTTATTTTTTTCTCACAAGAGAAAGGTATCATAGTATAGAAGATGACACCAAGTCTCGCATGTTCATCACAAGGTCATTGCACTATGGTTCCTAAATAATTCTGGACAGAAAAAAGGAACTGCTATACAGGTGTCCAGATTGTGGCCATCAGTGATCCTGTTTTTAAAGCCAAAGCCAGACAGTTTTAGAGGGTCAACATCTAAAGACAAGTCTCTAGCTTTAGGTCGCTTTGGACAATACTTCCTGGAGCAAATAGTGCATAAGAGACTAGAAATTTTCCTTAGGACTCTTTCACTGCCTAGGAGACAATTGAATCCCACCCCTTCATTAGCAAAATTTGTGATCACATGTTCTCCATGTCTCAATGTCTGCAAATAGTTTAATGATGGAATTAATTAAATAACTATTTGAAATACTTAGTGTAGTTTATGATATCTAGTAAGCATTAAAATAAAATAAAATCATTAGCTTATTGAGCATGATGTTTAGAACAATGGTACATCCTAAGATTCGCAGTAATTCTTTTATTTCGTATGATTTTAAAAGAATAAATTGTTAATGTTTCAACATTAACTTTGATGTCTAACAGAGACACACTTACCTTGAATGAAACTTCAGAATTGATCTTATTACACGTCTTCAAAGGCCCTGGGTAGTGTATTCACATGAGCACTCTTTTTTTTTTTTTTAAATTTGTAAGAGTAAGCAATTTGAACACTACTGGATAAGATCACCACTATCTCATGCTGGTTTCACTTGTATATTTCCACTGCTCTTATTAGATGTTAGAATTGTAATCGTACTAACCTGGCACAGTAATGTAGTCCTATCAATCAAGCTATATAATCAGTTAAGGCAGGAGAATCCATGAATTAGAGCCCAGGCTGAGTAGCACAGTGAGTTCAAGGACAATTTGGACAGTAGAGAGGTCCTGTCTTGCCAGATACAGTGCTGCATACATATCATCCCAGCATTAGGTAATGGTGAAAACAGAAAGATTAGGAGTCTTTGCCTCCTGTACTGGGATTAAAGGTGTGTGGCCACGACACCGGCTTTTTTTTAAAAAATATATTGCTAGATTAAATTTCAGTTTTCTTTAGTCTCTGTCCTTTTAATCACTGTCATAAATAATGATTGTGCATTTGAAATTTTCTTATATTTCTTTTACTTTAACCTTCCCCTTCATGTCAATGTATTTTTCTTCTTGTGACTTTGTTTCATAAAGGCTCCATCATCTACTTTGCCCTGGAATGTAAGTAGTAAGTTCCTTCTTCTAAAAGAGAGCTTTATTTATTATAGTGCGGCTGCTGGCATTTTCATCAGAATATGTTTATTATATTCTGGTCTGCTGGGTTGTTATGAGGTCTTTTCTTAGTTTGCTGATTAACTAGAGCACAAAATGTTTTTGTTTTGGTGTAGTGTGAACTCTTGTACCCTCTTATGTGTTAATTTTGTACCTCTTCTCTTTTTACTTCTCAGTGGGTTTTTTTGTTTGTTTTGTTTGTTTTTAACCTGGGCATACTTAAGCAGCTAAGACTGGTTGCACCCTGTCTCCAAACACACTGTCTGATCTCTAGTTGCCTAAATCTAGAACAGGGTTGGGAAAATAGAATTCATGGAACCTAAGTGAATTTCTTCCTACAAAGACAGCAGAATGTGGTTTAATTCTTGCAGATGTACTCAAAAGAGATGGAAATGGAGTCCAGGATCGCATTGACTCTGAAACTGTCTCAATCTGAGGCTAAGGGGGAACCACAAGAACCTAAGACAAGATAGAGGACACTGATGGTTATGATTACAGTTGGAAAACAGTAGCTTAACTGACTGATTATTGTAGTTCCTGTGTCAAGAGCTGGAGATACACAATGAAGAAAAGTCAAGGGCTTTTCCCCGCTTTGGGGTCAGGGCTTTCTGTAATGTATTTAATCAGATTGTGGAAAATGTGATTTACAGTCCATAAACATTTCCTCATCCACTTTGACTGACACTGTCACTAAACTGCAGCTCACTTCTGACTTGCCATGTGTTCTCATGGGTAGCTTACAGCATTGTCTGAAGTGTTTGTCTTTCTTTCCTTTCTGTGTGGCTGTGAAGTTTTAGTGGTGAGTTGAGTGTGAAGAGTGACAGCAGACAAGACTGGTATGTTGTCATACAAACATCCTGGGACTGGAGCCTTGCCTCGGCTCTGTGGTAAAGAACACTGGCTGCTCCTCCAGAGGACCTGGGTTTGATACCCAGAACCCGCAAGGCAACTCATAATAACTGCCTGTAACTCCAGATTTAGGGGCTCTGACACTCTCTTCTGGCCTCTGTAGCCAACAGGCATGCATGTGGTGTGTATACATATATGGAGGTAAAACATTCATGTACATAAAACTCCTGAGGTTTGTAGAATAGTTAATATAAAGTCATATATTAAATTTTTATTTAAACTTGTTCTTGTTTAGTGTCCAAAGTTGAGAAAAGACAAGAAGTTTAAAAAAATTCAATACATTGAATCAATAAAAAGTGTTTTATAGACACACAGATTTAGTTAATCTTTAGGTAAGACAATGTTCTATAATAAATTCCAGGCATGTAAAGCTGCGTTAATGTGTAAACTGAAGGGAAAGATTAGCAGTTGTCACCGGGGTTGAGGGGTTCTCACATAGTATTCAGCTGGATGACTAGCTAGGTCTTAAAGCCAATAGAAGACTAGTCCACGCGCTGCAGGCATCAGAAATAGCAGCATGACCAGTAAGTACTGGCAACGGAGGTGGTAAAAGGCTGTCATGAGTTGTTGATGGAAATTTGGAGCAAAGAACATTCATAATTTTATCTTTTCCTGTTGCCCAATTACTTAAGGAAAAAAACTGGCTTGCAGTTGTGGAGGAGACCATGGTATGGCTGTATTATCACAGCGAAGACATGTTTTAGTTAGGAGAACATTTGTGGGAAGTTTTGAAACTATAAGACAGTCTGTCTCTCTCTTGTGTAATCCCCTTGAGGACTCCTAGGTCCCTGTGGTTCCCCTTTGTCCCCAAGTCAAAACAGTTTTGAGTCATTGGGATCCTATACTCCATTCCTGTCCTCTTGAGAGTCCAGTTACAGGGATTAAGTCTGTTGTCTTTGTGTGAAGAATTTAACTTGGGGCCCATGAATTCTATTTTTGTCCACCCAGTTGTAGTTTTACCCAACTAGCTTGCTTTTGTTTTTAATCCCCTGAGCCTTTCTAATTTTTTCCGAGAGCCACACCCCTAGCTTCTCATTGTTTAAGTCCTCTTACAAATCCATTCGTAGTGTGCTTTCTTCACTTGCAGAATGAATTATATCCTCCCGTTTTTTAACAGTTTGATCCCCTTTCCCACTCATCCTTTTCTTTTGTTACCGTTGCCATATGTTTAGGACTCAAGCATCTGTCTTCAGCAGAGAAGGTGGGGTATAAAGGCTGCTATTCTGCTTTCTAATAAGTAGAAAATGCACATAGTGACACTTTGGAAGATATTTGCCAGCTTTATTTATGAGTCGAGTGTGTCCTTCAAGGCTAGGATTAAAGTCTGTTTCCTTCCCTTTCCATCAAGGATGTCTGGCAGATTGTCTTGGAACGAGTTATATATGTCTGACTTATTAATCTTTCACAAAGCCCCACTGGCTTTTCACTCACTGGACCGCTAATGAAACAAGGAGCATGTTTGGTTTTTTCAGGTACTGAAGTTAAGCTGACCCAGCTATCAATTTTTAAGTTATGCCTTCATTTTCCTTTCTAAATGTAAGGCCTCTCAATGACATTCTTCATGCTCTCGGCCTCATAGCTGTCCTTCACAAGTTCAGAAAGATTCTATGATAAGGCAAGACCTGCCTTAAATATCCCTGGGTCTGTGCTGCAGGGGCATGCTGATCTAAAAATCCAGCTGTGTTTAATGTGTGACTCACTTATCTCTTAATTTTCATGAACTTTGAATCCAAGTGCACAGGTAGAAGAAACTTTGTTTGATCACTGTTGAACCTTTATACAGGCTTCCTCTTCCACGTAGCTGTAGACGAGAGGGAAAGCAATGCTTCGTCTGAGATCTTTTACTTCTCCGCTTACAGCCTCTTCATTCAGAGGCTAGGTGGTAGGAATAACCAGAGCTAATGGTTTAAAATCCTACAAATGAGGCCTGATAAGAGGGTATGCATGCCTTTTTCTATATATTTCTTTTTTCTTTTCTTTCTTTCTTTTTTTTTTTTTTTTTTTTTTTTTTTTTTTTTTTGGTTTTTCGAGACAGGGTTTCTCTGTAGCTTTTTTTAGAGCCTGTCCTGGAACTAGCTCTTGTAGACCAGGCTGGCCTCGAACTCACAGAGATCCGCCTGCCTCTGCCTCCCGAGTGCTGGGATTAAAGGCGTGCGCCACCACCGCCCGGCCTATATATTTCTAATCTCTTGTCTGCACATTTTTTTCGAAATTGGCTAAGGAAGTATAATTTCACATTATATTGAAAATTTCCAGTTTTGACACTTTGTTCTCCTAGTAAGCCAAACTCAGAGCCTGCCTGTGTGTTTCTTTTTCCTTTCCACAAGCTGAATTTACTTAAGTGGTTTACTGGATGAATTTAGGAGAATCATGAAGCACTCTAACTTTCTGTGCATGTGGGGTGTGTGTGTGTGTGTGTGTGTGTGTGTGTGTGTGTGTGTGTGGTATTGGGGATTACATCCAGAGCCTCAAGCATACTAGGAAATGCTCTACCACTGAGCTATCCATAGCCCACAGGTTATTCCTTGTTCTTTCTAGCCCCTATGATGAGACTTCAGGCATATTCCAAGGCTTCTTTTGTGTCCCATTAAATAAAAAAGACAATATAGACATAAATCAAAAGTCCAAAATTTTATTCAGTTTAATTTTTTCCCCTTAGGCTTGGGAGAGTTGAGAGGTGAAGTATGGAGGGTCTCTGCAGATGTGGCATTTCCCAGCTTATTTCATTTTCCACTGAATAGCTGATGCTGCAGGCCCTTTAATATTAACTCAGAAGAGGGAAGGAACTAAAAGAAAACCCCATCTGGACTATGTTGCTGTCAGCAAGTGATGGTGCTGTATAACTATGGAAGACTCGAAGGCTTGGTGTTAGAGTCCTTCTGTGGAGGGACTGTCTCCCTGAGAACCTGACCTGAAGTTTCTGACTGAGTCATGTTGCTTCCATGTGGCACCCTTCTAGTTTACTTGGCTATCTATACCCTTCGACCTCTGGGAACTGAGGGTGCCTCATTTGTGGCAGGAGCTTTCACTGTAACCAATCACCAAAGGACCAACTTACTTATCACCCTTCACCTTTCCACAGGGCTAGTGTCTGATCCCAGGAAAAGAGACCTTGCTTTCAACATATGTTAAATTCACTACTGATATTCCCCTTTCTTCTCTAGGCAGATCAAACTATACTTTCCTTGCTTTGTTATGTTGTCAGAGACTGTTTGTTTGTTCCTGGCCACTCCAACCTGAAGTTATCACACAGAAACTATATTATTTGCAATACTGTTTGGCCAATAGCTTAAGTGTATTTCTGGCTAACTCTTATATCTTAAATGATATCTTAAATGAACCCATTTCTATTAATCTGTGTATCGCAATGTGGCTGTGCTTTACCAGCAAGGTTCCGGCATGTCTGTCTCTGGTGGTGACTACATGGATTCTCTCTGACTCCACCTACTCTCTCTACATATCTCTTTCAGCCTGTCTTTACTTTGTTAAGCCATTGGCCAAAATCAGCTTATTTATTAACCAATGGCAATAAAACATATTCACAACATATATCACCTCCCACATCATTGTTACTCAGTGATGGCTAACTCTGTGCCCCACAAAGTCTGGAGAATACACACCAGCTTTTAAGAGTTCTTCTGCAACCCCCTTCAATGGGCTTGAGGTAAGAGGGAAGCTCCCCTTCTGTCAGGCCCAGACTTGATAGGTTCATACATCCCAGAGTAGTGGTATGTGGATTAGAAATGTTAGGCAGAAAATAAAAATGAGATACAAAAGAAAAGACAGAGTCACAAGACAGAGTTGGGAGGGCAATCCAATGAATACTGAAATTGCTTGTGTTTATTTCTCATGATCTTTAAATACCTGAATCCAAAAGCATGGGAAGAAAGCAATAATTCTTTATCATGATACAAACAAGGAACAAACAAAGTAAATAACATCTTAATACCCAAAATACCAAGTAACCGCACCCTAGGACAAGACATCCTATTACTAGTACCTTAAGTCAAACCTCCTGGAACAGATCCACATCTGTGGGCTCTGACACCCTCCCAAATCAAGGGTTAGAGAATGAACTTAGAACACTGTAATAAAAATGCAAATTCCTTCACTTCAGTGTATATTCTTGACCATGTCTTAGGAATGACTGGGGAGCTGAGTTTACAATCATCTACAGTTGTCCATTAGAAAGAAAGCATCAATAGGGAAAGAGCTTTTGTCTGCAGAGGCAACTGCTTTGCTATGTATGTGTGTATTACATGTGGCTTTGGAAGAGTCCCTGACACATAGGAGGCACTCCAGTGTGTATTAGCCATGAACACGAATGAAAGAATAGTATAGTCCTTTGTTTTAGTGTGTGTCTGTGACCTCTGTGATATGTTCTAAGACTTTAGGGTGTTTGTTGAACCCCCCCCCAAAAAAAACCCCACCTCTCCTAAATAAACAAACTGTAAAAGTGTATGTGAGCCTTACTTTAGACATGTGTACCTTGTGGGTGCTGTGCTTCAGGAAGCCAGAAGATGGCACTGGATCCCCTGAAACTGGAGTTATAGATGGTTGTTAACTGCCACATGGGTTCTGAGATCTGAATCAGGAACCTCTGGAAGAACAGTAATTACTCTCAATCACTGAGCCTCTTGACAGGACCCAGATATTACTTTCTAATGAACTTATTCTTAAATTATCTATGAAAAGAGAATAGATACAAAATTTGTAGATGATTTTCATGGATGGTGTTGCAAAACATATGATTTTTTCTTTCAGAAAACAAGGCTATAAATCCAAAGCCAGAGTTTAGCTAAATTTAGGCAGCACCAAATAAATATGAAGTCTGTGACTTGTTCCACCCATCTGAAGATTATAAATTTTAGCTAAAACTTTAACAATCTATGAAAGTTTTGCAAAAGTTGGTGCCTTGGGGCCACCATCAGTAGTGTTCCTCTCTTGAATTTCCCTGATCTATGTCTATACTTTAACAGTGACACTTTTGAAATTTGTTCCACCACGGATCATGTTGGAAATCAAGGTTATCAATCAAGATACACGTTGGAGAGTCTCAACATTATTAGCAAAGATGATTCACTAGGGTTGTCACTGGAAAAATCTCCCTAAAATCAAGTTGACAAGTGGCTCTATTTGAAAATAGGAGGGATTTCACAAGTAAATTACTTACTTATGCAAGAATCACGAATGGAGACACGGTATGGCAAATGATTTTCTTGCCATGAAATGACTTTGATTGATTGGCAGTGGTGTCTGGAAAACAAGAATGAGAAGGATTTTGAGACTAAATCTAGTTCCTGTGCTAAACAGTTGATCAGATATAACCCATGGTGCTGGCAGACAGCACATGTGAATACTTAGCATGCTCAGTTATAGCTAGATAATGTGAAATGCCAGAGACTGTTCAACTTGCTGATTATAAAAGAATATGGTTAAAGATGGTAAAAGTAGTTTTACCCTTTTCTCATGTCTGAAATCTTAAGATACTAGAAAATGTAGTCTAAGAATTGCTCTGTTTTATATAAATATAATGTTAGAGAGAGAGTGAACAAATATCAAGTTTTTCAAAATACACAGCTTTGAAGGACTTCGACACATCTTTGCTGTGAGACTGGGATCTTATCATATAGTCCAGGGTGGCCTTGAACTTGCACTCTTCCTCCTTCAGCTTCTTGAGTATTGGAGATTGCAGGTGTTTGCTACCATAGCCAGCTCAAATAATACTCTTAACTAGAATTACAAAGTCATGAAAAATAGTGAGACTTAGGAAGAAACTAAACTTTATTCTATTTTTATAGAATCGCAGTGGAGGCAAGATGAATGAAAGGATTTGAAAACATAGCCACCATTTCATGAGGAAGGGGGTTGCTATGGCCTGATAAAGGAGTGAAAGCAAGTGATATTTCACCTTTTATCTGCTGGTCATTGAGCTGAATTAGCAAATGACTTGGCTATATAAATAGTATCCTATTTGCATGGAACATAGCATACTACAACCTAGAAGTGCTTTGTAGAATACCCAGGTGGGTGTTTTCTTAGATAACAAACCATTGGTTGTAGAAATTGCTTGTTATTTCCATGCACTTTGGAACCTTTTCAGCAATTTAAAGTCCCAGAAATAATTATTTAGAAATGCCTAAGGCTAGAGCTTACATGCAGCAAGTAATAAGACTGCCAATGGGTATACATCAGAAGTTAGTAGTACTAAGCCAGAGTTTAGAATTTCAAATAAACACAGCCGTGGTATCTATAAAATTTCACATAGTAAACCAAGAAAACCTGAAGAAATACCAGTCTTAAACTAATTTAAGAGAATATAAAGAGATTTAAATAATGAACTGGAATCATGCAGAAAATAAAAACTATTTCAATATTATAAGTAACAGAAAAAAGCAATGGGGTTTATAGAAGACAACTTTGAGGAAAAAAATGAAAAATAGGATAGAATGTTAAAGTTAGTGAAAAATAGAGTTAAAATTGCTAAGAAAAACAATATGTATATAAGGCAAGTCTGAGTTGATCAGAGTCCAACCATGAGGCAGAAGGTATACAGTAGTTGGATCTAGGCAAGTTTAAAGGTTTTGTCTATAGTAACTGGTTAAACTCATCATGGATTGGGTGGCATACTAATTTTCTAGCTCTGCTACATTATAAAGTGCTACAAATTGGAATATTTGCATAAATTAATTTTTTTTTTACAATTCTGCAAACTATAAGTCCAAGACCTGAGTGTTGGCAGGACTTCCTTCTTCTAAGGGTTTTCTCCTTGGTTTCTACCTGTCTGTGTTCCCTCTGGTGTTTTTATACCATTTTCTTTCTGTTCTTCATATGGCTTTCCATCTATCTGTGTTTATGTTCCAATTTATTCTTTTAAAATGGAGAAACTATATTAATGACTTTGTTTAATTTTTTAAAGATCCTAGTTTTCCCAAATAGTCACATTCTAAAGTACTTAGGGTTTGTATTTCAGTTCAAATGGTGAATTGAGAGAGGACAAAATTCAGCAATCGATAGCTGTAGGGAATAAAAGGACTCAAACTATGCAAATAGTAGTTTAAACAGATAACCACTCCTAAATATAAGGTAGATTTGTTGTAGGGGTTTCTGTACTGCTTGGTTCCCACAATTGTTAAGTCCTAAAGAAATCACACAGAGGTCTACATTAGTTATAAACTGATTGGACCGTTAGCTCAGGCTTCTTATTAACTCTTATAACTTATATTAGTCCATTATTCTTGTCTGTGTTAGCCACATGGCTCAGTACCTTTTTCAGCGAGGCAGTCACATCTTGCTTCTTCTGTGGCAGGGTCAGGACTACAGGGAAATGGGCTTCCTCCTTCCCAGAATTCTCCTGTTCTCATTGACCTGCCTCTACTTCCTGTCTGGTAGTCCCACCTATCCTTCCTGCCTGGCTACTGGCCAATCAGCATTTATTTAAAATATAAATTGACAGAATACAGACCATTCTCCCACATAGATGACTGAAAGACATAGGTTACCAAGTTCTGGGAAAGCTCCCTTCTCTTTTGCTATAGCTAGGGTGCTGAATATCCACTCAAAGCCCATGTAAATGAAGAGTTGATCCCTGCAGTGGTGCTATGTAGACTTCTGGTGGACCCCCAAGATGCACTCGGTGAGTGGTCCTCAAATTGTTTGGGCCTAGCCCTGGAAGGGAATTCAATGACCTTGATAACTAAGTCTTCCTTTTTCTTTCTGATTTCAGACATGAGTGTTTGGTCTAGTAAGTGTCCTGGATAGTATCCCAATCAACAGATAGACTTGATCTTGGACTTAAGCCTTCAGAACCACGAATCAATATAAAATCCTTTGTTATTTCATAAGTAGCCTGTGTCCAATATTTCATTCCAATGTCACAAACCTGACACACATACCTTTCCTCATGTCTGTAATTTAGACATTCTGAAAAGGCTGCATGTGGCTTACTGGAAGGCAAAAGTTGCTAAGACCATAAAGCAGTCTGTCTAGGAGGAGATGCCGAGCTAGACAAGAACACTCTAGGGAGGTGTTTCTTAGTAAGATTCAATGTTTCTAGTACAAGAAAGATTCTCTGTACTCTGGCTACCAAAAACCTAGTGCTACAGAATTCATGTGTGCTATTGGGTCAGGATACTGCAGAATCTGCATGTGTGACAAAGTCCACCTAGAGAAGCAGAGAAAGAGAAATTCTTTCTCCTTTAGTGTCTCTCCAGTGCCCTCCATTGACATTATGCCAGTTGACAACAGAGAAGTATGTATACAGTTTAACTTCTTTGTCACAGAACATGCGATGGAGGTGGATTTTGTTTGTAAAGGCAGTAAGTTAATAGCACAGGAGCTAGTTATGACATATTTGCTACTAGTGCTACTGAACGTGTAACAACAAATGGAACATAAATTGTGAAGGAATGCTCAGTACCATAGACCCTAGAAGGGTTGTCTTTCAAAATCATTGGCTTCCATTCACATACACATGTGCATGCTTCTTGAGAGATACTATTCCTGGGGAGATGTGAATAAATGTCTACTCACCCAAGATAAAGAACTGATGACAGACCAAAGTATGGATATCATTAAATTCCAACTTGATGAATCAACAAGTCTTATTATTGGGGTTACTTGCAGAAATGTGGGTGAGGGTTTACTTACAAAAGAAGAAATAACTCAAAGATAGCAGCATTATTAAAGTTTACCATAGCAAGAAGGACAGTTCATAAAAACTGGCAACCTGGAGTACAGGACACAGCCTACAAGCAGTTCAACAGGTTGACAGGTGTCCTTTCCAGGTGGCTCTGTTGGTCTGTGCCTTTCTGGGGAACTTGGCTGGTCTGAGAGTTTTTTGTGCAACTTGGCTGGTCTCTGCTTCTCTCAGGCAGCCGGACTTGTCCGAGAGTGACTCTCAGCAGTCTTTACTATTATATTCTCTTGAGTAGAGAGAGTTCTATTGTATCTGGTCAGTTTCAGGGAGTTCCTGGAGCTATTTTGAAATGTTTCCTTCCAGTCTTAAAAATCTTTCAGTATGGGTGGAATATTTTACTCACTTTTAGAATATCCTGTTATTTTGCTTCCCTTTGCACGTTCTATGTCTTAAGAAGTTTTTCTCCAAAATGGAAAATTTTGATCTTGGAAGAAATTGCTATCCGACAGTGCTTTCCCACCCACATATGTGCACAGCAGACTAACAAGTACATACAGCACACATACAGAGCACACTACAAACACAACAAATCACATACGAGTAAGAAACAAGAAATACCAAGTTCAGGGGTTGACACCTGACACCTCTCAGAGTTGACACCTCTCAATCCTCCAGAAATAATTCCAGTACTATTTCGACTGCTAGAGTTCACAAGGAATAAAAGCTTTCAAATACTCTCTATGATGCCAGAAAGCAACTGTCCTAAAGAATATTAAATGTAGTTTGGAACATGAAAAAATAAGCATAAATAATTCATGAAAAGTATGCAAATTTTAAAATTACCAGTTTAGGTATAAGTAAGACTTTCTAAATAAGATTTCAAAAATACCAAAGAAGAAAGAAAACATACATGTAAAAAACTGTATTTTAATGGAAAGAAACATAAAGTAATATACTCTAAGCAAATTTAAATAAAAACTAAAAAATTGCAAATACATATATTTCTATGCCATATTCAGTTAACACAGAAAAAGAAATTAATAAAAGGACATGCCACAAAGTGAAAATTAACCAGTAGTATAAATAGGTTCTTTTCAGACAAAAATAGTTTAACTGGATTATATATATATGACCTAATGTTCACTTTTATTCAAAATTTAAAAATGTATATGATAGCAAAGGAAACATACAAAGGAGAGATCATTTATCACACATATGATTGTTGCATAGGATTAAGATGTTAGATAATACAATATTGTTAATGGGGATATGGGAAAATGCAGATTTTCATCCCCAGCTTGTATGACTTATTCTTGATTATCCTGTAGAAAGCAGTCTAACAAATCTACCAAACTAGCCATACAAAAAGCTGCTCATCTAGGAATTCCAATTTCAAAAATTCAGTTAGCATACATCTACAAAATTGAAGATAAGTATACACAAAAAAATCACACCATCATTTGGTATGGGAATTTAGACAACCAAAATGTTCAGGATTAGGGAAACAAGCACATCTTTTAAAAATAAAGTAGACATATTATCCAAAACACAGAGAAATCGTATTTCTCCATTTGTAAAGCAAAGGAACCAGACAAATAGCTTTAAAACATGTGTGTGTGTGTGTGTGTGTGTGTGTGCGCGCGCGCGCACACGCACGCGCGTGCATGTGGGCATGCGCATGTGTGCATGTGTGCATGTGTGCATAGAACTTCTGAAATAACAGGGGGAAAATACAGAGAGATGTAATTGAGCTGCTAAGGATCTGGAGTATGGAAGAGGTCCCTGTTCTGTCCTAGTTGAAGTTTTTTTCTCTCCTGTCATGTGCTGTTTATTTTTATTTTAAAATAGAAATAGTAAATTGCTTTTAATAATATTGATCATTTTCAGGTGTCCAGGAGAGGAATCATCATGCTGACCTTTTCCAGAATGACTTTGTTCTCTAAATAAAGCACTTCATAAAGTATCTCAAAGATGCTGATGTCTTTGTGGTTGTGATCAAGCCTTTTTGGTTCATGTTCCAGTTGAGTAAGCATTTATAGTGGTAAGAAATAGATTCTGGGGTCTACAAGGTTTTACCCTAATTTTACCCAATTTTACCCTAATCTTGTGTTGACTGAGGTTTTCTGCAGTCATTAAGTCCCAAAGAAATCACACAGAGGTCTACATTAGTTACAAAACTGATTGTCCAATATCTCTGGCTTCTTATTAACTCTTACAACTTACATTAGCCATGTGGCTTGGTACCTTATTCAGCGAGGCAGTAACATCTTGCTTCATCTGTGGCTGGTACAGGACTGCCAAATTTGCTTCCTTCTTTCTAGAATTCTCCTGTTTCCATTGACCCACCTCTACTTCCTGTCTGGTTGTCCCACCTATACTTCCTGCCTGGCTACTGGCCAATCAGCATTTATTTAAAATATAATTGACAGAATACAGACCATTGTCCCACAGCAATCTTGTTTTTCTCTCAGTCTTGCATAATAAGTTCACCTTTGAAATATTTTTTCCAGAGAGAAAATTTTCCAGATAAGGAGTAGAGGGAGTTGATTCAAGTACACATGAAAATAGAGAAAAGGGTGAAGTCAGTCTTTATCTGGCTGTTTTGCTCTTAGGAGACTCCTGCTGTGGGTCATGTTTTTATGTAAAAACTATCTTACATTTCAAAACCCTCACTTAGAAATATAGAAATATACCAAATACACAGGTAATTGGTAAGTCTAAGCACTTATACTCTTGCTCCATTTCTAGAAGTTTTATGGTAAAATGTTTGGAAAGTTCTAATCGTTAGTAGGTGAGTTTTAACAGTATGCAGTGACTCTGATGCAGACTTATCTCTTTACCCTCTATATTCTTTTTCTTAAAAGCTAAATTCTTATATTCCATGTCTTCAGAATAATTTTATAATTATTACTTTATGAAAATTACTTAGAAAAAAAGGAATTTCAAATACTGATAAAATAATATTGGCTTATATATTACCTGTGTGAGTTTAGGCTTAGCATTGTTCTTTTGAGGAATGATTCTCACTTTCTCTATAATCTCATTTTATTTCAGTCTTAATGACTGAATCTATTATCTGACATGTAGGTTATATAGAAACACTCCCAACTTTTGTTTATATGGGCATGTCTTAATTTTCTACAGATTTTTATTTTAATTACAATATAATTAAATCGTCCCTCCTTTCCTTTACTCTCTCCAACCCTTTCCATATTCCCTCAGCCCAATTCTCACTTGCCACCCATTCCCTCTCTAATTTTTGTCCTCTCTTACTTTGATTATTATTCACACACACACACACACACACACACACACACACACACATACACGCTGTATAAATACAACCTGATGAGTCTGAAAAAAGAACTGTTATTCTTATATATTAGATTATTTGCTATAAAATAATATAATAAAATTTCAAAGATAAATTGTGTTCTAAGAACAAACTATCTGTGTTCTTTGGTGAAAAAGAATTCAATAACATCATTCTTTATGCATTCATAAAATATATTACCTACTTATTTTTAGTCATTGAACTATCAAAAATAATAAGCTTAAGGCATCCTAGTAAATGAAGCTTTAAAACTTCTGCTTGAAATTGTAATTTAAGGGTTAAAGATTTAATGAATTCATGTTTTGTAAGAGAATAAGTTTTAAAATGAATCAGACAGAGATGCTACGTAGTATTAAAATAATAAATGGATAGTTTTAAACATTTTAAAATTACTTTTGGCATTTTGTGTTTAATTTTTAGAAAATACAACTTGGCATGAATCTCTTTCAGATAATTGCATTTGAAATTACAGAAAATATTCCATATGTAGCAAATGCAGTATCAAGATGGCCCCATGACACAAACATCTTGAGACAAATTGTAGCATTAGTCATCCTTAAACATCAAAAAAAGAGTCTATTTCCAGATATAATTACATTTACTGGTTTGGAAACCATTTTCTCCTTATATTAAAGAATATTACTTTTACTAAAAGTCTCTTTGGGTCTGGTGACATTTTACTGATTGAGTTTGAAAGCAAAGAACAAAGAGATGTTCCTTCTTATATGCTGCATATGTGGGTTTTAAAGTTAGGAAGATCTGGATCTAATTTTCAAGTCTGCTAGTAAACTGATGATGTGAGCGTGGAAAAGATGTTCAGCTGCCCTGGAATGGGGACACTGACTTCAAATGGCAATGTGAACAGTAATGACAATGTGTCTTGGTTACTTATCACTGTATCTGATCCATAATGTGCTCAGTGAAAGACAAATTTCCTTACCTGTGCCTATATCTGAAGCATACTCCCTACTTTCTTCTTAGGTAGATTCAGGGTTACATTTAGTCATTTGGAGTAGAATTTTGTTTGGAGTAAGAGATAAGGATCTAGTTTCTTTTACACATAGCTATTTAGTTTTCTGAGCAAATTTGTTGAACATACCGTCTTTTCTCCAATTTATATATTTAGCTTTTTTGTCAAAAATCTGGTGGCTCTAGGAATGTGGAATTATATATGGAACTTTAATTCTATCCAGTTGACCACTGTGTCCATTTTTGTGCCAGAACTATGCTGTTTGTATTGCTATGGCTCAGTAGTATAATTTAATATCAGGGATGATGCTTCATCTAGTGACATTTTCATTGCTTAGTATTGTTTGGCTATCCTGGGTCTTTTATGTTTCCATATGAATTTTAAGATTTTTTCAATTTCTGTGAAGAATTGCATTGGAATTTTTATAGAGATTGAAGTGCATCTGTAGGTTGTTCTTGATAGAATGGCCATTTCTGAAGTATTAAACCCACCAATCTGGGTTTATTTATTTGAGTTATTAATAAGTGGAGTACAATGGACACCTAAACTATACAAGCTGTCACCATTGCTCTTAGTTACCCCCCAAAACTTGATGAGAAGATCATACTGTTAAAGACACCACAGATTTGAGTCATAAGACAATTGAGAAATCAAGTTCATATTGATTTGGAATCTTCTTTCTCACTGGCTGCTTTACAGTGTTGGAAGTTTCTGTACATGGTTTTTTGAGAAAAAGTAATCAAAAGTCTTCTCAAGCTATGACCCTTTGAGATAAAATAATGTCTGGCCTGGCAAGATATGTCCATAGGTGCAATGGTGGCAAAAAATGTTTTGGGAGTAACCAACTGCATTCTGACTGTATTTAAGGTCTGTTCTGCAAATTGGAACTCATGCCTGATACCATTAACTTGGCCAAGAACCTGTGGCTTGGTAGATCCTTAGGTCTTAGGAGAGAACCTACCATACTATTTGGCCAATTATTATAATTATCTTATACCTATAAATAAGTATATTTCTCAACCCTCATCAGAGAATCTTGTTTTTGCCATAAACATTAATTAATACAAATGTACACAACTAGCCAAAGTGCAGGGAATAAGAGACTTTCTCGGGCCTAAGTGGGACATCTGAATCACTCCCCTTCTTCCAGGGATCATGGCGCATCCTAGAAGAGGAGGCTGATAAAGAACCAGCGGTAGTTGAAGGCTGCTGTGAATCAGTGTTTCTGCTTGACAAGGTTATTGCACATAAGAACTCCCAGTGGTTGCTACTGCATGAGCAAGACTACATAGCCAAAATGTCAGTATTAATGTGTGAGGTACCCATGAAGTCACACTGTTAGCTAAAGAGCTATTGACAATTAATGGCTGCTAGGGAAGACTCATTTTTTTTTTCAGGTGCCTGTGCTATAGTAGATGACCCAATGCCCATTCACTTACTGGCTACACTGAATGGACTCAAAAGGTTTAAAAATGAACACATAGTCTATTTTCTAATAGATTGTATTACTGTATTCCATCTGTACATGTTTATGAATAAATAATATGGTATGTGACTTTCAGTACTTCATTTCTTTAACTTAACGTATTTTCAAATTTCCTGTGTGTCATAGCATATATTAGTAATTCATTCCATTTTATGGATGAATAATATTCAATTATATAGCTTTACCATATTTTTATTTTTAAATATTATCTTAATTATATGTGTATGTGTATGTTTGTGTAGGGGGGTTTATGTCCATGTGATTGCAGGTGCCTACAGTATCCAGGGGTGCTTGTTCCCTCTGGAGCTGGAGTTACCACTTGTAAGCAACCCAAAAATTAGTTCTGAGAACTGATCTCAGACCCACTGAAAGAGTGGTAGATACTTTTAATCATTGAACCTTCTCTCCTACTCTTACCATATTTTATTTATCCATTCATGGATATTTAGATTATTTCCACATTTATTGACTAGTATTAGTTGTGTTTCCTGAACATTCATGTGCCGTTACATCCAGTTCATTGTACTACAAAGAAGGAGAGAGACAACTTTTATGGGCTCCAAAAACTTTACTAAACCACCACATAAATGATCGATCAGGGTTACAAGACAAGGATTCAGTAGACTTGTTTCTTCTGACAATTGCGAGCAGGGACAGAAGTGGGGTTTATAAGCACAAAAATCACAAGCATTTGTTGCCAACTTACAGTTACATTTTTCATCAATCAGGAGTCAAAGATTGGGACTTTTCTTGTGTGTTCCATCATTGTCAACTGACAGTATGTAAGTCCTTCAGTGCAACCAATCAGATTCACTTGTTCTTTCTGTTGTTAGGCACAGTCATAATATCTTAGAGAACTAAGGGATGTAACAGACTGTTAATATTGTCTAAGGAGGGGACTGATCAGCCGTTGGAAAGTTCTCAGCTTCCCCGGGGCTTGAGAACCTGAACTTTACTTCATCCTACAGGTAAAATGTAGTCTGAAGTCAAAATGGCAGTACTTAGAATAAGGTGTTTTTGCCTGCTCCCTTCAATACAGAGTTCTTGTCTGTAGACAGAATGCATAGGGGAAATAGAAGTTTATCATCAACATCAAATGATAGAATGGTTAAGGAATATAATGGGCATGTGTCCCTTGGGTTGTATTTAAGGAATCTGGTATAGTCATTGAGCATGGCTTCAGTTTGCCCCCACTGCTAGTTGGTTGCAAACCTGAGATCACAAATTGTAACACCCGATTCTGTGTTGCCCCCTCGGTACAGTTCGCGTGCCACTGTACAGTACACGAGTTGGGCAAGGGCCTGGAGATTGAAAGAACACACAAAGAGACCTGGGTCATTTGAAAGGAGATCAGCCGAACGCCGTTCATTTAACTTTGGGGAAATCCTTACATACCACACTCCTGCACAAGGATTTCCGCCCAGGCAGGTGGGAAATTACCATACCAATGATGGAGTCAACAATGCCCTACAGCTAATCACCAGGCAGGGCAGAGGGAACACAGGAACAAAGAACATGCTTAGTTAGTTGACCAGAAACTGTCCTCAAGATGAACCCCAGGAACAAGGGTAGACCAGGACCCTACAACAAATCAGGTCTTATGACTTCAAATCCCACTTATAATGTGCATGGGAGGAAACAACAGCTCATCGTACTTGACTTTCAAACAGAATTGACAAATGTCACCAGACTTCCAAGAGATTTTTAATGAAAATAATATTCTTTAATATGAAGATGAAAATAGTTTCTAAGCCAGTAAATGTCATTATGTCTGGAAATAGAATCTTTATTGATGCGCAAGGATGAGTAATGCTACAATTTGCTTCAGGATCTGTGTCATGGAGGCATCTTCATGCCGAGCTGATCATCTGTGAATTTATTCGTTATTTCAGGCATGTTGGCCTAAAGCAGAGTCACACAAGTGTCTACTGGAGCAGGGGAGAGTGAGGAGTGACAGAGGGCTGCCCTGCCTGGGGAAATGATATCGGAACAGAGCCTCACGTTAGAGAGGAGCAAATTTAGACACGTATTCAGGGCAAGACGCTCCTGTGGACAGAGCAGCAGCTGCAAGTCCTGAAGAGGAAAGGGCGCATCATGTGGAAGACAAAGCAAGAAGGTTTAAGAGCCTTCGGCCTAATTCATTAGTGGAACTCTTACAAAAGTCTCAAAAAAAAAATGCAATTTCCAGGCTCCCTTATGTCCTACTTTCAAGTCTCCTTTGAAACAGAAATATGCTGAGAGAGAAAAATGCAAGTACAGCACAGTAAGTGTCTCCTCTTTGGTAACCACGGTAGATTTTCCGTAAATAAAGATACATCCCAAGGACAACATATTGAAAAAAGTCTCTATGGTATTTTTCAAGAGTTTTTCATTCTCCAGAAGTTCCTCCTATCCTCTCCTGCTTACCTATTGGTCATTCAGTTCTTTATTAAGCCAATCAGAAGGTGCCTTGGCAGAGACACATCTTCACAGTGTACGAAAAGATTATCCCACGAGATCCTTATGTGTAAGAGTTACCCTGTATTTGGGAGACAGGCTTGTGAACTGACACAATTGTTTTCTGTGGATGCTGAGTGTGGCTACCTCCAAATACTGTTTAGAGCACCCTATCCAAATGGAACAGAAGTTACAAACAAGTGGAGAACACAAGGATAGACTTCTTGTAGCCTCAATTCCTACTCGAAGCACACAGGTGGAAAGTATTTTGCTTGGTATCATGGAATTCAACACAAATATTTAGTGTAGATTATATAATGAGATTTAGCCCTTGCTACTTCATATTTCATTAGTACTTACTATGTGTCAGGAACTGCTGAAAGTCTTTTTTTACATATGAATCATTAAACTTACAGAAGCATGAAGTGGAAGGTCACAAATGGGGAAATCTTGCTAATCCAAGGGGTTACTGCCAAAAATAGCATGCAGGAGCTGGTAAGGCTGTGCATCAACACGGGCTGGCATTAGCCAGCTGAGAGTGGTAGCTGCACTGTCACTTAAAGAAGTCAGTCATCCTTTGACCCCAACGTAGGAAGCCACCAAAAACCATCAGAAAAAGTCATACATTAGAGTGGACAAATCAAATTCCTAGAAGTGGCAGTAAATACTACAATTATGTGTTTTCTTTGGTTATATTTAAGAGGCCGCTAAGGATGCATTTTCCAAGGGAAAAGGAAGTGGCAAGCAAGTAGCTTCGAAGATATGAAACACCAAGAAACATTGCAATTTGACACCATTGAACTAAGGTTGCAGCAAAAGTGCCAGCGGTGTTATGAAGATAGCATTGTTCCTTCAAAGCCGTTCATCTCTTAGAAATGATGCCTATATCCATGGCCAGCATAAAATCTCTCAGACACTGTAAGGTTCCATAATCAGTAAATGACAGAGTGGGTCTCTACCACTAAATTTTTTCTTCAGTGGTTTTCAGCCTTACTGCAACCCTTTAATACAGTTCCTCATGTTGTGGTGCCTCTCAATCATAAATTATTTCATTGCTACTTCATAACTGCAGTTTTGCTACTGTTGTGAACTGCAATGTACATATCTGATGTACAGGATGTCTGATATGAGACCCCTGTGAAAGGGCTGTTAACGCCCCAAAGGGGTCTCGACCCACAGGTTGAGAACCACTGGCCTTCCCGTCTTTACTCTAAATTGAGTTATTTCCTCTTTTTTCCTTTTCCCTTCTTCTCCCCATTGCAGCACTGTATGTGGTAACGAAGGGCAGTCTATAAGACAGTGTTGCATGAGGCAGCCATGGGCTAGATTGATGAATCCCACTGTATATTATTATTCACTTAGCAGAATCCGCCAGCAATACGGAGATTTCAAGGAGCCAGTTCTAAGAGGTAGATGACGTGAAAACCAATGCTTTGAGCTTAATAAAGCCACAAAAGTGATTGTAATTTAATCACAAAAGTGATTATTATTAAATAAATAATTTTCAACTATTTAGGCAACAGAAAAGGTCACAGCTGTCCCTATAATTTTCACTGATTATACTTAGTGACAAATAACAAGTAACAAATGTTTACATTAGCAATCAAGATAATAAATGAAAGGAACTGCCAGCCCTATCACATACAGATTTAGTATTACAGTCAATAGGATAACCACATGAATGTACATTTCTCATCTTTCACATACTTAGTAGTTCACATAAGTGATGTGTGTGTGTGTGTGTGTGTGTGTGTGTGTTTGTATGTATAGCCTAAGCACTATTTTTCACATTACAACCTTAATTTCATTAGGACTGATTTAGTTTTAGAAAAGGAAAAAAAATCCAAAATTAAAAACTGAATAAAGCATGCAAATGAGCACCAAAAGTATAAGCACATATTGAGTCATCTAGAAGCAATATTCGGAGGCTTCAGTTGGAGAAGTGCAAAATATTTAACCTCCTCTTCAAATACCTTCATTAACATATGAATTACTAACAAAGATTACACTTAAGGCTCTTTTTTAACATTTGTAGCCTTAAAGCTTTACCAAAGATAGTGCTTTAGCATTATTTTTATGCTTATTCTATAGCATATAGACTAATAAAATCATAAAACAATCAAATAAAATAATGTACTATCATATATGTGCTTATAAAATAATTTTTAAGTCATAATAATGCTGAGTTATATGATGTTGCAACTAAAACAGCATACGTATATCAGAAATTACTTGAATTAAATGTGTGATGGTGTAAAATCTTCTGGAGAATACAAATGTATTTCCTTTATACAATCATCTGTTCATTCAATAAACATTTATTATTTACAAAATACCACATCATCTGTTATTATGC
Organism: Arvicola amphibius; assembly: GCF_903992535.2. Lineage (NCBI taxonomy): Eukaryota > Metazoa > Chordata > Mammalia > Rodentia > Cricetidae > Arvicola > Arvicola amphibius. The sequence goes on from NC_052058.2 coordinate 62,368,664, forward strand.
AAACTTTTAACCGGAATTAGTATATTGTTTTTTTAAAACTTTATAAACTTTATTATTTAAAAAAATCTTGCAAATAAATAAAAACATCACATTGCAAAATTAACCAGACCCAAAGTCTATACAACTCCATAAACTTCTATGTAGTTAGAATAGATATGAAGGCTATTCTTGGTGGTCAACTTAACTACAAGTGGAATTAACTAAAATACAATAGCAGAGGGCTCACCTGCGAGGATTTTAGCTTAATTTGAAATAGAAAAATTTACTTCTAATCCAAATCTTTGAGGCAAGAAGACACAAGCCTTTAATCTGGGCTATTCCTTCTGCTGGACCCCTATAGAAGGACCTGGAAAAGGGAAGACTTTGCTGTTTGTCTGTTTGCCCTTGCCTTGGCAGGAAGTTCATTCTTTTACTGGTCTTAGAGCCTCCTCTTTTGAGATTCTGGTGTATACTGTAGACCAGTTGAGACATCTAGTCTCGTGGGCTGAGCAACTACTGGATTATTGAACACAGCCAGCATTGTTGGATTAACTAGATTGCAGCCCTTAAGTCATTCCAATAAATCCCATATGTGTGTGTGTGTGTGTGTGTGTGTGTGTGTATACATATATATATATATATATATATATATATATATATATATAGAGAGAGAGAGAGAGAGAGAGAGAGAGGGAGAGAGCTTTATCCTTCAAATTCTGTTACTCTAGAAACTCCTGACTAATACAATAGGCATTGACACTGTTTATCATAATCACAATAAACATGGTTAGCTTTTATTTATATAAGCGTGTGTGTGTGTGTGTGTGAGAGAGAGAGAGAGAAAGAGAGAGAGAGAGCGGGAGAGAGGGAGAGAGAGAGAGGGAGAGAGGGAGGGAGAGAGGGAGAGAGAGAGGGAGGGAGAGAGGGAGAGAGGGAGGGAGGGAGAGGGAGAGAGAGAGAGGGAGGGAGAGAGGGAGAGAGGGAGGGAGGGAGAGGGAGAGAGAGAGAGGGAGGGAGAGAGGGAGAGAGGGAGGGAGGAGGCAGGGAGGGAGGGAGGGAGAGAGGGAGGGAAGGAGGGAAGGAGGGAGGGAGGGAGGAAGAGACTCTAGGAAAAATCTGAGGCACAAAGTCAGATGTACAATATGGATGAGAGGTAATGACCATGTGGCAGAATGTAGATTAATATAACTGGGTTAATTTAAATTATAAGAACTAGTTGGTTAAAAGCCTAAGCTGAGGTAAAGTTTTCATAATTAATAAGAAGTCTCCATGTCATTATTTGGAAACTGGGGATCCCAAAGAAAGGCCAACTACAGAGGGAAAAGCTCAAGATAAATTTAAGTGCTTTTATAATCCAATTTGTTGGCATTACAAGTAAAGAGAATTTTAGAAGGTATACATTACTGAACAGGTCACTGAAGAGTGTGTGCAAAGATGGGGCTGAGAAGAAAATTTGGGGAAAAATAGAGTGGTAGTAGAGGGCCTGACAAGGTACCCATCAGCTAAAGAGCTGCACAAAAGCATCTCTCCTCCTGCCTCCACAAACTGTATTTGACTGCTCAGGCCTGATTCTCCAGGTAGGCATAGCAGAGATCAGCCTGACATAAAGTCAGAGACAGGGTGCTTCTGAAAGAGTTTACTGAAGACTGGGAAGACTCAGGCTTTTGCTCTTTTTGTCCTCTTTCCCCAAATTCCCTCTGGAATACCTGATGGAGTCTTAGATATGTCCCAGAAACTATTAAAGTAGGCTTAATATGATGAAATCAAATCTCAGCCTAGGCTCTCACAAGTTAATGCTATCTAGCAATTAAAATATGCATCAGAGATTACACAATTCTACAACTTGAGCTACTTCTGTGTGTATTGAACACTTGTAACTTATACATTTCTTCCATCATTCCATGCCACTAACCAAATGGCAGACCCTCTTCCCGTGTCAAAATGTAGCTAGTGTAAAATTGTGTAGTGAACTTGAATGGTGCATTGGTCTCATTTATAAAAGTAATAGATATTCATTAAGTGCTGTGTGTGTGTCTGTTTGTAAACACATAAATATTTACTGGTGAGTCTGTCCTTAAGTGTCTTCCTGTGTAGGAAGGGAGCCTAAGTGTTCTACTGATAACTCAAACTAAGCTCTTAATGCTACACATTGTAGCTGTCCATGGAAATGAATAGCTGGTGAGAGTGAGGGTATTTTAGGTGGAGGAAACTCCAAAGGCCATCCCACAGAGGCAATAAAGCTCATCTATTTATGTGCAACATTTCATTCATTTCATAAATATTTACAAAACACCTGGCATTTGACAAACACTGCTCTAGACCCTGGAGTCCCGTACTATAAAAAGAAAAAAAATGTTTGCTCTTGTGGGAAATACACTTTGAGAGGCAAAGGGCAAACGGTGAACAGATCAATTACATAACTTCAGATAGTTATAGGTACAGTGAAGCACACACACGAAGTTGTCTCAGGACTTTTGCTGCTGCGGTAAAATATCTTAAGTAAAAGTAACCTAGGGAAGGACAATTTCATGATCACAAGCCCTCACTGAGAAAAGCCAAGGCAGGAACTCAAATTCTCAGCCTCTTCCTGGACTATAGAGGGCCACATCTTGACTCCTGTTTTCTTTTCTTGGGCTATGCATGTGTTCATGTATACGTATGTGTGTGTGTGTGTGTGTGTGTGTGTGTGTGTTACTTTGGTATATCTCTCTGGTATCCCTTGTAACAATACTAACTAAGCCTGCTGGATCAGTATCCATCGTTTCCGTACCATCTCACTAATTTCATCCTTAGACTATCATATCTTCAAATAGAACCACATTGGGAATTAAGGTCTTAAAGTATAAATGATGTAAGGAAATAAAATGAGTCCCATAAAAGACAGAAATGGGGAAAGGGTTTCTCTTTAAAGCAAAAAGTAGAAAAGCCTTACTACAGTTGAACATCACACTAACCCTGACCTAAGAGAAGCACATTGGGCAGTGTGGGTTCTTGTGGGTGGGCAGCCTCTTCAGCATTACCTGTTTGTTCTCCAGAGTCTCCTGTTGGGTAAGCAGTTTGACACTGATTGGACGTTGACACACATCCTATGCGCTGGTGTGGGGAGGATGGATTCTGTGACTACGAAGTCTATTACACTCTACTGAGTTTGGTTCCACATTGAACCCTGATGTCAAACACTGAGTCCATCTATAGAGGCTTGGGTGGCAGATGTCAGATAATATCAAGTCAGAGCCAGGTTTCCTGTCATCAGAAAGACTGGGCCGGTTCTTTGAAGCCAGAAGAGAAATAACAGTGACAACTCTTAAACTCTCTTCATAGTCACAATTCTCAACTCTCTAGTTTCTTTCATAACTAAGCATGCAAAATCCATGGCTGATTCAAGTTGACAACTATTTTACAAAATAGATTTGTTAATTCTTCTATACTTAAGTGAGCTAAAATTATTTTACTCTCAAATCCACCAGTCTATGAGAAAACTACAGATTTATTGGTCACAAGCTAAGGCTGGCATTTTTGTTTTGCTGTGGGTTATTCAGTAAGTGTATGGAGTGCAGAGCGTTATACAAGTTGAAAGGATGTCTTCCAGGGTCAATTAATACTAAGTTCTAAGTGACTTGCGTCATTCCTCAATTCTGCATAGTTTGTCTAAAGCTTTCCTTGAATTCAACTTGGTTTTGAAATCTATTAGCAAATATATATTAATTTATTTATAAAAGTTATAGAAAGGAAAAATGATTCTGAGTCATTGGCATCTTTTCATCTGATCAAATTTTATTGAGTATCTCTACTGAGAAGTTATATTTAAGCCCCAGAAAAGGTAGCTGGGGAGACAACCCTATTGATAAAGTGCTTGCCTAGATCAGCATGAGGATTTGAGTTCAATCCTTACAACACACATATAAGTCAAGGCATGGTGGTGTGTGTTATTCCAGGATTGTGGGCAACACAGATGGATCTCTGGGACTTCCTGGCCAATAGGCCTAGCCTAAATGGGTAAGCTTCAGGGCAGTAAGAAACCCTTTTAAAAGAATATACAAATTGCTGGCTTGGAAGAATATATCTTTGATCCCAGCACTTGGGAGGTAGAGACAATGGATCTCTGAGTTTGAGGCCAGCCAGGCCTAAATAGCAATTTTCAGGTCAGCCAAAGCTACATACCCTGTCTCAAATCAATCAGTCAACCAACCAACCAAAACTCAAAGGTGAATCATGTTTGAAAGACTTATTGCTTACACATACACATGTGAGAGAGAGAGAGACAGAGAGACAGAGAGAGAGACAGAGACAGAGAGACAGAGACAGAGAGAAAGAGAGAAAGCTCTAGATAAAATAGCTATGATGATGAGTCTCAATTGATAACTTGATATCATGTAGATATCAAGTCTGGTCTTCGGGCATGTCTGTGGTGGATTATCTTAATAAGGTTAACTGAAGTGAGAGAATCTGCCCACTGTGGATGGCACCATTCTCTGGGTTAGGATCTTGGCTGATATAGAAAGGAGGAAGAAAACTGTGAAGATGCAGTCATCACTTTCTTGTGTCTGACTGCAGATGCAATGGACCAGCCATTGTAACCTCCTGCTTCCTTGACTGCCCTGCCACTGTGGGATACACCTCAAGCTTGGAGCCAAACCAAAGCCTTCCTCCCTTATTTTACTTTTTTCAGAATAGAAAAATTAGTTAAGAAAGTTGTCTTTTGGAGCATTTACGATAGCAGAAAGTACAGGTAGTGACCAGTTGATATGTGATGGATATTAGCTGTGTTACCAGAATACTCACAAAGGTCACCTTCCCTAGATGTGGCCAGATAGATTTGTTTCTGGAGAAAATGATCCAGGAGCTGAAGGTGAATAAGTTCAAACCATGGAAAGGACGGATATCTCAGGATAGTTAGAAACTATTGCAGCAATCCGGGCAAGCAGAGATGAGGTCCTGAACTGTTAACTGTTTCCCAAAGACATAAAAGCAAATCTCTCACAGAATGCTGAGTGAGATGCTCTATGCGTTATTTACAAGAGAGCAGATAGTACCTGGAGGAAGGCAGAGCTATTTACTTTCTTTTTATAAAAACAAAACACAAACAAACGTCAATGCTCTCTCAAAGCTATGTGATATTTTAGATCATTTTTATTAAGAAAGCAACAGTTGGGCAGACATTCAGTCCTCTGTGTTTAGAGTAAGTCTCCTCCCTTTTTCAGGAAACATAGGTAGATTAATCAGAACTGAATACATAAATTTCATCACGGTATATGTTCTGCCATCTGCCAATGTATTTTCAAGTCTGTGCATGTATGACCTTATGCCACGATGAACGAATGAACTGGAAAGATCAAAGTTATTTCATCTGGTCCTGTGATTTATAGTTTTCAAATCAATGTGAAGAGAAAATAGCAGGCATCAAACATCCATCTATGCTTGTACCAGGTCATAAGCTGTAATTCTATCCAAGCACAAGTTTCCATGGTAAACAGGGCAAGACTTGCCAATATTTCACAGGTTTCCAAAAGGCAGCAACGTCCCTCTTGGGAGAACTTTGTAACTGGAAAAGAAAATCTTTACAGATGAAATCTCTAGCAAAGTAAAGTCGCAGGCTACATTTCTGCAAACAGGCTTCTTGTCAAATATCTCATCAACAAGTATGGCTGGCAGTGAGCCATTCTATTGCAGAGGTGGTAAAATGCTCCCACCAATACTTGTTTTCATTTGCTCTCAATTTCCTGGAAAAAAAAAAGAAAATTACTTTGAGTTGAAATTTTCCATGTTTCATCCCAGTCCAAAGGTGACTTAAAAAGATTTTTTTTGAAAGTTGAATTAAGTTCAAGTGACATTTGTAAAATTTAGTTACTTGGGAAGTTACATGTACACAAAGACCTCACTGGGAAACACCAAAAGTTACATTTTCCCTTTTTTTTTTCTTTTCTTCTGGAAAACTAATGAATTTTGGCTGTTTCTCTTGAACGGGCTTAGCCCTGTTAGGATCAGGAAGTCCATCCTATTAAAAATCCTTTGATTCAAATAAAATTTCCCTATAAATAACATAAAATAATTTATGAATTCACTAAGTATTTTTTAAAAATGGAATGTATAACATGTTTAATAGGAAAAAACTTTATAAATGAGAGTTTAAGTTGGGCATGGTAGTGTACATCTGTAATCCTAGAAGTTGGGAAGCTGAAGCAGGAGGATGGAGAGTTTGAAGAAAGTCTGTGTCTCGATGGAATAGCAAGAATAATTAAGCTAAATTTGTAAATTTATAAAATACAAAGCATTAAAAGAGAGGTGCATGTTGGGATATCATCTTAGGGTTTTTATTGCTGTGAAGAGACACCACGACCACAGCAGTTCTTAAAAAGGAAAACAAACATTCCCTTGGGGCTGGCTCAGAGGTTTAGTCCATTACTATCGTGGCAGATCATGGTGGGAATCATGGTAGCACCAGGCAGACATGGTACTGGAAAAGGAGCTGACAGTTCTACATCTGGATCTCCAGGCAGCAGGAAGACAGTGAGACACTGGGCCTGGCTTTAGCTTCTGAAACTGCAAAGTCCACCCCAGTGAGTAACACACTTCCTCCAACAAGGCCATACCTCCTAACGCCACTTCCTTAGTCTTCAAATATATGAATCTATGGGGCTATTCTTATTCAAACCACAACAGATATGTAAAGCTACTCTTAGGTAATAGGTTTTTTTGATAGTGAAGAATAATAGAATAATAGAATAATAATAGGATAATGCAATAAGTATTAGAGTTGAAGACTAAACAAAGTGACATGAGAATGCAGAATTGGGAGAAATTAATAGCGGCATGAGGACAGATGTTGTTGATTCTCTGTTTTGAGAGATTGAGAACAGAAAGGATTGGTGACTGGGAATGTCATTTCAGCTCAGAGTTTAGAGTGAACACAGACATGGGGTTATGATGGAGGACTCCCATTGGCTAATAAAGAAACTGCCTAGCCCATTTGATTGGCCAGCTCTTAGGTGGGTGGAGTAGACGAACAGGAAGAAGGAAGTGAGGTAGATGGCTCAGACAATTGCCCTGCCTCTACAACCAGATGCGATGAAGCCAGCCGCCAGGTCAGACATGCTGAATCTTTCCCGGTAAGACACTACTTGTGGTGTTACACAGATTATTAGATATGGGTTAGTCAAGATGCGAGTAAGAGGCTGAAACTAAGGGCCAGGCTGTGTTTAAAAGAATACAGTTTCTGTGTAATTATTTTGGGGCATAGGGCGGCGGGAAGCCAGCCCACAGCTAATCACTACAGAATGGCGCCCACGTGAACAACTGAATCCACAGAAAGCTTGGGAAAGAATAGAGAAAAGCATGTTTTCTTGATAGCAGCAATTTCTTGGGTCTGCTCTGCTTGCTAGAGGCTAGCAAGCGCTCTCATCTGAGAGAGGCTTCCTGACTCAGCTGTAGCTGCAAAACCCTGCAGCTCTTTTAAGAGGTCCTGCTACGAAACACTTAAATGGTGTTGATGAAAATTAACTGCATGCTTTTTGGTTTTCAGCCATAACAGGAAAAAAGCTGTGCCGTTGTAAAATGCTGGCTTTCTGGGCCATCCTGCCAGGGCAAACTCTGACTCTTTCAAGCAGGCGATCCTGACTATGGAGCTTTTGAGTGTTTTTTAACACTGCTGCAGCTTGCTTGCTGGCAGGGACCATGAAACACTGTAGAGTTGTGGCAATGAACATGGCTCTGGCTGGGATCTCAGCCACAAGGCTGGAATCACAGAAAGCTAAGGAATGGGCTGTATCCAGCTGCCAAAGTCACGGCTTTATTCCTACCGATATTGTTTCATAAATTAAAGACTCATGTGGTCCAAAAAGAGAGATATACGGTAAAAGAAAGATTCAAAGTCGAAGGAAATGTCTAAATGGTTTACTATGTGTTGGGAATATAAGCCGGCTAAAGGATAAAGTTCTTAAAAGTAAAAAAGATAGAAAGAGTAGTTGGGTGTGGTAGTACACACCTTTAATCCCAACACTTGTGAGGTAGAGGTAGATTGACCTCTGTGACTTCAAGGTGTGGCAGCACACACCTTTAATCTGAATGCCTGGGAGGCAGAGACAGACAGATCTCTGTGAGTTCAAGGTGTGGTAGCATACACCTTTAATCCCAGCACTTGGGAAGCAGAGACAGTTCTGAGAGTTCACGGACAACCTGGTCTACAGAGTTATTCCAGGACAGAGATATACAGAGAATGTGTCTCAAAAAGTAAAAGTAAAAATAAATGAAATAGAGGTAAAATTAAAGCCACAAAAAGATGGAAAATATATGGAGAATCTTGATACTGTATGCTATTATGCTCTCTTTGAATTGTTTGAATGCTGAGGAAGAAGCAACAGCTGCTAAAAGATATTTGTTTATAAATGCTGCTAAACTAATCCACCATAGACATTTTGAAAATACCTTGACTTCAGAATTTGGATCTAAGGATATGATACTTTGGAAAAGAGATTCTCCTTTTGTTTTCACAGAGGATGAGACACTGTGGATTGCTTCTATCCCAATGTGATATGATAGACCATGCCCTCCTGAAAGGTTGCTGTGAACACCTTCAGAAAATTACTTCACCCAACTGATGACTGAGATGAACCTGGCACACAGGTTACACCATGAAAGATCTGATTAACAGCGTCCCCATTCAGCAGGAAGCAGTTTGGAGAGAAATAACTGCGCCCATACTCCCAAATATTGTTTATAAATGTTCTTTTACATTTAAAGGGGGATATGATATAGATATGAATAATTTGCATTGATATGGAGTTTGCTTTAGTGATTTAAATTTAAGGTCAATTTTCTTATATGTATATGTATTTCTGATCTTGATTAAGGTATTGTGATTGTGTAGTTCATTTAAAAATGTAATGTATATAGGTTGTTAATGGATAGTCAACAATAATAGTAAAACTTGTAGTCATGTTAGTTAGATTTTCTAGATATATAGAGATATATTTCAGTTAGATAGGCATTCTTCATATCTTCCAAAGACTACAGAATATGGCATTTTAAATGTTTTAATAACTTAGAGCTTTTCATGACAATGAGACACGTCTGCTCCTGGCAGCACCAATCTACTTCAAGAAGATGATGGGCATCAAAGAGGATCCTTATGGAGTTTGATAGCAATTTGTGCAAGAAACTGCGCTTGCCTGGACTGTTGCAGAAACTGGACACAAAGAACCCACAGAGAGAGGACTGCTGAACTTGCCTAAATGTGAGATGATCTTTCGGGGTTCCTGATTCAAGAAAGAGTCTGCGAGACATTCTGCAGGACACAGCAGATAGTGACTGAACTGCCTTCGAAATTTCCTGCTGCATAGAAATGTCTGCTGGATACTTATGGGCCTGTAGGCCAAAGATGGATGCCCCAACGGTACAAAAGAACTTTGGGTGACTGTCCAGGTAGCAAGATGTCTCTGTGATTTCTAGAGTCTGGAAGTTGCTTATTTCTTGTTTACTTAGGTAATATTATATCTTTCTGGAGTCTTTGATGGAGTTGAAGAATAGATAGATAGTTATAGTTTTCCTTAGTTATGATACTTTTAAAGTAGATATAAATATTGTAACTGTAATTCTTACTTGATAACTGTTTTGTTATATGTAATTTTACTATGTTAAAGTTAAAGCCTTTCTTTTTTGTTTAAACAGAAAAAGGGGAAATGATGGAGGACTCCCATTGGCTAATAAAGAAACTGCCTAGCCCATTTGATTGGCCAGCCCTTAGGTGGGTGGAGTAGACAGAACAGGAAGAAGAAAGTGAGGTAGATGGCTCAGACAATTGCCCTGCCTCTACAACCAGATGCGATGAAGCCAGCCGCCAGGTCAGACATGCTGAATCTTTCCCGGTAAGACACTACTTGTGGTGTTACACAGATTATTAGATATGGGTTAGTCAAGATGTGAGTAAGAGGCTGAAACTAATGGGCCAGGCAGTGTTTAAATGAATATAGTTTGTGTGTTGTTATTTCGGGGGCATAAGCTAGCCAGGCGGCCAGGAGCGGAGCAGCGGGAATGCGGCCTGCTGCTCTTACTACAGGGTTAGAAATGAGACTGGCCAGAGGAGTTGGTGTGTTGCTTGCGAGAGGAAGAATACAAACTAAAGTAGAAAATGCCAGCTGTTTCCCAATGGGTATGCTACTGATATTTTGGGTGGCTGGATTTTTGTCATTTTAGAGTATATTTCCGATTTCAGCGTTTTAAAAGCCAGTACTGTTCTTTGTCATGAGGATCACTGAAAATTGCTCCTCAACATTTTCTAACACTGTCTGGGAGGAGGTATCATCTGCAAAATCATTTAAGTGTTAGATACCTAGGTGACGGTGGCGGGGGGCGGGGGGACTGGGGACTAGAGCATGGTTTTGATCAGGGAAAAGGCATGATCAGAATTACTAGTGTAAGCAGTTGTTCTGGAGATTGGCTCAGAGGAGGGAAACACCGGGAAGCTGGAGAATCAATTCAGTCCATTGCAATTGTCTAGGCACGAGTTAATGTGCACTGGAGCTAAACAATTTCATCACTCTCATGCTTGGAAACATTCACAGACATTTCTTAAAAGCTATTCTTCTTGCTTCTAAAGCCGCACCGCAGTGCACTGCAGAGCTCCGTGTGCTGTAGCTGCTTTCCTGTTTTCCACTTTCCCCAAATTAATATCATATGTTACATTCAAAATTACAAAAACAAGATTCTTAGAGGGTGATTGTAACACCCTCTCTACAACACACGTTCTAATTATAGCATCAACACACAGGGCATGGAAAACTCTGTTGAGAAAACAAGTCCGGTTCTCTGTTTCCCCTTAGATAGGATTTGGTTTCTTTCACTTTTCAACTCATTCCCCTCTTTAAAGTAAGACTCTGTTGACAGTACACTGAATGGTTTGGAGTCCCAGATGTCAGAGCAGTGGGGAGTCATACGGAGCCTGTCAGGAGCACCCGGAATGGCCAAAACAGGAGACAGTGCCCAAGGCAAGGGAGGCAGTGAGATGTTTCCTCTGTGCAGCTGTGTGCAGGAAATCCAGGAGACTGGTGGTGATGGCCAGAGGGGGCATGGCTGCCTGGCAAGCTTCAATCTGTAGCAAAAGGGTGTCCCAGCTCAACACAGCTATGATTTCATCTTGGGATGTATCCTATCCCAGTTGCTGAAATCCTGCTGCCTTCCGATTTTCTGGAAGAGCTCGAGAAGGGACTATGACAATGGGATATAAGCATAGGTATTTTATGCTTAGATTTTCTTCTGAAAATCCATTTCAGGTGTTTTTCTTGCTTGTTTGAGATGAAATTGGATTTCAGCATTTTCCCCTGGTGAAGCTTCCACATTTATGTAAATGCCCTAGGATTTATCATCTCAAGTTTAAATCTTATTCTCCATATCTCTTCCTTTGCTCTGGGTTCCTTTTAAATATTTCCCAAACTGACTTGTGTTCACATCCAGATTTTCTGGGGCTATGTTCCCATCAGGTTTTCTTGTGAAAATTTATGAATTGTTCTGTTTATTAAGGGATAGCCTGAAAAAATGATGGCAACATCATTTTTAATTTCTCTGTTGTTTTATATGGTATAAAAATTTTCATATACATTAAGTCATTAAATCATCCAAACCCCCAAAGAATTGAAAGAAATCCAAAGTTATAGATAGCATTAAAAGCCATAATTAAAGTCTAAATCCTCTACTAAAAACTCATGTGGTTCTGTTCTTGACAGTGTCATTCGGTGACTGGTGTCTTGATGCCCTGAATTAATGATAAAGAAGGATATACTTTTGAGTAATAGTCTATCCAATTAGAACATGGGATTTCCAGCCTTGAATAGTAAACCAATAGCAGTAGGAAGGTCTGAGCACTACCTTTCTAGAAGTTCTGTCACCAGGACTTGGGATATAATTCAGTGGCAGATTGATTACAGGTGGGGGTGGGGGTGAAGAAGGAGGAAGAAGAAGAGGAGGAGGAGGAGGAAGGGGGATAAGCAACAAAAAACAACACAACAACAATTTGTTTTGGTGTCAGCTTCTGTGGGTCATAGACCTAAGCAATCGGGGACACTGGTACCCACATTCTGTCTGTCTTTTTGTGTATCACGACTCACTAAAGTGTTTTCCAGTGGCTGTAGTAACTCCCCATTGTTCCTGTCAACAGTTCTTTGAAGGCCTTCTGGGTCATTCTAGTCTTTTGCTTCCTAGAATAGCTATTTGGCAGGCATTTAGCTCAGCATCACCTCAATGACAGATCACATTCCTTGAGAGCTTAACAAAGATTCTTCAGATTGACTCCCCAAGTGAATTCAGGAAATCAAGACTGAAGGGCCTGAGACTTTCCACTACTTCTTGGGAATTTCTGGAATCTTGAGGTAGCTTTGATTCCTTCCTTAGAAGTTCCATGAAAAGTCCACGACATTTCAGTCTACCAGTTCATACTTTCGCCTGTTGGACATTTGTGTGGAAACAATCTCAGAATCTGTTCTAGGCATCTCTGAGTTCTCAAAACTTCATGGTTTTTTAGCAGTGGTCCTATGTTGCACTGAACTCAAATCAGTCCCCACGACCACTTAGCAATAACAATAAGATAAAGTCTGTTAGATTCTCTACTTGCCTAAGCGGAGTTTTTAATGCTTTGACTGCAAAAATCCTCACAATGATCATGAGTGAAATATATTTATGCATGTATGAAACACTTAAAGGATAAAGAAATATATTTTTAAATCCCCATAAAATACTCACAAGAAAGTCTAGTTTTTAAAAAGTTGGTATTTAATTTTTTTTTTCTTTTTGAGGTTATAATTACACCTCTCTTCCCTCCAAACCTTCCCATATACTCTTATTTGCTCTCTTTGAAATGTATGGCCTTTAAAAAAGTTAATTGTTGTTTTTTTTTAGTCCAGGTATGTATATATATGTTTCTAAATGCAACCTACTCAGTCTGCATAATGTTACTTGTATGTGTGTTTTAGGGCTAACCATTTGGTGATGGACAGCTGACTGGTGTGCTTTGTGAAGATTTATAAAGTTAAAAAATGCCAAGGAGTAGTGGATGGGTCATTTGACTTTTGTTGGCATCTAGATTCAAAAAAATTTTCTAGTGGATAAGAAATATATATCTTATCAAAAATTTGAGGTATCTTTTATTGTCATGGAAGAATGTCACATCTTTCTGAGCACAGACTTCTTAAGCCTCTTGTTATCTGCAGAAAGTGTTTGTAGTAAACACTTGGCTTACTTAATAGCCGGCACTCACTCTCCACAGATAGCCCTTGCTTTTCTAGGTGGCAATGCTCTTGGCCTCATTAATGCAGCTAGAGCAATCCTGTCCTGCTCTGTGTGTTTGGTGCAGGGACCAGCATGTGGTCTGTCTAGAAGGGAATTTGGAGGTCTCTGACAAGGCTCAAAACAATGCAGCCCTCACTGGATGCAGACAGAACCATGAGAGAAGAAAGTCTCTATTCCCTCCTCTTCCTGCCTTGGACAATGCTGAGTAAAGAAGTGGTTTCTGGGGTAGCTACATCTGGCTAGCAGATTGCAAGTTAGGGCTAGAAACAGATTATCTTGGGGATGGTACAGTGGAGAAAAAAAGAGTCTTGGTCTTTGTTAACCAATTGGCTCTCCATATTAATCTTATGGCTGTGTCTGGGCTTCTGTGAAGTAAATTGAGTTGCCTGAATTTATATTAGTCTTGTTAAAACAAGCAAACAAAAACAAACAAACAAACAAAACCTCAAGGTGGTTTGTGCAGCTGTCCACAATGCTTTGAAGCAATAAGAAAAGGGATTCAGAATAAGAGACATTGTCATAACAACTTACATGGTAAAGCCTAAGCCAAGCCAGTGGGTGCATCAATGAATAAGGAACTCATCTTTACAGAATGGGTTGGAAGTGAAAATAACAATGCTAACAATAACAACAACTGATCCTTTATTATAGATGAGTTGAATGTTTTCTTATGACCAGATAGGGACGGACCTTCCTTCCTTCCTTCCTTCCTTCCTTCCTTCCTTCCTTCCTTCCTTCCTTCCTTCTTTTCTTTTCTTTCTTTCTTTTGTTTGTTTGTTGAGACAGAGTATTTCTATGTAATCCTGGCTATCTTGGATCTTGCTATGTACCCCAGGCTGGCCTTGAACTCATAGAGATCTGAAGGGTCCTAGCAGTCCTGGGCCTGGCAAATATAGCACTGGCAGATCTTGCTCTCCCCAATTCCCTCTCCCTTGCAAACCATAGATTCCATCTCTAAAGCTACCCACCAAGGTCTTGTCCTTTATTTGGACACTTTCTTGTGCCAGACTCTTTCCTGAGGTTCACTACCAAAGCCCAGCTCCCTCCCATCCTTGCTTCTTGCTTTTGATCTCAGTGTGACACCATATACTCTAATTGATTTCAACAGACATAAAGCTTAAAGCCTTTGGGCTGCTGGAGAATCACTGACCTCCAGGAATCTCTGTTTCTGATGTGTAAAAAGTCAACAATGTGATGTCCATTATATAACTGTGACTCCTAGTGGTTACTGTCAGCCTTCTCTGTGCTGGATACAGTTTTAAGCCCTTTATCACTATAATAACATTTAAGTTTAATTCTCTTAGCCTTTTGGATGCATAATGATACAATTTTATCTAGATTATGTAAATAAGGATTGTGTCTCATGGCTATACAGCTAGTAAACAAAACCTGATTTGAACTTCTGGTTTTTTTGTTTTGTTTTGTTTTTGTTTTTCAAGACCTGGGGTTTCTCTGTTTCTTTGGAGCCTGTCCAGGAACTCTTTTTGAAGACCATGCTTGCCTCGAACTCACAGAGATTGACCTACTTCTCTGCCTCTGAGTGCTGGGGATTAAAGGCATGCTCCACCACTGCCTGGACTTGAACCTGTAATACCACCATTGAGCCTACCTAGTTCATCAGCCACTATATTACAATTCCTTACTATCAGTATAAGAAAACATTAGTATTATATAGTGGAAAATGTTATATCAAAAATGTTCAGAGACTAAGTATAGTGGTGCATTCTTTTAATCCCAGCACTTAGGCAAAACCATGAGGATCTCTGTGAGTTTAAGATCTGCTTGGTTTACATAGCAAGTTCCAGGCAAGAGGTACATGATGAGTCCCTAATACTCCCCATAACTCCTCCCCGCAAAAAGACTCATCTACGTGATTTGTCTGTGTGAACCACCCATTCATATCACTTGGTATTAATATTATCTGTGTAATTGGTATGGTTTGAGTATTTATGTCTCCAGGAATTCATGTGGTGGAGCGTTATTTTCTGCTGCAACACCATCTAGAGCCAGTGGGAACTGTAAGAGCTGGTTAGGGCTTTAAGAGGGATTCATCTTGTTCTTAAGGAGCCAGATTGGTTACTATGGAACAGGCTGTTTCAGTGCAGCGACAAGACCTGGTGTTTTACCTCTTTTGCATGAGTCCATGTGCCCTTACCCCTTTCTGTCATGTTCTGATTTGCCAGCCAAGTGGTCACTTGAACTTTGACTTCCAGCCTCTGGTCTTTCACCTCTAACCAAAGTAAATGTCTTTCCTTTTGGATTTTCTAATCTCTGCTATCCCTTTGTAGCTGCAGAAAATGGAGGTGTGTTAGGGGGTCCAGGAGGAGAGGAGGAGGGAGAGGGAGATAGACAGTGAGAGAGAAAGGGGGAGGGGGAGAAAGGAGAGAGAGAATTTTGGTGACTGATTTCTTGTTCAGGAATTTCCTAAAAAATAAATGTAATTATTGTGTTACTATTAGATTTGAATACATGGCTACATGGTTAGCTGGGAAGACATTGCCACTTGGATTAACCCTTTCCACAGTGATCATCACACAGCCAGAGTCTGTGGGAAGATACAGTTCTCTGCTTTGGTTCTTGGTAATTAGACTCTTCAATGGGAGGCAGAACCAAGTCCGGGCAATCAATCAATGAAGCTGGTGTTTAGGGATGGCTCTTTTACAACCTCTTTAACTGACACTGAGCAAACCACGTAACCCTTTCAAGTGTCAGCTTTCTGTGTTCCGAGGCTCAGAAATAACAGAGGTATAAATTGTTTGTGAACCCTAAAGATTGTAGACATACGGTTGTTACTTTATATTTTTATTTCTATGACTGTTGAACCCCTGACACTGACCCTGTGGCTTATTTGGAAAGTCTAGTCTGCTTTCACAAACCTTTTCCTCTTTCAGACCTGAACCCATCTCATCCATCTTCAGCCTGCTGTAGCGATGTTTTCGTACCTGAAAACTGATAGGTATGTGGAGAGAGGATTTTTAAATGATGCTTTGGACCCTGCCTTGTTTGATTATTAGGAATGCTATGATACTTGATCATTCATTTCCAAATAGGGTGGTTGTTGTCATTCCCAGAAGGTTCTTCCGACATCAAGAGCAGGCTGCACTGCTACAGTTCAACAGGGTCACAACCTGGGCCCTATCCAGATGTCTGTAGCGTATGCATATAAAGAGAATTGCAAATGCTTCACTGCAGCCTGGTCTACAAGAGCTAGTTCCAGGACAGGCTCCAAAGCTACAGAGAAACCCTGTCTCGAAACACCAAAAAAAAAAAAAAAAAAAAAAAAGCAAATGCTTCACTGGACCGGAAGCCATGTGAGCACAATACAGCGACAGTGCCTTAAAATCCCAGGATGCAGCTGAAATTGGGAGTGCCATTCATGCTTAACATATTAGAGCTTCAAAGGTTGCATTGGAAGTGAAGAAAGAGGTTCAGAGAGAACACAAGAATTGCCTGAGGCGGCTCCGTCCATCAGCAGTCTGCAGGCTGGAACTTGATTCTCAGACTGGCTTCTTTGAAATGTTCAGCATAACTCTGTTTACACAGATGACTTTAATAGTCCCTGTGCAGCTTTTCAGAGAAATAGGCATAAAATACCAAAAGAACAAAAAACCTCTAAAATTCTTAGATGACATATGTATTTTTTACATCATCTGTAAGATACTTAAGCAACATTTTGAATGATGTACGACTATGCATACATATTTAAATAAAATCTATTGTGTTATTTCTGTGACAGATATGTAAAACAAAGATAGTATTGTTAATCAAAGTAATGAAATTTTATATTAAAATGTACTTACTACCCAAATTAATATGTTTCACAGATATCTTAGGCAGGTATGTGAGGTATCTTTTACTTGTATGGGGCACAATGTAAACATTTATTCCAGTTCAACTACCAGAAGATAAAGAAGTGATAAATAAAGAATTTGGAAGATGCATGGCTTGCTAGACACAGCAAGAAGTGAAGGTCATGGTGGGCTAGCCAAATGTGAGTTTATAATGGATTATAGGAAAAACAAATATTATGTTTGGAATTTCAAATGGAGTAAGATGATTGCCCGCCAGCATTACAGTAATTTTCCTATTATTTGTAGTATTCGTCAGTCTCTTAAGATAGCGTTGAGTCTACTTTAGTACTTTTCCTCAAGGAAGTTGGTTAAATGGCTAAAGAACTGCAGACAAGGAGAAACTCGGTTCGTTGTTCCCTAGAGGGAAAACAAAGCTCCTAAGCATGCAAAGATGCTATCAATGTTTTAGCTGCAGGAAGGGGTGAGTTTGAGGAAATACAGAAAATACACCCGAATATAATATTCATTGAAAATTAGATGGCAAGGTAAAAGCTAAATCTTGGGCAACGTATCATGGCAAAGCTGTTCGGGAATGATCCTATTTATGATCACAAATCTATGTGGCACAACTGTAATTATCCACATGTATTAGATAAAGAAAGAGAGGCATCTCTCTGAGCTCTCACAGCTAGGCAATGTTCACCAATCCAACAGTTACTCTTTTATTTTTTCAAGAAGAACCCTACTGTTTTGTACTGTAGGGGCACCAAGTTTCCTTCCTGTAAGAGGGAGTGACTTGTAGTTTGTCTGATTCAAACATGGTGATATCTGTGCTTTGACAGGTAATTGGTTGTGTCCTCAAACACAGGATGGCTACTTGTTAGCCCTTTTTATTTTGAGACACAGTCTTGCTAAATTGTGCAGACTGGCCTTGAACTTGTGGTCTTTGTATCTCTGCCCTTTAAGTAGCAAAGATTATGAACTAGTGTTGCCAATCCTGGCTTGAAGGCTTCTTCTTGCTTTTCTTAAAAGATTTATTTGCAGGACTACTACGGCCACCAGCTTACAGAGTACTGATTTCTACAAAGCTTTTTCATATGCCTTTAGTTTTGGTTAATCTGTGCCTTACTTTTTTCCCTGCCCGTTACCCCATGCCACTTAACCCTCCCTCCACTCCTCCTTCCACTTCTAAGGGGCCCAGTGTCTGGGAGGAGCAGCATGCCCTTTGCAGTTTGAACAGCTTGGTTTGGCCGTGTAGAGCTGATGTGAGAAGGCTTGCAGCTGGGCTTGGTCTCTGGGCTCTCCTGCCTGTGTTCCTGCAGATATTCCCAGGGTTTGCTAATTTCCTCTACAGATCTTGTTTCTGGCATCAGAAGAGCGCACTGAGTTTTATCCTGTGTTCTTTTTTGGAGTCTAAGTTGTGGGATTTCTAATCCACCATCTTCCTCACTGTTCCTAAGGAAATAGCTTAAGATGACACCTTTCCTTCTCTTGTCTCAGGCTGCTGTGTTGTGAAGGTGTGCTATGTGGAGCAGTGGAAGACGACAGGCAAATGGGAAGGACAAAACCAATGAGTAGAGGTGACCTTCCAAGGATGGCAGAATAGACAGATGGACAGACATCAGTGAATTAGTCGTTCATCTCTGGGGTTCTGTGGGAAAGAATAAACACTCAGCACTTAAAAATAAACTAAAGAATAAACACTCTTAGCACTTTTACTTGGTCTTCAGCTATGTGTTGCTGAATGTATTCTTGCTGTCAAAGTGAAAATATCAAGGTTTGTTTCTCAAGTGCTTGAGTCTGTTTTTAATTGCTAAGAAATTCAAGGGAGACAAACCAAAGTCGTGTTTGTAAGAGCAAAGAGAAATCCAGGAACGAGTGGCAGATAACTGAAGCAAATCATTTTGAATAATGTGGAAGTTATAATAGTGTTAGTATTTTTTTTTTTAGGCATGAACCCAGAAGTTTTTACACTGATTTATGTTCTTTCCAATATATTTTTTCGGTGTTTATGGTTTCTAGCATGTGGATCCGTCACCTCTTTTATGTTAATTTTCTTATGTTTAAGATTCTGAACTTTTGTAGTTTTATAAGTAGGTTGTCTTCATGGTTTCCTTTTTGGGGCTTGTTAGTGTATAAAAGTATTGCTTTTTTTTGTTTGTTTGTTTTGATTTTGTATCCTACAACCTCACTGATTTCATCTAGCTATTCTAAAATTTGCAATGGGCGCCAGGGCTTCCTATTATCTGCAAACAGCACAGTTCACCTTGTTTCCAGTTTGGATGATTTAATTTTTATTTTCTTGTCCAGTTGCTCTTCTCGACTTATGCAAATAGAAGTGGTTTGAGTGACACTTTTGTCTTAGTCTTAGAGAAAAAGCTCTCAACTTTTCATAATTGAGTACAGTGTCAGCTGTGGGTATATCAGATATGGCTTCTATTGTATTGTGATACATTTCCTCCATAATAAATTTGTTTAGAAACTTCATCATAAGAATGTGTTGAATGCTGTCATGTGCTACGAGATGGTCAAATCTCTGTCTTTCATTCTGCTTATGTGGTCTATCATATTTTTAGATTTGTATATATCGAACCATTCTGCCTTCCTAGGAGAAATCTTAGTTGTCCTTTTCAATGTGTTGTTGAGTCTGGTTTGTTAGTATTTTATTGAGGATTTCTTCGTCCATGCAATAGGAATGTTGATCTGTCCTTAAAAACATTTTGAAAGTATCTGTATCTGGCTTTAGCATTAGGGTGTTGCTGGCTCAATAACATGAATTTAATTTCTTGGAGGAGTTTTGGAAGGATTGGTAGTAGTTTCAAATGTTTAGTTAGGTGTAGTTTAGAACAGGTAAGTCTCCTGATTCTGGGTCGAAGACATTTTATATTGATCTGTGTATAATTTCTATGTGATCATGACTTGGTCTTGATATGCTGAAAATGTCTAGAATTTATCTATTTCTTTTGTGTTATTTAATTTGTTGGTATATAATTATTTATAACATCCCCTTAAATTCTCATAATTTCTATAGGGTCGATTGCAACGTCACTTCTTTCATTTGTGATGACTAAGGTAGATTTTATTCAGACAATTTAAAGATTTCTATTTCCCTTTGTCTGGTTAAAAGAAATTTGTTTGCCTCCTTTGACTGTACTTTCTCTTGCTTCTTCATGTTCTCATAGGATTGGTCTGTGCAGTCTGCAAGAAGGCCTGCATGAAGAGGCAGTCACCGCTGCGTAGTGTATATAGATTTATTTCGAGAGGGAAAGAACACTCTTGTTTAACAGTGTTGAATATGGGAACAAGAGACTAATCTTTGGAAGAAGACAAAAGCATTATAAAATAAATAATCCACTGGGAAATATTAGAATGGGAAGCTAGTGTACCAGTGGCACAAGGTTTCACAACTCAAGAAGAAGATGCGAAATTTCTTTGGAAGGACACTTCCACCCAGGACATAAAAGATTCTATGGATCAAGATCAGAGTAAATAAAAGCTCACACTCCAAAATTGTAAAACACTAGATAAACAGTTTACTATAACAACATATCAATAAACAGGATTATCAAATGAGGACTATCATATATATGCATATACTTAAAAAGGCATCCCCCAAGAGCTTGCTTAACTTGAAAACCACTGGTTTTCTCCAAAGGAGTCTCAATGGTGAAACCATTTTTAAGGGTAGGCTCCATGCCCAGCAATAGATGGCCAACATAAAAATGAACGCAGTGGCATCTTTAGAGGTTCTTTGTCTCATTATGTGTGTATGTGTGTGTTGTTAACTGTACAGATCCTTTTCATATTTATTATGGCTTCCAGTTTTGGGTTTTTTTAATGGGATTTTGGTGTGTGTGATCAAGTGTCTCAGCATTTATACGTTTCTTGTGCTTTTTCTTTGACTCTTTTTCTTCTGTTAGTTTGTTTTGTCCTATTCTGGCTTGTTTGATTTTGTTTAATCTTATTTTATTTTAGTATTATTCCTTGATGCCTGTTTGTTTTCTAATGAGAGACAGAAAAACCTGGATCTGCTTGGGAGGGGAGGTAGAGAGAAACTGGGAGAAGTTGAGGAAGGGGAAACAATATCCAGAATATATTGTATGAAAAAATGTTTTAAATTAAAAAATGGACTTTTAGAATGAATCACATAGACATTGAAATGAATAGGTAAATTAAACATTAGTTGTAGCTAAGACAGAAGCTGAACTAGGAAATTATTTGGAAAGCACTTCAAAAATTAAAATATTGGAAAATACAAAACATCCTGAGATACTAAGGCTATGAGAAGCTGAAACATCTACTATGAACTTCATCAAGAAAGAGAAGGAAAATGGTGGAGAGGATATATTCAAGATGGTAGTCCATCATCATTTAAAACAAACAAACAAGACACCAATTCCTAATACAACAGAAGCATCAGTAAATAAATACTTATCAGAATAAGTAAAGCAAGTCTGCATATAGACATATTTTAGTGAAGCTACGGAAAGTCAAAGTTAAAGTACAGTAAAAAATAACTTTAGAAATAGTACAAGTTACTACCAAGGGAAAACTGATTTGGCTGGCTGAAGACTTCATGATGTTTTAGAATTTGAGACAGGGCTTGAATATCACCATAGAACCTTCATCCAGTGATGAATGGAGATAGAGACAAAGACCCACATTGGACCACTGGATTGAGCTCCCAAGATCCAGTTGAAGAGCAGAAAGAGGAAGAATATGAGCAAGAGAGTCAGGACCAACTCAGGGGTTGGTCCACCCGCTGAGACAGTGTGACTGAGCTAATGGGAGCTCATCAACTCCAGCTGGACTGAGAATGAACGAGCATGGGATCAAACTGGTCCCTCTGAATGTGGTTGACAGTTGGGGCAGACTGAGGGGCCAATGACAATGGCACTGGGATTTGTCTCTACTGCATGTACTGGCTTTTTGGGATCCTGTCCTCTTTGGATGCATACCTTGCTCAGCCTGGATGCAGTGGGGAGGGCCTTGGACTTTCCAAAGGCAGGATGACTTGCCCTCTCTTAGGACTGGAGGGAGTGGAGGGAAGGGGTGTGGGGGAAGCGGGAGGGAATTGGGAGGACGGGAGGAAGTGGGAATTTTGATTGGTATTATTTTTAAAGTAATAAAAAAATAAAAAAACGAATTTGAGACAGGGTCTCTTACTGACTGGTCTGGAACTCAATACAAGAGAGGTTAGCCTTAAATTCATAGCAGTCCATTTGCTTCTGCTTCCTGAGTTTGGATTAAAGGTGAGCACCAGCAGGCTCTGCTGGCTGAAGACCTTTGAAGAGGTAAGAATAGATGTTAGGAGACAGGCAGCTTAAGTTCTGCAAGGAAGTCATTATCAGCCTAGATCCTATAGCCAGACAAACTCTCAGCAACAAATCACACTTCAAAACAAAACAAAGTAAGACACATACAGACAAAATAATAGAAAGAATTAAGAGCATGGGAACTCGCTGGAAGAAATACCAAAAGATATGGTTCAGAAGAAAATAGAACTGAAGAAAGTTCTGAAAAGGAACATTGAGCAAACAAGCCCTTTGCATTTTTCCTTCTTGCTTCTGGAGACCCAACACCTTCCTTAAGGATATGGGCAGGGTCACAGGATGGAGAGCAAGTAGGAAGACACGTTTATATTTATGCACATCTGCTCATGGGGTAGTGCTAGAAATAGTGGATTGGGTTCCCTTGCTGGCATTCAAAGCCTATTGAAATTAGATTTTATGAACATATAAGATGATCTGATAAACAAGGATGAAATACTTTGACCCCCAAAGAGTTATAAGCAAAGAAAGCAGGGATTTCTAAATCAAGTCTGAAATCCTAGAGCAGTGGCGGTAGCAACAGTGGTCGAGGGATGGAGAGAATGCGGAGCTGTGCATCACATTCGTGAGGGAAACCTTACCTCCTGGTGCAGGAGAAAGTTTCTCCCAGATTCTAATTAGATTCTTGTGTTTTCTTCTATGGCTACTGAAAGTGTAAATGAACAATAACTATGGATGAAAAAACCCACTATGATTTACAAAAGGAATGGAAGTGCTCACCACCCTTTGGAGTTCACAGAAAGAACCTTTTTAGCAAATGTTTCCTTGGTCTATCAGCCCAGTTGAGTTGCTGCAACAACGTTTAGTGCCCAGCTGTTTTTCTGGAATCAAACTCTCTGGCAGACTGTAGATTAAGTGATTTCTTTTTTCAGACACAGAATGCCTAGAAACCTTCTGAAGGGGAAAAAATGCCAAAGTCCAGCAGGGAGTGGGCACTGAATGTCAGGAGAAGGGCAGAGAAAGAACAGATGCTCTGGGCTTGTGCCATGGGGCTGTAGCAGGCTGGCTCATAAACATTTACAAGCCCGACCTATACCAGGATGGGGCTTACTGTCAGAGAAGGTAGAGTGTAAAGGAAATTCCCAGTGAAGTGGAAAATGGACAATTTCTAGAAGAAGAAGCCAACTAAATAGGAAAACTTAGTTACCCTTTATGCACCTCCATATTCAAACAGAGATGAAGCATGCGGGGTCAGGAGGAGTATTAATGCCCGAGGGCATCGCTTGCTTTATAGGAAAGAACAGAAATTGCCCAAAGCATGCAAAACCAACAGCTACCATGTCCTGCTTTAATCACCATCCTTCGGGTGGCATAAAGGTAATCAACTTTTGTTCAGCTTGAAGGTATTATTTAGTGTGATGTGGCGAAACGAAGTGAGGCGTCAGGAAGTCCTTAAAATAGACTGCTTTTCCACAAAGGACTCCGAGTTAATAAAGCTTCACTTCTTATAGAATAAAACAGTTAATATTCTGCAAAGATGCTGACAAGCTTAATTAGCTTTTAATTGGGGAATAGGGATGTCATAATTAAGGAACTTGGCAGAATAGGAGCTGAAGAGCTGGCTTGAAGGGTTATGTTAATTGGGAAAGTCATTTATGGTAATCTTACCTCCTGAGTACCCCTCCACCTCCATTTCTTTTATTATTGTTATTATTATTATTATTATTATTCAGAAATGTGGACAGTGGAGCGCTATCCAACCTCCTCCTGTCTCCATAGCTGTGTCGCTGCTACAGTACTACAAGTAGACAGTTTCATTGTTTTTCCCTATGAATCTTTTATCCTCACAAGGGTTATATATATAAAAAAAAAACAGAGAGACCAATTAAGTTTGACTACTATGTGTTGAATGTTTATTGTGTCAAGCGATACACCAGGGACTGCAGTCACCAAGATGGGACCATGTGCAGATGAGTGGGGGAGGCATACAAGTGAGGTGCGATCCCATGCATGCCTCCCTCCCTCATCTGTACATGATCCGCATTATGTACTGGACGGTAAAGGGCTGGCAAGACTTTATGTAACCTGAGGTTAGTATTAACAGGATCCCAGTCCTTAGGAAGAGGTTTCTCCAGACTGGCTAGACATGAGAATCACGTAAGGATATTAACACATATGTTCCCCAGGACTTGTCTCATAGATTCCGAATTGTTCCAGTGAAACTCGGGCTTAGTTCTTTCCAGAAGCTTCTCAGCCTGGCACCCCATTGGCTTAACAACGGACCATTCTCATCCAAACCTTGGTTTCAGATCTAACCCTATGAGGTTTTAATTTACTCCGTGCTGAATAGGGATAGTGTTGGTATTCCCCGGAATAGACATACCCTGGCTTTCCACTGAGAGCTCCTCTGGGGCCTGCAAGTTTGCCAGTCCCCTACCTACCTGTGATAAAAATGAGGGAATGGCCCTCAGAGTACCTTACCTCACTTTGCCGTATAGAACATAGGCCCATTAAGAATCCTCTGTCATTGGGAAAGGCAGGGGGAAGAGCAAAGGAAGCAAGCAGAGGCAAGAGAACAATAGAGAACGTTGCCTTTGCCTTACCATGGCAAGTGAGTAGGCTCCAACCTCCATTTCCCTACCTATGCCAAGAGTGACGGTCTGAATGCAGCCAACAGCTAGAGTGGAGAAATAAAAACGATGACAGCATCCTGGTAATGTCATTTGATTCCATGGATCCAGCCTTTTCTGAAGCCAGGAATACCTACTCCTGGGGTTTTCAGTTTGGTGACACCATTCTCTTTGTTGCTAAGTTATTTTGGGTTGATGCTATTGTATTTGTTACCGATGATTCTGTCTAATAATAAATAGATGGAGGTTTCTGTGAGGGTGAAATGGAATAAGGCAGAGAAGACACGGTTCCTGGAATATTGTAGACATGATAAATGCTTGTTGTTGACGTCATAACCATCACTCTCTGACCTTTCCTTCCCCTCAGTGTAGTGAGGTGCTGCGGGCAGGCCTGTTTCTCATCCCATGCGGCTCCGGCAGGGCTAGCTTTGCACCCGAAATAACATCACACAAATTGTATTCTTTTAAATACTGCCTGGCCCATTATTTTCAGCCTCTTACTCACATCTTGACTAACCCATATCTAATAATCTGTGTAGCACCACAAAGTGGTGCCTTACCAGGTAGATTCTAGCGTACTTCCATCTTGGGCTGGAGCTTCATCGCGTCTGGCCTCTCTCTGAGGAGAGGCACGGCAGTCTGCCTAACTTAAGAGAGGCATGGCATCTGACTGATCCTTCTACCTCACTTCCTCTTCCTGTTCTGTCTACTCCACCCACCTAAGGGGCGGTCTATCAAATGGGCCAGGCAGTTTCTTTATTAGCCAATGGGAGCCCTCCATCATTTCCCCTTTTTCTGTTTAAACAAAAAAGAAAGGCTTTAACTTTAACATAGTAAAATTACATATAACAAAACAGTTATCAAGTAAGAATTACAGTTACAATATTTATATCTACTTTATCTTTTATCATAACAAAGGAAAACAACTATAATTATCTATCTATTCTTCTTCAGCTCCATCAAAGACTCCAGAAGGACACAATATTACCTAAGTAAATAAGAAATATGCAATTTCCAAACTCTAGAAATCACAGAGACATTGTGCTACCTGGACAGTCACCTAAAGTTCTTTTGTACTGTCGGGGCATCCATCTTCGGCCTACAGGCCCATAAATATCCAGCAGACATTTCTATGCAGCAGGAAATTTCGAAGGCAGTTCAGTCACTATCTGCTGTGTCCTTCAGAATGTCTCGCAGACTCTTTCTTGAATCAGGAACCCCAAAAGATCATCTCACATTTAGTCCTCTCTCTGTGGGTTCTTCGTGTCCAGTTTATGCCAACAGTCCAGGCAAGAGCAGTTTCTTGCCCAAGTGGCTATTAAACTCCATAAGGATCCTTTTCGATGCCCATCTTCCTCTTGAAGTAGATTGGTGCTGCCAGGAGCTGACGTGTCTCATTGTCATGAAAAGCCTTAAGTTTTAAAACATCTAAAATGCGATATTCTGTAGTCTTTGAAAGATATGAAGAATGCCTATGTAACTTAAATATATCTCTATATAGTTAGAAAATCTAACTAACATAACTACAAGTTTTACTATTATTGATAACTATCCATTAACAACCTATATACATTACATTTTTAAATGAACTACACAATCACAATACATTAATCAGTATCAGAAATACACATACATATAACAAAATTTACCTTAAATTTAAATCACTAAAGCAAAATCCATATCAATGCAAATTATTCATCTCCATATCATATCCCCCTTTAAATGTAAAAGAACACTTATAAACAATATTTGGGAATATGGGCGCAGTTATTTCTCTCCAAACTGCTTCATGCTGAATGGGGGCGCTGTTAATCAGATCTTTCATGGTGTAACCTGTGTGCCAGGTTCATCTCAGTCATCAGTTGGGTAAAGTAATTTTCTGAAGGTGTTCACAGCAACCTTTCAGGAGGGCGTGGTCTATCATACCATATTGGGATAGAAGCAATCCATATGGTCTCATTTTCTGTAAAAACAAAAGAAGAATCTCTTTTCCAAAGTATCATATCCTTAGATCCAAATTCTGAAGTCAAGGTATTTTGAAAATATCTATCTTGGATTAGTTCAGGAGCATTTATAAACAAATATCTTTTAGCAGCTGTTGCTTCATCCTCAGCATTCAAACAATTAAAAGAGAGCATAATAGTATACAGTATCAAGATTCTCTGTGTATTTTCCATCTTTATGTGGCTTTACTTTAACCTCTATTTCGTTTATTTTTACTTTTTCTTTTTGAGACAGGTTCTCTATATATCTTTGTCCTGGAATAACTCTGTAGACCAGGCTGTCCTTGAACTCCTAGATCCTTCTGCTTCTGCCTCCCCAGTGCTGGGATTAAAGGTGTATGCTACCACACCTTGAACTCACAGAGATCTGTCTGTCTCTGCCTCCCAGGCATTGGGATTAAAGGTGTCTTCTGCCACACCTTGAAGTCACAGAGGTCAATCTACCTCTGCCTCCCAAGTGTTGGGATTAAAGGTGTGTACCATCACACCCAAATTACTCTTTCTCTCTTTTTCTTTTTTACTTTTAAGAACTTTAACCTTTAGCATACATATATTTTCAACACATTGTAAACCATTTTGATGTTTTCTTTGACACTGAATCTTTCTTTTACTGTATATCTCTGTTTTTGTGACCACATAAGTCTTTAATTTACCCACCAAAATCGGTAGAACTAAAGCTGTAACTTTGGCGGCTGGATCCAGCCCAGCCTTAGCTTTCTAGCCTCATGGTGGAGGTACCCGCAGGAGCCATGTTTATCGCCACAACTCTATGGCATTTCAAGGTCCCTGCCAACAAGCAAGCTGCAACAGTGTCAAACAACAGCAGGACCGCCTGCTTGAAAGAGTCAGAGTTTGCCCTGGCAGTACAGACCAGAACGCCAGCATTTTAAAACAGCACAACTTTTTTCCTGCTACAGCTGAAAACCGAAAACACGCGTTCAACTTTTCATCAACACCATTTAAGTGTTTTGTGGCAGGACCTCTTAATGAGCTGCAGGGTTTTGCAGCTGAAGCTGAGTCAGGAAGCCTCTCTTAGATGAGAGCGCTTGCTCAGACCCAAGAAATTGCTGTTATCAAGAACACATGCTTTACTCTATTCTTTCCCAAGCTTTCTCAGGTTTTCTGTGGATTCAGTTATCCACGTTGGCGCCATTCTGTAGTGGGGGCTTTGGCGGGCAGGCCTGCCCCCAAATGGATCCCACATGGTTAGCTTATGCCCCGAAATAACATCACACAAATTGTATTCTTTTAAATACTGCCTGGCCCATTATTTTCAGCCTCTTACTCACATCTTGACTAACCCATATCTAATAATCTGTGTAGCACCACAAAGTGGTGCCTTACCAGGTAGATTCTAGCGTACTTCCATCTTGGGCTGGAGCTTCATCGCGTCTGGCCTCTCTCTGAGGAGAGGCACGGCAGTCTGCCTAACTTAAGAGAGGCATGGCATCTGACTGATCCTTCTACCTCACTTCCTCTTCCTGTTCTGTCTACTCCACCCACCTAAGGGGCGGTCTATCAAATGGGCCAGGCAGTTTCTTTATTAGCCAATGGGAGCCCTCCATCACCTCAGGGCTCTCTCTTCTCAACTGACCTGTGAAGCAAAACACAGTTTCCAATATTCTCTCCTCCTTTATATGATGTTTCTATAATAAAATAGCTAGAAGATTTCTTTTATCCTTTCCATAGTTTGTTTTATTTTTAGCCACGATTCTCTTTTCCATGAAGATATGACCAAAGCATTTATGCTGAAGCAGACAGAGAAAGATATATCACTATCAGGATCTGTTTGCTATCTGTGTTCTCACCATTAGTTGAAAAGTAAGTGTATTGCCTACTCTTTGATTGACTTAAAGTTCCCTGAAGTATCCGCTGCCCAGTTTTACCTCTCCCTTACATGGTTCCTCCTGTTTGCTTCAATGTCTTTCCTTGACCCCACCCCATCCTATCCAGCTAAGGCTGGTTGCCCTTCAAGACTAAGATCTACTTTCATGTTCTCAAATGCTGTCATAACCGACTTGCCTTTTCTGAAGTTCCATTTATATCCTATTATGATTCATTATTTTAAAAAATGAAATTATCTTCTCAACAATACCTTATTATCACAGAAAGCAAGAAAAGCGTATGTGCCTCTCTGAATCATTTTACCTGAACCAGATTCTCTGAGAATATTTGTTTTAAAACTAACATTCAAATTATGCAACTTACTTAGAGGCAGATGCTGAAGTGCTATTGGCTAGTTAAAATGCTGTATGGGAAATCTGGCTTTGAAAAGTCTTGGTTAGTCATGACTCTACCTCAGAGAATTCTGAGCATCATTTTTTTGTTGTTTTTTGCCTCTGCAGTTTGAGGCAGAGTCTCCTCCCATCCATCTCTTTCCCTTGTTCATGAACTTCTCCTTCTGCCACAAGACAATTTAGGAGATTAGTGTGCACAGATAGGTACCATTGAGCTAGATATGAACTCTCTCTCTCTCTCTCTCTCTCTCTCTCTCTCTCTCTCTCTCTCTCTCTCTCTCTCTGTCTGTCTCTCCAACCCTACAACCCTAGCTATCCTGGAACTAGTTCTTGTAAACCAGGCTGGCCTTGAACTCTCAGAGATCTGCCTGCCTCAGCCTCTTGAGTGCTGTGATTAAAGGCGTGTGCCACCACTGCCCGGCTTAGATATGAACTTTTTTTAAAATTTTTTTTATTAAAGATTTCCATCTCCTCCCCCTTCCCTCCCATCCCTTCCACCCATACCCCCATTCCACCCCTCTCCAAGACAAAGAGCCATCAGGGTTCCCTTCACTATGTTAAGTCCAAGGTCCTCCCAGCTCCCCCTAAGTCCAGGAAGGTGAGCAACCAAACTGACAAGGCTCACAGTGAGCCCGTCCATGCTGTAGAGTTCATGTTCATTGCCGTTGTCCTTGGTTTCTCAGTCCTCCTCCACCATCAGCCACATTCAGAGAGTCCGGTTTGGTCCCCTGTTCCATCAGTCCCATTCCAACTGGACTTGGTGGTCTCCCGTTAGATCTGTCCCACCGTCTCAATGGGTAAACGCACTCCTCACGGTCCTGACTTCCTTGCTCATGATCTCCCTCCTTTTGCTCCTCATCGGGACCTTGGGATCTCAGTCCGGTGCTCCTATGTGGGGCTCTGTCATTTTCTCCATCCAGTGCCAGGTGAAGGTTCTATGGTGATATGCAAGATATTCATGAGTATGGCAATAGGATCTGGACATTTCTGGCACCCTCTCCTCAGCTGCCCAAGGACCTAGCTGGGGGCGTCTTCCTGGACACCTGGGAACCCCTCTAGAGTCAAGTCTCTGCCAACCCTAGAATGGCTCCCTTAATTAAGATATATAATTCCTTGTTCCCATATCCACTTTTCCTATTAGATATGAACTTTTATAATTTATTCTATTGTCTTAGTTTCTTTTCTGTTGCTATAATAAAATATCTTTAAAAAGCAATTTAAAAGAGGAGAGGTTTATTCAGCTCACAGTTTCAGGTTATCATTGCAGGGATATGACAGTGAGAGGAACTTGAAGTAGCTGATCCCACTGCATGTATAGTAAGAAGAGACCAATGAATGTACAGTTCACTTTTTCCACTCTTATATGGTTCAGGATTCTCTGTCTAGGAAATGGTGTCATCCATAATAGGCAAATCTTCTTAAACCGATTAATGTCATCAAGACAGTCCCCCACATGGATGCCCAGAAGTCAATCTCCCAGGTGATTCTAGAATTTATCGTTTCTAATACTAGTACAATCATAATCTGAGCATATTCTAGGAGTCTATGTCACATTTCCAAATTGTTTTTCTCGTTTTGCTATGTCAATAAACTATGTGCACCACCCAGCTGGGTTATTCTTTCGTGTATGATGAAGCAATTCATACCATTTAGACAAATTTAAATATTCATTTAAGATCTCCTCCTTAAATATGATTGACCCTGTGGCATTAAAGCTGGATTTAAAATGAATAGTTACCTGATTAATTTTTTCCTCCATCTTTCAAACATTTTAGGTTCTTAGTATTTTCTTAATGTTATTTGAGATGATATTTTTGCCAAGATTGTGGACTATGGAAGCAGAGGGGCATTTCACCTTAGAATTCCAGGATGTATTGGCAAAAGACTCCAAGAAGACAAATAGCATTTACAAGTTCTTTAGAAATTGTAGAACCTTACAAAAGTCAGGGACACTCAGATAGTAGATTGTTTGTGATTGTGTTTTATTCTAATTTTAAGAACTTTTTCTTCAGGAATGTAGTAACACTGTGCTAGCATGTGTACACACACCCTCACTCTCCACACGGTTTTCTTACACGTGCAAGTCTGGCCTTTTCACTGATAATGTCAAATAAATCCAATACACACATGTGTATGCTTTAAAGAAAAATGTTGAGTCTAAGAAGGATAATTGCTAAAAGCACCTCTTGAGAAACCTTTAACTGCTTATTAATCTATCACATCTAAAACTATGAAACACACTGTTTCCATGTTGGCATATGATATTAATGTGCATGATACATATAGAGTAAAGGGGGTAGAACACCACCCTGGCAAAATCAACTTTGTCATCTAGGAAAGAAACCACCTTTGCTGATCAGTGAAGATGGTATTATACTTTACAACACAAAGATTAGAGGCAAATTATGAAATGGGAAAGGGAGTTATATGCCTTTTATCTTCTGTCTGAAAGCAAACAGAAAGTAAGCTTGATTATGACTCTTGGCATACATTAGCAGTT
This sequence comes from Arvicola amphibius, assembly GCF_903992535.2. Classification (NCBI taxonomy): domain Eukaryota; kingdom Metazoa; phylum Chordata; class Mammalia; order Rodentia; family Cricetidae; genus Arvicola; species Arvicola amphibius. The sequence goes on from NC_052058.2 coordinate 62,400,346, forward strand.
TTATAGTACATATTTTGAACAAAAAACAGGTCAAGAACAAAGAACAATAATGGGTAGGACATGACTGGAGATTGCTTTCATCAACTTGCAAACAACTGACTCTCTGGATACTTTATAATAATATCTTGAAATCCATTATGGTGGGAATATTTATACCTTAGAAACTAGCAACACTTTACATCAACACTGCAACCTCACATCTGGATGAAGAAATAGCTAGATACAAATGAGTATCAGTAGATCATAACTTTCCTGAGATTCAGGAATCAATTCATAGTTGCTAGCACTGTGCAGTGCTGCAGAACTCTCCATTAGGCCCTTTGGAAATCATGCAGACAGTTTCATTATAAATCAAAGATTCACTTTTCTGAAGTGTGCTGGATAATAGCTTTTCAATTATCACAGTAATTTCAATAAATGCATTGTTCCTCCAACTTGAGTCATGGGTACATCAGCTGTTTGAAAGGATTCTGGAATACCAGGGTCTCAAAGTTGCAGAATGACTGAACTTTTTCTTTGCTTCATTCATGCTGCATTTCCATTAAAAACACTCTTCTTATTTCCCGTAGTTTCATGAGACATTTTATAATTTATATAACTACCAAGAATGATCACTCATTCCTTTTGCTAGGAGGATAAAAGCAGCCATGTCTGATAACTAAGTTCTTGTCATCTTCAATAGGTTATGGTTTTGTAATTAGAAAATTACAATGCCTATGAGTGTGTCTTTGTTTTCAAAGATAAGGTCCGTTTGGCTCTCTGTCATCTCAGGTACCTGGCAAGACAGGCTACAATGTGTTTTCAGTTTGCTCTTTTTAATTTTTACTCTGGCTCATGTCTTTTTTCTACTCTTTCCTCGTCTTTTTTCTTCTCCTCTTCCTTCTCTCTTCCTCTTCCTTCTCCTCCTCCTTCTCCTCCTCATTTCTCTTCCTCTTCTCATTTTTGTCTTATTTCTCTCTCTCATACACCCTTCTCCCTCACGCCTCTTTCTCTTTCCCTTTTCTCAACTGGTTCTCACTGTGTATCCCAAGCTGACCTTGAATTTATGATCCTCCAGAGCACTGTAGTCTCCCAAGTACTGGGATTATAGACACACACCAATACTCCTGGCTTTCTTCTTCTTTCTCTAATTTCTTTTTCAAATGAGGTATTATTTTCTTCTCTGGAAATTTCTTTTCATCACAATCTTTTTATAAACATAGACTCATGGAAGTAGCCCCAGTCATCCTTCTAGAGTTAAGATTTCAAGAGCTATGTTAATGTGATTTAATGGTGACTTGCCATCACTCTTTCTCCCACCATTTCCCAACTAATACTAGCTCCAGAATCCTGCATATGCAACATACATATGTATAAGTTAAGTCATGCATCCACCAAATACATATTAAGGACACACCATACACAAGACTTCATACTAGGGTAGAGGTGCCCTTATAGTCTAGTAAGGTAAAAATGAAAACAAGAATTGTTTAGAAAATTAAAATGTGGGGACGTGAGTGAGAACACAAAACAGGAGTGGTAGACAGGCACAAATAGTGATCAGGGTTCTGAACAGAGTTATTCACACCTGAAAAGTTCAGGAGGGTCAAAATGAGAGTCTGAGAAAGTGGGTTTGTTTGTTTATTTTATTTTTTAACTGTAATAGAAGGAATAAAAATATACAGAAATGGTCAGGGCTAGGATGAATGGACCACTGTGATGTTGAATGGGAACTAAAAGTCTTGGTAAGTTTGTAAGATTGTGTATATATGAGGCAGCATTTGTTTACATATGTATGTTAACTTACACACATAATATGTATTCCAGTTCTGTTCGCTGGAAGGGAACAGAAATAACAATTCCCCAACATCCTCTATCCCAGATCTTGATTTCTAAATATTACCATCCTTTTGAAGAAATGATGGTCTCTAGGGCAGTATCAGCAAAAGCAGAAAATAAACCAAGAACTTTGTTTTCAAATTTTTGGACATGTGCATTTGTGTTAGAAAGAAAAAAATCTCAAAGAATGACAAAGAAAAGAAGGACCAAATCTAGAACAAGTTAGGAATCAAAATAAATCATAATAGTGATATATTGTTCTAATGAATCAGAAATTGGGAAGTCCCCATAGATACACAAAAAAAGATAACAGGGGGAAGCAAAAGTTCTTGTGCAAGTAAACTGCTGAGTAAGCATAGAACGAATGATGGCTTTAACAATTGTCATTGGCATCTTTGAGAGGAATAGCTGACTTAGACAAGAAACATATTGCTAAAACTAGTGGGTAAAAATGGGACAAAAAAGCTGTAAAGGGTTCAGTGGTTAAAGTGTTTGTTATGTAAACATTAGTGCTAGAGTTCAGATCTTGAAGAGTTACATACATGTTGGGGAGGCAGTGCACTGCCTGTGTTCCCGGACTTGGAAGGTGGAGAGAGGATCCCAAGAGCAAACTGACTAGATAGACTATCAGATGGTTACCAATCTTGACTAGAAGGTAAGACCTTAAGATGAAGACATCAAATACTTTAATTGCAGGACACAGAGAAATCAGTCTTGAACGACAAGGACACTGTCCCAACTGGCTAGCTTCCATAGTGCTGGATGGTGCTATGGAGGCTGCCTGGAGGGAAAATAAATGATCTTATCTTCATGATACAGTACACGATACAGGCAAGAAGTACCAAATGGTGCAATAGTGGCAAGACTATATACAGGGGTAACCAACCACTCTCTTAATTAAATTTGAGGCCTGCTGCATAGAAGAAAATTCATGTTTGATACTCTAAACATGGCCACAAACCCTAGTCAGGAAAGTCATAGGCCTTGGAGGAAAATCTGTTTGATGTTAGTTTTCTAAATGGCCATGTTGTCAAGCTACACTCTCAACCTTTGTGTTTATATCTATAGATTTATGCTACTCCCAGACTTGGACAGAGATGCTTCTCATTGCAGTGGGTAGTGGTTTACCCAGGGAGACATTGCTGTTCAGACTGCTGAGAATAAATGACTCTAAGTGTTCAGCTGAAGATGGGACATCTATACTATTTCCTGCCACTGTCACAAAGCTCAAAAGTATAACAGACAAGAATGTAAGAACTGGAGGGTGGAGTGGAGCGCTGTGAAATACTGTCTACACACATGGATTCACAGCACTTACGATGCTTACTTAAACCTGAAAAGATCAAGCCAGATGAAAATTCCAGTATGGATTGGGAGGGTCTCCTGAACCTCCCTCTTACCTAAAGAGTTATTGGTATTAATGGCTGTATGGGGAAGGAGATTGGCTTTTTTGTTAAGAATGTGGCCATTGGTGGCTTCTTCTATGCCCATGTGCTTACAGGTAGCATTTACTGGACTCAGTTGTTTAAATAAATGAGTAAATATAAAAATAGGACATTAAGTTGTCAGGGAGATGTAGTAAGGGGTCCTTGGGACAGTTCCAGGGGAGTGTGAGGGATAGACATTATTTAGATACATTGTATACAGGTGTTGAAATTCAAATTAATAAATAAAAATTAGATTGTGGGATAAGTAAAATTTTGTATGATCTCAAAATCAAAATATTTATTAATTCCAAATGAATAATGTCATATAGGCAAACCTGAAGGGCACCATGTCAAGGGATCAAATGAATCCTCACACCTTTTATTACTCATGGCTTTCTGAGTACATTCTGAGTGTTGTACAGACAGAAAATGGGAAGGAGAAAGAGCAGGATTAAAGGCCGACTAGAAGGATATGTTGGAGATGCAATGGCTTAGGGAAAAGCAACAGTCACGGAGGTACAAGGAGTGACAAGGATTGTGACAATGGTAACTGGAATTAGAGGGGCATGGTGATGAAATTAGAAAATAAAAGAGGAAACTTGAGGATAATTTGCTGAATTTTGCATGAATATCTGGGTGGATTTGGAGGCCATTTATTAAAAATGAAAAGTCAGAAACAAGAGTAAATTGGCAGTGGGAAAATAAAATATAGGATACTGATCCATGCATGCCTTATTCTTCAGGGGGATGCTATAACAAAATACCTTTGTGTATCCGTTTATAAACACCATAGATTTTTTTTTCTCAAAGTTCTGGAGATTGAGAGATCCAATATCAAGCAAGTGTCAATTGCCTGATAACTTCAAAGACTTGCTCTCTGCTTCCAAGATGGTGCTTTCTGCATCTACACATGATGGACGGGAAAGGATACTTTTCTATTTTTATTTTTAAGGGCGCTAATGTCCTTCATGAGAGCAGAGCCCTTATGATGTCATCACTTTGCAGAAGACCAAATTCTTCACACTATCACTCTGGGTATTAGCTTTCAACACATGAATTTTAGCTGGACACTAATATTTAGACACTAACAATATGTGACATGATATTTCAGTTATCTATTATGTAAATCTAGGATTTGGGGAAAAATAAGAGGTAGAGATACACGAGTCATAGTCATTAACATATTGGTGACATTTAAATCCACAAGATCAGAGAGAGCTTAAACTCAACACCCTGAATACTTCAGTGTACAGAATTCTGGCAGAGGAGACCGAATTGAGAGGAAATCACATGTGTGTGGTGTCATGAAAGCCAGGTGAGCAGAAGGTAACAGCTGATTAGTGCTACTGAAAAAACAAGAAAGATTAGACCAAGAGGCGACCTTTGAATTTGGTGACACAGGAGTCAGGATTTATTTGCTAAGTTATACTGAGTGTCTACTGAATGCCAAGTATTATGTAAGACAGTGGAAAAAAAGATACAAGGAAAAAGCATTTAGAATAAAATGCAATGTATTTTTATGAGAGTCACAGCCATAGCGTTTCATAGGGAGAACTATCCTGACCCTATATTTTGAGGTGGGACGGAGGGACCAAAACCCTAGGAGGTAACGATGCTGATGTAGAGTGTCTGAGTCTAAGAAGGAGCAATGAGCTTGCTTTGTGCAAAGCAATCAATATATTGGATATATAGACTATGTAGTATAGAATTAAGTAGGAGAGACAGACAGGGACCAGATGATGAAAAGCTGTATCTCCATCAGGCATCACTTCATGCATGAAGGAGATGACACACAGCTGAAGAGTACCAGAATGGAAGACATGGAAGGAAACCAAGTAGACTTCGGCTATTCTGTGGAAGATATGCTTGTTCATGACACCTTCGGGTTTTGTAGAATCCTGATCAAGGTCATGAGAAGTTTTTGAATCCAAAGTTGGGAAATGGCTTTGTGAACAAAGGTCTCTGGACGATGGTTTTGGGAAAGAGACCACAGGCAGAGAGCTTTAGTAGATAAAACAGACATGGAGCCATAGATACCTATATGAAGTTCAAGGGCAGATATTTACTCCAAACTTACTGGTATAATTTTAAAGGAGTAGTATACAAAATATGAACAGGCTACCAGGAACATAATGAAACACAATATAGCATAATATAATATATATAAAATTAAGAACTTTGTTCTTGGATATGAAATATGTATTTGGCTGGCAAACCACAATGGAATATCTTGCTTTAATTAATATAATACTTTAATCTTGCTTTACTAAATAGCAAATATTTTTTGATCCCAAATTTGGCATTGCTTTCTTATTTTAAGTAAAAATGGTTCAGAAAGATAATTAGATTAAATTTACTCATGAGTTAATAGTAGCACAAAACTTGAATCCAGACCTAATAAGCTGGAGTTCAATGGATCATTTTGCTACCAAGAGAGATCCTGAAATAGTTTCCATCTGGGAAGACTAGGGAATTGAATCTAGTTTGATTCAATTCAATGTGTCAGAGCACAGTGCATACATATATCTACCACCAGAGGGTGCTCTTACCTCAAGAGAGATTTGATCATCCTTTTCCCCCAGTGAAGGTGCAGCTGGTTTCTTTCCCTGCGATTCTTCCCCCAGAGGCAGGAGGCAGCATGTCAAGAACTGGGCTGTCTTAGACTAACGTCTGCAAAGCACAATGACGACGACATAGCTCCACATAGCTGCGTCAGAGAGGCACATCGGAAATAATCTCAGTTTATACTGGACGTAGGAAGAAAGAAAGAGATCCAAACAGCTCAGAAACAAGGTCTTTCAGATGTTCGGAGGTGGAATAAGAATTTCCTGTGATTCTAACGAAAGCTGTGGCTCACAAACTATAGGGATTGCCCAGGAATGATTCTGAGTTGTTTCGTTGGTGCTGCTCTTAAAGGGATATATATGTTTTAAATTTCACCTTGATAGATCATAGGTTGTTTTTTTCTTCAAATTTATTAGCCTAACTTTTCTTTTCCTGAGCATGTTCATTCATTACTTCTCTCACACTTGTTTTGTGCCTGCTTTCCTGGCTTTCTTCTGTTACCAAAGTTATTTCCGCAAGGGACAAGACCTCATTCACCTTGTGATTAAAGCGGCTCATAATGACCAAATTTAGAAACAATACTGATAACTGAGACAATTTTATCAACATTTTCTAAAATAGTTTCTGGAGGGAAAAAAGCTGAGGCATATAGGCAGGTGATCATCAGCATATTAGTGACTGTCTTAGTTAGGGTTTCTATTGCTGTGATTAAACACCATGACCAAAACAACTTGGGGAGGAAAGAATTTATTTGGCTTATACGTCCATATGGCTGGACACCACCAAAAGATGTCAGAACAGGAACTTAAGCAGGGCAGGGACCTGGAAGCAGGAGCTGATGCATAAGCCACGAGGAGTGCAGCTTCCTGGCGTGTTCCTTTATGCTTTCTCAGCCTGCTTTCTTATAGAACCAAGGACTACCAGCCCAGGGATGGAACTGCCCATAACAGGCAGGGCCTTCCCCACCAATCAATAATTAAGAAAAAACCTTATAGCTGGATCTGGGAGGCATTTCTCGGTTGAGGTTCCTTCCTTTCAGATAACTCTAGTTTGTGTGTCAAGTTGGTATGAGACTAGTGAAGTGGCATCAGAATTCACAGTGTTAGCACAGACCGTCTAGCGATGGCGTACATCCAGGAGAAAAGCTCAGAGCCGAGCTCCAGGTGTGCAGCACGCAGGATGCCTCTGTTCCTAGGAGCACCTTCACTAAAACAAAATTTTAGGCCTTAAGCCAAGGGGCTAGAATTCTTTTTAAAATAATTTTAAATAAGTTTTTTTGAATTTTAAAATGTATTTTGATCACATTCCTCCTCCCCCATCTCCTGGCATATCCATCCTTTCCCCCACTCACCTTCGCCGTTCAACTTTGAGCTTACTTTCTTTTGCTTGCTTCCTTCCTCCTTCCCTTCCTCCCTCCTTCCCTCCCTCCCTCCCTCCCTCCCTCTCTTTCTTCTTTTCTCTCTCACTTTTTTCCTCCTCCTCTTCCTCCTTCTTCTTTGTCTCAAGCTTGTGTTGTTCAACTCTTCTCGGGAGTGGGGTCTGCCCTGATCAACCTACCAGGGATTGCATCGCTAAGGAAAGCTGACTCTTCCTCTTTCAGCGGTTATAAAATGCCAATGGCACTTCAGATACTGGTGGAATTTTATATCTACCCCCATTGCTCTATGCTGGAGTTTGTCTATAAAAGCTTGCACATGTCTTGTATAATCATGCTGTCATAGTTGATGTGAGTTCATATGTGCAGCTACCCCATTGCATCTAGAAAGCGTTGTTTTCTTGAAGTCATATTTCAACTCTGGTTCTCACAGTCTTTCTGCCCTGTCCTCTGCGAAGTTCCTCGAGTCTCGAAGGGAACAAATCTGATGCTTATATTCCATTTAGAGCTGAGTAGCTGAGTACTCCATAGTCTCTTATTCTATGCATATTAAACAGTTGAGGATCTCTATATTAGCTGTCATCTACTACAAGAAGCTTGTGAGTTGAGAAATACTCAATACTACAGCTATAGCATTAAGTCATTATAAGTCACTTTATTGCTAAGTCCATTTAGCAGAATAATAGTATTAGGTTCTCTTCTGGGGCCTATGACCTATCTAGTTTCATATTCTTGGCTGTTATATTAACTTATATGTTAACATATATGTTAACAGTGTCAAGAATGGGTTCCATCTCACAAGGAGGTCTTAGATCCAATTATAAAGTGGTTGGTTACTCACATAATGTTTGTGCCACCATTGCACTAGTGGGCATATCCTGTCAGGCCAGTTGTTATGTAGTTTGCAGCATTTACAGGTGGGTGAGAATCATAATTACTTTTCCCATCTAATAGTGTGGATATCATCTTCCAGCACAGTGAAAGCTGGCTGTTGGAGATGAAGTGAATACCAGCATGATTTCTCTGTGTTCTATGAGTCTGGTGTGTAGCATCCTTAGAAATGGAGTCTTACCATCGAGTTCAGTAGGAAACTGAATGTACTGGCAATAGCCTGTAATGCTTTATGGTCTAGCAGGTTCCATTGACCATCTATACACAAAGAATTAACCTGCTCCTGATAGTGAAGTTTTATTTGACAACAAAATATTTATTTGGTATCTTGTTAGGTTGGGTGGAGCATCCAAGGTCCTGGGTTATGAGGAACTTTTAGGGAGACCAGACTTTTCTACCTGGAGTTTTGTAGTCGTTTTCTGACACGCAGTCTTCTGCATGGCCTCTGCTTCATCCTTGGAAACCTCACTTCAATATCATTTGTTCTTTTTCAGAAAACATGATTTGACCCAGAAACTTTTAACAAGAAACTCTCCCTTCTCTCATCCCCCCCCCCAACTCCTTCCCACATCTTCATAGCCAGTTTCTAGTACTACAGTGGACAGCAGGACCATCTAGGACCGAATAACTGAGACCATTTGTAGCAGGCTTTTTACTGTCCAGCTCCCAAATACTGACAGGGAAACTTATCTTTAGTTATGCATGTTTGCCCTTAGTTTAGGCTTATCCCACTCGCTCATACAACTTATATTAGCCGGTTCCTCTTCAACTATGTTATTCCTCTGGGCTTTTTACCTTCCTTTGATTTTGTATATCCTGCTTTCCTGCTTCCTCTGTGTCTGACTGGCCAGTGGCTGCCTGCCTAGCCCCAGAGTCTTCCTTGTTTTCTCCCTCTTTCTCTCTCCAGCCTGGATTCCCCTTCCTACTTATTCTCTCTGCCCACCAACCCTGTCTATCCCTCCTGTGCCTAGCTACTGGCTATTTAGATTTTTATTAGACCAATCAAGTAACTTAGGCAGACAAGGTGAAAAAGCAACACCTCTTTATATAGTTAAACAAATGCAGCATAAAGAAATGCAACACATCTTTACTTAGGTAAACAATTGTTCTGCAACACAAGAAATGTAACACATCGCTACTTAGGTAAACAATTGTTCTGCAACACAACAAAAGAAACACATCTTTACTTAGTTAAAAAAATATTCTAGGGGGCTGGAGAGATGGCTCAGAGGTTAAGAGCATTGCCTGCTCTTCCAGAGGTCCTGAGTTCAATTCCCAGCAACCACATGGTGGCTCACAACCATCTGTAATGGGGTCTAGTGCCCTCTCTGGCCTGCAGGCATACACACAGACAGAATACTGTATACATAATAAATAAATAAATAAATTAAAAAAAATTCTATTCCACAGCGATAACTTTCTACCTTTGCCTGCTGCTCCAGTCGTGGCCTTGACTTTGATTGGAGCAAAGTCAAAGTTCACTGTCTTTATGCTCTAACAGGACTCAGTCTGAGTGGGCAGGCGAACACTGGAGATACCACATTCACCACAAGTGTGCTTTTCAAGGGCTTCTCTCTCAAAGGTCTGCCATAGCTCTTCACAGAAGGAGTATCTGACCTACAGTAAAAACAGCTTCAGATCAGATACTTAAGATACAAAGATGTTGTTGATATAAAGCTAGAGGCCTGTGACAACCTGCCAGGTGGACAGTAGATCGAGGCTTTACTTTTGTTTGGTTACAGTTGGGAGACACTGCCTCACTCCTTATTGAGTTCCTAACACATACTTTTCTTTGGGCCTTGGGCCGCAATGTCAATGCCATGGAATCAGATGTTTAACTAGTAGGTGGATTTGGGGCAAGTTATGGTTTGTGGTTTAGTTCTTATGATTTGAATTCAAGAGGGGATAGCACCCTTATTGAACAGACCTGAGATGGCATTCCCTCTTTCCTGTGATTCCTGTCCTGTATCTCTCTAACAGGAATTTCAGTAGCAAATCTCAAGGATGGTGTGATAGAGAGCCACTAACATAGGCATCTCCTTTAAGTATATCTCTAAACAGCTCACGCCACCTTTGTAGTGTCATCTTTTTAGTATTAAGGTTTTGTTTTGTTTTGTTTTGTTTTTCAGTTTCAGGAACCATCTGCAATTGTTCCAAGATATGTTCTACAGAGCCCCTTAGTTTATAGTTAATAATTTAGCAGGGAATAAAGTCAGCCAAGTTTTTCTTTAGAGGATCTTCAGATATTAATTTACGGATGAAGAAGCTAAGGACAAAAGGAAATTACAAAAACCAACTTAAGCTACATGTCTGGGGGGAATAAACAGAATCAGAACTACAATTGATCCCTTTAACTTGTAGACTTTCTTTTGTGTTATCTGCAAATGAGATTATTTTGGGTGTAAAACCAAGAGAGGGGAAAGGTCATAAAAGAAGAAATGAACACTTATGAAAGAAGTAGGTTAGCTATGCAACCTTCCTTCTGAAAATTTGTACTGAGGTAGACAAAGAAGACTTAAAGATAAATGCAACATTGTATTCATTTTATAATCCCTGGGATCAAATACTTGACACAAACAGCTTAAAGGAGGAAGGATTTATTTGGGTCCGTGGGTTCACAAGTTTAGTTGTGTGGGAAGAGCATCATGGAAATGAGGACTGCGTGGAGGTGGAAGGCACTCAGCTCATGAGGGACAGGCGAGAGTAGGGGGAAAAGAGTAATACACAAAAGAGCCAGAGCGAGATAGAGTCTCAGTGACACAACCCCAGACGACCCACTTCTTCTAACTAGGCCCCACCTCAAAAATTTTCCCATTACATCCCAAAATAGCACCAATAGTTGGGGACCAATTTGCACCCATGATAGACATTGCATGTTCATGACACATAGTCACTATTCTAAGCTCACAGTCTAGAGGTTGTGATAACAAATCAACAATTAGAGTATGGTGACAGAAATGAGAGCCATGGGAAGCTTTGGGAGGAAGGTCTACTGTCAGGATTCCTTTGATTTCAAATGGCAGAAGATTTAAACCATGTCACTCAGAGAGAGAATTCACTGGTCAATATGACTCAGTTTAGAAATCATTTCCAGCTTTTAAACATAACAGTATTTAGAGTTTCAACAAGTTTTTTTCAATGGGGCAATATTTTTCAGCTTTTCTTTCTTTGCCTTGATAGCTTATCCTTAACAAAGATCTAAGGCAAAGCACCTGTGATTTTATACCTTATCAGTTTAACAACCCGAGTGTAAAGAGGTTTGCTTGTTCTGTTAACCGATCTTATTGGACTTACTGCAATCATTTGCCTAATCCTAAAGCAACTAGAGGAGCTAGACTGGCAGTGGCCTGGATGGGGTCAAATGTTGACCCTGCAATTGCAGAAGAGGTTAGTCACACTCACATGGCATTGGCTAATTGTTGAGGAGGATTCTTGAGGCAAAAATAACACAGAGAATTTTATACCAGTTGTAGGAGAGGTAGTCAGTAAGAATCAGGGTGTCCATCTAGTTATGAGACTCAAAGTAAAGGATGGATCCTTTGACAAATATTTATATCAGTTCTTTGAGAATTTCATGCAATGTTGATTATACTCATCCTCAACTCCTCACAGACACCCAAGTCTCTTACCCTTCCCTACTTCATGCCTTTACAATGATAACTTGCTGGTATGAATTTGTGTTGTCCAAATAACCTAAGTGTGAGCCCATTCTCTGGAGTATGGTTAAAGTATGGCCAACTATCAGAAGCCACACCCTTAAAGAAAACTCAGAACCCATCAACTGTTCACAGCAACTCAGTTAGGGGTGGGAAATCATGAAGCCCCTCCCACTCTATGCTGGAATGCTGATTTGCTGGATCTTGTGCAGTTCTGTTATGCAGGTAACCATAGCTGCTGCAGGTTCATGGGCGAAGTGGCTCTGGTATGTCCAGAAGACACTGCTTTACCCCAATTGGACTTTTGGTTCTTGCTTTTTGTTTTGTCTGTTTGTTTTGTTGTCATTGCCTCCTGGCTGAGTCTTGGGGAGGGGTGTCTTAGAGATGTCCCATTTGTGGATAAGCACGCCACTGACTTACTCTTTGTACTTTAGGTAGTTGTGACTTATGCTAACTGCCGTTCACTGCACAAAGAAGCTTCTCTGATGAAGTCTGAGAGCTGTACTAAGTTATTAGTAGTCAGACACAAGCTCATAGGGCAGTTATTTGATACTATGTCCAGGCAGCAAAATGAGTGGTAGGTTCACCCTTGGGCCTGGAAGTTTCCCACCTAGGATTGATCTCCTATGAGACTGCTTTTTCCCAAGGTTTAGATGTATTCTGTGGGTCCCCAGGTCATCTGTACGTCCATCCAACTAACTATAAATTCTGGGATCTCTACAGTCCCTCGAGTTTGATATTTTACTGAAACAACTTGAAAATTTATGAAAGTACTATATCTAGAGTACTATATTATTATAAAGGGTGTGCTTTGGTGGTAAACATTGGGTAGAAGTACAGGGCTTTGGTATCTGGTTCTGGTGGAGCAGTATATGTTATCCTGGAACATTGTGATGGTAATCTTGGTTGCTAACATGAAGGGATTTAGAATTACTCCAAAACACATTTCTGACAATGTCTTTGTAGGATAATCAAGACTAGGCTAATCGAGATGGGAAGACCCTGTCCTAAATTTGGGGAGTTCCATTCCATGGTCTGGATCCCAGACTGAATTAAAAGGAGAAAGCAAGCTAAGGACAAGCATCGACTGATCTCTGCTTTCTGGCCATGGATACAACAAGACCCCCATCCTCCTTCTCCTGCTGTGTTAACTTTCCTGCCAGGATTGATTTTATCCTTTAGACTCGTGAGCCAAAATGAAACTTTCATTTCTTAAATTTCTTAAGTTGCTTTGTTTGATACTTTGTTTCAACAACTAGACAACTAAAACATGCTTCAATGTATGTAGTAATAGGAGCGCTATGAACCTCTGTGTCCAGAGGTTTTTTGTTTTGTTTTGTTTGAGTTAATTAACTTAGTTGTTTGACAGTTCTGTTATTGTATACAATCCATGCTGATTGCTCTTATCACCTACCCTCTTTTGTCCGCCCCATCTCCACTTATCTCTTTCCCACTCCTCTCATCTTCCCCCTCGTCCTTATAATTTTTCTTCACATTCATGGTTTTGTTAGTTGGTTTTGGTTTGGTTTTGCTTGTAATTCACTGAGTTTAACAAACACTGTCTGTATTTTCCTGGGTCTATAACTATGCTCTGAAGCTCATTGGGGTCACCATTCGATATACAACAGAAGACAATGACCCTCCATCTCTCAGATTCTATCAGTAGCCAATAGGTTTTTGTTTTGTTTTTAGATGAGATTTTGTAGACATGACTCATTAAATCATCAGTGATGTGACTGAGCTCAAACCCTGGTTTTGTTCCCCTTTTCTGAAAGCCCTTTGAATAAAAGCCCCAGCTCCCTTTTGCTGGCCTTTCTCATCAAGTAGAGATCCACAAAGAATCGTATCATTAGCGTAGAAAAGGCTTTCTTATCAGAAAAATTCTAAGAACCCTTAGGGCTGTTTGCCAGAAGTCCAAGACCTGACAACATTTCCCTTATAATACATGGGAAAGAAGGCTTCCTAGGGAGGTGATATTTAGGTGGAAGTTTTACATTGACCATGGTCACATTTTTTTTTTATGAACTTACCAATAAACTTTTTAAACCAGTAGTTTTAAGAGACGATAAGTACAGCTCGTGATATAGGAGAGGAAGTTGTAAAGATCAGTGTGTGTCCCCAGCTGGCAATGCTTCACAGGTCTGCTTCCAGCTTGAACAAGTGACGGGGCAGCCACTGAAGCACTGGAATTTTAGCTTAAATCTTTGGTAGTGGTGTGGAGAATAATAGGCGTGTAATCAATACAGAATGAGGTGAGGGCAGTAAGGAGACAGCATTCAGGTTCCAGAAGTCCAGCAGCACCCCTAAGCTATTCTGCCAAGGATAGCTTTGTTTTGTGTATCCTAGGGTAGCTGGAACAGATTGCCATAACCAGAGGTTGTCACAGGTTTGGAGGCCAGAAGCTGAAAGTCAAGGTGGAGGACAGATTGGTTCTCCATGTAAAAGTGTGTGCTCCAAGCCAGTCTCCCAGCTCCTCTGGTTGCCAGGAATTCTTGGCATTCCTTGGTGTTCAGATGCAACGTTCTAATCTCAGTGTTTGTCATCACACAGTGTTCTTCCGTGACTCCGTCTAAGTTTCCTCTTCTTATAAGGACAGCAGTTACTGGATCAGGGCCCACATTAATCCAGAATGTCTTCGTCTTAATTTGGTTACATCTATGGAGGTGCTATTTTCAAGCGAGGTCATCAGGTCCTGGGGACACAATTCAACTGAGTCACATGCCTTCCCGAAGGCAGCCGAGGAAGTGATGGGTTGGTTATCTGCAGTCTCCTCGCTTTGTAGCTGCTCTCTTGGCTTCCTGGGCATGAAGATCATTCGCTCCAGCAGCACCGTGGGTGGAGTGGCTTTGGCTTTGGTAGTCGGGCTGAACTCAGCTGTGGAACAAGGACTGCCTTTGCTACTTTGAAGGAGGAGATGATAGTTGCTTCTTTCTTCCATTTTTATTCAGTGTGGGGGAGGGGTGAAACTCGAGTACAGCCCCTCTCCCCACCCTGCACTAATCTGTAATTCGTGAAGCACTCCACATCTCTCTCTCTCTCTTTCTCTTTCTCTCTCTCTCTCTTGAGAGAGAGAATAAATAATGAATGACTTAAAACCCAATGACTGTTCATCTCTTACTGGAAGAGGAATGGCTACATGAGTAATTACAACTATGGTGCCTTTTTTCAACTTCTCTCACTCCCATCTCAATTGATATATTGGATGAGCTACCTCTGTCTGGTGTCTTCACTGTGTTGAGATTGTAATCCTCATAATAAAAGTGTTTCACTGATCGTGTCTTATCCTAAACGTGTATTTGTGTACTGGGAGTTGTAAAATTGCTTGTTCGGTATGTATTGAATCTATTTCCAAAGTATAAGCTATGTCCTGGGAATCACTTAGACACATTTAGGGAACCAATTTGTTAAATGGCATGCTATTGCCTTGACAAGACAGGGGCCTCTAGGCAGAAACTGAGCAGTTGAGGTCATGAATGTTCGGGTGTTGAGCCAAGGGAGATTACATTTCCTGTCTCTCTGGAGTCAGTGTTCTAAGGTCAGACACCACTGACATCTCTGTAGTTTCTGAAAAAAGATTTTGTTCACTTCCTTCTATTGATTATGGATTAAGGCAAGAGAGTTAAAACTCTCAATACCTTCATTTATAGTTGGGAGAAATGAAGTATATTTAGATGAAGTGAATTTTCGATATTCATATCTTAAAGTAGTTTGTCCTGGGCTTTCTTAGGTTTCAAATTAAGAATCCCAGCTATTGAGGAGCCCCTCAGACACCATATACTTTAAAGAAGAACACAGATTCTCCACTGGCAAAGATTCAACCATGTGTCTTTCATATTTACCATCTTGTTTCTTTTCTTCATTTTCTAATATCCAAGATAAAATTAACATATATCTTCCATTCAAAAGAATGTCAACTAAGAAGCCATGTTTGCAAACAGTAGAGGGAGTTCCCCTAACCTGCAATGTTTGACTTTGTCTCATTAACATCCTGAGAGTTGCAGAGACCAAGGGCAGGAGGAAAAGCACAAAAGAGATATAGGATGTGAGCTCAAAATGCTAATTACAGTTTAGGAGAAGTCTTCTGGCTTCTGGCTCGTCTCCAGCGGCCAAACTGCTCCCAAATTCCAGAGGAAGCCCTGAGAAAGAAACTTTTTCAGGAGTAATTGCCATGTAAATTTCCCCGATGAGATCAAAGAAAGCATCCCTGGCTGATGCTCTGTTCCATTTCCTTTCACCTCTGGGGAGCATCCCACTGATGCAATTTACGGACTGTGATCAACCAAATACTTGTCATAATTCCATAGTCAAAGTGTATTTACATGCTTGTTGTTATGGTGACCATCAATAATATCAATAAAAGTCTGTCTAGTTGAAACAGATGAATGGAACATGTAAACACAGACAAGAATAATCACCTCGGATGTCAACATAGAAAAACATAAACACAATGGTGTGTATGCTAGTTTTCACCTTCTACTGCACCCGGGCAGCCGCATCTCTGCTCCGTTCCTGTCTGAAATTTATTGACTTCTTTAGTGGCTGTGCAAATAGGAAAGGAATGGGGAAAGGTTTCTTTTTACCTCTGAAATGAAGAAGAAAAAGAACCTTACCATGAGTTCAGTATTTGCCAAAACAAGGATCCCCTGTATGATATTTGTACATTGTTCGCCAATTAAGGTCATCATGAGCCACATTGTCTACAAAGCTTGTTTTTTATTAGGCATTCATTTTGTACATGTTGATGTCTGAAACAGTCCTTGATTTCAGCCGGAGGGTAAAGGGACACAATGGCCTTGTGATCACCGCATTCAATCAGATTCCTTTTTAAAATGGATGACTACCTTAGGGACTATCCTGGCAATCTAATGAGATAATGTAAGCACAGTACAATAGTATTATTAGGCCCAGATCACAGAGTCCCCCAAAACCAACTAGGAGACCGAGTCCTGTATATAAAAGTAGTCTTGTTATTCAAGTTCACACTCGGACACTCTGTGTGTCCAACATATTGGCGCAATTGGAGAGCTCTGAGCTCAGTTGAGGCAGGATCTTTATAACAGCAGAGGTTAGAGTGAGGGATTTCTAAGGTTCAGGACCCTGACTGGCTGGCATTTGTGTAGGGGTGTCCTGCTGAAAAGCAATGGGTGTGTGCTGGCAGGTGATCCTATCTACAATGGTTGTAAGGTTAGGAATTTCCTTTGGATGGTCTGTTCCTGGGTGGTGCCTGGGTGATCTCAGTTTGTGGTCTTTTTTGGAACCTGGTATTGCCTTAGGGTAAACTATTGAGACTCAGACCTCTACTGAGCTTGTCACGGCTGGGTCCTACAGTATCAGTTCTTAGCAAAAGAGATTCCATCAAAGTCTCTCTCATAATGTAGTCATGGACTTTGAAGATAGCTGAAAGTCATTGCTTTCATCTTCCAGCTACAGGATACTTACAAAACTTCCTTGGGCAAGTTCTGTAAATATGTCTCGGCCTCAAATGAATTTCCTCTTCTGCAGACTAAAGAGATTAACAGTGTCCACATTTTATATTGATTGTGAGGATTAAATGACACTGTGTATCAACGGTGCTGATCTCAGTCCTTGCCTTGATCAGGCCTTCACTAGGATACAATAAGCAGTAGCGGCTGCTGCTATTGCTTGTAATGGAGGACTATACTATCACTTTGGGGTGCCCAGGGTGTGGGAAAACAGGGTTATAGCAAACCATTGGGTGAGAAATGCTTGAGTAACATGTTTCGCTGCTGAACATGGTCGTGCAGCTAACGTACGATGCACGTGCAGCTAATGTATGGAGTATGTGCAGCTTTCCCCCCATTCTGCTTTGGTCTGCTGCCTCAGCAGATTCTCAGTTTGCTTCTACAGACTGCAAGCACTGGCTCTTGGGAGGTCTCTCTAGTTTTTAAATCTCACTCTCAAAACCCCATGTATGAATGAGTGTTATAAGTAATCAGATTATCGTATTTGTTTGTTTGCTGTGTTTTAATGAAAGCATTGCATGTGTGGGGGGTCAGGAAACTTTTGGGGTGTTGCTTCTCTCCTCCCATCTTGTTGAGGCTGGGTTTCTCTTGTTTCTGTGTTGCTCCTTCCAGACTGTGTGGCCTGCAATCTTCCGGCTGACTGCCATGTCCTCCGTCTCGCAGCAGGGGTACTAGGATGACAGCGGTCCCCCAGTGCACCTGGCTTTTTACATAGGTTATGGGACTGGAGCGCAAGGTTGCACTGCAAATGCTGTTGGTCACTGGTTCATATCCTCAGGCCTATCTAGTTCTTTGTGAATGAGGTTTGCTCTAAAACATCTCCAGTTTTTAATCGCCTCTTTTTTTTTTTTTTTAAACCAAAGCTTTGCACTGTCTTCCATCAGCTTTGCTTTTTCCCTTTACGCACGTTGCTCACTAGAGTCTTTGTTCTAGATGTATGGACTGTTTACCAGTCAGAAAACGTTCCTGCCTCAGAGGAGAATGAGATGCTATTAACCTGACAATGTCCAATCACAGCGTTCCCTGGTGCGGAGACCTTGATGCTTAATCACCCTTTCTTCTAACTTTCTTTCCTCGCTCAAGTAAGAAAACACATTGGTTTTAAAGATAACCCACTGTTCCTAACTTTTTTTTAAGAATTCACCAGGAGGTTTATCCAAATCCAGATTTCTCCTAAAATACACTGAGAGTAATTTAGGCTTTCTCTCGTGGTCTTCCCAACTCTTTTGATCTCTATCCACTGTCCAGTTCCAAAGCCATTTCCAGATCCTAGGTATTTATTATAGTTAGCTATATTAGTTATCTGCTCGTAAAATTACTCCAGAACTTAATGACTTTGAATTACAAACACTACCATGATTTTTGTGGGTACAGAATCAAAGTGTTGCTTAATTAGCTATCTCTGTTTCAAGGTCTCCCTCAAACCTGCCAACACATTTCTGGCTAGTGCCTCATCTCATCAGAAAGCTTAGTTGAGGCACAATCCATTCTCAAGCTCACTGTCCTTGTTGACAGAAATTCTTCATGGGCTACTGAACTGAGGGTCCAGTCAGTTTCTTGCTGTATAGGTGTCTCCAATGGTTCAAGTCATAGTATTTGAGCTGGTTTTAGTTAGATTAAATAAAAGAGAACATTGGTTGCAAGGCTCATATTTTTAATCCTATTCTTGGAAGGTATATATTATTATTTTTGTTTTTCTGGGTTAACTGTGAATTTCAGGGTCCATCACACACTTAATCCTCCAGATACAAGGAGCTACAACTTCATGAGTATGAAGATGTGGCGCTCCTTAGGCGTCATGTTGGTGACTGGCTTCCACAAATAGTCATCATTTGCTATGAGTCAGGTAGAGGGAAAAAACAGGGTCTACAGAAACTTAGAGATAAGTCAACAGTATGCCTTGATTCCTCGATATCTTTCCAAGACCTAACTGGAGGAGTCAAATGTATTGCTGGCCTCCAGCTTCCATGATACCCTCTTACAATCTATGTAATAAATGATGTTTTTTTCTTAAGATATCTTAAATGATTTCTGTCTCCCGTCACTAGAAAAGCCTTGACTGAGGCAGGACTATGTCCATCAACACAACTCTAGGTCCATAGTAGAGTCTCAATTATGGTTGAACTAATTTAAACAATTCTTTTTTTCTAGAATATTCTTAGGAAGCCAAGGATGGTGATGCCTTAAATCTAAGTGAGCACCATCAAGAATAACTTCTACTTCAATGCATGGTGTCAAGCATAGAATTAATGAAACCAAGAGGTTAGTCCAGACTAGAGGTTAGGTTGTGTGAGTTCCTTTTTATTCTGTTTTCGTTCACTTCTCCCATTTTTGTGTGAGGGGAGAGACGCTGCTGTGAGCCTCTGCATTCCATGCATAGATCACAGTGCTGGGGGAGATGCTGAGGCTGTAATAACTGGGGGAGAGAACAAGAAGCTGCCCACAAAACATTCCTTGCTGCAAATAGTCTGAGGCTGAGGCAGGGGCCTTTATCATTTGTCTCAGTTTGGTCCGATGTGTTTGAGAGTTTCATTCTTTGACTTTTCACCGCTCCTCCTGGGCTAGGGTCTGGCTCTGTGGTCATGTAGACTGACTATGCAGTGTTCAAACATTTCATATTTTTGGCAACATGTGGAAATTCTTTCGAGCACCACTGCGGCTCGTTGTCAAAGATAATCCTTTCAGGAATTCCATGTCTGGCAAACATGGTCTTCAATGTTGGACTCTTGTGGTAAATTGGTATTGTTAAGGCATTCCAAGCCTGCGATTTTTATTGTAGTTATTCCCTTTAATGATATAGTCTCCATTACATTTTCTTCTAGAGAAACAAGCTGGTGCCAGTGTTCTGTAGTAGTCTGGTTCTAGAGTTTTGAGATGTAATTAATTAATATGTATTATATTATTATAGTATGTACCTCTTTTTAGTGAAGTTAGAAATTTGCTGATGTGTTGGTCTATTTACTAATCAAACCGCTGAAATGTAAGAGCTGCCCATTGGTGGTAGCGTAACGCTCTTCCTTGAACTGTGGTGGAGCTGGAACACTGCTAGGGAGCCTAGGACTTACCCAGTTCAGTAGTGCTCGGGTCAGTCAGATTTAATCGATCAAGTTCTTGGACAGGCTTTGTATTCCTGGCCCTCTACCACACTATTTTTAACTTCAGCTAGTCTCCTATTGTTAGACTGTAGAAGCCAGAAGAAGTGGAACTTAACTTTTCAATGAACATACAAGTACTCTCTTATTTCAACTAATATTCCATTTCCAAAAAAAACCAAACAAAACAAAAAACAAACAAGGCTCCAAAGATATTAAATTCACATTTCCTTAGAAACCAAATGTAACTTAATGTTCCCTAGTTCTACAGACTAACCAGTCTTGGCATTTCTTTAGCATTTGAATGACAATGATTGGATTCCCTTGAGTTATGTGGCTGTAGGAAGTTCAGTGCTTTAAATATTTCTGAGAATGTTTAGATTGCACGAGGAATGACTGGCTATCACATAGTTACTCATTTGCTCTCTCCCATAACACAGACACGCCAGCCAGACCCATCCCACTAGCCTTTCCACCAACAGTGTGATTTGCATTCTCTTTCCCTCCCCTTTGTGTGGTTACGTGACTAGCTAGATACATATTTAGGTTTTTAATTTCATTTTCTTTTTACATTTTTGGAAATGAGTTTTTGAAATTTCTTGCAACTATGTGCATGATCCCAAAGTTGAATCCATAAAATAAGACATATTTAGAGAAGTCCTGAATATCTTCATTCCACAGCATTCTTCCATGTAATTAATTCTGAAAACTATGATTTATCTCCATTTTTCTGCTTGCTTTATGAATCTATTGCATGAGTCTGTTTTGCTATGATTTTTTTACAGTTACAATTTTATTACAATTATTAAATTCATTTTTATATTTCATTTCTAATGTGGACATGTTGTATTGATTTCTTGTCGAATTGAAATGTCCAGGAATTCTAATATGAGGCTGCACCAAGTGGTGAGTGTTAGATTTCAAACCCAGGACAAAAAACTGAGGTACTTATGTAGCATATCAAAGCAAACTTGTCTGCCTGTTCTTACCTACCTGATACAGAGTATAAATCACATACCCTGGCCTCTACCCTGAATCCTCCAGCCCAGGGGCTGGGTTGCCCTTCTCCCAGAACTCTTCCCTATATAACCCAGACCAGATGTTTGGGTCTTAGGAGTGAATGAGGGAGGAAGAGAGGGAGGCTGACATCCTTGGGGTCAACCAGCCAAGCAACTGCCTGTCAGACATGGAGAAAGCAGGAAAGTAGGACATACAGAACGAAAGAAAGGTAAAAAGCCCTGAGACAAACATAAACGAAGAGAAACCGGTAAATTAAGTTATCAGAGCTAGTGGGACAGCATAAGATAAGGTGGAGTATTCATAACTAATAATACGTCTCCATGTCATGATGGAGTTCAAGAAACTGGGCTGACAATTCGAGAAAGTCTGCTAAAGTCTACCGGTAAAGGATGTGGGCTGGAATTTCTTCAGTGAAATGATTTTAAGGTACAGATTAAAATTTTAAATTGGCAGCCGGGCAGTATGGGTACATGCCTTTAATCCTAGGACTCAGGAGGCAGAGACAGGAGGATCTCTGTGAGTTAGAGGCCAGCCTGGGCTACAGAGTGAGCCAGAACTGCTATACAGAGAAATCTTGTTTTGGAAATAAAAAAAAGAAAGAAAGAAAAAAGAAATTGGCATGTCTTTTTTTTTTTTTAAAAAAAAAAAAAACACCCATTAAGTCCTGTTTGTCCCTTGTGTTCTTTTTTTTCTCATGCTTGATTTTATTAATTTTTAAATGATTTTTTTCCGTTTATTTATTTTTTTTATTAAAAATTGCCATCTCCTTCCCTCCTCCTCCCCCTTCCCTCCCCTCCCCTCCACCCATACCCCCACTCCCTCCCTCTCCAGGCCAAAGAGCCATCAGGGTTCTCTACACTATGTTGAGTCCAAGGTCCTCCCAACTCCCTCCAGGTCCAGGAAGGGGAGCAACCAAACTGACAAGGCTCACACAGAGCCTGTCCTTGTCGTAGAGACCAAGCCCATCGCCATTGTCCTTGGCTTCTCGATCAGCCTCCACCATCAGCCACTTTCAGAGAGTCCGGTTTGGTCAGATGTTCCATCAGTCCCATTCCAACTGGACTTGGTGATCTCCCGTTAGTTCTGTCCCGCTGTCTCAGTGGGTGAACGCATCCCTCATGGTTCTGACTTTCTCTCTCATGATCTCTCTCCTTCTGCTCCTCATTAGGACCTTGGGAGTTCAGTCCGGTGCTCCAATGTGGGGCTCTGTCTCTATCTCCATCCATTGCCAGGTGAAGGTTCTACAGTGATATGCAAGATATTCATCAGTATGGCTATAGGATCTGGCCTTTTCCGGCTCCCTCTCCTCAGCTGCCCAAGGAAGTAGCTGGGGGCATCTCCCTGGATACCTGGGAACCCCTTGTGTTCTAAGAAGTGTGGCTGTCTATTGGGTAAGAAAGAGGACACAAACTCTGGATGGTAGAGAAGAGGAGTGCATATTGGAGAAGTTTGTGGAGTAGATATGATCAAAAGATATTATAAAAATTCTCAAAACATAAAATTATCTACAAGTCATAAAGATGACTCTAAAAATAAACATGCATATCCAAATTTTTATTACTTCTTAAGTAAACCTTAAGTTTGTGCTTTCCAAGAAAGTACTCTGTAGATCTCTCCTGTGAAACTTTTTTTATTTTTTATTTACTTAATTTTTTAAATAATTTATTTACTTTTATTTTATATGCTTTGGTATTTTACTTGTGTGTATGTTTGAGTGAGGGTATTGGATCTCTGAGAACCGAAGTCACAGACAATTTTTAGCTGCCATTTGTGTGCTGGGAATTGAACCCAAGTCCTCTGGAAAATCAGTTAGTCCTCTTAACCACTGAGCCATCTCTCCAGCCCGTATTCTGTGAAACTTAATGCTGCTAAGTTATTTATAACATTTCTAGCATCTCTGTGTCTACAGACTCTGTAGTGATGCTGGCTATCCCACTTCTAACACTGAGAATTTTTTTCACTTTATTCTTATTTTATTTAACAGAATGACTAAATGTTTGTAAATTTTACTTATTATGTTGAGCTACTCTTTTATTTAATAATGACTTATTTATTTCAGTAGTTTTTATTCCATTTTTATTATTTATATGTTATTAGTCGAATAGGTTTGTTCTTTTCCTTACAGTATGACATGCTGGACTGGAAAATGAGATCATTTAATCTAAACTTTGATATTTTATAATGAAGATACTCATTTCTATAAAAGTATCCCTGCTTGATTGCACCGCATAAGCTTAAAATTTTTTTCACCATTACAAAGCTAAAAACATCTTAAGTCCTTTTTCAAGGTCTTCTTTAGTTCATAGTTTGTTTACATATACTTTCTGTTGTATAATTTTACGTTATATAGTTTTTGTGTTTCACTTCTAATTTAGTTCTGTTGTGGTTTTAAGCATGTTTTGTAAGATTGAAAACCTCTTAATTTCATTAAACCTAGGTTAGTATGTATGTAAATATCATATGTACCACTGGATATACATAGAACATATGTGGAGCTGTTTGAAGCATCTTCCCTTTTGAAAAAAAACCTTATTGTATGCCCATGGGTGTTTCACCTGCATGTATAGCTGTGCACTGCATGCATGTTTGGTTCCTGCAGAGGCCAGAAGAGAGTGTCAGAGACGATAACACTGGAGTTACCAAGGGTTGTAAGCTGCTGTGTAGGTTCTGGGAGTAAAACCCAGTACTTCTCAAGGGCAGCGAATCCTCTCAATTACCGAGCCATCTCTCTAACTGTTACTGGAGCATCTTCTAAAGGTCAATTAGGTCAGGTTGGCTCAAGTTTTATTTGAGTCTATTATAGAGTTGTAGATTTCCTTGCTGCATTTCAAATCCATTATTAATGCATGGGTGTTAAAATTCCTGTCATGTCTACTTTAAAGCTGTGTCATTAACATAATCATTTAAATTGTACCCATTTGATAAAATGATCTCTCAATGATTGAAATGAACTTTCTTCCTCTGAAAACAACATTGTGTGATATTAATGTAGCCAGCCATTCCAGCTTTCTTTGATCAGTATTAGCTCCTCTTATTTCCTCCTTTCATTCTTTTATTTTTAAATTTACTGGTGGTTTTGCTCTTAAAGCAAATTCTTTTTGTTTGACTATTGGGTCTGATTTTTAAAATCAAATTGTTAATAATTTTCTCTGCTTTGAGTTACTTATACAGTTCACAATTATGATTACTAAGGTAGTTGGGTATGAACTGATGTCGTGTTGTATAAGGCAACAAAATTTGATTTGTGTTTCCTTTTCTGCCATCTTTTGCATCGGTTGTGGTTTATGATTATATTTAATCTTCATTGATAGTTTTTTATCCATAATATCACTTTTATGTTTCTTTTCTATTCTTTTTTCCCCTTTCCTCTTTTCTTCCCATTCCTTATCTTCCTTTGAGACTAGTTCATCTTTACAGAACATTCCTTTAAATTATAACTGTTTCCCTACAAATGGAAGTATATCACAATTTACAGATTGTAAGAACATCATAACTGTATTTTCCATCCCCTTCTAAAGAATTTTACTATTATTTTACACATTTCATTTCTATATATAAGTTTTTTGATATACTGCTTTTTTAAACTTAAATCTTCAATGACATTTTAAAGGAATTTAAATAAAGTTAAAGGTAACCTTTTATATTTACTCAAGTGCTTATAATTTCTAATATTTTAATTATTTT
This sequence comes from Arvicola amphibius, assembly GCF_903992535.2. Lineage (NCBI taxonomy): Eukaryota > Metazoa > Chordata > Mammalia > Rodentia > Cricetidae > Arvicola > Arvicola amphibius. Next base: position 62,425,357 of record NC_052058.2, read on the forward strand.
AGAAATCTTTAGGCTTTTGTTTATTTGTTTGTTTGTTTGAGACAGAGTTTCTCTGTGTAGCCCTGGATGTTCTGGAACTCACTCTGTAGACCAGGCTGGCCTCCCAAGTGCCTGTTTCTGCCTCCCAAGTGCTGGAATTAAAGGAGTACGCTACCATTGCCCAACCAAAACTTTGCATTTTTATTAAATTTCCTTATTTTTTAATTTATTTTTAACTATCATTTTTATTATCTCATTATTATTCTTAGACCTTTTAATTCTTGAAATTGTTATATCACCTGGTTTTTAACTGTCCTTTTACTTTATACAGGACTCTAGATTGAAAGTGGTTCCAGTTTTTTAAACATGTTCTTCTCCTATTGTTGGGCTTACGTTGTTCTGATGACGTTCTGCTCCTCTGGATGGCTTTTAGGGGGACTTTGACTCCTCATGGATTTAAGCAATTTCTTTAGCATATACTTTCATTTAGTTTTCTTACTTTTTCATTGGGATTCTGTGATATGTAGTTTTCACTTTTAGTAAATCTGGGCAAATTCTAGAGATTATTCAAAAGTATTTCTTTAATTTGTGTTAATTTCAAAAGTATTTCTTCCTTTTTATGTTACCTGGAGACTTTAATTACATGCATATTATGAAAAGAGCCTCTGAACTCTTGTTTGAAAATCTCTACTCTATGTGCTTTATTTTGGCTAATTTCTAGTGCTTGGTTTTATAGCTCACCCATGTTTCCTTTGAAGTTCATTTTTAAATTTATCTAGTATAGTCTTTAGCTCATATTCATCTCTAGAAGCTTTATAGTTTAGATTTTCTGCATCTCCACTTAACACATTCCATGATGCCTTTAGTTTCATGAACAAATAATATTACAATTTTTAGTATGCTAGAAGATGTTTAAGGTCTCCCTTTCTGGGAAAAAATAACCTTTATTTATTGAATTTACTTCAAATGATCTATTGGTAAGTATTTTTAAACTACCAACGTGCCATCAGTAAATGTATATTGGGAAGACATGCACAATGGCAGCACAAATGATTATATAGGATCATCATCTTGTAATAGAATAACGATAAATAACCCCAGGAACACAGGTTACACTAAAATAAAGCAAAAAAAAAAAAAAAAAACAAAAAACAGTAAATGATGAGTCTTAGTATATAGTGCCTTTCCTCTAAATATAAGCTAACTGTATGTTTATTTAATTTTAAAAGATGACTATATTAAGAAATTGGTTCTCAATAATTATGGATACCTGAACAATTGGCTGTATAAGCCTGTGTAGTATAATTCCAATACAGCCCTGGATAGTAATTACTTTAGTGTCTTTATTAATTCTCTATAATTGTTGGGTCAGGTTTTCCTCATTCCTCCCTCCATTGTGGGTTGCATTTCTCTCTTATATCTTCCTAGAAAATTTGAATGGATGGCAGATAGGGTGTTAAGATTACTTTGTTGTATGGTGGGTTTTTTATATAATTATAAGTAGTATTGTTTTGTGACTCAATTTAATTTCTTCAGAACAGTTTGATCTCATATCATTTTTATTTAATTACTTTGTAGAAACAGAGCAACATTTATTATAGAGTTGATTTTTCTCCAAGAGCATGACAAAAATCTTGTGAGTGCAATACTAAATCTCCGATGTGTTAAGCTCTCCATGTTGACTGGTGAGAATCAGAGCCATGCCCCAGAAGTCCCAAGAACTATTTCCCCAAGAGGCTTCTACCACTTTGGGGCCATCTTTGCTTTGGTTCCATGATTAATATGCAGATGAGAACTCATGGGGTACTTTCTGCCCATCTTGAGCTGTAGAAGCATTAATTACTGAAATTATAAATCCTTTCATTTCTAATCCTTTTCTGATTTCTATGTTCTCTTTTTTAAGGCCAGTAATTATGATATATGCTGTTCTCTTAATGCTGCCATTATTTTCTTAATTGATTTCTAGCTCACTTAGAAATATTAGGTTATAGTTTTCTTGTGTTTTATAGGCATGACCTTTTACAGAGCTTTTGTTGCTGGAAGGATTTTATTCTACTTTTTATTTCCTTTTTCTTTAAAAACAAGTATAACATTTTATGGAATTGAACCACAATCCTTGCTTGTGGCTCACTTTAAGAGAAATGAGTTTGGGGTATTTTCAGAATGGTGGGGCTGGGCTGAGTTGCCTTTTCAAACATCTTGGCTCACCGACTTCCTGTTCTGTTGTTCCCACAACGTGACTAATAGATGGCCATAGACTTCCCGAGCTCTTCCTCGTACAGCTGCAGCCCTCTGGCTCCACTTGAATAGGCTCTAAGCGGTGTCTCCTCTTTGTCAGGCATTGAGTTTTAGGAGTCTTTTAGCTTCATAAGAACTGGTCCCTTCGTGCCCTGCTCTGGCCTGCTTGTGCTTACTGAGATGGTCTAGTTCAGCTGCTGTTCTCAAGCTGCTCCATTTCTGGCGAGTTTCTAGGATTGGAGTTTTTGTGGGGGCTGCTTCTGGAGAGCTGTGCTCCTCGCTCTTAGATGCCCTGCTGTTTTCCTCTGACAGATCCTGCAAAGCCAGAAAGGCTTTGCAGCGACTGCTGCTTTTACTCTGCCTCCACTGCTGCCTCATTTTTCTCTTTGTGTTTGTGACTATTTTTTTAATCACTTAATTTTATCATGTATTTGTCCACGAGAACTTGTTTTGAGATGTGTGGTAGATAGTCTAATATCCTCATTCCCCAATGTGCTCCCAGTCTTATATTATGTTGCATGATTAAATAGACTTTGCAGATGCACTTAGAGGTCTTGACAGAAGTAGATTATACCGGATTGTAGTCACACTGTAAAGGACAGAGCCCTCTGTTTCCTACCTCCACATGGTATGCCCTCCTATACTGCCTTAGTTCATTTTGTGCTGTGGTTGCAGAATGCCACAGACAGGCTAATGCATAATCAGCAGAAAAATTTACTTCTTTTGGTTCTGGATGTTGGAAGTTTAGGACCAAGGGGTTAGCATCTGGTGATGGCATTCTTGTTGCACCATGCCATAATGGAAGTGGGAGGGAGATGGAGGAAAGGGGAGAGGAAAGGGCATAGGGAAGGAGGGAGAGAGAGACAGAGAAAGACAGAGAGACAGAAAAACAGAGACAAAATGACAGATAGGGTCAGACAGGTAGAGACAGAAAGTGAGCACCTGTTGTAATAAATAACCCCTCTAGTGATAATAAATAAGTTCTTGCTTGCTGCTATGATGGTGATAATCTATTCACAATCTCATGGCCTGATTGTTCCACAACCCTGTGCACTGGAGATTAAGTTTACAACATTTGTCTTTTGGAAAACATATTTGAACCGTATCACCCATTACAGTCTCTTCAGAGTGGTATGTTTGCTATAATTGACGGACCTATATAGTATTGTATTGTTATCTCAGGTATTTAAATTAAGGCTCACTCATGATGACATATATCCATCATGAAAGTGCTCTGATCACCCATGTCCCTTCTTTTAGCCTATTCCATAGTAAATGTGGATTTGCTCTTACTGGAATGTCATGTGGCTAAAACCATGCAGTATGTAAGGTCTTCCCAGTCGCTCCTTTCACTTAGTAAAATGCATTTGAAATTTATTTCATGTCTCTTCATGGCATCATATTTCATATTTTTAAGTACCAAATGATACTCACATATTGATATTCCACAGTTTACTTACCCATTGTGCCTACTGGAGACCATATCTCACCAGACACATAATATTTCTTTTTATAAGAAACTATAAAATACTTACTCATGGTTTGACTTGTCTTTTCATTTTTTTGGAAGTATTTTTTTGCAGAGTAAAAAAGTTAATTTTAGTGACATATAGCTTTTAATTCTTTCCTTCATCTGTAACCCATCACTGTATCTAAGTGATCTGTTTCTTCCTATGTCATCTTGAGGCATTATAGTTTAGTATTTTGCACATAGGTCGGTGGTACCTTTTTGAGTTAATGCTTGTGTGATGCTCATATTCAAATTCATTTGATGTTTAGTTTGAGAGTTACTTACTCAAATACCATTTCTTTTAAAGACTTTTGTTAAAAATGCTGCAAGATCCCCGGCGGCGGTAGGCAGCAGGCCCACAGAGCAGCTAGTCCCAGGCAGAGACGGCTGCTGGTTTCTGAGCAGTGGGTCCCTGACTGGGAGAGTAGCTGGGGTTAGGCTGGTCCCGGTGGGCTGGTCCCGGTGGGCTGGTCCCAGGGAGCCTGGGGGTGTGAGCAGGCAGCAAGTAGAAGGCACATGGACAGACATATCGTACAGAATAGAATTGGATATTTATTACTTAGAGGAGAGAGAGAGAGTGAGGGAAGAAGGAGAAGAGAAAGAAGAGAGACAGGGAAGGGAGCCGGAAAGAAGGAGAACGCAAGCCAAAAAGGAACAGTGAGAAGCTAAGATGGCGAGAGGAGGGTGGGGCCCTGCGGGAGTGGGCATGGCTTGTCTCTTAAAGAGACGAAAACCATACAACTTTTCTTTTAAAATTTTCTTTGTTTGAGATGGGTTTTTAATCTGTAGCCAAGACTGATCTAGAACTTAAACTGTCCTTCAAGTGATGGGTACTCCCCATACCTCAGCTTCCTGGGTGGAGGCATTAGAGGTACAGGATACTACAACTGGTTAAAATAATCTATTAAAATATAATACTTTAAATTATCTATGAGTGTATACAGCAAATTTTGATTATATTGACCTTTGTCTAACTCCTCCCAGATTCACTCCATACTTCTACCAATTTTGTTTCTTCCTTTTTTTAAATCCCCCAAGTCCAATCTGAGTCCTCCATACTCCTAAGCATGGGGCATCCATTGGAGCAAGATCAACCTAGTAGGGACCACATCCTTAAAGAAAACTGACTTTCTTCAGCCCCCAAATCCAGCTATGTTTTGTAAATCATTTTTCTGTCTTCTTTGCCAATGATCAGTTGGCTGTAGTTATGTGGATCTATCTGATTTTTCTTCTGCCAATACTGTATTATCTCTATTACTATAACTTCATAGTAAATCTTGATTTGAGTGGTATCAGTCTTCCTTTTAATATTCTATTGGCTATTTGAAGTCTTTTGCTGCTCCATCTAAATTTAGACCAGCCCTTCACACTGATATCTATAGAATAACTTGTTGTGATTTTTGAAGGGAGTTGTATTGAATTTGCAAATAAGATAGGGAAGCAGTGACACCTTGATAATATTGAGTTCTCTGTCCATGAATGTGCAATATCTTCTTGTGGATTCATTCTTTGCTAATTAAATTTTTAGGTGCTGATATAAATGGTATAGTGTTTTACACTTTGAAGTCCAATACCAATCTTGCAATTTTGCACTAATCATTCACTAGATCCAGCAGTAGCAGCAGCTACTGTTCCTTGTCAATTCTTTCTGATTTCTACATAGACTATAATGTCATTTGCAAACAAAGATAGTTTAAGTTTTAAATTCCCAATCAATATACATTTAATTTCCTTTAACTATCTTTTTAAATCAGTCAGAACTTCTAGCATGATGGTAAAAAGCAGAGGTAAGCCTGTACATTTTGCCTTGTTCCCAGTCTAGCGGAAAAGTTCTGAGGTTTTCATCATTAGGTTAGCATCAACTCTAGGGTTTTGGTTTTGTTGTTATTGGTTTTTTGTAATCGTGTAGAAAAAAAATTGCCTCTATTCTTAATTAGCTAGTGTATGTTTCTTTGGTTCCAACAAGCTACACATATTGCTTACTTTTCTCATTATTAAGATCAAATGCCCAACAAAAGCAACTTAGGAAAGGAAGGCTTCATTTGGCTTGCAGTTCTAGGAATACAGTCCACCACAGTAGCGGTGGAATGGCAGCAGGAGGAGGCTGGTCACACTGTGCCCACAGTCAGGAAGCAAAGGAAAAGGGGAATACTGATGCTTAGGCCTGCTTTCCCTTTTTTTACTCAGCCTGGGACCCTGGCCTAGGGAATTGTACCACCCTCTCAGACATGGCCAGAGATTTGTTTCTGCAGTGTTTCTGGATCCCAGTGAATTGATGAAGATTGACCATTGCACCATCTATTTCAGCTTCCTAAAACTGTGGTTTGAAAGAAGGAAACACTGTCTCATTGCTCAGTGCTGCTTTTATGTTTTTAAACACTCAGGCTTTGAAATCCAGGTTCTTCTGTACAAGTTTGAAATATGCCTAGTGGGTATTGAAAATGATGCTGGGTGTGGTGTTGCATGCCTTTGAGTGCATCACTATAACGGAGTTTGGGGCCAGGGTGGGGCAGAAGGCAGGGGGCAGGGGACAGGGGGACAGGGGATCAGGGGCATCAGTAAATTGCAGACCAACTTGGTCTTCATAGTGAGTTCCAGGGAACCTAATACCTTCTTTTAGCTTCTATAGTCACTCATATATATATATATATATATATATATATATATATATATATATATGGGGCATAAATTCACACAAAGACATGCACATAAAAATAAAAAAATAAAACAAAACAATACAGCCAGACGGTGGTCATGCATGCCTTTAATTCCAACACTTGGCAGGTAGAGGCAGGCAGATCTCTGTCAATCTGAGGCTGGCCTTGTCTATGGAGTGAGTTCCAGGACAGCCAGGGTAACCACAGAGAAACCCTGCCTGGAAAAAGGAAAAAGAAAGAAAGAAAGAAAGAAAGAAAGAAAGAAAGAAAGAAAGAAAGAAAGAAGAAAGAAAGAAAGAAAGAAAAGACATACAAACAACACTAAATCTGAAAAAAGAATCTGTTTACTTTCCCTCGGAGTCTAATCATCTGTCATCAGGCCCCACTTGCTAGCATCATTACATTGTGGATCAAGTTTGCAACCCATGAACTTTGGGGAATATTTTCAAAGCATAGCACAGAGCATTGCCAAAACTCAAAGAAAGGCAATACCCCATTTTGTAATGGAAATAGAGATTTTACACATGAGAAACTCCAGTCATGATTCTCTTAGCTGACCAGGACAGGTCTGTCCATGCCCATGTTAAAGTATGTAGGGTAAGACTTGCCTCCCTCTTCAGAGAAGTGGGTGGAGCTTGTCTCTAAAGGAGTCTTCTGTGTGCTCAGGGGTGACACAGTCTGCCAGGTCCACAAGGGGCAGGGCTAGGTGTGCCTGGATGCTAGCATTCCTCCCTTCTTTATTTATTAAAAAGGGGAGGAGTTAGGTATGGCAAGTTAAGGGAGCGAGGGTGTTGAGATCTCAAGACTGCTTCCTGCTCACCTGAGGGCATCAATCATCTTTGGGGGAGCTGAGAAAGTTGGGTGTTGGCCACATCCCGGGGTACCCAGTTGTTTCACTGCTGTCCATGCTATGTAGAACTGTCTGGTGTCTCTTGAACCTGGCAAGATGTTGGCAGAGCAGAGGACAAGATTAAGTTTAGGGAAAAACCCTTTTTCTTAGGTTCTGATAATTGAGGGAGGGAGTGTCAGTACTAGGGGAAGGTGGGGAGGCTTAGGCTTCTTAGGTCCTGGTAATTGGAGGGGTACACCTGACCTATTCTGGGTGAATCCAAGTTGACTTCCTGAAACTTACAAGAATTATTTGAGTTTTCAAAAAGATAGGTTTTAGACACATTAGCATTTCCATTGTAATAATAAGCTGTACTGAAATTTATATCGTAGAAATGGCAATATACTCATGCCAGAAATGATTTTGGTTAAAAGCACTAACAGTCTTTCTTGTATCCAAAAACCCATGACAGATGTTTTTAGCACAATGAAAAGCACCTTTGAAGTCTATAGTTAGGAAACAGCCAGAGGGAATTTGAAATCTTGAGCTTGTGCCTATGATGATAGTGGTAGTACTTAGCCAGAGCTAGATTAATAGCTTATCAGAACTTTATTGACTAATGTTAAGACTATAAACTTCTGGAGTCTTAATATAGCAGTAGCATAATGAGAGAGAGAAAAATCTGGAACATGTTTCTTTCTTTTAAACGTCACAAATCACTTCCTCTTTATCGGCACTCAAGCCTTTCTCCTCAGAGCTTTCTGACTTGTGTTTACACACCTCAGTACCTTGTATTTGCGTATCATTATGTTCACCCTCGCTTAAAAAGCTATTGGATCTTTCTGCCTCACTCATGGGAAACAAGCCGACAAAAAATGCAAGCCCATCCACTCTTCCGGGATACTTTTTAGAAAACCTAAAACCCTTACATTTAATGCCATATGTAAAGGCATTAAATGTAAACTCACTCGCCCCTGTACTAAAATATGCCCCAAATATCCCCTAGATAACAACTCAAATTGGCTCTCTATTGGCTCTTTAGATCCTGCTATTTCATGGGACCTTCACAACTTCTGCCAGCCATCCAATGGATGGAAAGAAACTCCCACTTTTCCCGTACTCACACTTTCAATTTTCTCTGCCCCAAGCTCCCTCTGTTCTTCCTCACTATCCTTTTTTGCCCAAACTCTCTGTTCTCTTTGCCTGTCTGTGTGTATGTCTGACTCTTGTTACCTGTGTCTTTCACCAACCACTACACCGTGGCTTCAGTCTCCCGCTGCCTCCCACTGTGGCTAAGATTTAGCCTGTCTTGTTCTTATGTTTGTTCTGTCTCTATTTGCTCCCTCCTCCCTCCTGCTGCCTCTGCCTCAGCCACGCCAATACCCAGTGGGGGGTCGCTTTTTCCAGCCCAGCAGCGCTGCTAATAAAGTTCATCTGCGCAGATATACCCAATAGACAGTCCTCGAATGTTCAGAGATCTGCAGAATATGATATTTAAAATGTTTAATTAAAAGGCTTTCTGTAATAGAGAGACATACCAGCTCCTGGCACCACCCCCATTTCCTCCAAAGAATATGGGTTGGTACTGAAGACCCTCCATCTGGAACTTGCTTCATTAGTGGCAGTGCTAGCCACTGGGATAAACTACCTTTCTCCTCAATTGCTGCAAAACCCTCTTCAGACTATGGGTAACAGGACACTAGGGAATCTATTGCCTCAAGTTGCCTAAGACAAGGGTAGGTTGGTCCTCCCATGACTCTTTACCAAAGCTTAGGGATCTTCTGGGGCCTTGCAGGCCTACCTCTTCCAGCTCTAAGGTGGATATTGCCCTGAGACCTCTGCCTTCAGTGACCATGGAGGACCCGGAGTGGCTGTCTAGGTAGTCAAGGAAGTAAGTCTCTGCCATTTTAATTGCTAATTAAATTATTAAATTTATTATTACTAAATAAATAAAATTTATTTTATTTATCAGGGAAAATTCAATCTTTTCAGGATTTTGATGTTCTTTGATGACTAGTGGCTTTGCCAGCATAGCAGCAGGAACCAAAGCTTCAGCTGCCTTCTCCGTTCTCTGTGTGAAAATTCAGGTCACAGGCCTCACTCTCCTAGAGTATTAGCCAAGTATTAACTAAGCCTGGACACAAGCTTTGTTACCAGACTCAAAAAGGAGTCAAACTCACGAGACAGATTTCTCCTGAGTGTTTTGGTGATGCCATGATCATAATCATAAAGGAATAGGTGCTTTAAGGTTTGCTTATGTAAAGGTAGAAAAGCTTAAGATATAAGGATCTAAGAATGGTATAAGGTGTGTCTGGATGCTAACAGTGAGTGGTACCTTAACCTGGGGTAGTTCAGCCACATCTCAGATCAACAGCAGATTTCCTTTTGTCCAGCAGAGGAAATATAGCTGTAACATTTTAGAATGTTTTATTAAACATTTAGAATGAATTATTAAACAAATAGCTTTAGGGGTTTCGAAAGCATGCTGTGGTTTGAAAGAAAATGCCCCCCATAGACCCATAGGGAGTGGTACTATTAGGATGTGTGGCCTTAGAGGAGGGATGTCACTGGGAGTGGGCTTTGAGGTTTCAAAAAACCCATGCCACGCTCAGTGTCTCTATGCCTGCTGCCTGTGGATCAGGATGTAAAGCTCTCAGTGGCTTCCTGAGCACCATGCCTGCCTGCCTGTCACCACAGTCCCCATCATGATGATAATGGACTAACCCTCTGAAACTCTAAGCAAGTCCCTAATTACATGCCTTTCTTTGTAAATTGCCTTGGTCATGGTGCTTTTCCACAGCAACAGAACAGTAACCAAGACAGAAGTTACCAGAAATAGGATGCTGCTGTGACAGGCCTAACCATGCTGTTATTTGGAGTAATATGGAAGATTTGGGGATGCTGGATTAGAACAACAATTGAACACTTTAAGCAGGACTTACTGGGGCCTCCTAGCAGCAGAATGGAAGACAGTGGTGCTGAGGATAATGTGGATTGTAGGGGCCCAGTGCAAGAGATTTTGGAGGGAAAGAGTAAGGAACTGGCCTACAGACCTTCCTTATGATATTTTGGCTAAGAATGTAGTATCTTTTGCCCTTGTTCTAAAAATTTGCCATTGGCTAAATTAAAGATTTTTGGATTAATGGTATTGGCAGAGGAGAGGTCAAGACAGCTTGGTATAGACTGTGACACGTAGCTATTAGTAATCACTCTTATGCAGATCTACAATGAAAACAAGCAAGCAGGGCAAAAAGAAAACAAAAAGTAGTTTGAGGAGAAAAGACACACCAGGGAATAGAATGGTGGAGTCAAGTCCTGTGCTCGAGGAGATAAAAACTTAAAGAAAGTCCCGATCTGAAATGGAATAAAAAGGAGCATTGACCTAAGGGCAGGACATCACCCTGCTAATCCTACAAATCTGTGAAAGGAACAGCATGAGGAATTATCTTTGTTGATGGACAAGTCAAAGCTTATTCAAATAGAAGTCTTCAAGGGGCAGGGCAGGTTCCTTCTCAAGCAGGTCAAAGAACTTGGCAGATTCTGCCATGTGGTTCTGAATTCAGAATGTAGAAGAACACAGGAAACGAGTAATGGAAGCTTCCTGTGTAGTTAAGGAAAGCAGCTAAGGCTAACTTTTAAGCAGAGCAGTTCCTGCATGAAAATCCAGAGAGGCCACTGTGTGAAGCTGTGAAGTTGAAGCCTGGATTGCCTTGGAATCCCCCAAGATGTTGGAGATGCCAGAGCCATGGGATAAATGCCAAGGAAAGCTGCTAACAGGGTGTGGAACCAACCCAAGAGAGAGAAGTGGGTTTTAGTCAACAAAGCCAAAAGGAGTTGGAGATCTGAAGAACAATTTGACATGGAGATGCAGAGTTTGGAGTTTGGTCTGCTGGATTATGAATTTGCCTTGGTCCAGTATTTCCTCACTCTGTTCTTTCTCCTCCCTATTGGAATGGTAATGTATATTATGAGCCATTGTATGGTGGAAGTATGCAATCTGCTTCTCACTTTTGATTTTATGGGGGTTTTCAGATCAGGGGATTTGAGTCTCAGAAGAACCGTTTGTCTTTGGGCTTCTAAACAGTGTTGAGACTGTGACAGACTATAGGACCTTTTGAAATTGGACTAAATGAAGTTTGCATTATGACATGGCTACAAGCTTTTGCAGACCAAAGAGTGGATGTGGTGGTATGAATTACAATGGCTCCTATAGGCTCAAATATTTGCGTGCTTAGTCCCCAGTTAATGAACTGTTTGGAAAGGGTTTAGGAGGTGTGGCCTTGATGGAGGAGGTGTGTCACTGCGAGTGGGGATTTGGGGTTTCAAAGACCATGCCAAGCCTGTCTATGTCTATGTCTTTGCCTGCTGCCTGTAGATCAGGAAATAAAGCTCTCAGCTACTTTTTCAGCCACATGCTGCCTACCTGCCTGCATGCTGCCACTAAGAGGATAATGGGCCAGTCCTCTGAAATTATAAGCAAGCCCCTAATTAAATGACTTCCTTTTTAAATTGCCTTGATCATGGTATCCCTTCCCAGTAATAGGACAGTAACTAAGACAAACAGGCTCCCTAGTTAAATGTGTACCTTTCTTCCTGGAAGGAATCAGAAAGAAGTTTGATAAAACATGTACTCCTATATGCATTTCCAACCCATTTTTATTGCTTACTTCATTATGGAGGAGACTAGTCTGATGTCTTAGCATCTGAGCCACATTTACTTATAGACATGTTATCATATAAAGCTTCCTTTATCAGATTAGTGAGTCAGACAGACAGACTTTCCCTTCAGATGGGGTGGGTCCTCCCAGCGCCCGACAGTCTCCAGTTTAAAGGCATATATTGCAGGAACAAAATAGGGACCCAGATTTGTATGGAACATAAACTGTATTCTCCAATTTAGCTTCTAGGACTTTTGCTCTGGGTATTCCTGAAAGAATTCCATTAAATCCACGTAGAAGCTATTATGTGGAATAACATTTAAATGAAATTCTATTGCTAGATAGATAGCTGTCTGAGCTAGAAGACAGATGAATCACATGTCCATTAATACATAATACAGTTGTTGGCTTTTTTTCATTCGGTAGTATCAGAGAACTAAGATTTGAACTCTAACAGAATCTATATGGCTTTTAGTTGGATTTGGACCATTAGCTCTTGAGTGTTATGGAGCCTGGATGCTCCAAAACCTCATCTCTTTGTAGAGTTTGTAATATTATTTTAACAATTTTGCTTTAGTCTGTTGATAGTTAATATTCATCTGTCCAGTGGTTGGACCTCTCACTCTTATTTTTACTTCCATGGTTTTAGGAAACCTCAGAAAAATATAGTTTCTCAATATAATTCAGAGTTGCTTTGATTTATTTATTTAGCAGGTCATGGTACACACTGTGGTACTCTAACTCCATCCTTCTTTGAGGACTAAAACCATCACTGTTCTAGTTGTTAGGAGTTGGCTACTGATTGTAGAAGGAGGAGCTGCTTGTTTGTCCCGGCCCCCCAGAACCAAAATAATCACACAGAAACTATAGTAATTAAAACACTGCTTGGCCCACTAGCTCTAGCTTCTTATTGGCTAACTCTTATATTAATTTAACCCATTTCTATTAATCTGTATATCGCCACGTGGCAGTGACTTACCTGCAAAGATTCAGCATGTCTGACTCTGGCAGCTCCATAGTGTCTCTCTCACTCTGCCTTCATCCTCCCAGCATTCAGTCCAGTTTTCCCCACCTACCTAAGTTCTGCCCTATCAACAGGCCAAGGCAGTTTCTTTTCATTAATGGTAATCACAGAAAACAGAGGGAACTCTCACATCAACCGATAGTGAGGTCCTTTGCCAAAGATCTTCTCTCCTGAATATCATCTCAACCAAACTGACATTTCTTTCTTGGAGAGAGTCCAAGGGGCCCAATGCTTATCCTCTTGTATTAATTTCGGACAGTTTCTGGAGAAAGATTGCTGTACCTACCATATTTTTTTTATAAGATAGGGACTTTGATATGATTTGTCATAGACTAATCTCTCTGGTCTGTGTTGTTTATATTTGCATAAATTTGCATACACATGATGTCAAGTGGATTCTCCATGTGCAAGTTATCTAAGAAGTCTTGTTTTTATATATCTTGCGCATGCACATACACACACACACACACACACACTCTTTTCAAGTATAAAACAAACTGTCTAGTGAATACAATAGGACAGGGAGGAGAGAGCGCCTTCAGTGAGTTAGCCTGTCTGTTCCAGCTACCATGCTTATGTGTTAAAACATGCTGTGCATTCCCAGCTTTGCTTTGCTGTTGATCTCTCAGGGCACTGCTGCCCTCAATTGTAGATGTATCTTCTGACTTCATATGGCTATAATACTCATCACAACTGTCTTGGTAAAGAGTGATCTGTTTTCACCCTCCACTCCCATTGACAGGATTATTTTTCCTACTGTTGGAAGGCATTCTCTCTCTCTGCCCATCCTTCTTTCTCTGGGGTTTTTGCTGGTGGGTGATCATGCTCCCCTTTTCTTGTCTTTACCTGCAGAGGGATCTCTTAACCTAACAACTTGGCTCTTTGGTAGTAAAATCTTCCCTGGTTACCATCTGGTCCTTGTTGGAGGTCATATTTTCCTCAGGAATGCAGGTATATTTGAGAGATTCATTTCTTTCATGTGTTTGTTTTTAAGCAACTCTCTTCTGCCCTGAATACATAGGCATCCCTGGAGATTGGTTGGAGTGTATGGGCAGTGTTTTAAAGATAGCCTCATATTATACCCAGAATAACTGCTCCCTTTCCTACAATCAGTCCTCAGTTCTAATTCTGTCCTTTCTGACTCCATCCCACTTAGAGCAACTTTTCCTTTGGTGGTTTGGTTATAACTTTTTAGAGCATGGTTTCCCATGAGACTTCCCCAATCTGTCAGAAATGTCTGTATTTGTCTAGACTTCAATTATGGATGCAGTTCAAGTCCTTTCCCTGGGGGGTCTCAGGCTCCATACCACTAAGGGGATGCTGTTAGATTCTTATCTAAGTGTCTACAAAACATTCTACTGCAGTTACCCTAGATAGCATGGTACACACAGATGACCTCTGGACCGGAGGGTGCCTTATTCCACGTGGAAACATATCTGAATCTCAGCCAGAAAGCATTTCTGCATACAACTTCCCAGTTCCATGAAGGATAGTGTGTAATGGAGAGGTGGGTGAACTTGCAGATAGGAGATCTAGAGACCGTCCTGTTAATGCTGACAATAATCTGTAGCTTTAGCTCTTGGATCCCAGTTTCCTCAGCTATAAGCAGGGGAATTAGACTAGATTAGTTCTAACACCCCATGGTTCTTTCTAGCTAGTTATGTTGTCTTTCTACACTCTTTATTGCCATGACTTTAATTGGGTTTGGCATGAAGTCCTCTGAGGGATGACATTTCCAAAAAAAGTTTGCTGTTGGAATGTAGATGATTCGTTTCCAGGGTCGAGACATATGCATTTCTTCGTATGACCTCTGAAGGCCAGTACAGAATTTTCCATCATTTGGATTAATCAAAATACCTCACAAGAGTCCTGTTAGGATGCCCTCCTCCCTCCCCCCCGCCGCCAAAACAGTCTTAGTAACAATTGTAAGGTTCACTTTGTGCCTAGAAAATATTGGGAGAATATAGTTGGCCTGTAGCACTATTTAATAGACTTACCACCTTGATAAACTAAACTTCTTAATTCAGCATGTATCAAAGTGCAAAACACAACAGTGAGTGTACTGTAAACTCATCATGCATCTCACAAGGAATGTGGTGGTGTGAGTACTCATAAAGTGATTTATAGCTCAAATGTCAGGCCATCGTGTGAGTGCTTTAAACAGAGTAGAAAGCCAAAGATAGAAAGGCTAAAAAAAACCAAAACACCACCACCACCACCACCACCAACGAAACCTTGTGTAGTGGCATCTGTGCCCCTCCCCATTATTATTATTATTATTATTATTATTATTATTATTAATTATTATTATTATAGTGTTCCTGATTTATAGTCTCCTGGAGGAAGTACTTTATCTTCTTGCTTGTAGTAATTGATTAACTAGAAAGTTGCTACCACGGTTTCTATTCAAAGGTGATCTCAGGAAGACAACCAGTACAGTAAAGTCAGCCTTCTGTGGTATCCACTATCTATGACTCCAACCAGGTTTTTTTTTTTTTTATGCCACTCCAATCCAGTCTGTTCCCTTAGCACACTTTGTCTGCCTTGGTGGAGAGTGTGAACTTGAGACCCTCATCATTTGTAATCTTCATCCCTATAGTTGTATGTTATTTTAGTAAGCTTCAGATTAATGGTGCAGGTAGAAAAATGGAACCTAAAACAGTATCTAATATTTCTTGATTTTCGAAGCACATAGCTGAAGTTATTCTGTGAGCATGGAAGAAATGTTAGCCAGCAACTGTCCAATCAGCATGTAAAGGGGAGTTAGAAATGGAAACTCATCCAGTGCTGGCTCTGCTAGCATCTTGGAACGATGAACGTTGTGAAGTGTATTCCTGTCAGTCACTTGGAGTCAGTTACCTGGGTCTTGATCAGAGGCTGTGACCCAGCTTGTTTCTGTCTTATGGTAGGTACCCTTTCTCCTTCTTGCTCTCAGCGTTTGGTGTGGCCCTGGGCTTGGGTTGTGCTGTTCTGTCATGCTCCTCCCCTGTAGATGCACAGGTGCTTTTTCTATTACCCTTTCAATCCACTCTTCTCACGGTTGCCAAAGTGAAGTCTTTCTAAATGCAAATCGTAATATTGCTACTCAGTCTACTGGAGTGGCTCCCAGCTGCTTTAAAAGTACAAACTTTGCGTTGGTTTGTATAGCAACCTTCGCTGATTACCCATTGTCCACCTTTTCTGCTTCCCCTCTGTGCTATCTCTGTGCCTTCATACCTGGTGACATCTGGTAACTTACACTCGCTCACTTATCCAGATACGCGGTTCCTTTCCTTATTTATGCAGGTTCCCACAGAATCTGGAGCTTGTCTCTGTCGTGACATTCATCATCGTGCATTGCAGTCACCTTTTCGTGTCTCTCCTTTCACCTGCCAGGGAGCTTCCAGAGATCTCTGTTTAATTTCTGTATCTTCTGCTCCATCATTCAGAGTTCTTTAAAGTATCTGACAAACAAGCCAGAGGACTCCCTAACAAGGAAGATCAGATGACAGATGATTTTACTTTTTAATGAATACAAAATTTAGATAAAATCCAATACCTATCTGTTTATATATATATATATACACACACGCATATAACATATATATATATATATATATACATATATCTTATATATATTTGAAAGATGAGAGTCTTAGAAAATAGCTCCTTTTATACAATATACATTTTTGTTTTGGGGTGTTGTACTTGCTAATTTTCATCCTTCTCACGGTTCAGTGCAGAACATCTTTCTAAGATGTTCTAATAACTCAAACATTTTGCTGATATAATGATAATTTAGTTCTGCTATTTCTGTTTAAACAATTGGATCAAATTTATTGTTCCTTATAATTCCTATAGAATCCTAAACATTTCTTCTGCAATTTCCTTTTTAGGTCTTTGCTTTAGGAGTTAACTATGTGTTGAAAAGACTTGCAACATAGCTAATTCCAAGAATGACCAGATCTCAGGACCAGAAAATGTGAAAGAAGGACCAGGATTTAGGCCATTGAGCCGTCTGTCAGTGCCATGGGTATCGACATCATAATCATGATAAGACAGTGGGATAAATACAGTCAAAGGGGGAGAAGTTTAGGGAAGTCAGATATCACAGATTAGACATAACTGAGGGCCTAAGAACTTGGCAGAATTAAAAAGGGGATGGGAGGGAGAGAAGGGAAAAAAAGAGAGGAATATGATAGTGTGATGGTTAGTTCTGATCCACAAAGTTGACAACCAGGATCATCTTAAAAGCGGGTCTTGGTGAGGGATTGTGTAGAGCAGGTTGGGCTATGGGCATATCTATGGAAGATGCTCTTCATTACTTTAATTGATGTAGGAACAGTTAGCCTACTAGCCTACTTGAGCAAATCTACTGTGAGAGATACCATTCTCTAGGTAGGGTACCCTAAAGGGTATCTGTGTAAAAATACGCCAGCTGAATACTAACCATGCATGCATGTATTCTGTCTTGGCTGTGCACGTGAGTGAGTGTCTTGGGTTACTATTGCTGTGATGAAACATTATGACCAAATTTCTTGCATTTACTTCCTCACCATGATGGTCTGGCTAGAACCTGAAATTTGAACTAAAATAAACCATTTCTTCCATGCCTTACTTTTCATCAGAATATTTTATCACAGCAATGAAACTAAAATATGTAACTAAGAAAACCAGGCAGAAAATAAGTTAACCGAAGTGGGAGGGGCTAACAGATCATGGAAAGAATGTTGGTTCTCTCAAAATATATTTTTAATAAAGTCTTTTATTTTATTTATTTAACTATTAACATGATATATATGTATATATGTGTATCAGGTGCATATCTGGTGCCTGTGGAGGTCAGAAAAGGGCCTCAGATCTCTTGGAACAAAGTTGTAGATGGTTGAGTCACCATATGGGAGCTGGGAACTGAATCTGGTCCTGTGCACGAGCAACAGATGCTCTTAACTGTTGAGCCATCACTCTAGCCCCCAAGAACATTGATTTTTTAAAATAGAGTCTTACCTCTTAGAAGATTTTTGATGTTTTTCAAGCAAGCAGATTTTAATGTCACTACTAATTCAGTCAAGACTTAAAAGTGATATTTTTCACTTGGCTGGAGGCAATCTGATTACAGTAAATAGGAGCAAATCCCTATCAGAGTGCAGTGACATTTCTCACAATGCATTCACTTGTTTTATAGTTTCTCCCAAAGCTACCTAATATCTCCTATAAAATAAGTAAATTCCCTCAAAGGAAGAGCTGTGGTTTCTATATTAAACATCCCTGTTTCACTTTCTATATTACATATTTATCTATTTCTACTTGATAATTAAATCACAAAAAATAAGCTAAATCAAAACAATGAGATTATAGTATTAATGTTCTCTGTATATAATTGGGAGATTATGTTTGATTGATTAGAAAACATTCTCTTAATTCATATGTAGATTTGCTTGTTTTTATTGCCAGTTGTTGATTGTTTTCTGGATAATTGAATATTTGAGGTCTGTGTAATCCTGGAAAATTTGACAAATCTGAGGAGATGCCTTGATTGAAGGGGCGTGGTCGATCAGTAATAAGAATTAACCAGACCAGCTTAATATAAAATATTCAGCTTTAATAAACGGAAGAAAGGAAAACTTTCAAAACCAGGGTTCCAGCGATACAGGAGTACAGGAAACAAAAGAGGAAGGGGCAAGCGCACCTGGATGTTTTATCTGTTTTTCTGTGGCCCCAGGGGGACATACCCTAAACAGAATGTGATTGGCTGAACTTCCCCATCACTTGATAGCTTTGATGAATCAAAAACAAAATGAGTTTTGCTGAGACAAGTGTCAGGGCCCGTAGCCCCAACATAGAAACTATTTTTCCCTAAATGGACCAGTACAGAGGCGGGTGAAATAATAAGACACAGTTCACACAGCCATCTCGGAAGAGCATCTCGGGCTTCATCCATCCTGAAGATTTATCTGAGTTTATTATACAAAACACCTTTTATCAGGTAAGCTAAGATGGATACTCATTAATATTCTCTTTCCAGGGGACGTGGGCTACCGACACACCTGCAACTTAAGTCACCAGTTTTGGAAACAACACCTCTCCCCAGGATATCTACCTTTTAACAAAGGAGAAGGAGCCATACATCCTGGCCTTTGTCAGATGGCTAGCTTGTTTTGCAGGATTGCAGCTGCCTTGGAAATTAAGCATGGCCAGAGAGCTTGCCTGTAAATATTTTGTATGAAATATGGGCCCACAGACAAGTTTCTTGCAGAGTGTCTGCTTATTGAGTCAGAATATTAGATTGCATGTTCACAAATGGGTCACCACATGACACCAGTGAAATAATTTTAAGATTCAAATACAAATTCTCATATCAGACCTAAGAAATCCAGTGCTGAACACTGCTGAAGCCCAATACCTTAGGTTAGTTTTCCTGGTAAAGTATTGCTTTGCCATCAATACTGTGCACCTCTATAGCCAGTTGCAAACGCTAGAATAACGGTTCTCAACCTGTGGGTAATGAGCCCTTAGGATATGGAACAACCCTTTCACAGGGGTTGCCTAAGACCATTGGAAAGCACAGATATTCATTTACATTATGATTCATAACAGTAGCAAAATTACAGTTAGGAAGAAGCACCGAATATAATTTTATGCTTGGGGATCACCACAATATGAAGAACTGTATTAAAGAGTCACAGCCGTTGAGGGCTGCAGACCTCTGACCCCTTGACTTTCTTTGTCTGCCTTAGACCCTTTGCCTACTGCAGTGAACTGAGAAAAACACCTGTGCCTGCAGCTGCTCTGAGCAGCTCATGAGTTCCTGATGGCAGGGGAGTGAATTCTGGTGGGTTTTACAGCTGGAAATCCCAAGAGCTAGGGCATGGCTATCAGTTAAGGATCACTATATAAGCTTCCCTGGAGCATAATAAAGTTGGTATTCAAGGATAACCAGTGTCCCTGTGTCTCTGTCTGTGTGTGTGTGCGTCTGTTTTTAAATCTCCAGCCTAGTTCCCGGCTCGTGTACTGTCCCATAGTGCAGGCCCTACACACAGCATTAGGAAGGTTGAGAAGCACTGCTCTAGAAGGTTTAGCCATAGTTGGAAGCATTTGGTTTTCAGTCAAGTGCACTTATAATTTAACGTTAGATCCTGACAAATGAATTCCAGAACCTTCTAAGGTATACTCATGGTTTTATTTTTCTGAATTTACTTCTAAACAAACTGAAGTGAAAATAGTTTTCTATTTCCTTGGTCTACTTGCTTTTAAATTACTTTTAGTTGTTTTCTCTTCCTGCTAAGCCATGAGTGACTAAAATTTATACTTTCCTAGGTTTGGGATGGTATCCCTATATGAGGAGTGAGTTTGAAGCAAAGAAATCTATTTTCAAAAATAGTTTAATTCCATTTTCTTGAGGCTAGCGCGTCTGCTCACTTGCAAGGGGAATTGAATTGGCACGTGGTGGATTTTGATGGTCAGCTTTATCCTCCCTCTTGTCAGCAAACTTTCACATCCATGTGGAGCCTGAAATCATGGGCAGGAGTCCCAGTTGCACACTTCATTAGCTAGATGAATGTGGGGTTGGCTTTTTTTTTTTTTTTTTTTTTTTTTTTTGGTTTTTCGAGACAGGGTTTCCCTCTAGTTTCTAGAGCCTGTCCTGGATCTAGCTCTTGTAGACCAGGCTGGCCTCGAACTCAGAGATCCGCCTGCCTCTGCCTCCCGAGTGCTGGGATTAAAGGCGTGCGCCACCACCGCCCGGCAAGGGGTTGGTTTTCTTATTGGTAAAATAAGAGTAACACCCCTGCTCCATGGAGATTAGAAGGCAGGCAGAGAGCAATAACCATTATTTGACATTTTTTCTTTATAAAAACTCTTTGAAGCTTGGTGCCCAAGCCACCTTACCATTCTGTGCACATCAACTTAGTGTTAGATGCCATCAACTGTAATGAAAGCCATTCAGAAAATAAAAAATTATCGTCGACATTGTCAACACCACAGTACAAGATATGTAGCACGAGGGCCTGTGAGATGGCTCGGTGGGTAGAAGCACTTGTTGTAAAAGGCTGGTGGTCTGAGTTTGATCCCCAGAACCCACATTAAAGCTGGAAAGAGAAAACTGAGTTCACAAAGTTGTTCTCTGACATACATGTGCCATGGTCAGTGCATACACCCACTATACACTATACACACATGTACATGCACACACACACACTAATTATGGTAATAATAATAACTTAAATAAAATATGCATTAATAAAAACAGTACTAGTCCAAGAAGACCCTCCACTGCTTGAAGGAACAAATGCATCAGTGGACTAAACTGTTACATGTGAACTGGAGCTGCTCACTAATTCAGTGGAGAAGTAACATGTAAGTATTATTTGAAGGATAATGAATATTATTTTTGTACTAAAATAGAATTCAGTTAATGATTTACAGTGGAAAGTGGGAATACCGTGGGGGAGTGTCTGTGGTCTGTTCTCATCTTCTCTATAGGATAAATGTTCAGTTGCCTTAAGCAGGTATAAAATCTTGGGACAATTGGGCTAGGAAGATGGCTCAGCCAATAAAATGCTTGTGAACTGAATTTGATCCCTAGAGTCCACATAAACAACAACAACAACAACAACAACAAATAACCCAAAAGAAACTAAAGCCAACAGCAACAAAAAGCAACAAAAATAGAAACACCTGGGTTTATTTCCTATCTGTAAAATCTTCTTGTGAGAATGTTTGTAATGCTAGTGCAGAGGGAAGAGAGAGAGAGAGCAGATCTCTGGGCTCAGTGGTCCACCAGTCTAACAGAATGAACAAAGTTCAGGCCAGAAAGAGACCTTATCTCAAAAAAGGGGACAGGGGCTGGAGAGATGGCTCAGAGGTTAAGAGCACTGATTGTTCTTCCAGAGGTCCTGAGTTCAATTCCCAGCAACCACATGGTCGCTCACAACCATCTGTAATGAAATCCGGTGCCCTCTTCTGGCCTTCAGGCATACATGCAGACAGAACACTATAAACAAAATAAACAAATCTAAAAAACAAGAAAAAAGAAAAAGAAAGAAAAAAAGGGTAGATGATACCTGAATGACATCTGAGGTTGACCTTTGATCAAATGTACACATGTGAATATGTGCCTGTACAGAAGAGAAAGCATGCGCGCGCGCGCGCACACACACACACACACACACACACACACACACACACACACGGAGTGAGAGAGAAAGAGAAGGAGAGAGGTAATTTTTTTAAAAAAAAGAATCTTGGGATAATGTCAGAGGTATTATTGAAGGTTTTAATGATCATTAACATCTAACAGTGATCTAAAAATGTTGGTCAGATTTCCGAGTTCTATTCTTTTGGCATGGATATGAAGTTGGTGTACCCAGTGGAAGGTGTGAGAAAATAATATGTATTCCAAACACCCTCTGCACTTACTCCATTGGTTGAGGACTAATTGCCACTGTGCACTAGGACATGATGACCAACAGAGTAGACTGAGCTTCAAGGACCTGGCTTCTATCTTTGTGTTACTATTAACTTTCGTTTTAACTTTCAGTGCTTTAAAACCTCAGTTTATGCCTTTATAAAAAAGGGAATGAAGGAATAGTCATCTACTTTCTTCTCTCAGAAAACATTAAGCCCATGATACTTGTTTGGTATGCTCTAAGGTCTAATGTTATAAAATGAGGAAAACATAGGTTTGTAGTGCGAGCTGCGGGCAGGGCTGCTTTTCATCCTGCCTGGCTCCCAGCCACCAGCTAGCTTATGCCCCGAAATCACAACTCACAAATTGTATTCTTTTAAATACTGCCTGGCCCATTATTTTCAGCCTCTTACTCACATCTTGCTTTAACCCATTTCTAATAATCTGTGTAGCACCACGAAGTGGTGCCTTACCGGGAAGTTTCTAGCGTACATCCATCTTGGGCTGGAGCTTCATCGCATCTGGCATCTCTCTCAGGAGAGGCACGGCAATCTGTCTAACTTAGGAGAGGCATAGCATCTTACTGATCCTTCTACCTCACTTCCTCTTCCTGTTCTGTCTACTCCACCCACCTAAGGGGCGGTCTATCAAATGGGCCAGGCAGTTTCTTTATTAGCCAATGAAATCAACTCAAACAGAAGACTCTCCCACATCATAGGTTTGACCTTCAAGTTGCCAACCAACAGGGTGCACAGGGAGCAGAGGGGATGTGTCAGCAAGGAGTGGGCTGTTCAGCTATGTGTCTGCCCTGTGTTTTCTAGTTCTAATATTCCCTTGTTTTAAACATCTCTTTAAGAATTTGACAAGCCCACGGAAGTTAAATTACTAGCAAGGTACAGTTCAACTATCTTGCAGCTTTGTCAGATGTCCTGTTTAGAGTGACCTTCCTGTGATTGAAAAATCACCTGACAAAATTTTCATGGCCTGTTTCTGGCATCTCCCATCATGTGAGAAGCATGTAACTTCAGAAGGGATTATTTGATGCATTTGATCTAAATTGTTCATGTTTATCTCAGCCTTATCTAAAATAATAATGCTCATCACTAATGTCACTAGTAATTATTCATCTTTATGCCATACACTAAAGCCATTCTAGAATTCTCCAGGGAGATTTAGGCATTTTTTTCCCCATGATACCCTTTCATTACCTATTTCCCTCTTATTCTTTTCTTTCCTCCCGTCCATGCTCCCTCCAGACAATTCCATTAATTTTCTGTTATCATGTCTTCTACTAGCCGTGAATTCCTCCAGTGCCCGGTCTCCTACTTCTGTAAACACCCTGGCACTTCCTACATGGCTGCGCTCTGAGGAGACATTAACTACACATTCTTTAATTGAAAGAATGAATTTGATTATCTTTACTAAAGGTCTTTGAACAATGGGGTTTTTAAAAATAATACTTTCTCATGACCATCCATCCACATTCTGCCTTTAGGTATTTGAGCTGTATTACTGTATTGGAGTGCTGGTGGACGTTATCCATCTGTTTATGTTTAAAGAAAGGGACTCTAGCTGATGCCATTGTACAGACTCTTAAATCTGGCTTCTTTTTTTGAAAAGATTTCTTTCTCTTTCTTGAAAGAACCTATTGTCTCCATGACCCGAATTATCCAACTTCCACTTACTCCTCTCCACAGATCGTTTTGCTTGTATATGCACAATGTGGTGGCTTTTTGTTTTTGTTTTTGGACAGAATCTTTCTTGGAGGAGGAAACTGGACCCATTTAGGTGACAATGAGGTGAAATAAGATCTTACTCCTTTTTTGCTTTCTATTTCTTTTTTTTAATGAAGACCTGCCGAGAGAGCCTGAATGAAAGAATCTGAAGACTGAATTTGGCAGTATGGGATATCCAGTCAGTAGCGGGCAGGAAGAGGGGCTGTGGATGTTTACAGAAGAGGTTTGGATCTAGACCCAGCTCTCACTTAGCAACTGACCAGATAGTTCTTTGGTTTCCCAGATGTATTCATGAAATTTGTATCTTGGAGAAAGTTTATTTTGTGTTGGTAGATGTCTAGGTTACTTTTCCATTGTGGTGTTAAAACACAAGGGCCAAGGTGGTTTATGGAATAAAGTTTATGAGGGCTCCTGGTTTCAGAGGGTGAGTCCCCAGTCATCATGGTGGTGAGCCTGACAGTAGGCTGGCAAGTGCGACATTGGAGCAGGAACTGAAAGGTCACATATCACTCCAGAAACACAAGGCAAAGAGCTAACTGGGAATGACAAAGCCTAGTCCCAGTGATACAGCTTCTCCAAAAAGGCCATAGCCCCCAATCCTTTCCCAAAGTCTCTACCAACTGGGGCCCAAGCATCCATATAGAGGAGCCTGTAGGGGCCATGCTCATTCAAACCACCGCAGTAGAAAGCATGCTTTATTTCACTGAGTTGCGTTTTTAGTGCTTTGTATTCACTTTCTTTGACACTCTTGCATTTTTCATCAGCTGCTGTTTGAAGTATGGAAATACCAAAAAGCCTTCCCGGTTTAATGAGCAGATTCAAGGATTTCAGAGCACACCAGCCTCACAGTTTTGATCCTTTATAAGATTTGAATGTTTTAACTCCCATAGAGATGAGGAAGCTGTTGTATCAGGTAATTTGCACAAGACCACAGATTAGCAAGTCACAAAGACAGGACATATGCCTTGTTCTTTAAGGATATTGTTCTCATTAATATTTCAACAAACACCTGGTTCAGGATCGAGTTTCTTTGCTGGCATGCAATTAAACATGACCTCTGCTATTTACTCCATAGGGAATTCTCATAGCTTTACATTTTATATTTAGGAATATAATATTTAACCTGTTATTCTTCTGGCCCTTTAAGGGGGCAAGCCACGCCTACTCCCAGCGACCCCCACCCCACCTCTCTTGCCGCCATCTTGAATCTCTCCCTGTCCCTTGGCGTGTGTACCCTTTTCTCTCTCTCTCTCTCCCCTCTCTCTCTCTCTCTCTCTCTCTCTCTCTCTCTCTCTCTCTCTCCTCTCTCTCCTCTCTCTCTCTCTCTCCTCTCTCTCTCTCTCTCTCTCTCTCTCTCTCCCCCCCCTTCTCCCTTTCCCCTCCATAACTCCCTGAATAAACAGTGAACATGTTGTGTCTGTCCATGTCTCTGTCTTCTGCCTGTCCGCCCCGCCACAAGCCGCACCGGAAACTCACCAGCATTTCCGGCCGCTAGCTGATCGGGGAACCGCCTGGGGATCTTGGGCGACTAGCTCGGGACCCGCGAGTCTCTGCCTTGGGACTAGCTGCTCCCAGAGTCCGCTGCCTGCCTACAGCTGCCACCTGGAACTTTATAGCATTTTTAAAAGAACAACATAACCCATATATCTAATAATAAAAATTTCAGGTGTTGTGCCAGGCTTATTTAATAAACATGCCTGTATATATTCATTTAATTCCCCTTTTAAGAAACATGAAAAAAAAATCCCAACTAGGATCCAGAAGCCTAGCATGGTCTACATAGATTTGTCTCATCTCCTCCTTTACAAAACATCCTTGCTATTGTTTCTCTTGCTCCTTGAAGCATTGTTGTGAGGTTCAAGAACTTACATTCTTTGGATGTCTTCGTAAAGCATACATTGCAGTGGATGCTATCATATTTTGTGGTAATATGAAATATTCACGGAATGTGCCTATTGCCTTAAAGAATTTTTGCTGAAAATAGTCTAGCTCAGGAGGGTTGGTGACGTGAGCTTTTGTTGTTCAGGTGGCTGGTTGGTCAACTTCCTTTACCTGCTTTTGCCGTTGTTTGCAAGAACGTGGAGATAATAAATGGCCCTTATGCCAACCCAATGAACAAAGCAAAGAAGCTGGAAAAATCTTTGAGGAAGGCTGTGCTATGGAACTATAAAGACTCTTTTCAGGTTCTTCTTGGTACAAACAGCATGTTTCTACCACATTTGCGTTTGAAGGAGAGGTTGGCATCCTCTTCATGATACTGGACAATAGTGAGTTTAGTCACTATTCTCCAGGAAGCCAGAAGACTCAGGACCTATATTCTGGAGGATGATTCACGAACAGGAACTATATACATGTAGGAGGTTGACACGTAGGCATCAGACTATTTGATTTTCAGACAAGATATGCAAGAAGATAAAATACATCAATGAGACAAAAGTACAAAGAAAATAAACTTAATTCAAGTAGAAAAAATGTTTAGGAGAGGAAATTGCAAGAAAAAAGGAAATGTTCTTGGGACTGAATAGAGTCTTAGAGTAAAGGAAGTCCCTTCTCACCCTGTGATCATAAGGAAGAAGCTCACACAAAAGGGGTCTTTTCTCATTCATTGTTGGTGTCAAAAACAAAAACAAACAAAAAGCAGGGAGTGAAAACAAAATGAAACGTTAATTCCATTCCAGAGAATGGGAAAGTAAAGTCCAGGTTTGAAAATTAACTAACCAACTTGGCCACCTATTGGGTTGGCTAAGCTGCTGGGGAATATTATTTTAAGGTGTGTGACTTTCGTTTATGCTACGTTTGTTTAACTCTGTGAAGCTGTGTTACTGTGCCTATCGAAAACACCTGATGGTCTAATAAAGAGATGAATGGCCAATAGCAAGGCAGGATCAAGGGTAGGTGGGGTTGGCAGGCAGAGATGATAAATAGGAGAAAAACTGAGGAGGAGGAGCAAGAGAACAAGGAGAGGAGGACATCAGGGGCCAGTCATCCAGCTGTACAGCAAGCCACGGAGAAATAAATAAAGGTATACAGAAATAGAGAAAGATAAAAGTCCACAGGCAAAAGGTAGTCGGAATAATTTAAAGTTAAGAAAAGCAGACAAGAAACAAGCCAAGCTAAGGTCAAGCATTCATTACTAAGAATAAGTGTCCGTGTGTGATTTATTTGGGAGCTGAGTGGTGGGCTCCTCAACAACGCAAAAGAGTAAAACATCACACAACACTAAGCCACAAATAGGAGAAAATGGGGGAAAAAAAGGAAGAAAGAAATGATGGGGTCAGGAAGAGAGAATGTACTAAGTGGAAGAACAGTCGTATTTTCTAGGAATGGTTGGAGATTTTGAAAGACTTATGATGCTGTTTTTCTGGTCCTTTGTAGCTCTTCCTGGTCATAGGTCACGTCATGGCTTACCAACTGTCATGACGCTGAGGTGTCTGCCACCTATCCTACAAATGGCATGATAGTGGGATCTCTGGTGGATTTGAGGTCATGTAGGTTGCACATTTTGTATTTAACAGGTGTCCTCTGGTCTAGTCCCTAAGGTCTGTGAGCTACAAACATTCTCTTCTTAAAGATAAACAAAGTTGGGGTGAGAAAGAGTTTAAGCAGGCTCTCTATTTATTGTTCTGGTTAACGACAGGGATGGCAAGGAGTTTAAATTAGTTTTGGAAGGCATGAGGAACAGAGAAAGAGGTTAATTGCATTAGCTTAATATAATAACAGAATAATAAGTATAATAAAATGCTGCTTGGTGAAGGGTGGAGGAGAGGAAGCGCGTAGTCTAGTTTATTTCTATTTCAATTGGTGTTACTGTTTTGTGAAAAGGTGAGTTTTGTTTTGTTCTTATTTTACTATTTCTTGTCTCCCTCTGTCTGTGAACATTCAGAAAGTCACCCACAAACACCCCAGCCTGGCAAGTCTTAGGAGAACTGAAAATGTGGCCCTAGAATAAAAATATTATATGTGTAAATTTTTTTAAATCAGAATAATGTAAAGGAAATGGCGGTGTCTTCAGAAGTAGCAGTTTTGATAGGTCAAAGGGTTATCTTCCCCCACCCATTTTAACTCCATGTTCATGAGAAAACCAATCAAAATTTCGATATAGGAAGTTTGGGAAGGGCTTAATCCCAACACTTCCCTTTTCTCTGACAAAAACCTCAGTTGTCGAACAGATCTTGTTTGCATGTCTAGGGAAGGCTTCCCCCTTAAGTCCTGCGTATAGGGTTGCTAGTTCTGGGCCAGGGGCATTTTGCTGAGGCCACAGGCAGGCCAGACTGTCCTCTTTCCTGCGTCCATAGCCCCTTAGAAGAATGCTGAGGTTTGGGGACTCCACCCTGAGGTACCCAACAGTAACTTCAAGGAGCTAACCAGTAAAATACAGTTAAAAAGAACTTGTCCCAACGAGCTTGTTAAAAACCGAACCACAACTTTGGCAAAGGCAGGAACCATTGTCTGGAACTTGTTTGTGGACTCGCAAAGTGTTCTAGGATTTCTCCATCCCTCGCCCACCCCTCAGAACAGAGAGATTAGCAACAAAAGATAGATTTTCAAAGCCCAGCAGAGCTGTGATTTACACTCTACTTAGAGACTGTCAAGAAGGCTTCTTGGTAGGATGTAAGGGGTAACAGCCAATCGCTGTCCTAATGGTCCTCCTGGGACTTCTGCTGTGGTGTGTGTGGAAAGTGGGGTAGTGCTGATCCAATCTCTATCTCTTGCAAAGGCCCCTTTGTAGTTGCTTTTGACTTTGTGGAAACCACCTCCTACCAAAACCAAAATCTGGGTTAAAGTGCTATCAACTATCTATCATGGGACTCGGGATCACAGAGTAGAAATGCCCCAAATTTGCCCTTTGAAAAACCTCTCTGGAATGAAGATGATATGTTCGGAACATGTTCAGGAATGAAAAGTGCTTCTGGGGACCCCAGGAAATTAATGTGATTCAGGGATCTGCCGTCAGCAAAAGAGTCAGGTGAAAGCAGGTAGTTCTCCACAACTTTCTCATTAACACGGACTAGGGTGGAGGGTGCAAACCCACAGGTAAAAAGTGCAAGGGGTGGAGATCAGGTGTGAAAGTACTGAGGTGCTTGGATTCATCGACCGCAAATTTGAGCTTCTAGGTATACACCTTAAAGGAGCACAGCAAGCATGGGTACAAAAATGCTTATAGTAATATTTTTCATAATAGCCAAATCCTGGAAACAACACTAATGCCCATTGACAGTAGAAAGGATAAATAAATCACGCCGTTTTTACACAATGGAATAATATACAGCAATTAGAGTCAATGATTTACACCTAAATGCAATGACATGGATGAGTCTCAACAAATAAGGTTGCGCAAATGAAGCCAAGCACAAAAGAACTCACACAGTATGAGTCCATTCATTTAAAACACAAAAACAGGCTAAACTAATCTATGGTGTTAGAAATCAGTAGAGTTTTAACTCTTGGACTATGTGTGTATGTGCAGTTTTTAGACAAGAACACTACGAAGCCTCCTGCTGTGGCAATTAGACTCAGTTTGCTCATTTAGTTTGTGAAAATCCATTAAGTTTTACAGACTCAGGCGTTTTTCTGCATATATATTATACACTGGCAAAGAAGAAACATAAACAAAGGACCGGTCAATTTCATCTTATTATGTTATTGCTTTTCACACACCAACCTGTGAAATGTTACCTAGAAAAGGTATTGCTATCACTTGTTGGAGCTGGTGGCTAGCTCACAGTAAACCTATCTACACAATCCAAATTTTTAAAAAAATTCAAATAGTACAAAAACTAAAGCTAAAAGTTTATGCATTCCCATAAGTTAGTAAGACTGCTGCTCCTCACTGGGCTACGCCCCTTTGCCCATGCATGATTTTAGATGACTTTGTAATAAGTCCATTGAGTAGGGAGGTGGTGAACATTAATTTTTTTTGCAAGAAAATTTTTAAGTGGATTTTTAAGGAAGAATCTTGTGTAACCCAGACTGGCCTCATACTTACTATGTAGCTAAGGATGGCTTTGAACTTTCGATCCTGTTACTTCTAGGTCCTGAGTATTGGGATTATAAACATGCTCAACCATATGTGTCTTAAAAACAAAAATTAACCCTTTCTTATCAATGCATAATATATGGAAATTAATACTTCTCTTTCATTAAAAACTAATAAACTGATACATAACACTTCCACCTACTTCTGGAACATAGTATATATACAGTATATCATCGCAAGTATAAAATCTCTAATGATTAAGTTAGGATCATCAGCCAAAACAAAACAAGAAAATAAAACCAGAAAAACACAAAGCCATTCCCATGTTCCATTTGCCTCTCTCCCCTTGTTGCTTCTCTTTTTTCTTATGAATGCCTATTTGTACCTGAAAACTTCTCTGAGGCTCGTTGTATCATGGCAGAAGGTCACACCCTCTTCTGAGATCTCTTCATTGGTTCCCAACTTCCCTTTGAAACTCAAAGTCTTAGCCATTTTCCTAGATCTAGACTTCAGCAGATCCCTTTTAAGGATTCTTTAAAGCTAAAGAAAGTGTACTTTTCCAGCTAGAAGATCATATAATATGTATTACTCAAAAGCTATTTATTTGTGTTGTTTTTACGTGTGTGTGTGTATGTGTATGTGTGTATGTATGTGTGTGTGTATGTGTATGTATACCACATGTCTGGGGTACTCATGGAGGTCAGAAAAGGGTATTGGATCCCCTGGAACTGGATGTACTCACCTTCAACTTTGCTAACTCTTACTCATTTGTTTAGTTTTATATAAAAATTATATTGCAATCTTTGGGATGCCTTCTCTGCTCATCATGGACTAGATAAGCGATGTAGTATATGTAACACTCTATCTCCTCAACCATGCATTATGCTTATTATGGTTTAGTGTTATTACTTTCCAAATAATTTCTACTTCCCGCAAGATTCTGAGAAACTTGAAAGAAGAGACCTTGCTTGCTTTGTTTCTTTAGAGTCCAAGAACCTTGCCTGGGCCATCAGAAAAGACTAACTGGTAGCCCTTGCTGCTATCATTCCCCTGCAGCACAGTCCCTGACATTCCTGAAGTGTTCGTGTCTGAGACAGGGTGTCACTGCCCAGACTGACTTAGAACTCACAATCCTGCCTCAGGCTCCTTAGTACCTGGGACTTCAGGAATGTAGGCTGAGATCTTTAGATTCTTAATTTTAAATTAATATAACAACTCTACAAACTCTACAAATCCTCATGGGCTGGAAATGAAATTGTAGCTCTCAGGCCTTCAATGAGGCTGATAGCTAATAAATATCAGGGTTAAGACAGGAACTAAGACTCTAAAACTCCCAATTATTGATACCACTAGAGAAGGAGTTCAGAACATTGGGAAAGATGGTAGAATTAACTTAATTTTTCATGTTAATGTGGCAGAGAAATTTTTACTCCATTTCTGAGATTGATGTCTTGACTTATTAAATTCTAATGTAACAGGTATGATGAAGTAGATGTTGTTTCTTTTTCTTCCATTTTAAAAATAAAATTGTTTTTATTTTATGTGTCTTAGTATTTTGCCTGCGTGTACATATGTGCATTGCATGCATGCCTGATGTGCAGGAGGTCAGGGGAAGGTGTCAAATCTCCTGAACCTACAGTTACAGAATGTGGGTCCTGGGAACCCAGTCTGGATCTACAAGAGCAGTGAGTGCTCTTAACAGCACAGCCATCTCTCCACCCCCCCCCCGTTTCCTTTAAAAATCTGTATGTATGTCATATTTGTGTTTAAATGTGTATATGTGTGTGTATATGTGCTTGAACGTGCACATACACGTGTGTGTTTTTGTATATGAATGTGGAAACAAAAAGTTGACATCAGGGTTTTTTTTTTTTTGTTTTTTGTTTTTTGTTTGTTTGTTTGTTTCTCTCCATTTTATTGAGGCAGAGGCAGGGTTTTACTGAACTCAGAGTTTGTAAATTCTGGCTGGCTTAAGTAGCCACTTTGGCCTGAGGATCCTCTCTCTTCATGTCTAAAGTCTTGAGATTACAAGCAGCGGGTTTTTTTTTAAGTGGGCTTCTGAGATCCTCATGCTTGCGAAACACATACTTTGTCCTCGGAGCCATCCCTGCAGCCTCTCTTTCCTCTTTTACTTCATGAAATCCAGTTCTAGCTGTGGAAATCCTTACACTTCTTTCCTTAACCACACAAAATAAGTGTTTCCTGAATACCCTCTATATGACTGCGTTGATTAGAAATGGAGGTACCAAAGATGAAGAGTCATGCAGTCTGCCCTCCTGGAGCTTTTCATTCTAGTGGGGAGACCCAGGTGGAAGTAAATAGTGTGATGCCTTGTCATCGGTGGACAGTTTACTTACTCTGCATCTGCTCTCTCTTCTGGAGATGGCAGTCCAAGTTTTCTCCCCAAATTATTCCTTGGCCTTTAGCCCATGTCAGATGGGAACTGGCTGGTCAAGGGTCAGGCAGACAAAGAGACACAACACAGGCCCTGCTAGGCAGAACCCTCTATCAGTTGGTCACTTGTGCTGTCTCTGGAATGCTATGCTTCAGGATAGGACAAGGTAATAAGGCGGGATATGGATCTGTATTTGGATCCAATACAGGAGGAGTAGCTTCCTTCTGTGTAGGTTGTTAGAAAGCAAGATATGCCGGAGACTTGTCCCTGGAGAACATCTGGGTGAGATGGACGCAGACTCTAAGGAAAGTAGTCCCAAGAGGAGGGAAAGAGTCCATGGCGTTAGTTGACTGCTTGCTGCTGCGTTAGGAGTAGTTTCTTACAATGTTTAGAGCTGGACTTCTTATTAAATTAGACACAAAAATAGTCGACTCAAAGGGTTAGTGTGCATAAAGGGTTAGTTAGGGCCATACGCATGCAGGAGGGAAAGGAATAGAAGTCAGGTGGTCTCTCAAGGTCACAGAACTGTAATAAGTTACCCAGGGGTAATCCTACAATTTCTAAGGATTAAAAAAATGCCCTTGAATTGCTATGCCAAATTTTAAAAAGATGATGATTCAGGGAGAAGTCACTCTATCAGACAGAAAATCATAACCACAAAACCACAAGCGCACACAGTAGCAAAAACTATGTAACACAAGAAGAATAAGGGACGTGTGTAAAAGAATTAAATTCCATGTAATTGTGTAAAAGAATTAAAAGTAGACCATGTTTATCTATGGACCTCACCTCATACAAGATAGCGCTGTGCCCCAAATCTATGTCAATGGATTATTCGAATATTGTGTAGGAAAATTGGTATAATACAGAGAAAAAATAGATTCTTAGAAGAAACTAATAACATCCTAGCAGAATTAGACATGAATTAGACAGGAACATAAAAGCTCCTGGAAATTTGTGAGCTTGGGGTAAGTGAGGCTGTTTGAAATACCATTCAGACAGCAACCAGCTCAGGTATTTAGTTACAGCCAAAAGGAGGATTCCTTTTCAGTAAAAGTAGATCAAGTCAACAGACTGACTATAAAACAGTAATTAGTGATTGATATCTCAATAAAATAATGACTGAGTGGGAATAAGAAATTCACAGAGGGATATTGAATGACCAGCAAGTATGTGAACATTCACTTAAACTAAGAAGTTGAATGAAAATAGCAATGAAATATTGTTTGCACTCATTAGAATGGAAAGGTTATAAATAGTAAGAGAAGGGCTGAGGACTTAATTCAGAACTCTACTGGCAAAACACACCTCAGTGTACCCACTCCAGAGAATAATCTGGCAGTAGCCAGCTAAAGAGGTGTCTGTAGTAAGTACTATGTATAGCCCGGGAGCCCCAGGTACGAGAACATACCCCAGATAAGTGTTCCACATTTAATCAGAAGGGACATATACATGGTTGATCACAGGAGCATTATTCATGGAGGCAGGTGATTAGAGTCATGAATGTAGAAAGAGAGAAAAAAGAAAAGGAAGTAAAAAAAGGAAGTTCACCATCGAATGCCCAGCCCAGCATCATTTCAGTCCATTAAAAGCATGAACATACACTGTATGATGACTTTTAATGGTAACTGTGTATACTCAGATGCATATAACATATCATACTAATATATCAGACACATTAACACAGCAGATTTAGATAGGAGGAAAGGGGATAAAGACAGAGGGGCTGAGGGAAATGGAAGTGGGATCAGTTTAAAAGAGAACCCAATAGTATGTACAAAGACTACACACCAATAAAATGTTTCACTGAGAGAGCCTTGTCAAGAGTGATAGTGACAATGGGTTATGAAGCAAAGTGTATATGATCAACCCAACTCTCTATTTTAGTATAAAAAATTACAATTGAGATTAAAGTTTTTAAAATGCCCCTGAGGATCAGATTGTCAGGAATATGAGCAGTCTAGAACATACCGATGTGATGTGTGTGGGTAAATCCTATGCAAAATGCCAGTCTCCTCCTGCCTGGGAGTGGCATGAAACCCAAAGCTCCTGAACCTGACATGATGGTGCTTCTGCTGGCCTCTCTGTTGGAAGAAGAGTGAAAGTCTATCTCGTTTACAAACCACCCTTGAACAGTAAGGCAATGTGAGGCCGGCGGCTTTGCTTCTGGGGTCAGACAAGAAGCAATTTCTATTTTAGTTTATAAAGCAAACAAGTTGTTTGAAAATCAGTTTTCTATTATCTAAAATTGTTGGCTTAAAACCATCGCTTCTGTCTTTGTTATAACCTTCAGTTTGGGAGTTCCTAAAATATTCAGGATTGTGCAAGCTTGATCTGTCTTCATTAGCTTACGCAGACTGTATTGAGTCTGCTTCCAGGTGTGACCTAAAGCGGAATTCCAATTATATCTAATACTTCTTTCTGATGTTTGAACCCAAGTCAAATGTATTCTTAGATGGCACAAAAGTCCCTACACAACGCAGTTGCTAACATATGGTCTCTGTTCCATTGTGAAGTAAATTCTGCAAACATACAAGTAGGATGAAGGTCAAAGATTTGAAAAATGTGATCAGAATATCCTAAGGACGTATTCAAGAAGGTGTCCACTGTATCTCTACACATGTCTTCACACCTGAATTGTAGTGCTGTATAATTGAACACATGCATACACACACTCACACATACAGACTCACACTTTGTGGTTGTGGAAGCTAAACCCAGGGCCTTGCACATGCTAAACAAAGCCTCTGTCATTGAAGTACACCCACAACTCTCTTCCTTTTGTTGAATTAGACACTCAAGCCAAGTGGGATGGATGCTGTAATTCCAGCACTTAAAGGGCCAAGGCAGGAGGAGGATCTTGAATTCCAGACCAGCCTCAGCTAAATAGTGAAATCTTGTCTCAAAACCCAACTCAGTCCAGACTAAACCAAAGCAAAACAAAAACTCGACATTGCTAAAACCCCAAAATGAATTCTATGCCAAAGAACCCCCATGTAAGTTAGCTGTATTATAATGTTTTTCACTAAAATGCCCTATGTACTGACATCAATGTATGACCTGCAAGAAATGAGAGACAGAAAGAGCGAGCGAGTGAGCGAGAGAGAGAGAGAATAACAAAGAATTAGCAGGGCAAACACAGGGGGGGGGAGACACAGAATAAGCCAGTAAACACGTTAGCACCAATAACACTGTTTGAAACCTAATAGAGAAAAAGACATAGAGGGTGGGTCGGAAGGAAATGAGGGAACCACCATGCAGCTTGTGGATACAAAACTGTGGGCTTCAAGTGCAGCTCAGGGTTTTGAGGGCAGGGTGAGATGGTTGCTGGGAGAGCTGGCCTGGGGAAGAATCCCCCATCAAAACTTTTGGCATCAAAAATTTTGGCAGCACCAGATTCCCAACAAGTCACAGTGGAGGCCTCCCTGTGCTAAGCAGCTGCTAATGGGATGCTGCCACTTCTGTGTTGGAAGAGGCTGCAGGGAGAGCTTCTGCAGAAGCATCCTGCGTGGAGTGGAAAACTCCATCCCAGACCCAAGGAGGCCAGAAGGATGCTCGTATATGTGAACAAGAAAATTGTGGCCAAAAAACCAATAATACAATGATGGAAATCCACAACCCTGCGTCCAGGGAAGCTTGGTTTAGCAATCATTGTGAGCGAGTGGAACCAGCTCAAACAGCGTCAGCAATTTGAAGACATCTGGTCTTTATTTTTGGACTTTTGTACACTGAAGAGGATTACGGTTGTGTGATGGAGGGCCCATTTAGTTTTGTCAACCTACAGAATTTTTTTTTTTATAATGGAAATCCCTCACACTGAGAATAGAACCATTTTCTTCAGAGTCTCTTTGAGGCATTCAAACATTAACTCTTTATTCCCCACAGTGACTTTCTGACCTCAAGAGAGACTCTGTTAGGAGAGAAGTTGAGTCATTGAGGAGATATTTTTTTTCCAAAGGGTAATCTAATAGTTGGTGGGGCCCCCAAGAACTTCCACGTCCAGCAACTGCCAAAAGCAAATCTTCTGTTCTTCTTGCTAAACCCTTTGACCTTCATTTCTTTCCTCTTTGCTTTGTCTTTAACTCCCTCTAATTGTGCATGTTCTAGGAGAAAGTACTCATGGGCTAAAGACATCAGAGACTCAGTATTTCCTGCCCACTCCTGCCCTTCATGTTCTTTGACTAACTACCTTGTCTCCTCCTACTCCAGCTATGACCCCATGTTTCCCCACTTCTTTCACCCTTGTGCCTCCATCATTACTGACCTTCCCTGTTTCTGTCATTAATACTTGTGTTGGATTCCATTGCCCAAGGCTCTGCTGGGTTCATTGACTATGCTAGACCATTTGTAGCAGGGCTGATAATGGCCTAAAAATGGTCCAGGAACTTCCCCCTTGTCAGATAAAAATTTCTTTTTCTTTCTGGGCTTTCAATGTCAAAGTAGTTCTTTAGGATTCTTGTACCTAAAAGGTGGTTTCTCCTAAGATTCCCTTCTCATCTTTCTGCCCACTGAACTCACCTTTGTAGCATACTGTTTCAGGCCATGATTCTTACAAACTGGTTAGGATATTCTCTCTCTTTCTCTCTCTCTCTCTCTCTCTCTCTCTCTCTCTCTCTCTCTCTCTCTCTCTCTCTCTCATATAGTTTAGGAGCAAAGGCACAAGAGAAGGTAGGTGGCAAGAAAGGAAGGAATGTTGTAAACTGAACTGAGGTACTTACTCGGTCTGTGGAAAGGCCCACAGGGCACCAGTGATATTTCTGTGTATTATGGAAAATCCATAGACTTTTAAAAATGCATTTTTACCTTAATATATCAGGAGCAGTGACTGTGCTATGCAATTCCTGAGGCTTTATGGATGGCTGGGGTTAATGGTTTGAGGTGTTATTCTTTTCTATGCTTCATTAATCTCAGGAAGTGCTTGTGTTGCCGTGGTTGTTTGACCTCATTGGGCCACAGTCACACCCACCCTTTTTACTCCAGCTCCAACGTGGGTACCTAGGTCTGAGACGTGCCAGCTCTCAGCTCTTGCTTAGGATATACCACCTTTCTGGGTGCGTGTGAGCCTATAAATGACATGATGAGTTCTGGATACAATTTTACAACTTAGTTACTTCCTTTGTTGATCTGACTCCATGGCCTCTGTCTACTCATCACCCACACTCACAAAAAAATTTGGAGGAAAAGATGCAGTTGGCTCTGTCTGAGAAGTGATGACAGCAATCTTCCTCATATGGTGAGTGACAGAAGAGCCCTTTAAGGGGCCAGAATCAGGAGAGATGGCATATTTGCCCAGGAACACATGCGTTCTGATGCTGAAAATGCATGCTCTGTCAGGGTGCTGGCCAACTTTCTGTAGCTATCAAATTACTCCTGATAACTGACTTACAGAGAGAAGTTGGTCATCTCATATTTTTGGAGATTCCCACTCATGATCAGTTGTCCCTGTTGTTTTAAAAGTTACTTATAAGGCAGCTCATTGTGGGAGTCTGCATAGTGGGGGAAAAAACTGAGGAATCATGATAAAAGAAGGGAGAGAGAAAGAAAAAGAAGCCCAGCGGTGGCATTCTAGGACACTCCCATCATCCCAGTGACCCCCAGTAAGCACCAGAAGATTCTAACCACAGCAGAGAGGAAAATCATGACATCTAAAAATGCAGTTAGATGTTGATGAAATACAGAAAGACATTCTATATTTCTAAAGAAAGATCTTTCTGCCCCACTTCCCTTTCTTCCATAAACAGCACTGGCTCTGTACTTCCCATGCCACCTGTTTCCTGGAGACAAAGCTGAGAGCAAGGGTTCCTTCAAGTTTTCTGTGCTTGTATTTGTGGCATCTTTGTGAGAAGGACAGACATACATCAGGAAACAATTTTATATTTTTAGGTACAGCTTCAATATCTGGTTTGTAAGATGTCCCTATGGGCTGGGTGCACAGCTCAACGGTAGAGTGCTTGTCTCATGTGTATGAGACCTTGACTTCAATGCCCAGTATTAAAATTATGTGACCAGAAAATGTCAAAATTAAGCAAAAATAAACAAAACAACCTTTTTATTCCAAACAGAAACAGTTGGTTCTCCTCTTGTTTGAGCTAATGGCATGCTAGTTATCCTAACTGTGAATGGAAAAACGCTTGAGAAATTGATTTCCTTAGAGTTGCCATCATCCCTTCTTCCTTTCTGTTTATATCCCCATCTTTAGTGGACCACCATTACTTGGAAACTGTCAAGATCAAGCCTCAACCCCAGCAATGTACGAAGAGCCACTGGACCTAACTCAGGGAACTTTGTGTCTCAGACCCAAGATTAGCTAAGATTCTGACTTTGGGTCAGTCATTCAGTCTCCTAAAGCATAAAGTGGAGTTTTAATACTGTCCTGACTTGTATTGCAAGTCCTTTCAAGGAGATGTGACATGTGGCTGAGGTT
Source organism: Arvicola amphibius (assembly GCF_903992535.2). Lineage (NCBI taxonomy): Eukaryota > Metazoa > Chordata > Mammalia > Rodentia > Cricetidae > Arvicola > Arvicola amphibius. The sequence continues at coordinate 62,464,169 of NC_052058.2, forward strand.
TAAAAGGAGCAAAATGCCCTGTGTATGGGGTTAGCATTACCACAATTGCGATGTGTCTGCCCATAGAGGAGATAGTAGGCTCTGTTAGCTTGGCTGGTGTGATGGAATATTAGAATTCTTGTGTTCTTTCATCTGGAGGCTTATAGGTAGCTCTGGCAACGCAGGCAGGCAACTTTCTTGGGCTTCATACTCCCCATCCAATATGCCTTAAAAACTGGTTCTCCAGTCAAACATTGCAGCAAGCAAATCATCTTCTTTGCTTCCTAGTAACATTCCTTGCTGCCTTGTTTTCTCTAATGTTCTGGTGGCTTCTATGAGCAGGTAGACAGTTCTCCTGGCCCTAGCCAGGCCTGAGCAGGAAGTCTGAGGAGGAAGAAGGGTAAGGTTATTCACTTCCTCTGCAGACATCTTCTTACGCTCCATGTCTGCTTGACTGGCACATACTGAGGACGGATGTAGGGGGTGAGAGAAGGTGTAAGAGGAGAAGTGCTTGGGGAGGAAAAGTCCAGAAGGGTGGATACCCTAGACAAAGCCAACTGTCTTATTGGAACAGACAGAAGAGATCATGTTTACATCTTACATAAGGAGATTGATCATGTTGTCCTGGTCAGATGGAGAGACTGTGGATTTAACAGGTGTGTTGATGAGGATAAGAGTGGCATACTATCTGAATAAAGTCTGGAAAATTCCTAGACGTGTGACTTTGTTTTCATGCCCTCTCACTTCGAATCTTGTAAAATCTAGCTTGGCCAATAGACAAAATGGAGAAAGATGTATTTGGTAACCTCCTATCTACTTATCCTTTCTTTCTGTGCAACAAATAAGTATTGAGCACGTCAGTGTGTGGGCTCAGTCCCAGCTCTGCAGGACTACATGTGGAAGAGGTCTGTGTTGGGTTAGTTGCTACTGCTACTGTCTTGAAATTTGTCATATGTCCAGAGCAAGGAATTCTGAATTTTCCTTCTGCGGTGGGTCCCACAAATTACAAACTCCACTCTGGGTTAGGTGCAAGAGTTACAAAGATGAAAAGACACAGCCTTTTCCTTATTTTTTTTTATTTTTGTGTTTGAATTTTGTGTATATGTACATGTACAAGTGTGGATTTATGCATACAAGTTCAGTGCATATGATGATGAAGGCTTACATGGAGGCCAGAAGAAGGTATTGGGTGCCTGGGAACTGTAATTGTCAGCAGTAGTAAGCTGTACACGGTGGGCATTGTGAACAGAACTGGAATAGCACACATATTCCTAACTGCTGGTCCATCTCCCCAGCGCACCACAGCAACTTCCTAAATAAAATCTTCCCTGACTTCTAACTGCCCCCTGCCTAAAGAATATCCCAGATGCTGGCGCTTGCTTTCTGTATAGTCTCCTAACTGGAGGCTTAGATGTTTTATTAGAACTCGTTCACTATAATGCATCACAAATAACACAGATAGTTTTCTTGTTTTGAAAGTACTGAAGAAAAATAGAAATACGTAGAAATACGTGCACCACTCATATGCATCACTCACATGTGCCGCTCACATGCATGACTCACATGTACCACTCAGCATCACTCACGTTCATGATTCACATGTGACACTCATTAGCTTCACTCACATCTATCACATCCATGATTCACACGTGCTACTCACATGCACGATTCACATGTGCTACTCACATGCATGACTCACATGTGCCATTCACATGCATGACTCACATGTACCACTCATCTGCATGACTTACATGTACCACTCACATGCATGACTCACATGTGCCACTCACATGCATGACTTACATGCACCACTCACAGGCATGACTCACATGTGCCACTCATCTGCATCACTTACATGTGCCACTCATCTGCATCACTTACATGTGCCACTCACATGCATGACTCACATGTGCCACTCATCAGCATCACTGATATTCGGTGCTTATCTCAGCATGGTGGGATCCAACAATGGTTTCAGTTTTCACTATTTATATTTACATTTTAAAACAAAATTAGATTGCTATCTTAGTTTGGGTTTCTATTGCTGTGAAGAGATACCATGACCACAGCAACAACTTTTATCAGGAAAACATTTAATTGAGGAGGCTGGCTTACAGTTTCAGAGGTGGGGAGCATAGCAGCGTGCAAGCAGACATGGAGCTGAGAGTCCTACACCTTGCAGGCAGCAGGAAGTCGACTGACTGTCACACTGTATGAAGCTTGAGAAAAAGATTTCAAAGCCCACCCCCACAGTAACACACTTCCTCCAACGCCATACCTCCTAAAAGTGCTACTCCCTTTGGGGACCATTTTTTTTAAAACCAATACAAATAAACAAGAATTTTCATAATCTTTCCTTTTCACTTCAAATTACAAGAGTGTACCAAGATATGGTTTCTTATTTTCTTTCTTTTTTTCTTATTTTCATTGCTTCATTCATCATTTTCTTTTTCTCTTATTTTTTTTTTTTTGAGACAGTGTTTCTTTGTAGTTTTGGAGCCTGTCCTGAAACTCACTCTGTAGACCAGGGTGCCCTCGAACTCACAGAGTTCCACCTGTCTCTGCCTTCCGAGTGCAGGGATTAAAGGCGTGTGCCACCACTGCCTGGATTCTTTTATCATTTCCTTAAGATAAATTTCAACAGGCAAACAATTCAAATTCAACAATTCAGACACTGTTTGCTTTCATTAGCAATGAGAGGACTTTTTCATAAATGTCCATATTTGTACGGGACAATGAACAAATTAGTTTGCTTATCATGTCAAATGCCTTTGGTAGATGAGAGCAGTAAGAATGATCTGTAAGTTATTCTTTTTTTTAAGATTTATTTATTTATTATGTATACAACATTCTGCCTCCATGCCTGCATGCCAGAGGAGGGCGCTGGAAATCATTACAGATGGTTGTGAGCCACCACGTGGTTGCTGGGAATTGAACTCAGGACCTCTGGAAGAGCAACCAGTGCTCTTAACCACCGAGCCATCTCTCCAGCTCTGTAAGTTATTCTTAAACATGCAATACATGAAGTTTTATGCAACACAAAAATGTCCATTGTTGTTCACTGTGATCACTGTGCTGTGTAACAAAACAGTAGAATTCCCTCCTTCTAAATTTGACTTTGTGCATGTCTCCTCTTTCCATTAGTTTCTACCGTTACCCTTAGCCTGGGATAACTATCATTCTTGATTGGAGAATTATTCCTTACATAGAAAGCTTTATATAGAAGCTTGGTGTGGCCCTCTTATTGAAATGATTTACTACAAAGTGTGTACAAGTCCCGTGACCAGGATTACCACCACGACTGAAGCCGGCAGATGACAGAAAGGGGCTTCATGTATTTGGAAAAGAGGTTTAACTAACTGGGTAATGTCAATTTTGACTCTACTGCTCTGATGCTAGTGGTAAAATATCAAGTTAGAGTGTGTGACCAGCTGAGGCCCTTGAAATGCTAGTCTAATATGCACCACTTCTGGGTACATTCAGGCATTCCTAGGTTAAGTATGTTATCCCATTAATAGTGTGTTATATGAGACCAAATGAGGTTAAGTTCCAACTGGTATGATAAAAAAGGACCCTGCATAACTTTCATAGGGTTCTCATAGGAGTCAGAGAAGGAAGTTTATAGGGGTTGTAGAAACCAGGAAAATGTTCAGAGATGAAGTGTGCCTCTGCTTGAGCCTCTGCACCGGAGAGGACCCTCAGGTTTTCCAAATACAGACACCAACAATGAACTTTGTGATTTGTCACTGGAAATGGCCCCACCTATTTGCTGCAGCACAGGTTAAATTTCAAGTCAAGGCTAAGGGAACTAGTGATTTGGGGACGCTAACAGTCCTTACACCACAGAGTGAGAGAAGTAGCTTGCAGAGCTAAGGGCAACTCTAGCTGGGGACTGAACAGTGAAATTTTGGTGTTAGGCTCATCTGTTTTGTTTAGAAATCCTATATTGTGTTCTACATTTCTGAGGCATTGCTGAGGTCCAGCCATCCTGGAGGCAACCCAAAAAGCTGTGGGTTTTCTCTTCTCCATTCTTGGTTATTTCTCCCCAAGCTTTTATTCTATTTTATTTTTAATTGGCATATAATTGTGTATATTTGTGGGGGAATTATGAGATGTTTTGATCTGTGTATACGTTAGAGAAAGATTCAGTCATGCTAATCAAAATATTCATCACTTCACCAATTTATCATTTTTATGTGGTAGAAGTGTTAAAATATATTTTAGAAATTTTGAAATATATAATATTTCATTATTAACTGTGGTCACCACACAGTGCAATAGATAGCTCAAATCCAGTCTTCCAGTGTAACTGAAACATTGTAGCCTTTGCTCAACAGCTTCCATTTTTTTTTCTACCCATTTGCTGTTACTCAGCCTTGGAAAATGCTTTACTCATCTCTATTTCTTCAGGTTCAAGTTTTTTTCAGATTAAGCCTATACATGAGATCATGTAGCATGTGTCTTTTTGCATCTGACTTATTGCACTTAGCAAAATACTCTGCTGTTCCCTGTATGTTGTTGAAAATGACATTTTCCTTGCCTTTTAAAGTTATGTAATATTTCATTGTGCATCTCTATATACCTCTATCAGATTGTCCTTGGCCATACATTTATTTTATCTTATGACAGTAAAATAGTTGTGTAGTCCTGATTGTCCTGGAACTCACTCTGTAGACCAGGGTGGTATTGAACCCAGAGATCCACCTGCCTCTGCCCCCTAGTGCTAGAATTAAAGGCATGTGCTACCACCATCCATAGATCATTCATATATTGATGGACACAGGATTAGTTTATATCTATTTATATAGCTATTATGAGTAATGTTAAACACAAGACTGCAAACTCTTCTACATTCTGATCTCAAACAGCAATGAAAAAATTGAAGAAGACATATAAAATTAAAGACTGCCATGCTTATGAACTGCAGAATAAGTGTTAAGAAAATGTTTGTGCATCTCAAGGCTATCAACAGATATAGTACAGTTCCTATCAAAATTCCAGTGTGACTTTTCATAGAAATAGTTTTACAATTTGTACAGAATTGGAGTCTATCCCAAATAGCTGAAATAATACTTAACAAAGCAAAGAATCATATTACTTGATTTCAAAATGTGTTATAAAACAATTGTAATCAAAGTAATATGATAGTAGCCTTAAAACAGGCACTCTCAAATCAGTCAAAAGAACAGGACAAAAATTAAAAAATAAACCCAAATATTTACAATGAATTGATTTTCAACAAAGGAATCAAAAATACATGATGAAGAAAGAAAGAAAGAATCTTTAATGAATCCTTTTAGGAAACTGAGTATCCATTTGAGAACTAGCTAGATCCTTTTCTTACAGTACATACAAAAAAATCATCACAAATAGAAACATTTATAGCTGGGGGAAAGCCCTCACCCCTATGGAGTGCAGACCTCCCAATGTGGCCAGTTTAAGGTCACTTATGCGCCTTCCTGTAACCCTTCATCCACTGTTTGAAAGTAACCCTAATAAACTCATTGGTTCCCACAGATAAACTCTGGTGGAATTGAACTTTACAGAGATGGTGGAAATGAACCTTGCAGAGATGAGGAGTAGATGTTGCCTAGTCCCTCTGGCCCCAGGTCAAAAATTCTTACAATGAAATGTTAGACTGGAAGCTAAAAAATTAGTAGGAGAAATCATAGGAAAAAGCCTGATGACACTGTGTTTGACAGTGACTTCCTAGATAAGGATTTAGAAGTATAGACAATAGTAGATACTACAGCAAAAATAGACACACAGATGACAGTGAACGGAAGGGCTCTGCACACCTAAGCAAATGGAAAACTAAAGAGACAAGCCATGGACAGGCAGAGTATGTGCTGTATACTGAACTCTGGTTCTCTGCAAGAACAGTAAGCACTTTTGCCACTGAGCTGTCTCTTCAGCTCCAACTGTACTATTTCTTGGTAACTGGTCAAAATGCTACTACTTATAAGGACATGCTTTAAACTAAATGTCCTGGATGTCTTTAAACTAGTCACTCCTCTCAACTCCTGTAAGCAGAAGAGCCCCAAGATAATTCACACGTCCCCAGATGTCCAAGTTTGTTATGGTTTGAAAGTGAACAACAGGCTCATGTGTCTGAATATCTGATCTTTAGTTGTTTACACTGTTTTTTGAGATTGTAGAATCTTTGGGGTTTGAGGACCTTGATCTCATCTTGGGACTTAAGGGTAGGGTAAGAGGGTTGTGTGTTCTGGTCCCACTTTTGGCCTGGGTCTCTCCTCCTGTAACTAACTGTGTCATCCTTACTCACTGTAGTTATGAACTAACTGCTCCCAACCTGTGCCATGCTATCTGTGTTTTCTCAAACTATGAGCTGAGACAAACCTCTCCAAACTTAAGTTGCTTCTTGTGAGGTATTGTTGAGGACATGCGAGTCATGCATTCTTGTGTCAAGAGAGCATGGAACAGAAATGGTGTAGTTTTACAAGTAGAGGCCCTCAGCAAGATCACCCTTGGGAAAAGTGAGGGTGGATTAAAGATGGGTATGTGTGTTTTGTGTGTTTGAGTAAGTCTTTAAAGAGACAGAGTATAGATAGTCAGATTATAAGCCATGAAAAGATGGAATGTGCACAGAGAATTTGGATTATGTATATTGTTTTTTCTTTCTTTCTTCCTTCCTTCCTTCCTTCCTTCCTTCCTTCCTTCCTTCCTTCCTTTCTTTTGACTGGAGAAAGACATTTGATTCTGGGAACTGCTAAAAAAGGTATCTTGTCTTTAAAATATGGATCTAAGTATATATTGCTTTGGAAAAGAGGTTCTGCTTCTGTTTCCACAGAAGATGAGAGCCTGTGGAATCATTTAAGGCTAATATGGTTTGGTGAACCAAGACCCCCTGAAATGTCACTGTAAATACCCCCAAAGATACAGTGTTCCCAAACAGCAAGATGGAGTCTGGAGAGAGAGAGAGAGAGATATGCTCAAATTTCTAGGTGATTATTTAAGTGGGGCTGTTTTCCATTGTGGGCCCGATGAGTGGCTTACAGGATGTAGGCAGCAAGCTTGGGTCCCTCTGTGTTCCTGAGCATGGTCCTGCTTCCTGGAATTTCCACGATTGGAGAGGTGGTGGCTAGAGCAGAGCTTTGTGAGGGATGCAACCGACTGCTGTAAGTGCACATGGAGAGGCCCAGAGGCGGCTGTGGTTCCCAGATCTGCAGTTCCTGGCTCTGCACACCCAAGGCATGAAAGTAGCAGGCGTTGGAAGGTACATTGGCCAAGCTCAGTAGGTGTCTGACTTGGTGGCGCCATCCCGGCAGAGACTATGGGATCATTGTGGGTGGCTGTTATTGTCACCACTGCAGCCTCTTTTGTGGCTGCTCTGAATTGCCATCAGCCAGATGGCTACTGTGACTATCTTGTAGCTGGTATCAGCATTGAATGTGTAGAATGAGCATGGTCACTAGGGCATTTTCCAATTGTTATTATATTTGTGCCACTTCCATAATTATATAGAAAAGGGGGATATGCTGGGAACTGTCGACCACCAGACCCTGAATTTCTTGTAAACAACTTGTTTCCTCTGCTCTGAACATCCTGCAGCTGCTTTGAGCACAAGACCTCTGGCAGGAGAGTGGGTTCTGATGAGTCTGCAGCTGAAAGAGCCCAAGAGCTGGGGCATGACCAGAGCCCTATATAAGCTGCCCCTGAGCACAATAAAGTAGGCATTCTTGGCACTCTTGTATCAAAAATGTCCCTCCCTGTGTCTCTGTCTGTGTGTGTGTTTTTAAGTTTCTAACTTAGTTTCCAGCTCACGTACCATCCTATAGTTCAGGTACCACAAGGTATTTTTTTCACAATGATCAGAAAAGGAACTAATACAAGAGTGTCTGTAATCTGGGTTGCAATAGAAGCCTTTCTACAGCCTGCAGGATACATTGCAGATGTGTGAGCACACAGCTCAATCCCTTCTGTTGTATGTTGATCCTTCTTACATAGTTCTGTGAAGGGAGCTGACAACTACATGGTAGAAATGCCCCAGGTTTAATGAAGGGATTTTATCCTTCAAAATGCTACCCCGAAGACATGCTAGAACTTTTTCTGACACAAAACAAAGTTGAGATTTAAAATTCTGTCAAACAGATGTTAACTGAAATTCACAGTAGTGAGTAAATAATCACAATTTCCCTAATACCTATATCCTGGCTCAATATAGAGATCCAGGCTTGCCAGGAACCCCATACAACCACAGGATTAAGTGAGGAACCAGGGACTTGAGATTTACCAGCTTGTGCTGACTTCTCTCTTAGCATGCGTGTGCATATGTTTTCATTCATTTTCTGCCAAAGAAGCTACAATTAAGGCATGGAATGTCTCACCATTACCTTCCTTTCTTTAGATTCCCAGAGATGGTGTTTCTGTCCAACTACACTTTCTTCCTGACCTTTCTGTATAGAAAATGCAGGAAGGCCAGAGGGATATACTCTACTTCAGGGTTTTTTTGACAGAAGGTGGGGCTGTTTAACATTCTTTGTGGGAGAATCTTCCAATGGTATCTTTTAACAGGCTAAGACTGCTTTTTAAAAAACTATACCTTGTAGAGAAAAATTTGCCTTCACAGTGCCTACTTACTAATAAGTCTCAGCCTGTTAAAAGATATCATTGGAAGATTCTCCCACCTTTTGGCAATATTTTGTGCATCTGCTATTAGACCTAATTCATAAATAGTTTCCTCAATCTATATTTTACCATTATATGGATGGTACCTTATTGGCTTATTCAGACACAGATACTTTAGAAAAAATGTTTGAAAAAGTAAAGAAAAATTTGCCTTGCTAAGGATAACAAATTGCTTCTGAAAAAAAAAAATCACAAAGAGGAGATTCTATTGTTTTGTTTTTTTGTTTTTTTTGTTTTGTTTTTTTTTTTTTTTAGGATAAAAAATAGGTTTATAGAAAGCGCAACTACAGAAAGTATACAAATCAGGAGAGATCAATTATGAACTCTTAATGATTTTTCAAAAATTGCTGAGAGATATCAATTGGTTATGGCTTGCAATTAGATTAACAACTAAAGAACTAAGCAATTTATTTCAAACCTTACAAGATGATAAGGACTTAAATAGTCCAAGAAAATTATCATCTGAGAGTGAGAGAGAATTGGCTCTGGTAGAAAAGAAATCATAGGATGCACATGTGGATCATTTGGATCCAAAGTTTGATTGTATTTTAGTTGCTTTGCCTTCTACTCATTCTCCCATAGGAATTCTTATGTAGAGAGAAAATAATATCTTAAAATGAATATTTTTAACACATAAACAGAGTAAAAAAGTAAAGGCCTATATAGAGAAGTTTTCTGAATTGATTCTGAAAGTAAAATTGAGACTTTATCAGTTAACAAGAATAGATCCAGCAGAAATTGTGGTGCCTTTTATCTATGCCAAAATTGCCCCATTGTGAGGAGAAAATGATAATTGGCAAGGTGCTTACAGTAATTTTTTGGAAAAGATTGGCAGCAAATATCCCCAAAGCAAGCGACTTCAGTATTTTTAATTAAAAAAAAAAACAAAAAAGTCTTTATTTTTTCATTTTATATACCAATCCCAATTTCCACTATCTCCCCTCCTTCCATTTCCTCCACCTTCCCCCCACACCACTCCCCACCCACTCCTTCGAGAGGGTAAGGCACATTGCTTTGAGGAAGGACCAAGCCCCCCACCTACTATATCTAGGCTGAGCAAGGTATTTCTCCAAAGAGAATAGGTTCCAAAAAGCCAATACAAGCATTAGGGATAAATCCTGGTCCCACTGTCAGTGGTTCCAGAGTCTGCCCCAGCCATACAACTGTCACCCTCATCCAAGGGTCCAGTTTGGTCTTATGCTGGTTCCTTCCATGTCCAGCAAGAGTTGGTGAGCTCCCATTAGCTCAGGTAGACAGTTTCAGAGGGTATCAACACTTCGGTTTATAAAAAGAACTAATTAGATTCTCCCTCATATAATATAAGTACCCCAATTTCTGGAGCCTCTACAATCTATACCAGTGCAAATGAATCAGCAAAACTAGGCTATCAAACAGGAAAAATAAGTAAAGTGGCTCAAAGTCCCTATGATTTAGTTCAGAAATCAGAATTATGTACTATTTCCATGGTACTATTAGATTTTCAGAGCCTCTTAATATAGTTATTGACTCTCAGTATGCAGAAAGAGTTATTTTACATATTGAAACTGCTGAACTTATTCCAGATGATTCAGAATTAACTTTGCTATTGATTCAATTACAACAAATAATCAGAAATAGAAATTATCCTTTGTATATAACACATATCAGATCTGGTATGAGTCTATCAGGCCTTCTAGTGTGGGAAGCAAAGACCTGTATTTTGAGATCTGCATTTTGTTTACAGCCATCTTAAACTCACAAGTTAAGAAAAACATTTACCTCTATCCCCTCTGCAGGGTCTTGGAAATCAACCTGGCATCTTATCTCCTAGCAGAGACCTGCAGGCATCAGTCTCAGGAACCTATTAGCATTTTCCTTGGTTAGTCAACAATCACAGACCCTCAGTATTTACTTATCAGGAAGGGGTGTCTCCGGACCTGAATTTTAGCAGACCTGAGTTTCCTGACACTCTTCCCTTCCCCCCTTTGCCTGTTTGCTGTATCACAGCCTCTGAGAGGGAATAAACAGGACGGCTTGATCAGAAATCCTGTCTTGCCGTCATTTCTCGTCATTTCTCGTGTCTCTTGTCTCCTTTCATTCCTCTCCACTAGGTTTATCAGGGACCCCCGTTCGTATCCCGCGTGTTGGGATAGACTCTAGTAGAAGGTAATGATGAATTGATCAGCTATTGGTAGGAAAGAAACCTCATAATTTCAGAAGAAAAACCATGTTAACAGTAAAGGATTGAAGAAAGATTTTTCTACCACTTGGAACAAGCCAAGGAAATTATAAGGCAATATCCTACTTGTTCTTTGTGTGTAATCTCACTCAATTACATGAAGAAAGTAACCTGAAATGTACTCAAAGAAATAAATTTGACAAGTAGATGTGTTTCATTTTGCAAAGTTTGGGAAATTAAAATATGTGCAACATGCCATAGATGCATATTTAAGATTTTAACAGGTCACTGCTTTAAGTTCTGAAAATGCTGATTTTGTAACTACACGTTTATTAGAAGTCATGGCTGTTATGGGGATACCTATACAAATTAAGACTGATAGTGCTCCAGCATTTGTCTCTAGTAAAATGAAACAGTTTTGTGTATATTAGAACATAAAACCTATTATAAATATATCACACAATCATCCAGGACAAACAGTAATAGAAAGATCTAATTACACTTTAAAAGATATGCTTAATAAACAGAAAGGGGTAACAAAGTCCCCTAGAGATAAATTATACAGTCCTTTATTGACTTTAAAAAATTTTAATGCTAATGAAAAAGGAACAACAGCTGCAGAAGGATGTTAAATAATAGAAAAACTGATTAAATAGGTCTAACAACAGCTGCAGAGGGACATTGAATAATAGAAAAAACTGAATTAAATAGGTCTGTATATTTTAGAGATGTGTTAACCTCAGAATGGAAACCAGGATATGTGTTCCATTGGGGAAAAGATTTTTCTTTTGTTTTCATAAGAAAAGCTATGGATACTGGCAAGATTGATAAAGATCAGATTTAAACAGGTGAGACCTCTTGGTTAGGAGAAGCAACAGTTCATAAAACAGCTTGATTATTAAAATACATTTTATTTGATTAGGTATGAAAAACAACTTACTAGTAAAAGATAATGCTTTTCCTATTGTCACAAAGCATTTTGTCTTAACAAATATATAATCTGACAGAAAAAGAACTACGTAAAGTTAGGGTTGTGGCATGGTTTTGTTTTTCCAGGAGAATGAAAGCATCCAGTTAAGTAATATAAAAACCACTGGACAAGTGAGACATGTGAAGAAGGACAAATTATCCCAAGAAAATGTCCCAAGAAAAAGAGTAATATTGGCCTAATGGTATAGCACTTTTCCAACAGGACAAAATTTCATAACCTCTCCCAAATAGTTTCTGTTGCTCCTTGCAAAGATAAAAGGCAAATGGCATTTCTGTGGTTCCATTTCAATTAAAAGTCAAAGCTGGCTTTGGAGTTTGATTGTGGCTCTCTCTGTCTCTAAACCCAAGCCTATTTGTTAGGAAAATCCAAAATCTCTGTATCATGTCAGAAAAGCCACCTGGTATGAGACAGAAGAAAACCAAAAATTAGGAACTGTTCTATTGTCACTAATCTCCAAGGTATAAACCTTAGCTCTAAAATTATAAGATTGTATATATATGCATATATTTAAACTTTCTGTTGTGATATTGATAGTCATACTAACTAATTCTAGAAATAGACTTCATCTAGCTTCTTGTGCATGCTTTCAAATTTGAGTTTGAAGCAGGTAACTAGGAATTAAATTTGTGCACCCTGGATATATTTAATGGATTGTGGTCCTTTAGCATTTCTGAGATCTGTTGCATATGACAATTACAGTGTTTAAGTTTTCTGAAGTGAACTGTAACTATTCTTAACACTGACCTTTGAAGTCTCTAAAAAGATGATGGGGCCCCACAATGATGATTCTGTCTAGATTTTGGCAATGCCATTAAGCTGACAAACACTATCCAAAGATCAGTTTCAGACTAAAAACTTCTCAGGATAACTTAAAAGCTACTAGCTAAGAGGGTCCAGCCTTACAAACTGCTCTAGACATGGCTTCAGATAAGCCTTGCATTTTCCTATTATACAGAGACTGACCAGAAAATGTTATAGTTAGTTTTCCTAGGGTGTCCTAAAGATCTGTCACCCCAGACAATTGGAAGTAATTTTAAGAAAATGATACCAACATTTACAAGAGGCAGGGTAGGTCATTCAGTGGGTTATAGATGTTTTTCATCATGGGGGGGTGTGGTTACAAATTGTTATTGATCATAATAAGGGAAGAAACTAAGCAAGGGAGATTAGATTCATGCATCTTTTTCTAAAAAGAAATAGGGGGTATAGGAATGTTAGGATAAAAGGGTAGATTATTGAATATTATTTTAAACTAAAAAGTAACCATTAATCTCAAATATTTCACATTGTTATAGATTTTTGTATATTGATGCAAATTTAAGGTTATTTTTGTTAATATGTGTGTGTGTGTGTACTCTGTTTAAGGGACTTTCTGTATATTGATATAAATTTAAGGTTGTATTTTTTATAATACACTGTATATGTTTCTACTCTTGTTTAAGGTATTTCACCTATGCAATTCAATTAAAAATGTAAAGTTCTAGTCCTTGAAAGTGATTATTATAAACCATTTAGGATAATTAAGAAATTCAGGTTAGTAGTTAGTCATATATAACAATCAAACTTTTTGTTATGTTAGGTGTGTTTTCAAGATCATACAGAGATCAATTTTTAGTATGTAAATTAAATATTTACTGACAATAAATCATAGAAGAATCTAAAACTATTTTGGCATGCATATGATTCTGCCATTTATTGATGACAAATCAACCACACTAATAAGATGCATGCATATGATTATTTTTTACAAATAATTAAATTGCAGTTTAATATTTGATACTGCAAAACAGAGCTTCTTTGTAAGTTCACAGAGTGGGCCAATACTTTTGTTTTTATAATAATTAATTCTGAGAATTAAATTTCATATAAATATATAGAAGAACATGGAAGAAATATGTTTAGAGTCATTTCAGAAATTGTTAGAAATTCTGCCCATGTCTAAGCCAAAATTAACTTAAGGAATTTTTTTTTGTCTTTTTTTTTGTTTGTTTGTTTTGTTTTTCAAGACAGGGTTTCTCTGTGTAACAGTCCTGGCTGTCCTGCAACTCACTTTCTAGTTCAGGCTGGCCTCAAACTCACTGAGATCTGCCTGCCTCTTGTAATCCCAAATGCTGGGATTACTGGAGTAGGTGTGCACCACCACCCGGCCCACTTTAGGAACTTTTAATTAAACTCAAATCAGCAATTCCAACAGCAATTTAAAAAAAATCAAACAGCCAACACAATATGGTCTAAAGATATATTAACTTGACATAGGATAAGGGATGATGGTAGAAAAATATTAAAAATCCTTTCACAACTAAAATCCTATGTCTGTATAAGAACAGAAAACTGTATGCACAGTTTACTGCTGGGCAGTGATGACACATGCCTTTAATCCTAGCACTCGGGAGTCGAGGCAGGTGGATCTCCATGAGTTCAAGACCAGCGTAGTCTACAGAGTGGGTTCCAGGACTGGCTTTATAGCTACTGAGAAACCCTGTCTCGACAAACCAACATAAATAGACAAACAAACAAAGAACCGCATAGTGAAAATTCTACCATCCATAACAAGTAAGAGCCTTGTGTCTCTTTCAGGCAGGTTGTCTGGGGATGTGGGGAGTGACTCCACATGCAGTGCAAAGCGTGAAGAGGGTACAATCGGAACCAAGGCTGCATGGAAGTCACATCATGCAACACGGGAGAGAATGTCCAGAAACATGTATTTGATTTTGCATTAACTCTTGGCTGTTGCATATTGTGAAATCTTCTGTTGCCAAGGCGTTCACTACCATTGTTCAGGTACTATCGCAACTCAAGGCTGAAGAAGCCACCTTCTAGACAAGGTAAATGCTTAAGTGAGGCTGGCCAATGAGAAGAGAGGCTGACCCCAGGCGACATGGAGTCCTCCTGGAGAGAGCAAGGAGATCTGCATTGAGTAAGCAGCACTTGCCTGAAGAAAAACTCCATGTCTCCACAGAGAACGAAAAAGAAATTCAGAGCAATAGTCAACCCCTGATAAAAACGGACAAGAAGTAACAAAAATGCGAAATGAAAACATGATCATGTTTAAAACAACACAATTCCAAGAATGTTTTGCGCTTATCAGCCTTGCGCCAGCCTTCTCCGAGTGGCGTCTTCCCTAATCGAGGCTGGATCTAGTTTCTAATCTGGGGACCACTGCTTTGGGTCAGTTGATTTTTTTTTTTAAACTTTGGATTGAAAGAGAGGAAGAGTTGGCCCTGTGGTTGAGTTTGAAGTCCCCATGGGATTCTTGAGTTGTGTAGCACCCCCGCAGAATATGAGGGGGTGCAAACTCTAGGGTCTAGGTCTTCAGCGTTTGCTGACAGATAGCTTGTGAATATAGCACTCCTTTGGGGACAGGGATTACAGCTTCACATGAAAAACATGAGAAAGGAAGTGACTGTTCCTTGCCCAGAGAGAACCCCTTTGAGCAGTGGGAAGTCAGTCAAATGGAGGAAGGTGCTGATGGATGTTGAACTTGATTGGCTTAGTGAGAGGGATTTAAGGTGCACCCAAGCACTGGAGCCCAGCTTCGGTAGGGAGTATTCCTTCTGAATGAATTGATTTTCATTCCAACACTCCTTTGCCCTACCTTTTGAGACCCTGTTCCAGCTAAACCACCTTCCTAAACCTTCTCCAATTCTCTCTGTCTCTCTGTGTCTGTCTCTTTGTTTCCCTCCCTCCCTCCCTCCCTCCCTCCCTCCCTCCCTCCCTCCCTCCCTCCCTCCCTCCCTCCCTCCCTCCCTCCCTCCCTCCCTCTCTTACTCTCCCTCTGTCTCCCTCTTTCTATCTCTCTTGTATGTTTAATTTTTTAGCCTCTTCAGATGCAATCACCCAGGATGTGACAGAGTTTATCAGGCAAGTGGGAGACCTCTGTGAACTTGGCTAAGCCATTTCAGTAGCCTCCCCCCACCCCTTGTAAACTACTATACTGATTCATGTAGAAGTCATTTCTATTTATTTTCGCGTTTTTACCATGCAAGTGGCAGACTTAAATAATGTAATTTAGTTTTGTCCATTCTTAAATCTTTGACATATCTTTACTTTAAGATCTCTTTAAACCTATAGTTTTCATTCCATAGATTTTGTACTATTTGCAGAAGAATGGATTTGACATAACATTTTCTGTAGTCTGGTGTTGTTGAGTGTCATGCCAGGTGTGCTTCAACACATTCCCTGACACTGATGCTCTTTATTTCTAGTGAACCAGTAGCAGGATTCTAGGCTAGAAGAGACTCAGGGTCAATCCTCTCACCAAGCACTGGGGAGCACACAATGATTTCTTCTTTCTCTGTACTCATGGCAGCTGTTGGTGCTCTTTGCCTAGATCCACTAGTTTCTTATGGACTATAGAATACTATGACTCTAAAAAATTAAAATCTTACTTGGATGTATGGTATATATATTTGTGTATATGTGTGCATGTTTGCATACATATGTGTTGTTGGTTGCTTTTTACTATTTTGACTCTTTTGGGGGGCTGTCACCCAGCTCTTAAATAAATACATACACAGAGTCTTTTTCTTTCTTATGGATGCCCGGTCTTAGCTTGACTTGTTTCTAGCCAGCTTTTTAAAAATTATCCTTTCTACCTTTTGCCTCTGGGCTTGTATCTTTCTCTCTTTCTGTATACCTTTTTTTACTCTTACTCCATGGCTTGCTGTGTGCCTGTGTGGCTGGCCCAGAGTGTCCTCCTCTCCTTGTTCTCTTGATCCTCTATCTCCTCCATCCAGATTTCTCCTCTGTTTATTCTCTCTGCCTGCCAGTCCTGCCTATCCTTTCTCCTGCCTTGCTATTGGCTGTTCTGCTCTTTATTAGACCATCAGGTGTTTTAGACAGGCACAGTAACACAGCTTCATGTAGTTAAACAAATGCAACATAAAAGAATGCAACACATCTTTGCATTATTAAACAAATATTTCACAATGTAACCAAATGTAACACATCTTAACTTAATATTCCACAACAATGTATATGTACATGGAGAGGCCAGAGGTCAATGTTGGATGTGTTCTTTGTTTTTTGAGACAGAGTCTTTCACTGACTCTCAAGGTTGCTGATTTGGCTAAGATGACTGGTCAGCAAGCCTCAGGGGTCCTCATGTCTCTGCATGCACAGTGCTGTGATTACAGCCACAGATGGCTATGTGGGTGTGTTGGATTGGGATTCAGGGCCACATAGTTACATGACAAGCACATTACTGCATTACTGACTGAGACATTGCCTCGGTTCCTGGAATATTATAATTCTATAGTAATAAATTTATTTATTAGCTGAGAGTTTCTATCAAAAGACACTTCACATCTGTTATTCTATTAATCAGTGTGTAAATTTTAAAAGGAAAGACATGATAAATCAAGATTCTTTTTGCTTTTAAGGTAATGAATATGTCTCATCATCCTTCACTAGTTAGTTATTGTCTATCCTTGTATACACACATCTGTCCAACATGTTTGGTACGTTTCAGGACATTGTGGTCATCACTATGCATCTTATATGTGTTATCCTGTGTGTGTGTGTGGTGTATGTATGGTATATTATGTGTTCATATGGTTGTGTGCACATACATGTACAAGCAGATGCATATTCATGTATATGTTGAGATCAGAGGTTGTCATCAGGTATCTTTCCCTAGTTACTCTTATTTATCTTTCTCTTTCCTCCTTTCCTCCTCCTTTCTTCCTTCTGTCCTTTCTTCTTTTATGCCTCCTTCTCTCTCTCTTCCTCTCTCTCTCTCTCTCTCTCTCTCTGTCTCTCTCTCTCTCTCCTTCTCCCCCTCCCTCCCTCCCTCACTCACTCCCTCCCTCCCTCCCTCCCTGCCTCCCTTCCCTTCCCTTCCCTTCCCTTCCCTTCCCTTCCCTTCCCTTCCGCTTCCCGTAATCTTCCCGGTCCCTGTCTCCTTCTCCTTTCCGTTCCCTTCCCTTCCGTGCGACTTTCGCGCTTCCTTGCCTTTCCTTGTCCTGGCCTTGCCGTTCCTTTCCTTTGCCGTTCCGGGCCTGTCCTTTCCTTTCCTTTCCTTTCCTTTTTTCCTCCTTTTCCTCCTTTTCCTCCTTTCTCCTTTCTCCTTTCTCCTTTCTCCTTTCTCCTTTCTCCTTTCTCCTTTCTCCTTTCTCCTTTCTCCTTTCTCCTTTCTCCTTTCTCCTTTCTCCTTTCTCCTTTCTCCTTTCTCCTTTCCTTTCCTTTCTCCTTTCTCTCTTTCTCCTTTCTCCTTTCTCCTTTCCTTTCCTTTCCTTTCCTTTCCTTTCCTTTCCTTTCCTTTCCTTTCCTTTCCTTTCCTTTCCTTTCCTTTCCTTTCCTTTCCTTTCCTTTTTCCTTCTTAGACATGGGTCACTCATTGAACCTGAAGTCAATATGTTCAACTAGGCTATCCAGGCATCTTCCTGTCTCCACCCTCCTAGGGGATGGGGTTAAAGATCCCCATTGCTACACTCTGCATTTTACATGGATTCTGGAGATCCAAATTCAGGTCTTATGCTTGTGTGGGAGGAACTTCACTGATCCATCCCTAGTCTGTGTCTCCATCTTTAAGTCTCTTTCACTGGTGGCATGTTAATCCTTTTGACATGACCTTAACATGTCTCTTGTAGCTTTCTTCCTGTCTGATATGACAACATTTGAGTCTTACCATGTGTATTTCTTGCTCCACACCTATAATCTGCCATTTCTTCTTCAGGAATCAAATGGGAAATGCTATTTTAAAACTAATATCTAGGGCTGGAGAGATGGCACAGAGGTTAAGAGCACTGGCTACTCTTCCAGAGGTTCTGAGTTCAATTCCCAGCAACCACATGGTGGCTCACAAGCATCTATAATGAGATCTGGTGCCCTCTTCTGGTGTGCAGGTATACATGCAGGCAGAATAATGTATACATAATAAATAAATAAATTTTAAAAAGCTACTATCTAGACACTAAATGTATTTATAACTACTCTGTTGATTATTGTTTCTAAGGCTGCCAAAGCAGAGAGTTAGAAAATATCTCTCAATATTTAAAGATAATATATCTCATGACCTCACTTTCATACTTCTAATGAAAAGTTTACATTACAGACTTCATATAACCACAACAGGCTTAGAAAAATGCCAGCACTGGCATGCCAAGTGGGATTGATAACAGTTTTTTTCTCAGGCTCTTGCTCTGCGACCCACCTTTGGCTTTGTACTAGGCATCTTTGTGCCTCAGCCCCCACCCTCCACCCTATGCTGGTAATACATGCATGCTTTGTCACACTCAACAGTAATTAATGCTAAACTCAAGTTTGCTCTGGATTTGCCTCTGTTTTTAAGCAAACTTAATATTTAGAGCAGTCTTAGATTTATAGCAATATTGAGTAGAAGGTACAAGATTCTCCATCCAATGCTTCCCTTACTATCAGGGAGCCTTCACTGCTGTGACATTATCAATCAGGGTACACAGGTCTACATAATCTCCAGGTATTGACAAATGTGTCTGCTATTACAGCATCATACAGAATAGTTTTCCCGATCTTCTCTAAACTATTCTAGCCACAGAATTCATCCCTTTTATCCCTCAATTCCTGACAACCATTTATATTTCAATGTCTCCATAATTTTGCTTATATAAGAATGCTGGATTATAATAATGAAATATATATATATTTTACATATTGGTTTATTTAACTTAATAACATAGATTTAACTCTCCTCTGTATGTTTTTATATAATCTGGATGTACTACAGATTATATTTATCCATCTGCTTATTCAGGTTTTTGTCTGGATATGTTTTCAATGCTTTTGAGTATACACCATTTGCTAGAATATATAGAAAATATGTTTACTTTTATAAGAAACTGCAGAATTATTTTTTGAAGTAGCCATACCACTGAGTTTCCATTACTGATGAATGAGAGTTCCCATTGCCACCATCTTCTCCAGCACTTGGTGCTGTCTGTGTTATTTGCTCACATAGTTAGCCTCTTTTCACGCACATTTCTTTCAGTACAACTTCTTAGAAGGCATCTTTGTTGGACTTTTGCCCATCACTGCATCTCATTTTGTTTTCCCTACTTCTGATTGCGTCCCATGTTTAACTGGCTCAATATGGAGAGACTAGAATGGGAGGATCAGTCACCTAGTTTAAACTTCAGCCATGCCCACAGTCTTCTTTTGATGTGTGATGGATTGGTGAACAGTTATTTAGAAAGCTGTTTGGATGTTTCTGGGAATAAATTGATGTACAAATGCTCTGAGAGGAGTAGAATGCATGTTTTTTATGAACATCATATTGAAGTAAATAGGAGTATACATTTGAACGCTATAGGGAGCATTCTGACCTGCCAATGCCATGCAAACCACTGTGCTGCCAAGACTCAAGATTTTACAGTGGGAAACAACATGTTTTGTGTTGATAATTAGTAAGACAAGCAGGACAGAAAATCCTATGTGCAATATGAACACATAGCTATAACTCTAAGTACAGAAATATGAGAAAGAAAATATGATCCAATGAAAATGAGAGTCATGCTTCTTTGATGGTATTAAAAGATATTTTGTTTTCTATATTTTCCATGTTGAAAACTACTGTGGAAAAAAATTATATAAAATGCAATGCTTGAATAGCATGCTGTAGGATTTTTCCCAAGGCACATGGCTCATTTAAAACATGCACAAGATGTTTCATATGGTGAGAAAGCCACACTGTCATTAGCTCTGGGCTGGCATCGAGTAGGTGCTCAATAAATATTTGTCGAATGAATGAATGATTACAGATGCATGTGTATGAGTTGGCTCAAAAATAACTAAAAGCCTAGTATAGGTGAGGAGTTTTTAATGGAGTGTTACTGAAAATGAAAAGCCCAGATTTTCGGTGCTTGGCCCAGCATCCGTTGTTACTGGCCTCAGAGCATCCTTACAGGAGAAAGATCAGCACTGCAGTGAGGTGCTTACTTCTTTAAGCAAGCAGAAAGAACCCCATGTGCTGTCGTGCTCTGTGGTCCCCCTGATATCCAGAAATAACCCTGGCTAGGGAGTTTCCTGTCCTTATGGAGTTCTTCAGAATGGAAACAGGGGACAAATTGGTCAGCTCTATTTACTTTCTAAAAATCCCACCAGACAAGGTAAATGGTTGAAAAGGGCCATCCAATAATATCTTTATTTGGCTAAGAAAATAACCCAACATCTTTCCTTTCTTTTAATAGAGATCCACGATTTTAGTATGTTCTTTCATGTTGTGTTTTGGAGGATGGAAGAAGGAGATGGATTGGGGAGGATGGAAAGAATCACAGCCACTTAATTTGGAAAGTTTGAACAATTAAATAAAATGTTAAAGGGCTGGGGTGGGGGTGCATGCCTGCAAGCCCAGCACTTAGGAGGTGGATACAGGAGGCTCAGGAGACTGACTGCAGTGACTACCTAGGATGTTTCAAGCCAGTCTGGGCTGCATGAGACCTTGTCTCAAATCAAAGCAAACAAAGTTTGAGATATCAAATTAAAACCCACAATAGAAATGGCATAAAGAAATCAGTAGACAAAGTAGACAGATAAAAAATTTCAAAGTTAGTGGAATACTGGATTTTCTGAGGCACTGTGACTATTTGATGCACCAACTTTAAAAGTTTCTAGAGTAAAACCTGCTCTAGAAAGCATAGATCATTTCTCATGCTCATAATATCTTTTCTCATAACTAGCCTAACACCCTAGATATAGAAAGAAAATATTGAAAATCTAGCCTCAAGAAAGGTCTCTAACCAACCCTGGTGGTACAGGCCTATATGCCCAGCACTAAAGACACCATGGCAGAAAGAGGGTTACCAGTTCAAAGGCTGCTTGGTTGGTTTAAGGCCAGGTCAAGATCAACAAACCTGGACAATTTATCTAAACTCTGTCTCAAAAGAAAAAGTCTAAAAAGAAGCTGAGAGTATAGGTCAGTGGTAGAGCATTTGTCCAGCACATGTAGGACTCTGAGCTCCATCCACAGAATTATAATCTCCCCTCTAGGTGCCATTTATGTTGATTTTCTCATTACTTCAATATCTGAGTCACCTGGTGATAGTAAATGAAATGCGGTTTCCAAGATTCTAGCCTGCTGACAAAAGACATCCCGGATATTAAAGTGCTCACCTGATGGGCATGTGGCCTGAGTTTGACCCCTAAAACCTGTATGAAAAACCAGGCATGTTGAGGGCACTTGTAGTCACCACCCTGGGAGATAGGAGCTCCTGAGTGTTCATTGGCCAGCCAATGGAGAGTACTAGAGAAGCTCCGATCAGGAGTCAAGTAGCGCGCACGATGCCCCCAGCTCAGTTAATTACTAGTGTGTTCCTTCATGGTTTATATATAAGAGGTTTGTGCCTGACTGATGTGTTTGAGTACTGCCCCCATATGGTGGCACTCTTCTGGGATGTTGTGGTACCTTTGGAGGAAGGCCCTTCTGGGAGATGGGCCTGAGGTTTACATCGGATCCTGTTTCCTTTTCCATCTCAGCCTTCCAGTCTGTGGAGATATGAGCCAGCAGCCACGTGTCCCTGCTGCAGAATGTTCCCCTCCATGGTGGACTGTCCTCTGAAATCACAAGCAGAACATATCTTCTCTCTTTCAGGTTGCGTCTTGTCATGTATTTGGTCACAGTGATGAGAAAAGCAATTAATGTTTGCTTTGGGTCAAGTTCCTTAACTTTTGGACTTCAGTTGCTTTATCAGGAAAATGTGGAGAAAAATACCAATAGGGATGTTATGAAGATGAAAGCAAAGAACATGAAGTCTTGGCAGGGTGCCATATACCCTTCCTGCAGCTTTCTGAGTCACCTTGAATCCCACATACGGATTCACACGGTGAACCTATTTTTCCCTCCACTAGATCAGAGACAGTGGACAGGAACCTGAACTTAACCTCCAGGATTGCTTCAGCGCCACGTGTGTGGACTGGCCATTCTCCCCAAGCTCGCACTGCCATTGGGGTTCAACCTAAAGAGTCATTTTGCTGAGTCTGTTGAATCAGTGCCCCCCCCCCCCGCCCCAAGCTGGTCTTGGAGGACCAGTCCTTTATTTTTGATTGTATATTTATATCACATTGTATACAAGCACTTTTATATGACCACTTACTTCTGTCACTCGAGTTGGGCTTTTCTGATCCTTTCTTTGATGGGGTGGGATTAAGTTGGGATGAGATGAGGTCTAAAGATGAGCTCATGCTCCAATCATCTTCACATTTCTCAACTAATGAGGGTATTTTCTCTGTGAAGACTTGAATTCTATTTAGCTTCATTTTGGAGCCATTAATAATGCTAATTGCAGTACAGTATTTGTTAGCTAACAACTGTAACTCTTACTATGTTTTGCAAAACATTTCAACATAACAACTCAATTATTTTAGCAATCTATGGGAGAGTTCCTCTTGTGTTCATTGTGCCTTGTTTGAGGATAAGGCACATGAGACCCCCAAGAGGAGTAGTAATTTCCCACAGATCACACAGCTAGTAAACTAATTAAAACAATGCAGATTCTGGCATAGCAGCATTAGAACCACCTCGCTCGGAACCAGCTGGTTTGAGTAGAAAAGTAGTGTCGCGTAGCACCTTCTAAGGACTTAGCAGAGCCATGACAAAGGGAGGTGATAGTTATTCTTTGACCTTTGTGACTGTGGATATAATTGTACAGCAGACTCTGTCCTTGTCACACTAGCAAACAAGAGTCCTTTAGCATTTCTTGAGAAAAGAGATGAGCAAATAGGAATTGATGTATTAACTGCTGGGAGCTCTCCTAGGGTTTCTCCTAAGTAGTATAGAGTGGAGCAGCTCAGCAAAGTATGACAAATAGCCTCTTCTGTCCTCTTCACTCATTGTACTTTTTCATTTACTGTTGGTTAACTCAAGTCATTCAAGACCTAATATGGCTAAGGGTTCTATAGAGAAGGTCTGGACACCTACCTGACTCTCTACCACTGAAAGGTGCTTCCTTCTGCAAGTACAGCATTCAGGAAGTCTCATCAAGCAAGACGAAATGCAATGTTCTGGTCGACAGTCAGTGCTGTAACCCCTACATTTATGGAACATCTCACTTAAAGCATAGAAAATTAAAAATTACTTTCCTAAGTTTGGATGTGAATATTTAGCTTGTAGTAGAGAAAAACTCAGGGAAGTGTCTTTGGCTAGGGGCCTCTGTCCGTCTTCCCCTGGCCATAGGTAGGATTTCCAGCAGACAGACAACCTCTGAGGCCTAACCTCTGGAGCTGGTGCCCACCAGTTCCCACTGGAGAGATGCCAACAGACAAGGGAGGAGCATGAAGTGGGCAGCTGTCTCCCCAGCCCTCCTGCCCACACCTACCTCTCTCAACCTGTAACTGGGCCTCCTTAGTTTCCAGCTTAGCTTGGCAGTACTGCCTTGGGCAACGTCTCCAAGAAGTCTCTATGCCTCCCAGGCTCCTGGGGCACCCAAAAGGGCAGACTGTACTTTGAGAACACAGAGCAGCCCTGGGGAGAGGGTTGCTGCATGGCTCCTGGGCGGGCAGACCTGGAATGAGTTGGCAGGCTTTATTTCAGTCCTGAGGGACTGGTACCCACATCAGGAAACCACCCTCTGAACTGGCCCCATTTTTGGCAGTCTGAACTGAGAGGCTGAGGAAGGGATGGAGAATGTAGAATTCTATTCCACCTTACAGGCAGGTCCCTGGATGGTGGGCAGTGAAGTGTGGGAGCTGAGGGGCCTGGTGGGCCAGGGGACATTTGTTTAGCATTGGACCTGTGTCTGCTTCTGAGGACACTTTTTCTGCCCTCATCACACCCTCACAAGGAACACCCAGACAACAGAGAATGGATGAAGGAAAATAGTTTTTCTCCAGCAGCAATTTCCTTCCATGACACTGGTTAGGACCTCCCCTTCTCCCTCTTCCTACCCCTCACTCAGGCTCTTGCCAGGAAGGAAAATCCTATGTACACACCTGGAATTGTAGAGCAGACGAAAACAGCAAGACAGTCCCTGGATGGGGCACACATTCTCAGACTTACTAGAGCAGCTGCACCACACAGCTCTCCTGGCTGGACCCGTGACTGTCTGGGCGAGCACCCACCTCTGCACCGCACTACACCTTCTCCTTGTTACCTCACATCTACCCACCACCTACCCCACTAATAGGGAAGGCTTACCAATGGGTGGAGGGTTTCTCAAAATAAATCTGAATCCTACGTGATGAAGGGGAAGAGAAGCTTTCTGAGTATTGGATTAAGACTGGCTCCAAGAATATTGATATTCCCATAAGAAGGTCGTTAGCTTGCCCACTACTTTAGACCTCATAAATATTTCATTGGTTGATTTAAGCACTGAGATTTTAAAACACACGTACACACACACACACACATTCAGCAGCAGTCATGCCATCTTTCTGATTTTGGGGCTCACACATTGTTCTGAGGTGATGGTATGAGGTGGCTTTGAGGCCGACTCCCTTTTCAACTCACAGGGATCTAAATTTATATCGAAACAGGAACATCCAGTGTGGCCAGAACAAGGTTTCCAGAAGGCAAATAAGGTTTTATATGTATTTGTGACTCACCAAATAGGTCGACTTCCCCAGCTACCAGTTCGGGAGTGACTAGTGGTCCAATTAGCTTTTGGTTTTCAGCTGAACTAAGGGAGGACCAATCAATTTTTATTATAGTACTTGGGGCTAAATGAGGAATTAAGACGGCGATTTAAGTTATTCAAACCCTGAACCAGGATGGATGTGTCTTTTCTGTTTTTTAAGACTAGAATAAGGAGTTTTACTGCATGTACAGCTGCTTGAGGACTTAGAAGCTGTCTTTTCTTTGCTATTAATGTCTTGTGTCACATGGAAAAAGAAAAACCGTTCAACACAACCCAGAACACCCTTCTAATCCCAATCCTTTCTTTCCTAAATTCCATAAGACAGCTTTAAGAAGTGATATGTACAGGTGCTGTCATAACAATGTGACTGTGTTCATCAGAGGAGGGCCAAACAGCAGAGGAGTTCTCGGTCAGAGTTGGGAGGACTGGCGCATAGCTTGGTCATGGAGACTTGGCAAGTTACGTAATTTGTCAATTATTTTACCCTTCATAGTCACCAACCAATGTGATATTTTGCTTTATGGTTGTAAGTGATGAACATTAAATTCTGATTGGCATGAAAAGAAACAAAGAATTGATCACCCCAGGTTACTAAAGAGCCCAGGGACAGCTTCATGCTAACCTAGCTCCGAGGGTTTACACAAATGTCACAAGGCTCTCCGTGATAGCAAGGTGACTACCAGCATTGTCTCAGCTTTCTGTCTAATAGGGAAGGATTTCCATTTCCTGAGGCCAGCAAATCCTAAGAGCAAATCTTATGGAGCCATTGTGTCCTTCTTATATGTTCAGCCTTGAAATCACAGGGACCAGTGGCTGTGGCATTCTGTCCAAACATAGGTGTCACCTAAAGTCCAGAGGCTAAATCTGTCCAAATTCTACGTGATGGGAGAAGAGGATAGGTGACATATTAAGGAAACCAAGGCATCTATACCAAGGTGCTGGGCTGTTATTGCTAACACATGACCTCCCAAGGCTCCCGAATGTTCTCCATATTGCTGAGTACAGTAGTCACTTCTTCCTCTTCCTTTTCAATGGCAGTCAAAGCCACTTGTCACAGGGGCCACTCCAGTCATCCTACAACAACATCCTTGCTATGTGGATTGAATTCCTCCATACCTCTTTGCCTTTGTGCTCCATGGACTGTCTTTTTGCTGCTGCTTTTTAACTCTCCCTGGTTGGATCAATTAAGGTCCAATCAGAAACCATAGCAGTGATTGAACAGAAAACACACAATATGAAGAATTGTTCTATGCCAGTGCATTGTTCTTATTAGCACCCTTGTGCAATAGCAAAAAGTGGTTAAGAGAGAGGGGGTAAAAGAGGACTCTAAAGGACGGAGAAGTAATAAATGAGCAAGCAACTACATCCAGGGCTGAGGGGGAATGAACAAGGAAGGAACCCTTCCCTGGCCCCAGCTGAGGTTTAGATCTCTCTGAAGGAGCCCAGGCTGCCCCAGGCAAGGGAAGGCTGCCAGTGGTGGAGAAAATTGACAGACATGAGCAGGCGCTGGAGGGTATGGGCTGCAGCTGGCCCAGGAGGGCTGCTGAGGCGAAGGCCTCCCACCCTGTCAGGCCTCAGTCGGTGGTGCCAAGCCAAGCTCACTTGTTAGTAACCGTAGCTCTACCTTTGTGGCTGCTCAGGCTGAAGCACTGGATTCAAGCTCCGGTCCAACTCCACATGTCACCTGGCAGCAGTTACCTTGGTTCTACACAGACTGTGTGGTGCCCAGGACTGTACAGTGGCCATGTCCTGCTTCCCGCTCTAAGCCACCGTTCCCTGTCACCGGAACTGTGGTGCTGTCTTGCACGGCTTTGGCCCTTTAGTCTTCATACTGAAAGGCTTCACCCTACCATCCTACGGGTGCAGTTTCTTTGGAATGTTGGATACAATTCTCTGTACAAAAAACGTTCTTTCCTCCAGCGTCTTTCAGGAATTTTTTTAAAATGTCTTTGATTTTCTATAGTTTGTAAATGATACCCTTAACTCTAGGTTTTCTGGCTTTTTTTCTGCTTAGTGTTTGTTTCCTGACCTTCCTCAGACTGTGGTTTGGCATCTGAAAGCAATTTGGAGACATTTTCAGTCTTATTTGATCAAATGAATTTCCTGTTCCTCACTCTTTTCCTTCTATTCTGATATTCTCATTAAGCACATCATATTTGTTGTTGTCCCATGTTTCTGGAATATTCTGTTAGTGTCTTCCAGTCTTTCTTTACCCATTACTCAGAAGTCCACCGAAGGTGCCCTTCATCCCTGTGACAGGATTTGTGATTGATATCTGGCATTTATTTTTTGATATCTTAGGAAAGGTATACGGTTTTTATTGTTGATGATATCCTATTTTCTTGAAACTTCAGAGAAAGGTTAAAATTCAAAGATGGCTTAGGAGCTTATCTGCAAAGGGTGATCAAGTTTTGAGAGGTGACTGAGCAAGGGGAAGCAGTTTGGTGATTGCAGGATATGCATTGTGGGAAGTTAGTAGAAATGAGAGGGAAATCAATGGAAGTTATGTATTATTTTAGAGAGGAGTATTTATGCAGATCCTTTTGCAGTGCATTCCCTTTGCAGAGGGCTCTGGCCAACACTGGTGGTATTCAGAAAGCCTACAGCTTACAAGTCTTTGCCTCACCAACTCTCATTACCAGGCTGCCTCGTTACGGAATAGCCCTGACTTCTGAAAGGGCTGATGGCTAAGCCGATGTCTCTGGAGCTGTGCATTTTGCCCATGATAGCCATACCAGGTAGCCAGAATCTAAGAAGCAAGTTGATGAGCTTCTAAAGCAAGCATTATGAGCAACAATTAGAAGTCTAGTTATAAGAAAACCTAGAAACGAGAATTGTTTATTATTGTTTCCAATGTTCAGTATCTGTTTTCAGTTGCTGTAACTCCAATTGTGTCAACGCACAGAGAAGCATAAAGAAACAAACAAGGAACAACCCTTGGGGTGGCTGTGGTTAGAGCCAATAGTCCAGAACGAACATAGCCCACTCTATACTTCAGGAGCAGGCCTGGTGAGATGATCAGGATGAGTTCATTCCCCAGGAGTTCATCATTTCAGTTCCAATAAGCACTTACAAAGTGGAAGTACCTGGAAGGGCTGGTTCTAGAACCTGGTACGGACTGGGCTGCCAAGTGGTTCTACACAGACTGTGTGGTGCCCAGAACTGTACAGTGGCCCTGCCCGGCTTCCCGCTCTAAGCCACCGTTCCCTGTCACCGGAACTGTGGTGCTGTCTTGCACGGCTTTGGCCCTTTAGTCTTCATACTAAATAAATATAAATAAATAAAATATTGTTCCTGCCCTCAAGGAGTTTCAAATCCAAGTGGGAATCAGATATATGTAAATAACACAGGGGGTTATAAAAAAAGAGGAGTGGAGGGGCTGGAGAGATGGCTCAGCGGTTAAGAGCACTGACTGCTCTTCCAGAGGTCCTGAGTTCAATTCCCAGCAACCACATGGTGGCTCACAACTATCTGCAATGAGATCTGGTGCCCTCTTTGGGCCTGCAGGCATACATGGAGTCAGAACAATGTATACATAAAAATAAATAAAATCTTTAAAATAAAAAGAGGAGTGGGGATGAAATATATGGGGGTAAGAATGGTAGTGTACAGCCTCGATATTCCGAACTGAAAGAGGAATATCTACTTTGTGAGCTGGGGAGATGGTCCGTATGTAAAGCTCATAGCATTTAAGCAGAGGACTTGAGTTTGGATCCCAGGGCTCATGTTCAGCCAGGTACCGGAGAGTGCATCTTGAAGCTGAATGCGTGAAAGGGGAGGAAAACGCAAGTCAAATAATCCCAAGATGACTATGAAGTGGTGCATTTTAAGGCCTTTCTTTATTAAGGGGGAAAACTCATGGAACAGGAATGGAGGTTCAACCTCAAGGTGTGGAGCATAGGGAGAAGAGAGCAAAAGCTGGCGGGGGTCTGCGGCTTTCTCTGGGTACCCAAAAGTCATGCCCCAACATGGTCCAGCCTCTTAAAAGTCACTGGCTGAAGGAGGTTCCCCATCACCTCCACAGCAGTGTCTAGAATCCCAGTGCTCCTACAGTGAGTCTGAAGGGAGAGACAAAACAGTTCCCTGAGGCTTTCTGGCCAGCTAGCCTGGTATTGTAGGGGCAAGAAATAAAGAGATCTGGCCTCAAATGTGGAGGCAAAGATCAAAATCTGAGGTTGTCCTCTGACCCCAATGCAGTAACACACACACTAACACACACACACACACACACACACACACACACACACACACACAGAGAGAGAGAGAGAGAGAGAGAGAGAGAGACAGAGAGAGAGACAGAGAGAGAGACAGAGACAGAGAGAGAGAGAAAGAGAGCACTTTTCAATTCAACAAAAGCAATGGAGTTGGTTTAGGCATAGGTGTTGAAAAAGTGGACAGTGTTGCTCTTAACTCCTATCTTATGAAGGACCAGTAAAGGTATCTTTGGAGGTTTTAATTCCTTATGTTATTATTGCCTTTATTCTTTTCAGCACCATACCACAGTGCTCTTTCTCCAGCTATCATAAGTGGATATAAATATACCTAGGCCATCCTCATTTCCAGAGTCAGTGAGCTCTATAGATCTTCTCTGATACTTAAATAGAACAGGAGAGTATAAATGATTACATTTGTGTTCTCATAAATGTATAGTTTTACCCTATAATATGTGAATTGAAGTGTAGGGTATGTAAGCTAGAACTTTTATATATATCAGCTATCCACACACACACACACACACACACACACACACACACATATACTGTATAAGTAATAGATAGAGACACACATAAATATTTGTATACATACTAGCATGCATGATTTACAAAATTAACAAAAGTGCACATAGAGGAAATATGGTCAAAATACGGGAGCCTCTGGAAGCAGAGGTATAATGAAGACTTTAAAGGAGTGATTTTTACAATAATTGAGTTCAAGTTTAACTCAACCCTTGAATAGCTTTGTGACTTTGAGTCATTACCTAATTCTGAGGTTGTTTCCTTGCCTGGACACTTGGGATAATAAGACTGTCTACTCTATACAGGGTAGAGGTGTGAAGCTCTGCATGGTAAGCACCTCATAAATAGTTCCAAATTATTTCTACTCTTGTAAATGGAACATGGTTGTTTTAGGTCAGGAGAGGTCTAGTATGGCTGAAAAGGAGACGCTCCTCTATCCACTCTGTCTTGGTCAGTGTTCTATTTCCGTGTAGAGACACCATGACCATAGCAACTTTTATAAAGGAAAACATTTAATTGGGGCTTGCTTACAGATTCAGAGATTTAGTCCATTGTCACCATGGTTAGGAGCAAGGTTTGCAAGCAGTCATGGTGCTGGAGGAAGCGCTGAGAGTTCTATGTCTGGATCTGCAGGCTTCAGGAAGAGAGAGGCACTGGGCCTGCCTTGAGCTTTTGAAACCTCAAAGTCTGCTCCCAGTGACACACTTCCTCCAACAAGGCCATACCTCCTAATCCTTCTCAAGTGGTACCTGATGAGGAAGCATTTAAATATACGAGCCAATGGGGCCATTTTTATTCAAACAACCATACACTCTCTCTCCCTGCCTCTCTTGCTTCCACCTTCTGTCATCCCCTTCCTCCTCATGGAAGAGCAGTGTGAATTATGCTAGGATTTGGTAGGAAATTTAGTTTTAGCTAAAACACCAGGTTCCAGTTTAACCCCAACACTAATAAACTGAATATATCTGGACATGTATTTTTTATCTTCTCAGGATCTAAATACTTTCCTCTGGACAAGCTGGTGACATTTTACATTATGACCAGATGTGTTTGTGTGATGTCTGCACACATAGAAATGCAACCATCCAGACTCACAAATGTAATGGAAACATCAGTTTCACAAAGCATTGGTCACCATTGCTACGGGTAGTCTGTTTTACTATTTCTATTCTGATCCATTTTAATCTCTATCATTAAAATAACATATCCTAAGCAGGTTAATTGATTTCATGATCAGCCATGGGAAGGGATTTGAGTTCAAATAACATTGGTATTAACATCACCCCTTCTGGAACATATGGGATTCTAATGCATATTGATGCATCCCAAGGGCTGTCGTCTCCAGAGCCTTGAGCCAAATATCCTTTATGAATACTTTATAGAAAGTAGCTTTCACTCAGAATTAACATACTTTGGAGACGTTACCATATTGATCCCCTTGGATCTCTAGAAAGGCTGGTGACACATTTGGCAGGTAAATGCCTAAGATTGGCAGTGCTTCTACATCTTTTGGGGTCCTATGGCAGAAACTGCAGATGTGGGGGAAGGTCTTTCACTGTATGTATAAGCATTTCTGTCTATTGAGGGCAGATCATATAGTCATATTTTCTTTGTAGTTTAAATATATACCACTATTTAAAATATTTTTGGGGGGAGGAAAGGGTTTATTTGGTTTACATTTCTGCATTTAAAATATTTTTAATGTCAAAAGTTGGCCCAGCCTCAAGTCCATTGGTGCTCTATTTATAATCTGAACCTTGCATTGATCATAGCATTTATGGAATTAAATGACCCATATCGATTTGTATATATATTTTTTTCTTCAACTAAACTATTAATTCCTTAAAGGCAGTGACTGATTTTTCATTCAATCATGCATCGACAGATTATATCAAGGGGCCTAAAACACAGCATATATTTATCAAATATTTGCCAAAATTATTAAGTAAATTTATAAATGGGTGATAGCTCCCTCTTTGTCTTGCATCATGCTAACTTGGCCACACTCTAGGAGAAAGGGTGCACCTATTGTCAAAATAGGCACTGCTTAGGTTATATTGCTTTTAGAGTAAATCCTTTGAGTGTCTGGTCCTTTTCCTTTGGTCTCCTCTTCCACTGATGGTAGTCTTTTCTCTGCTGTGATGTCAGGACAAAGGTTCCATCATCTAATCATGCAAAAGGTTTGATAAATGTATTCATTTTAAGATGAATGTGTTTGTTCTCACCAATCCTCTAGTAAAAAATGAGAAGCATCAACTCAAAAGAGTGATAGACTTAATGCTAGCTCTTTAGTTGTCAGACAGCTTGATGGTGGAGGAATCTGGGCTATGGCTGGGGAATGGAAAGGTCTTCTGATTATAGGGAGTTTTATAAAATGCCTCCATCTTCTCAAACAAACTATCCCCAGTCATATTTGTATGGTACAGAGTCATAGCCAAGGTAACCCGTTGTCTGTGTGACATAATTTGGTACTTGTTTATTGCTATGTATTTTTTCCAAATATTTCAATTGTGTTCATATTCTCTGTCCAGGGATGCAGAAAGGCTCTATTAGTCCTTCAGAGTCCATGAATTGTGAGGGTTTGTGTTTCTCTGAAGTTGCCAAAGCTCAGAGAATAAGAGCAAGGAATCAGTGGCTCCATCATGGTCCAGTGTTTGTTAGCAAGGACCCTACACTACATTGAGACAAGTTTAAAGGAACAAGACCACTGTCTATCATGGTTCATAGTCACATCTTTGGCAGGACCCCATGGTCTACCATGACGTCAGGGTTCTCAGTACTTCAATTCATTGTTTTTGTTCTTGCCACTACACATTTTAGATGAAAACAGACAGACACAGTGTGCACCTACTGCATACTTTTCTGCTTTTATTCCTTTGATTTTTATTTAGGGAGGCAAATAAGATAGCGATGAGATGACTCAGCAAAGCTTCCATGAGACAGCAATAGAACTGGAGATGAGCAGAGGTCTTCTGTCCTCTCAATCTAGTACTTTCTAACACAGCTGAATAGAGACTCTTCTTCACAAGGTGTTGCTCTTCAACACCAATAATAGAACCCTGTATCAATGCCAGTGGGGTCACATGACTGGGAAATGCAAGGTGTAAGAATTTGCAAGGAAGACAATCTCTACAAGACAAGAGAGCAAGAGAGCAGAGGTGGTGGTGCTTCAAGAACATTCCATACAGAGACTAGTACAGATCTCCCAGGACCTCACATAAGTTATGAAGAGAACCTTAGGTACAATCATTCTTGTCTCTTCTCCCTCTTCCTAGCCGAGGCAAGATTTCTATCTCCTAATGGCACTACAGGTTCTCCAAGAAAAGTGATGACTTCTGTTTCCTTTTATATATGCAGAGACTACAACAATAATAGTTGTTTTTGAAGACAATAGTGGTGATATTCTGAGGCTGAGAGAAATTAATTAACTTTCCCCAAATCATATTCTCAGTGGCAAAGCTAAATCTGGGTTCCGGCTTATATAACTCTGTGACATGTTATAATCATTACTTTCCCACCAGTGCTAAAGTGTTCTCTTTTCAGAATTTGCTTATAAGCTTAACTAACCTCTGACCTCTGACCTCCCAGGTTGACAGGAGCCACTTTCTTTGATGTTGGAGAGCTGTATAGAATTGAACATCAGATAGCTTATGTTTCTCATGACATTGCATTAGCAGTAATAAAACTAATCATGGCAATGAGATAAACATAGGTTGAGCCTTATGGTTTTCGCAGTATTTTTTTTGCATGACCTCATTTATAACTACTTGGCTTGGTAGACAGAGTAGGTATTATGGTTCCAGGAACTGAATTTCAGTTTGAAGGTCCAATAGCATATTTGAAAACAATTTAGATTTCAAAAATTTTTATGATAACCCCACAATAGGAAGGATTTCCTATGGCAAGCCAGAGCATATACCCTCTAATCTATTTTATCTTACTTATCAATGTGTTTTATTAAGAAAAGTTGGTTACAAACCATGCGGTTGTGGCACATGCCTTTCATCCTACCATTCATGAGGCACAGGCAGACAGATCTCTGTGAGTCTGAGGCCAGCCTGGTTTACAAAAGCTAACTCCAGGACAGCTAGGACTCTTACACAGAGAAACCCTATCTCCAAACAAACAAACAAACAAACAAACAGATTGGTTTACACTAAATAAGCTGATTTCATGACATAACAACCGATTGTTACTGTAAGTTGAGAAATACTGGATAAGAACCTCCTCTAATGTCTGGCTCCACAGTACAATGAAGTGGGAAATAATGAATTGCTTAGTGACTATCGAAACAGGCTTAAACCCTGCATTAGAGTGAGGGCAGTGGCCCTCTGTCCTGCTCCATTGTACCTCCACTCCCTGTTTTCAAGGGCAGCCACTTTTAAACCCTTCCCATCTGCTGTTAGTCTCTGTCTATTTCTAGATGCTCTCACACCGGCTTTTTATTGTTTGCTTTATTTTGTTTTGTTTTAATCTTATTTCAAGAATAAGCTGATGATTTCTTACCCAACAACTCATTACATTGTTGTGCTAATAGGTAGCAAGACATCAGTTTTATTGCTTCTAAAGTCCTCAGGATGGTGTAGATATGTTGAATTCATGGACACTGATCTGAACAAAATAGGTTCCCCAGTTCCCAGTTACAAACAGTATTAGTTCCTTTTTTGGCGTAAAATCCATTGTGTAGAAGCAGAGGTGAATCCCTATTTTCTGAAGTCAGGACCATACCCATAGAATGAGTAGGAATAGAGAAGGGCTAGATTCAACATATTTTGTTCTTAGTTCCAAATTTACCGCTAATACAACAATCCACTTCTCCCTTAAGGGTAAGTGAGAAATGAGACCCATCTCAGAAGGCTCCAGCAGGCCTTGTCTCCTGTAGGGAGGCTGGCAGCCTAAGTTAGGATGAGGCATCCATCTGCTTATGCTCCAAACACCACGGAGATCTAGACCCAAAGTGGAGAAGTCTGAGCAGCTGATTAAGGAAGCAGAAACAAGATGTTTCATCTCAGTTGGGGTAGTACTTTTTCTTTTTTTCGTTGGCCTGACTCAATATTGCAATTGGCTTGCGTTTCCCTACTTGGACTCTTAGTACCAGATGCTCAGGTCTGGGAGACCCAAGTGTTAACATCATTGCCCAAAATGAAATTAGACTTTAGAAACCACATAATATTAAGACAAAGCTATGGATATGTCTGAGCATAAATTGGACAGAAATTGAAGCCAAGTACTATAAGAATACTAAGCCCCTTGATTTCATTCCATTAATGTACCAATCATCTAAGCTGGGGTGTGGAGTCTGCTTGGCACCCTGAGCTTATGTTAGCATCATTGTGAATGAATGTCCTTACTAGAAACAGAATTGTCCAACTGACAAGAAATCAGAGTTGTGTGTTAGAATTGTATCTGAAAGTCCAGAATAAATCTTGGAATCACATTTGAAGATCTCTCTGCAATGGGAGGCCACACACAGCACGCAGGCACAATAGTGTTAAGGGCTTCCAAGTTAGGCTTGAGAAATTTGGTATTCACTTAATTACATGGCCTGTGCAGCAGATGAGATTGCCAACAGAACAGTATTCTGTTGCATTTCTTTCTAACCCGTGGGGATTTAACTTTGCAACCTGCATCAGCAAAGCGTTTGGCATTTAATTCTATTAAAATCAAAGAGCCAAATTTTTGCCTCCTGTTACATGAGCACAGTTCTTACTGACGTCAATGGAAGCTGTGCATGCATAGCTGAGGGCAGATTTTGGCCTGGGCTACGGACATATGAGAGCTGGCACAGGGCTCACTTCGGAGCTCTGTCCTACCGGCCCTCTGATAACATGACCTCCTCATTCTTAACTTTCTCACTCCCCTTTGGGAACTTAGCCTCAGCCCCAAACACAAATCAGAAATACCAACTAATACAGAAACGTAAGACAGAAATGAATTTAAAGTACATGTGCCCAAGCTACCAGAGTGGGTAGCAGCAAATTTCAGATTTAGGGGTGTCTCCCTGTAAAGCCTCCTCATTCTGTAATTTACACCCTTAATTAGACAGGTGAAGGAGATCTACCTTGATTACTTCCTTTGCTCTTGAGGATGCACTGGCTGCAGGACGTCAGCTTCCTGCCACTGCTGTAGTAAATACTGCAAGTATCCCATGTCTGGACAGAGGAAGCCATTTAGTGGAGATCTACCGGGAAAAGGAATTCTGGAAGACAAGAGAGGACAGGTCTCAGTTACATAGTGCTCACCACGTGCAGGCACTGTCTATTAAATTAGTCGGTCCTCCCCATGATCTTCTGCCTGGGCTTATTCTTTTGTCAATGAGATGATGGGAGAATTGAAGGCACTTACCAGCTGGAAGCTGTGGGTCTGGGGTTTGAATCCAGGCCATCTGGCTCAAGCTGAGGAGCTGTTATTCTCTCCGCTAAACTGCCTCTTAGTTCAAATGTACGTATTATTTATCATTAATTAGTTATAAGTTATAAGTTGAATAATATTTATTGATAGCTGGGCAGTCTCACTGAGGCTTGAGATAAGGTCCTGTGGAGAGCTGTTTGCATGGTCCCCATTGTCTGTGAGGTGCACCCCCACCCCCTCCCCACCCGCAGCCAGTCAGGTTTTTTCTAACGCGGGAAGGGAAATGGTATACTGACTTCCCAGACTAAGCAAGCATTTTACTATTGACATTTTTCATCACTAAGGGACATGAATTTTGAAAACTAATTTTATACATACCTCTTTTAAATAAATTAACTGGGGCTACACTGACCCTTAATTGTCCTCTGCAGTGAACTTCTCTTTGGTCCCTGTTCTTTTCCTTTTATTTTATTTTTAAATTATATCCAGGCTATGCATTGGTGGTGTTAGGGAGGTTTCCCAGCTGCTTGTTTGAGGCAGGGTCACTCTGTAGCCTAGGCTAGCTCGGAATCCTGCTTCCTCCTCCTGAGTGCTGGGATCCAAACACAAGTCATCAGTCACGTCTGCCTCAAAACTCTCTTTTATTGTAGGTCTTGCTTGCCTTCCTCCTTATATGAATATATCTGAAGTTATCATAGAGTTTGACAGATGCATATAATTAGATACAGAACTGTTGACTTTACTTGGAAGTTGAAGGACACATCTGTAACCAGAAGATGAAACCTTTTCTCTTGGTCCAAAGTCTTACAGACAACAATGCAAAAAGATTGTCTTTGAGATGCATCTAGTCTCTGTAGAAAAATTTCTGAGTTTTGGTTTAGTCTTCCCATTGCCCAGGGAGATATTTAGAAGATACAGCCACAGACCTTACCTTATTCTGGGCACTCCATCACCTTAGATTTCAGTGGGAAGCCTTACTCTGCCCTTCTACACCTGGACGGCAAGTGTTCTGCCGAGCTCCTTTGCTATCTCACAGATCCCTGCTGGTGGTGGGCAAATGTGCCTTCACTTAGAGAAAGGCAGACTTTATTGTTGGGCAGGATATGAAGAAATCAAGCAAGCAAGCATGAGAGGAAAGGAAGTTGCGGAATGCTATTTTAACCTTTCTGAAGGTTTCCAAGGTGATTCAAGTTGTTTGGGAATTGAAGAATATGACCTCTCTTTGGTCACATGACTTGTGAATAACAACAAAGACCAGAGCCAAGGCATTTAACCCTCTAAACCATGCTCCCTTCATTCCAAAAAGAGTTAAACAAGGAACACGAAACCCCCACCCCAACCCTAGAAGAGATTTGGGTTTGTGTCCATTAATATCTCATTCCATTGGCAGAAACATGCAACATGTACACCTTGAACATGAATACCATGTGTTCATGCTTGTACTTAGACACAATGTGCTGTTTTAATTTCATTATTGTCAAAACTTCAATTATGTTTTAGTGCTTTCATGTATCATCTTTGAATTAGAAGCTTTTTCAGAGCTTAATAGATTTTGAGTTCTTTCAAACTTGCTGACTAGAGTCAGCAGGTATGTCTTCATTCTCTGCAACATCCCATAATGACAACTGTTGGTTTCTAGACTCTGGATTCTAATGGCAGCACACTTACAATCTCAGAAAGCATCTACTAGATCATGACGGAAAGAGCTATAGTTACCTGCACACACACACACACACAACACACACACACACACACACACAACTTAAACACACACACACACATATACACAAACTTACACACACACACGCACACACACACGCACACACACACACACACACACACACCAAGGGGTGGAAATGTGATCAAGAACTTGTGCTACCAGTTTCAGTTTTGTTCAAACAGAGATTTCAAACTGGGGCCCTATGGTGAGCCCTTCCAAAACTCTGTTTTGCTTGGCCCATGTGGCATATTTTTTTTTTTCAAAAATTAATAAGGCAACATTGAAGAAACTCAGAGATTTTGCATAAAAAATAAGAGTTTCTGGCTCTCATTGAACAAGAGGATCTCAAAAGGCTCAACCAGGATTCCCACAGGGCAGCGCTTAGTCAGTCCTGGGTGGGGCCGTTTCCTTTGCAGAGAGCATAAGCTCTCCAGTTCTCCAGAGCCCTGCACTACCCAGAGAGTTCCACATCCTGTGAATGAATGTCACTGGCCATTGGCTATCAGGCATGCAGTGTCGTTCTCCCATCATCTGGCTGACTTCATTCCCTTATGTGACCTTCCTATGTCCTGTGTTATGTATTATGTTTGTACCCTAGAAGTAAGTGGTCTTGAACAAACATGCTTTGTATCTTTGACACAAAAGATTTTTCAGTACTTAAAAATCTACCTTGTCTTTAGCTGTTATTTTTTTTAAAAGAAAGGTTTCAATTCCTTCACGTACTCTCTCTCTCTCCTCTGGACATTGTTAATATGTCTAGACCCCTTTGAAAATAATTATTAGTTAATTGGTTGGTCCATTGTGTGCATATATATATGGAGGCCAGAAGAGGGCAGCAGATCCCTAGAAGCTGGAATTGGGTTTGTGGGATGGTCACCTTGTAATGTCAGTGCTGGGGTCTGAACTCTGGTCCTCATGATTATTTAGCAAGCACTCTGAAACAATTAAGCAACTCTAACCACTCCGAGTCTCTATTAAAACAATGTATTCAGAATTGAGGAGGAGTTGGAAGCATGGTCTTCTATTATTCCCTGGCAGTTCTTAAATTCTATGGGTGCTTTCTGAATCTGGAGAACCATGTAAGTTGAGTGAGAGGGTGGGCATTTTCTAGTCTGTCTGTTTAGCATCGTTCATTGTTTCTGAGATACCCCTTGCTTGCTGATTTGTCCTTCTCTAGGAGCTGTTTGCTGCTCTTGAGACCTTCTCTTCTGAAACTACACTGATTCATTACAGATTAAGTACCTGTCACAAGCAAAAAAAACAATTAAGAGTCTTTCCTTCCTTCCTTCCTTCCTTCCTTCCTTCCTTCCTTCCTTCCTTCCTTCCTTCCTTCTTTCCTTCCTTCCATGTATGCAAGCCCATGTAGGTGAGAAGAGGGTATCGGATCCTGTGGAACTGAACTTGGGTCCTTTAAACAAGCAATAAATAGCTCTTGACCACTAAGCCATCTCTAAAGGTCCTGCCCACGACTTTTTTCATCAGAATGTGCAAGCTTTGTTTCTGAGCTGGGGAGGATGTAGGACACAAATCTGAATTTGTAGGTGGTAATCCTTCCTGCTTGCTAGAATTGCCTGTCAGTGATATATGTCACAAAGAGAGAAGTAAATAGTCACAAGGAAACAGGACAAGTGGCATCTCTGAGGCCCCAGTGCCTCGCACATAGACTGAGCCCCTGCTTTAGTTAGAGGAGACATCACTCATGTTCTTTCCTTTCCTTTCCCCCCGTTTCTCATCCTTCCTTCCTCCCCACCTTTCTTCCTTGCCTTATTGCCCTTTTTTCTTTTTTCTTTTTTTTCTAGTTTAATTTTTTTGCTATGTATGCCTTCATCCCAATGGCAACCAAGAAAATCCTAGTAGGTGTATTGGGACACTCTAAGGTGATGTGCCAGACAGGACAAATAACTGTGTAGCTAAATGGGAAACTTGCCCTCAATGGGGTAGGTCATGAACTTCCTTTAGTTCCTAGTGTACAGTAATTAGTTTCAGGGCTACATAATTTTGGAAAACAGTTATATACTGAAGTGACGTCAATCAATATTTTCCTAATCTTTGCTTTTAATGGACAGTAAGTTAGCAACAAAGGATGGTTTAACTTAACTGACCAGAATTTTGGGGCAGGTAACTAGTCTGAGAAGAGATAATAATGGCTTCAATCTCTGTCTTTCAGGGTTCTGTATCAAACTTATTCTAAGAACCCTGAATAGTCTGAGTGGAAGTTCATTACATACATTATAAGTAAGCGGTTGAGAGCCCTGAGACTGGAAGACATTTAAATATGTTCCACGATGAAAAGGACAAGCCCTGATCAATTGCTTGCATCTCTATTCCCATAGAGTGGATGTGTGATCCCAAGGCTTGGTGTATATCTCAGCTCTGCCGTGCGCTTTGAGCGGGAGGACAGTGGTAGACAGCAGCCACCATCAGTCCTCCTGTAGGCACACAAAGTGTTCTGAGGCTGGCCAAAAGACCCATCGTGAGGAATGAGGCTCACTAAAAAGCCGGCCTTATCATAGTCCATCCTTTCTGGACAATTGTCAACTCATGTTTTAATTTATTGTGTGGTCAGCGACCTTTTGGGTTTGTGAGAAGGTCACTGTCCCTCTCCTAGCTCATGGTAACTGAACAACTGCTTGCAACATTTCCCTGGACCCGATTTTGTGATGGCTTTCACTGTGTATGTATGTATCTGGAGATCACCATGTTCTTTCAATAATAAATGAGAACACC
The DNA here is from genome assembly GCF_903992535.2 of Arvicola amphibius. NCBI lineage: Eukaryota > Metazoa > Chordata > Mammalia > Rodentia > Cricetidae > Arvicola > Arvicola amphibius. The sequence goes on from NC_052058.2 coordinate 62,505,024, forward strand.
CTGCTCTAGGTTTGAAATATTTACAGCTCTTTGCAATTTAATAAGAAACAAGACTCCTAAGTGCGTATTTGTATTTAGAGTCACATGAGCAAATAAACATGTTTATATCAAAGTAGAGGCGACACTTTTAAAAATTCACATGTAGAAATACGCAAACATATGTAGAAGTTTGAACTTAATTAATTCAGTATAAATAAATGTCTTCTAGTTATTTTGTTTTCTTTTCCATCCCTGAAATGTGATTTCTTTCCTATATATGTTCCATTTCCAGGTATTTATATTTCAAAAGTAACAAAAGAACGTTCAAAAACAATAAAAATTAGTAATTTTTGTACCTAAACAAAAGAAAACATATAATTATTTTCTTCAGTTTCTGATACAATTTATTTCTAAAACCTTTTCAAAGATAACAGTTTTAAAAGTTAAATATCCATATACATATAACTTTTAAAACTATATAACCATATATATATAACCATATACATACACATATATATGGTTATAGTTATATATAACCAGTTAACACTTCACATTTGATTTCATGCTTTTTATTGTTTTAAGGTAGTAACTGCAATTAGGCTTCTTTATCACAAATCTCTTTTGACCAACAACACAAATTACATTCTGAATTAGTTTAAAGGTACATTACATTGTCATCTAATTAAATAAACCATAGCAAATCTTTACCAGAATTAGTCTTTGTTAATGACTCAATACCAATTTCCCCAAACCTGTGTATGTGATAACAAACATAGTAAATCTACACATGGTTACTGTTAATGTCAGCCATACATGTCAGGCAAATGTCCAGCATATCTGCCTTGTATGTGCTTGAGTAATCATCCTGAAGTGGTTCATTTCAAATACTTGTCTTATAGTCCGAGCAAATTGGTTTCCTTTTATACAGTAATACCTAGGATACAGCTGGGTTAGCATTAACTAGCTTTCACCAACTTCCCTTGCTTCCGATTGTAAACTACAACATGTCCATATAAAGAACTTCACAAACACACTCAACCTCAGAGTTAAAAGCACAGAAATAGAAACTTGAAGGAAAATTCTCAGAGTTGGTGGGAATATTCTTAATTTTTTACTGACTGTTAAAAGTTAGTGGCTGCTAGTAGTTATCTTCCAATTTTTTTTCCATTGTCCTTAATGTCCAATTCTTACAATTTTGAAAAGTAAATATAATTACACAATTTTTTTTCAGTAAAGAAATTTATTATTATCGTATAACTTCTCTAGGTGAAGTTGTCCCATCCCTCTTCATTCCTGTTCCCATCCCTCAGTTTACTTTCTCACATATCCCAGATTCAAACTCTCTTCTCCATTCAAACTGATGAAGTAAAATCCATCACAATTTAAAATGGAAGGAAACAAGCCAACAATGAACTGCTCTGTCCCACAACCTTTACATCTCGCTATTGTCATTTTCCGGTCAAAAAATGCAAGAAACCTTTCTCAAGGTTGTACCAGTGTGATGGGCCGGAGAAGAGCAGGGAGACTATATATGTCATTCTTTGCAACAGTCTAAAAAGAGTGATTGCTTCCTTGACTTTGTGGCCCTGATCCTCCCTTAAGTGGTTGAGTAAAAACCCATGATGTGTCTCCAGAGGAGAGCTTTCTAATGGGTTTCCTGTGGTCCATTGCCCTTGGGTGCTCCCATCCCAGCAGGTCGCCATGGTGATGCCTCACTCTTCAACCTCTCTCTGAACCTTTTGTGATAGTGACGCCAACATCTCATTTATAAAATTAATGTGTTGTGGTTTCGACTTTAAAGTTGCTAATAAAGACCATCTCCTGTGGGTTCAGGAGGGAAAAAGTGACCAACTCAAACTAACGAAATAATGTAATTTCTAGGGTACTACTCTGTTAAATCTTCATGCAGTTTTCTTAAGAAAATAAAAGCAGGACTGATACTGATTATTGATTTTAGGGATGAACTATTAATAAAGAAGAAAAACCTTGGAAGTTTTATTTTTCAGTTTTTCTCAAGTTTCTGATTTTAAGACATGTTAGGTGTCTCTGTCATCCTTTCAGAAGTCAATTTGTCCTGGCCATTGGAACAGAGTGGAGATGCCTTAGGACAGTGTTATAGACCACATGTCTTTAAACTTAAGTGACATTAGTGGAGTCTATATGTGGCATTTGATGCAGTGCAGCTGTTACATAGTCATGACAATCGAGATGGGTTAGTTATATTTTCAGCCATTCTGATAGACTATCTATCTAGACCCCCCTTCATGAAAATAATTAGTGAAATTGGAATGGTCAATTATGGATTCATTTTTCTAAGGACTTGTGTTGTTGGATGGTGCCAACTAAGCTTATGTGCATTTTTTTTAGAAGTGTCTTTACTTCTATAAACAAATAATGTCTTTGGCCAAACTTGCAGGTGAAAGAGAATACTAGCATATATTTCAGGCGTTGTCAGGGAAGTAGTAAGGTAATATTCCCATCTTATCTGGTAAAGGTAGGTTAGTGATATAATAGAAAGCTTGTGTGTGGCTTTGCAAACTAAACTGATAATTTTTTAAACCACTTCATATTGAATCAAAACATTACTTATCGGTGGATCTCATGACGCTAGTTATATGGCTTGGATTGTTTCTTGTATTAACTGTTTTGAAGGAATGATCAGCTATGCGAGGGTTACGCTTCACTGTCAACATGATCTGATTCAGATTCAGCTAGATGGCACCCACCCTTCTGGGCATGTCTGTGGGGAAATTCCAGAGAAGTTTAGCTGAGGATGGAAGACTTTTCTTGAGTGTGGATGGTACCGTCCAATGGCTGAGGACTGAGACTACATCAAAAGGAATCAAGAGAAAACCAAGCTAGAGACCAGGATGCATTGCCCTTTGCTTTGGGGCAAGATGCATGGTGATCAATTGCTTCAGACTCCTTCATACTCCTGCTTTGACAGCTGCAGCCACCTTTTGCAGCTGAGTCTCCCCCCCACAATGATGGGCCCCTCAAACCATTAGCCAAGGCAAACATCTTTCCTTGAGTGACTCTTCTCAGGTATTTTATCACAGCTGTGAGAAAAGGAACCAAAGACAGCTCTCTGTAGAGTCAAGGCCACAGGCTTTTCTCCCAGGCCTCCCAATAGAGGGATTTATGTCCTGAGCACGAGACTCCATTGTTTTATACAGCTAAACACTGGGGACTGAACTTACTGTGTACTTACTTTCCTATTGCTTCTGAGGTCAGTTCCTTCAAATTTAGTGAGTTATAGGAACATAAAGTTATTACAATCATTATTCTATAGGCCAGAAGTCCAACACAGTTCTTACTGGTCTAACCTAGGTAAAATTGAGATTTGGGATGGCCGTGCTACTTCTGGAGGCTTTGGGGAGAATTGGTGGTTTTAGCTATTCCAGCTCTAGAGGGCTGCTCACATTCCTTGGCTGGCGTTCCTTGTCCACTTTCCCAGCCAGCAGTGGCTAGTCAAGTCTGTCTCGGATTTCACCACCCTGAGAGTGACTCCACTTCAGTCTCCCATTTCCACTTTAGAGAACACTTTGATGACATTGGGCTGCCTTGGCTATTTCAGGGGGGAATCTCTCCTTTCGGAGGTCAGCTAATCATCGATGTTAATTCCATTTGAGACTTTCATTCCCACATATCCTAATTCGCTTTTGTAATTTGTCCTATAACACATCGCACAGGCAGATTTCAGGGAAAGGATGTGGGTATGTTTGGGTGGCCAATCTTTTGTCTCCCTTATTACAAGGACCCTCAAGAGATGCTCAGTATCTATCAAAGATTCAAAACATACGTAGGCATAACTGAAACTTTCTGACCCTCAGAACTCAAGAACTCTTAGTGTGTTTCATGTTATACGGTGTGATTCAACTTAGTCTCCAGTAATGAGGCTGTGACTTCAGTAGCATGATATAGAAGTTTGGAGAAAGGAGTCTGTTTCATTGTAAAGTTTGAATAAGAAATTGGCCTTTGGTATTCCAGAATGTTCTCTCTGCTCTCATGCTCAGGGAGGAGATGCTATAGGATGCCTCCTTAGGATGTAGAACCCTGCCTTTGAGGCAGTTTTGCTTATTGAGGAGGAGTAGAGGTAGGGAATTGACACATGGCAGGGGAGAAATCACACATATAAATACTAAGCTTAGGAGTTAAGCTTCTCTATGCGAGATGAAAGCAAGTCAATTGCAAGTTTCATTTCATACATTGCTTCACTGTTAGGTTGGTGTCTGGAAACTGTGAAGGACTTCTAGATATGACATTGAAGTGTTCACTATTGATTAAATCTCTAGATCTCTGGTAGGCAGCGAAGTCCCGTGTTAACTCTCTATGACATACTGTTGGTAAAATGGTTGGCAGATAACCAAATTCTCCAACGAAGCAACCTAAAGAATAGTGTAAATATATTTAACAAAATAGGCTCTTTTCATCGTGAACCAGGCTTCAGTCGCCTTACTCTTTCTCCCTCAACTCATTAAATCAAATCTGTGGTGTATTTGCTTTATTGCTGACTGATGTGGGAGAGCCCAGCTTACTGTGGACAATGCCACTCTTGGGCTGGTGCGTCTTGGGTGCTGTAAGAAAGTAGGCTGACCAAGCCTTCTGGAGCCAATCAGTAAGCAACACTCCTCAATGGCTTCTGCTTCAGTTCCTAGCTCCATGTTCCTGTCCTTACTTCCATCCATTATGGATTGTAAGCTTCCTCCCCAAGTTCCCTCTGGTCATGGTGTTTTGTTGTAGCAACAGAAACCCTAAGTAACACAAACCCTAAGGCACTGAAGTGGAAGGAACCAGACATAAAAAATTCATGCATTGTTATTTCATTTATAAGAATGTCAAGACCAGATAAAAACGCTTCTATAACAAAAAAATATTGGTCATTGGTCATCTGGAAGAAGAGGCAGAGGGATTGCCTAAAATGAGAAAGAATAGTTTTCAGGACAATAGAAACTGTATCACACATTGACTACATTGGTATCTGTGTAGATGCGTAGACTTAAGGATCTTTTAACTCAAAATGCTTGGGCCCCCAGATATTTCAGAACTTTTTTTAAATTGAGGTTTTGGCATGTTTACATGTACATGAGACGTCTTGAGGTTGCACTCAAGTGTAATCATGCAAATTCATGATTGTTTCGTGTGTATCATATTCACTTAGTCAGAAGGTAATTTTATGGGATATGTTTACTGATTTGCATTTTAACTGTGACTGTCCTGTGAGGTCAGGCGTAGGGATTCTTGTTGTTTGTTTTCCTGTTTCTACAAACTTTTATTGGAGCCAGGGTCAGACATAGAGCTAAATGGATCACGCAAGCCCAGGGTGAGGTAACTTTATTTAAAATGTTGACATTTGCTCATCATACATTACTTGCTGAATTAAACATTTTGATGTGCTGAAATATTGTTTATCTTGATGGATGCTTTTGAGGTCCCCATAAAGTTTGTGCACAAAGAGACTGCTTCCCTCACACGAGGCCCCACCCTACATAAAACCATTCACTCCAGACTTTGCAGGAAGCGTGCCAAGCTCTACTCTTCTCTGCCACATGGAGCCCATTTTTCTTGATGAGGTTCTTCTTAGGCTCTCTAAATGTGGTTCTGCTTTGACCTCCTTAATTCTAAACCTTCTGTCTGGTTCACCAAGAATCTTACATTGGACGACAAAATGAGGCAGTGCCTTCTGAATTTCATATTGTCTTCTGAGCAGAGAGAACCTCTTGAAGTTCTCCTGATGGTCTGAACATGGCCTTCGTCTTGTTCTTCCCCGCTCTGACGATGGGGCCAGGCGGGGCCACACTCTAGTGTTAAGACCTTCAAGCCCGAGTAGCTGAGCCCGGTGCTTTCCAGCACTTGTTAATGCTCTCAGGAAGCTGCCCGAGAAGAAATAAGTCCGACTTTTCACTCTGTTCCTACAGCAGCCCTTTCCTTCTGTATCACCTGTACCAGGCTAGTCTCCTCTCTTACTCTTCCCACCTCTATGGCCCTTTTACTTTTCTGATTTCTATAGTTACTCTAAATTATGTACTCAAATCTGAAAATTTGGAACGATGAGCCACCGATACAGGAGAACATTCCGATCTAAATTCTTCATTCCCCGCACATAGTAGTGCCATTCATTTAAATATAATTTTCACAATTTCATTTTCCTCACTGCTGAGTAGTATTCCAGTGAATATATGTGACAGTGTCATCGTCCGCTTCTCATGCGAAGGACGCTTATGTTACTTTCACTTCCTAGCTACTGTGACGAAAGCAAATATCTGTGCAGAACGGTTGAATCCTTTGGGCAATGCCAAGGAGTAGTAGTACAGCTGGGTCATATAGTAGATTTATTTTTACCTTTTCGAAATTGTCCACACGGATTTCCAGAGCGGTGGAAGTAGTTTTCAATCTCCTGAACAGTAAGTGAGGGCCCAGCTTTCCCATATCTTGGGCAGCCTTTGTTGTTGGTTATTTTGTTGGTCTTAGCCATTCTGACTGGGGTAAGATAAAATCTCAACCTTGTTTTATTTTGGATTTCTGTAATTGTTAAGGACTATGGACATCTTTTGAGATATTTCTTAGCCATTTTAATTCTGCATTTGAAAATTCTCTGTTCAGATTCATAATCCACTTTTAAAAAATAAAAGCAGATCATTTGTTTCATGATCTTTATATATTCTAGATATTAACCCCCCCCCCCCCCCCCCCATGAGAAGTATAGCTGACAAAGAATCTCTCCAGCTTTGTGGGTTCTTTTTCATTTGGCTGATTTTTTTCTTAGTTGTGAAAACTTCAGTTTTATGAGGACCTGTTTGTCAATATTTGGCCTTTAGTTCTGAGCAAATGTCCTTTGGGATTTTTTTTTTTTTTTTTTTTTTTTTTTTTTTGCTTATAGTGTGTGACCGTTCAAAATGTTTCAGCTTTTTTTTCTTTTTTTTTATTTAAAAAATTTCCATCTCCTTCCCTCTTCCTCCCCCTTCCCTCCCCTCCCCTCCCCCCATACCCTCCCTCCCTCCCTTTTCAGGCCAAGGAGCCATCGGGGTTCCCTACTCTATGTTAAGACCAAGATCCTCCCAACTCCCCGCTGGTCCAGGAAGGTGATCAGCCAAGCTGAGAAGGCTCCCACAGAGCCTGTCCATGCAGAATAGTCAAAGATCAGCGCCTTTGTCCTTGGCTTCTCCGTCAGCCTCCACCGTCGGCCACATTCAGAGAGTCTGGTTTGGTCTCATGTTCCATCAGTCCCAATAGAAATTCAACTTTTAAGCTTTGAGATTAGGGATACTCAATCTGCATATAGTCTTCTTGTAAAAAAAATGTTAAGTTATAAACTTAAAATGAGCATTTTAGTGTGTAGAAATCATTGTTCAATAAGGTTAATTCAAATAATATCTCCATTTTTTTTTTGTGCTGGGAATCCAAACTAAGACTTTGTAAGTGCTAATATGTACCTTAACAGTGAGATATACTGCAGTTGATTAAAGTGATTGGAAATATTTAAAAATATATTTAGTTATTCATCTTCCAACATTTGTGTATCTTAACGAAAAGAATACAATAGGTACAATAACCAGTCCTTAAAACAATGTTTTAGACTGAGTTTCGGTCTTACTAGATATTTTTCAAGAGATCGATGAATTTTGACAAGAAGGCTCAACCTTTCTTTGGCAATAACACATTATGTGAAGGACAGAACTTACGCTGTTGTCTCTTTTGCTTCTCAGGATTTGAAATGCAGACTAGTGTAGGAGACTGATGTTTGGGTGTGGTTTGCCTGTACGACTGTATGAGCTGATTTGTTCTGCCCCCCCCTGTGGTAGAGAACTCTGGTCAAAACAGACTTCTTCTTCACTCGTTTTCCTCCCTTATCTTCTCTAGACTGTTGAATAACTTATTGACTATATTTTCCAAAATTTTTGAATAATATAATCCTCTTTTATTGTTCAATTTTAAAGCCTTTATCTGGGTCTTTCTTTTGTCTTACCCACCTCTTTTCTACCTCTCTCCTTCTCACTTAATGAGACAGGTATCAAAATATAAAATACAGCTTTAGTGTTGAGACAGGAAGTCACAATCTGATGGGAGTCGGAAGATCTGAGCTTCTTCTATCACCTGATCCAGTTACTAATTCTACAAACATTTCCCTAATTGTATCCCAGTTTCCTCACTTGTAAAATGAGAGGGTTCATTTATATGCCTGTATGAATATAGTCTTGTGTGACCCACTATTGTGCATTTAAAAAAATAAACAAACTGAAAAGGTTAAAATTCTCCAACCAGTTCCATTTATTCAGTGGCAGCTAGCAAATGTCATCATCATTATCACTGTGAGAGAAGGGCTTGGGAACAGGAAAAATATAGGATCTAAGTACAGAGTTGTCAGTTCTGGCTAGGGTGACCGGGATACATTTTCAGAAGGAAGGACATTTGAAGTGGCCTCAACGATGAGTGAGAATTTGTGAATTGGAAAATTAAAAGAGCCTTCTGCTTGTCAGCAATGCAGTCCCTATATGATCTCATCCAGGAAGACCAACTAGCCAGACTCTTGGAACATCAAGAGCCTGAAGCTGACAATGGAGCCGCAGTAGAGAACGGTGGGAGGACTATGAAGCCGAGGCCGGTCCATTCACTTCCTGCTGAACCTGAGCGGATCCTGCGCCAGTGAGTCATCGCCAGGACAAAGTACGCACCTGTCGCATAAATCCGGTGCTGGCTGGTGTACTTTTTATCTTGCTTCTGTAAACTCTTTTTGTTCCATTATTAATACTCAGTGCGCTCGGTGAGACAGGATTAGAGATGTAAGAAAATCCATTAGACTCCCCCCCCCTCCCCCCGACTTGTTACTGGTTTTTATGGCAAAGGAAGTGAATCTATGTTACCCTTTCTTTCTTTCTGAAAAATCCTCTCTCCTGAGTCACAGACTAGCTGTGCCTTCTGCATTTTGTTCCACAGTAAGTGCACTTAGATTTTATTGAACCTTGTTCTTCGAGGATTTATTTTAGTCCTTGCCAGCATCAGAAGGAGGCTACTGAGTCCATTCTATGAATGAGACCCAAGGTTGCAATATAAGCTGACCAAATTGAACGAGTCTGGATGTGAGGGATTCTTTTTGGTGACTTTCTCTAATAATTCTAGTTCCCATGACAATGTACTCTTAAGACACTTGAGCCTAGAAAAAACCCTTCAGGTTGAAGCAGAGTCCTAAAGACTTTTTTTCTCAGTTTAGAACAACCCTAAATAAGCTATTGAGTGTCAAGGTTTTTTTTTTTTTTTTTTTTTTTTTTTTTTTTTTTTTTTTTTTTTTTTTTAAAAAAAAAAAGGATTCCCAGATTCCCATTTTGTCCCTGGAACTCAAAGACAGCTCAGGTCTCCCCTTTGTAGCAGCCTGTCACATACATAGAGGCAGTTAAATTGAAGATGTCCTCATCACCCTGCTCCCAGTCTCCTAGGCGTTTTCTTCTTAGGGGAAACATTTTCCATTTGGAGGCAGAGAACCAATGATTGATATGGTGTCATTGTTTGTGTCTCTCCAAAATTCATATTGAAATCCCACCTTCAAACGTTAGTATTAGGCATGAGTTGTTAGGCTGGCGGTGGCCCATGTCTGTAATCCCAGTATTAAGGAGACTGAGACTGAAGGATTGCCATGAGTTTCAAGCCAGCCTGGGTTACATAGTGAGTTTCAGGTTAGACTGGGCTACAGATTGAGTTCCTGTTTCGAAGAAGGAAACAAGCAACAAAGAAAGCAGTGGGATCTTCCCAGATGATGAGTCCCTGAGATCCTGCTTTCATGAATGGAATTGAGAAGGGATTGGAGGGGCCAGTTGGTCTCTACTGTCTTTTCAGCCACGTGAGGATGTTTGGCCATTCTAGGGGTTGTAGTAACAAGGCACCATCATGGAAGCAGAGAGGACAACCTCACCAGGCACCAAGTCTAGATTTCCTAGCCTGAAGAACTGGAGTAATTATATATTTTTGTTCTTTCTCAGTTGGTATTCTGGTAGAAGAGTAGAAATGAGTAACAACGACCATGTGACCTAGCTCTAGAAATCTGATTGGTTTTCAAAGGCCCCATGTAGGTGGATCACATTCATTTGTGTGAATGACTTTTCTTAGATTCTGAATATAGACCCCTGTTACTGCTGCTTTCAGCTTTATTTTTTAAAAATGTATCTGTTCCTTGCAGTTTCAAGTTTTTGTGCTGTGTTTTCAGCACAAGTACAACTTGAGAACTTCTTTAAGATTAGTACAATTTCAAAATGTGACTGATTTAAGCTTTATTCTTCATTCAATTTCTCTAATCTTACTGAATCCCCATATTCATAGAGCCTCTTCCTCAACTGCTCTCAAAAACTAGGGAAAGATTTCCACGAGTTAAAATGTTCTTTCATTAAAAAGACAGTGTTATGGTGGCATTTCTACTTTCCCCCCCCCTTCCTGCCTTGCTTTGACTGGTGGTGGCATTAATTGGGCCACAATCAATCTACTAAAAGACAGCAAATAGGGAGAGGCAGGTGGAAGGAGCGAAGCATGAATATTAATTAGTTAAGATTCCAAACAGAAGCCTTTTTAATTATATTAAAATGCACAGGCCCGCGGGCAGTGAGATAGTTCTATAAATCTGTCGACAGGCCATTACCTCAGCACCGCCAATGCCTTCTAATGAATGAATATATACATTTCAAATACATTTCAAGTGGAGGAGAGAAAAATACTGCTGTGTTTATAAATATTAAAAGAAAACTACCAAAGGACGAGATATCCATGACAGCTCTGCAAGGCCAGAGGTGTTTGGGAATGCCTGACACAATTCATCTCCACTGTGAAACTAAAGCCTGTGGCTAATATGAGGACTGATTCAATTACAAACAAATGAGTGAGCCAGGCCAGGCCAGGGACTCCCCTTCTCCAGGTTGGTGAGTGAGGAAGCTGCATTGACTTTTCAGGTCACCTCAGAGTCACTCACCATGGGAAACAGGAAGTCAGGTGCCTTTCTTTCGTACTTGTTACCACAAAGAAAACATTTAAAAGTTGAAGGGTGACTGCTCACCATGGTGGAAGGAGCTATAAACTGAGAAGAGCTGAGAATTCCAGGGCAGACGGAGAAAGAAAATAGAAGGACCGACCTTAGTAGGGTTAGTGTAACCTTGAAATGACCCCTCGAGAGGAAGCTAGGGAGAGTGTGTGAGGTAATTGGTTGATTGTGGATAGCTAGACTCAGTGGACAAAGCAGAACTCAGTAACTAGCCTAGTTCTTCTATTAGAGACCTAGAAGTGGGGTGTGGGTGCTGATGTTGTGGCTAGCTTCATGACTACTCACCTATCCAAGTACCACAGTTTGTTTTTTAAATCAGGTGTTCTAGGTTTTTAATGACCTTGTGATTCGCAATCTGGAGGCTTTCCTAAGGTATCTGGCTACATGTCTAAGTTGATATATTTCCTCGAGGAAATTAGCAGCACCATGTAGTGTGCATTCCTATAATCACGGGAGCATCCCTGAGCTGGATCAAAATGTTCAGCTCAAGTGTGAAGAAGTGATAGTGTCCATTGGATCAAAGGGAATTGTCAATAAGACTTCGATATCTTGTCTGATCATCTTCAATTTAGGAAAACTTGTAAGATGGAAAAGGGAGAATCACCTGAAGACTCAGAACATACCTTGTCCTTGAAGTTTGACACTGGCAACTATGGAAAAATTATAAGCAGGGAATCATTTTTTGTTCCAAATGATTTTTTATATTTATTTAAAAAAGAAAACAAACTATCTTTTTTTCATTATACATACCAATCCAAGTTCCCACTCCCTTCCCTCCTCCCATTCTCTCCACATACCCTCCCACCTCACCCCATCCAATCCTCAGAGAGGGAAAGGCACACTGCTTGTGGAATGCCCAAGGCCCTCCCTACTTTATCTAGGCTGCGCAAGGTATCCATCCAAAGAGAATAGGGTCCCCAAAAGCCAATACACGCAGTAAGAATAAATCCTAGTGCCATTGCCAGTGGCCCCTTAGTCTGTCCAGCCACGCAACTGTCAACCACATTTAGAGGGACTAGTTTGTTCCCATGCTTGTTCCTTCCAAGTCTTGCTGGTGTTGGTGGGCTTCCATTAGTTCAGGCAGACTGTTTCAGTGGGTGAACCCATCATGGTCTTGATCTCTTTGCTCATATTCTCATTTCTCCCACTCTTCAACTGGACTTTGGGGGCTCAGTCCAGTGCTCTGATGCAGGTCTCTGCCTCTGTTTCTATCAGTTGCTGGATGAAGGTTCTATGGTGATATTTAAGATATTCATCAGTTTGAGTACAGGGCAAATCAAAATTGGGTCCCCTTTCCTCTATTGCTTAGTGACATTGCTGGGGTAATCCTTGTGGATTCCTGGAAATTTCTCTAGAGCCAGGTTTCTTGCTAACCCTATAAGGGCTCCCTCAATCAAGATATCTCTTTCCTTACTCTCATCTCTGCTTTTCCTCCATCACGACTATCCCATTCCTTCAAGTTCTCCTCACCTCTCCCCTTTCCCCTCCTCTTTTTAAGTGCACTTAAAATTAATTCTAAGCCTTTGATATATATCCAGGGTATGTCTGGTTTAGAAAAACTCTGGTGGGAGTTTTCAAGACTAATAAACTCAAAAGTCATCTGTAATCTGGCACACTGTTTGCATTGTGCATTAGTAAAGGAAGGCATAAGTTGATCCCATCAAACACTGAGACTGGGTTCCAGAATGGATATTCACTCAGTTCACAGAAATCTGCCTCAGCAGATGATGTGGATGATTTGGATTTGTTAAAATTCCTTTCCAGAGGGAGATGGAAGCTGAGATTCTTCTTCCTTCTAATGTTTCAATGGCAAACTGAGCTACAGTTTCACCACTCTGAGAAACCTGGAGAAAAATAAAGATGCTAAATAATATAGTAGTATATTAGTTGTCCATTCAGTTCCATTCAGTGTAGGCTCAGTGCCTTCCATGTGGCAGACACGATGCAAAGCAGCACAAGACGTAAGTCTGTCTGCTCAGCCTTTCATCTTGAGAGATACACACACAAGTAACGTCAACATCATGGGGGAAGTACCATCTTCCAAGTACACAGGGAACAAACGGCCATCAGTGAGCTCTGGTGTCAGTGCAGACTTGTGGAGAAGAAGGAGCCTGGGCATGAATTGAACAAAAAGACTGGGACACAGGGAGGGACAGAAAAAAGGAGGCTGGTAAACATGGATTTTGCTTTTGTGTCTTCCAGAGGAAGGTCCAGGGTAGTTTGAACTAGAAAACTGATTTCTTCGTGAGATGATAGGAAACCCCAATTTAAAAATAACAACAACAACAACAATGACAACAACAAAAGCATTTAACAGTTTATATACCATTCAGTGTCTTGAGTTTCTCTTGTTTACTTACTGAGGTGTTTGTAAGATTTCCTTGCTGGTAATCTCTGGAGAATGGGAGAAACATGAATGCCCATCACCTGTCTGGATAATGAATTGCAATTAATCAATATAAGCCAAGATGGTGATTTATCACAAGCCACTCTCACTTGCTGACTGAATCTTTTCCTTTATAATATCCATAACCAGATAGCCAAGCTGATGGTCAATGGTTGGCTGGCAGCTACAGCTGGGAGAGATTCTTTCCTTATCCCTTTGGCTCGTCTACAAAGAGTGGAAATGAAGCTTGGCACCAGACAACTATATCTTATCTCTCATTCAACTTGTTCAATCAATGACTACTCTTAGGCAGAGTCTCAGCAGCTAGTGAGGTGAGAATCTGGTCACTGGGAGAGGGGTCAGGAAGAAACTCATGCATTTGCATCCTAAATGGAGCCTGTCTTACTGTAGACTAGGACAAGGTGAAAATTAGAAATGTTTCCTTTTTCTTCATCTAATTCCATCTCCTAATTGCTACATCTCTAGACCTATTGCTAGTCTTAGATACATATAAGACTTTTTCAGTCTGAAATTACATCTGGGGAAAAGGCTTTACTTTCTTATGTCTCAAAATTACCAGAAAATTCTAGAGCTGATTCAATTAAGTTCAGTTGGAAAACTTGACTCTCTGAAATCTATCTAGAGTATTCCAAATTCATTTCGTTAAGCTACACATCCCCAAAACAGGACTGTTGAGCTAGGGTTAGAACTGGACAGCTTTCAAGAATATCTGGTTATTACAGACACTGAAGCTCTCGTCACATAGGTCTCAGTGTTGGAGAAGTAGCACAGATGAGTCATAGCCTTTTGTCAAAGAGGGCACATTCTTACCTTTCTGCTTACGGTGAACTCATGCTTTTCAGAGTAAACCAATGAGGTCAGAGTTTCAAAGAGACACATGAGTGATAAATGGAAGAGTCACAGGAAATGTGGGGAACTGAAAAGAGTTTGGAAAGGAGACTGCTTGGCAGAGAAGGTTGATTTGGCAGGCTGGTCCTGTAACCAGACTCTCCTCGACTTGTTTTTAAGGTTTAGAGAGTTGCCAATGGAAACACACCAAGTGGTTCTCATAAGACATTCTCTTTGCAAGGGACTGGCAGTAGAGATATGCCCTGTAGTTCACTGTAAGAACACATGCATGCTGGCTGGGCCATGGTGGCACGTGTCTTTAATCCCACCACTCGGGAGGCAGAGGCAGGCTGATCTCTGTGAGTTCAAGGCCAGCCTGGTCTACAAGAGCTAGTTCCAGGACAGGCTCCAAAGCTACAGAGAAACCCTGTATCAAAACAAAACAAAAAAGAATGTATGCATGTGTAGATATGTGTTTTTTTTCCCTTTCTTTCTACTTCCCCCTTTCTTCTTTTTTCATTTCCCCCCTTCAAGAAGTAGAGTTCTCTTTCCCTCCTCTGGAATTTCACCAACGTTATGCAGCAAATAGTGTCATATACCTCCAGGGGTCTGGCTTGAAGATCTTCACCTTTTGACTTCATCTTTCTTACAATGTTCTATCTGGGAACTTGGTTACCATATTGTGAGGAAGTCCAAGAAACCACATTGTAAAATTCAAGCCAACAGCCCTAACTGAACTCACAGCTAGCTAGTCAGTACTGTCAACCACTGTAACCAAGGGCATGCTGATTCTTCTAGTGCCATATTTAATATCTGCATTAATTGACAACATGACCATTTTATGGTATGGTTAAGGGGAAGGTTTTTATTTTAGATGAGAGAGAGAGAGAGAGAGAAGGGGGGGAGAGAGGGAGAGAGGGAGGGAGAGAGAGAGAGAGAGAGAGAGAGAGAGAGAGAGAGAGAGAGAGAGAGAGAGAGAATCCAGAGGCATCTGAAAGAATCCAGAGCACAGAGAGAAAGAAATAGACTGAACATGGCCAGCAGATTGGACATGACCAGGGCTGTGTACAAGAAAGGGGAACAGCAGGGGGTAGAGAATAGAGAAAACATGGTGAGAGAAGCAGGAGCGTGTGTGTATGTGTGTGTGTGTGTGTGTGTGAGAGAGAGAGAGAGAGAGAGAGAGAGAGAGAGAGAGAGAGAGAGAAAACATAGCAAGTACAGGGTTATATAGAGAAAGGATACTTGAGGGAGGGAATCCCATGAACTGGAGGAAGTTTAGGGTAGGGGAGGAGGTGAGAAGGACTTGGAGGCTAGCATGAACTTTGAAATGTGTAACAGGTATTGTGATACCCCATGAGGTTTGATATGCTGATAGGCATCACAGATAGCCATGTGTCCCTTTGGCCAGAGGTAAGGGACATGGCTACTTTGGTAGAGGGGAGCAGGCTTTGCAGATTCCCGAGGATGCTAGGTTTTATCCAACCACTAGAATCTTCCTATAGGCCAGGCTGAACTCATTCTGATTATTTGGGCTGCCATTTGGAGTTTGGGAAATTGGAGTTTTGTTTGGACCTGACAATACAACTAAAGAAACAGTCAACAAAAAAGATCATTATTCACAATTGTCACCTTCAATAATTGTGTTTTGAGACATTTTGTTATACAGTGATAGATAATCAAAATGTCTAGAATCTTCACATTTGGATCACATGATTTAGCTTGGTTGACACTTTGGACAGGGAATGGAGGCATCCTCTGAAAACCATCCTTGAAGTAAGAATCACTTCAGGTGGCAATAACAAGGTCACTTTCACAGGGCAAGTATGGAAGGAAAAAGAGCGGCCAGTCCAAGAGGTGGTTGTTAGTTTATATTCTGGACTACAAGAAAGATCCCAGGAAATGTCAGAAAAGGCTTTCAGACACTTGGATGGGAGAGAAAGTGAGACCCCAAGACACCATACTAATGAGCAGGCATGTGCTACAGCTGTCCGGCTCATGCGCATTGATGCTCCCAGCATTGTATTGCCCTTAGGAGATGTATTTGAACCCTCCAGTTTATATCCTGTGAAGGAATCCCCCAAATTTCCAGGTCTAGAATAATTCTTTTCTCCTTATTAGCCCTAGATCCAGATTCTTGCCTTCTGCTTTCACAGATGGTCTCATTGTTTCAAATATCATCTTAAACACCTTTACTTCCTACAAGTCTGGATGTAAAAGAAGTGATCCATGTGGTTATGGGATTCAGTGAAGAAGTTTGGCTAAGATTTAAAAGTATAGCAAAAATGAACTTCAATTTGAACCTAAAACAACCCTCATTTTTAAATGTTTCTAATTGCCTTGCTGCTGAGGCATAAACAAGAACGCACCAGATATCCGCTGAGCCTCATCCTGTTGTCATGGCTTTTCTCTCTCAGTAGTAAAGAAATAAATTTCTCTTTTTTTCCAAAGAACAGCTGCTTCTATTATTATGCTTAGTATCTTTCATTCCATCTTAAACAACGTATGAGGCATGTACTCAGGGACAGTTCCTGTCCAAGAACAATTAAGCTGCTGCTGATACAGTAATAACATTGTAGTGTCTTAATTTTTTTTTTTTTTTTGGTTTTTCCGAGACAGGGTTTCTCTGTAGCTTTGGTGCCTGTCCTGGAACTAGCTCTTGTAGACCAGGCTGGTCTCGAACTCACAGAGATCCGCCTGCCTCTGCCCTCCCTAGTGCTGGGATTAAAGGCGTGCGCCACTGCCGCCCGGCTGTGTCTTAATTTTTTGTTGTTGTTGGGGTTATTGTTTGTTTTGGTTTTTCAAGACAGTTTCTCTATGTAACAGCTCTGGCTATTCTGGAGCTTGCTTTGTAACCAGGCTGGCCTCAAACTCAAAAAGATCCACCTGCCTCTGCTTTCTAAATGCTGGAATTAAAGGTGTGTACCACCACCACCTGGCATGTCTTAATTTCTTCCCTACTCAAATCATTATAGGTTCTTACAGAGACGCCTAGAATGTCTCTGTCTCTGTAACCCCCTCTCTCCCTCTCTCTCTCATGTGTGCCGTACCTGTGTGTGCTGAGTGAGTGAAGAGAAGAATCAAGTCACACACAACAAATCTGGGCTTGACATGACTCTGTATCGGACCTGTTCTGTCTTCCATGAAGAATGTAAACATCCCTGCTAGGTGCTCTTGTGTATGTAATTTAACACCAACTCCTGTCCCCATGAGGAAGGGGGAGTATTTGACACTTCCAGCACAGGCCTTCATCCCACATCAGTTACTTTTGTTAGATATGGAGACAGAGATTCCTTGAAGGCTCTGGCAAACTGGTGACATAGGTGGACAGCTTCATAGGCTCAAATGCAGCATCATATCTTGACAAGAAGTGTCTGTCTCTTTCACTGTGCCCCAACCCCTAGGCAAGGCTTCCCATGTGTGAACTTCCTGTTCCTATGGCTGTCCAGTTGTAACTGTAGCTGTCTCTCCATGGGTAGCTCTTAGTGAATCACCACTTCCAGATACCTTATTCAAGGCGTAGGCAAATGAAACTGTTCCCGGGAGTTACTGAGTTGGCTGATGGTCCTTGGCATTGGTTTATGAAATCTAAGCCTAGCAGAATCTAACTCTTGCTGTTATCTTGACTAATGGCAGGCCTCTTTCCACTCCCTCATCCCCCTTTCCTCATCTGTCAGTAGGTTTCTACTCTCTAGTCCAGACAGAACCACTCTCTTTGGTTGTTGCTACATATCTCTTAATTATTCATCACACAGAAATTGAACCCATCTGGGAGTCTAGAGACAATTAGGTTATCTCTGCTACTAATAAAATATTACAAACTTGAGGACCTACAGGCTTGAGCCTCTTATACATTCTAAGCTGGATTCAACACCAGTTGAATGTTATTTATCTTCTTTGGCAAGACCCTCACACTTGAGAAATTTCTAACAACAACAACACCAAAATGATCTGGGCTCAAATGGCTGATTTGTTCTTTTTCATTTTTAAGTGACAGGCAAGAGTTGGTGAGTTATCTGTTTTATTATAATTCATCTATCTCTTTTTAATTTGAGAGGGATGACTTTAATATGAACCCAAGATATTACAATATGAATGAGACACGGACTCTCTTGTTAAAGGGGTTACAGTTCAGCAAGGGCTATAGAGTAATCCCATTGTTGGCAGCAATGCTACTTTGTCTGGTGTCTTCTCAACCCCCTTCGCATCTGAAAGGAATCCCACTAGTCTGCCAATTTTTACCTCTATGACCATTTCCACATGAAATTCTTAAATTATTCGTACCATTTAACATCCAACATGAGTTAAATGCGCTGTCTATTTATTCTCAAAACTCCACTGCCATGTCCTCATGGGCATACTTGCATTACCTTTACCAACATCTTTGTAGCTAGGCATGGCCACATGACTGGGATAGACCATGGAAAAAGCGGTCCCACATTGTCCTTCCCAAGCTTTGTTAGGAAGCCCCGTGTAATGTTTTATATTGTTCTTTCTCTCATCTACAGACTAAATATAGTAGATGAAAGAGACACACAAGATGGAAGAGCAACATGTAATGAATTTGTCCAGAGTGAGGTTTCTGAAGATTATATGGATCCTTGTTGAGATAGTCCTATAACGAGAACCTACTGATTAAGAAGTTAAAATTTCTAGGTGACTTTCTGTAAACAGCAAGCCTCTGCTCACCAATGAGCCCTGTCTTTCATCCACAGCTTCAGCATCTGCAATGCCTGCTTTTGATTTGAGAGCCAGAAACTACCTGACAAAGGGAAGAAGTCTTTTATAGTAACTGGCAGGAGGGAAGACACAGGATACTCAATACCAATGTATTTACAGTTGGTATTCTCTTTGCCTCACTGTGTGACCTGACCTAATAGCTTCTCTTGCTAGAGATTCTCCCATTGTGAGATGGGAAAACACGAGAGGGCATGCATAAAAGAACCTGGCTGTGACTTCAATTACACTTCATAGTATACTTTTATTCTAAATTTTCAGAATGCAGGTAGGATGCAGCAGATGTTGAGGGAACTTTCAAAGAGGAACAGTTTTATAGCTTCAAGTAGCAAGTCCAAAAAGCTGGGAGATGCCACTCTGGCTACCTTGAGTCATGAACTCCGTGGCATGTTGTACGTGAAAGCATTGACGCAGTCATTTGACATTGTGATTCTTTGAGGTGTGAATCCTAACCCACACATTGGGCATTGAAGAAATTGAGTTTTATTAAGATTGTTCTCAGCTGGGTAATTTTTTTTTTTAAGCAGACTGGATGTGAGATTTATTACTGAACATGATTTGGTAGGGTACACAGGAGAGCACCGTGAAAGCCCTCAGGAGTGTAGGGCTTGCCACTTGTCCAGGGGACCATGATTAGGAATATATTTGACCCCACAGCCATCAGGAATCAGTCGCTTCTCAGCAACCATGTCTTCAAATTCATCTGCATTAAACTTAGTAAAGCCCCATTTCTTTGAGATGTGGATCTTCTGGCGGCCAGGGAACTTGAACTTGGCTCTACAAAGAGCCTCAATCACATGTTCCTTATTCTGTAGCTTAGTGCGGATGGACATGATGACCTGGCCAATATGAACCCTGGCCACTGTGCCCTGGGGCTTCCCAAAGGCACCACGCATACCTGTCTGGAGCCTGTCGGCCCCAGCACAGGACAACATCTTGTTGATTCGGATGACAGGAAAAGGGTAAAGCCTCACTCGAATATGAAAGCCATCCTTGCCACAACTCTTTACCATGTATTTGTTGGCACAAATACGGGCAGCCTCCAGAGCTTCGGAAGAGAGTTGTTCGTATTCATCTGACACCATGTGGCCACAAAGCGGGAATTCATCAACTTTTGCCTTCTTCTGTCCCAAGTCAAAGATGCGGATTTTAGCATCAGGGACACCTCGGCAGAAGCGAGACTTTGGGTACGGCTTGTTCTTACAATACCGGTAACACCGGGCGGGGCGGCGACCCATGATGACAATAGGACCGTCGGTAGCGCGCCGGAGGAAAAGAGAGCTCAGCTGGGTAATTTTTAAGTTACTTATTTCTTGTTGCCTCTTTCAGCATAGGTAACCAACTCATTCAGTTAATCCCTGGGCCTTCCTGTATTTTCATTTCATGTCAGAAACATGAGTCCTGAATGAACTCAGACAGTTGGCTACTCTACTGCAATATCTGAAGAGCCACCGTGAGAAAATCAGAATTCTGTGCCTGGCCTGGAGGAAGCAGAAACGTTCACATTTGAATGTGAAGTCATGAATACTAAAATGCGAAAGAACTAGGTTACCTGAAGCAACCTAAGGAACGGAGCCTGTACTTGTTAGTTTTGGTCAACAAGACACAAACTAAAGCTAGTTGGAAAGAAGGGACCTTAACTGAATAGTCGCTTCAGTCAGATTGGCCTGTGCGCACATCTGTGGGGCACTGTCTTAATTAATGACTGTCATGGAAGAGCTCAGTCTGCTCTGGGTGATGCCACCCTGGGAAGGTGATCTTGAGTGATATAACAAAGCTGGGGCTGAGGACTGGAGAGATGGCTCATGGTTAAGAGCATTGGCTGCCTTTCCAGAGGGCTCAGGTTCAATACCCAACAGCCATATGATGGCTCACTGTATGTAACTACAGTTCCAGGGAATCTGTCATATTCTTTTGGCCTCTATGGGCAGCAGGCATGTATGTGGTGCACAGACATACATGCATGAAAAAAGTACCCAAACACAGAAAATAGAAAAATAATCTGAAAAGGGAAAGAGAGCTGACTAAGTATGGGCAGGAAAGCAAGGCAGTGATCCCACATGGTTGCTGCTTCAGTCTCGCCTGTCTTAAGTTCCTCAAGGACTCCCCCTGTGATGTGGTAGCAGCAGAACAAGTCCTTTATTTCCCCAGGTTGTTTCAGGTCATGGTGCTTATCACAGCAACAGACAGGAAACTAAGACAAACTCTTCCCATATTCACAGAGCTGCAACACCTGACAAATTTGATGCCTGTTGTGGAGGGTAGCTCAACCACTGTTCTTTTTCCCTTCTAAACATAAAGCATCTTGCTTCTTGGTGATGTTCCAGAGACAGAGCTAATCCATTTTGTTAAAAGAGGACAGTGGAGGAGCATTTCTTACACCTAAGGAAGTAAGTAGATTTTCAATTAACTACTGCAGACTATCCAGAGGTCCCCATCTAAATAAATGCAGGATTCTCTAGTATAGGTCTCTTTAGTCTAAATGTTTGTTTTATTTCTCCTGGAAGGCACAATGAATTGAAAGGAAAGTGACTGGTTATAGGAGTAACCAACTGCTTTTTGATTGGATTTAGGGCCACTCAGTGAGATGAAATCTGGCACTGCTAAAGTAACCAAGTCTCTGAGACCAGATTGGTATTGAGCCTAGGGAAAACCTTCTAGTATAATATTGCTAAAACAAAAACAAAAACAAAAAACAGCAATAAAATAACTCCTCATGACATACCCATAGATTAGTGCGCTGCTCAATCCTCGTCAGACTAACTTCTTAAATTTAAATTTTAGATAAAAATTAACACAGAGACCCAGATTGGACAATGTGCAGAGAATAAAGACTTTGAAGAACTCAGTCCTAAATGGAACGTCTTTGTCAGACCCCCCCCTGGTGTAGGAGGTCCTTCTGTCTTTGTGTTGCTTTCATTGGTTAATAAAGAAACTGCTTTGGGGCCTGTTGATAGGGCAGAACTTAGGTAATGGGGAAGAAGGAACTGAATTCTGGGAGGAAGAAAGCAGAGTCAGAGAGAGATGCCATGGATCTGCCACCAGAGTAAGACATGATGCTGAAACTTAGCGGGTAAGCCACTGCCACATGGCGATATACAGATTAATAGAAATGAGTTAAATCAAGATGTGAGAGTTAGCCAATAAGAGGCTAGAGCTAATGCGCCAAGCAGTGATTTAATTAATACAATTTCTTTTTGGTTATTTTGGGGCTAAGCTAGCTGGGTGGCCGGGACAAACAAGCAGGCCCTCTCCTGTTACACCTCTTTTCTAGGCTCAGGGAACTATGTGGAAGAAGCAGAAAGACTCTAATAGCCAGATGTGGTGGGTGACCCCAAGGAAACAGTGTCTTCCAGACATGACTGGACTGATGTACATATGAACTCACAGAGACTGTGGCAGCACATGGGACCTCCACAGGTTCAAACCATAGTCCCAGCCAGCACCGAGAAGGAGAGACAGACACCAAATCCCATCCCTAACTAAGAAGCTTCTTGTAATAAATGCCCACTGGCAAAGGGGAAATCAGCATTCTCCAGTGCCGTGTCTCTGGTGTATCAACCGTAGTCCACGCGAGGCCCTATGCTCAGGAGTAGTTGGCACCACATAGTGGACTCAGTGTTTTTTTTAATTTAGTTTTGTTTTGTGATTTATTATTATTATTTTGTTCATTTGTTTGGTTTTTGTGTGTATGTATGTGTGTGTGTGAGAGAGAGAGACAGAGAGAGACAGAGAAGGAAAGAGAGAGAGAGAAAGAGACAGAGACAGAGATGGAGAGAGGGAGTATGAAGCTTGGTGTGTAGGGAAATGGGTAGGATCTACAAGAAGTTGAAAATAGGAAATATAATAAAAATAGGATTTATGAAAATTTTTACATAAAAATTAAAAAAGAAAAATGATTTGTCCATTTGGGTGTATTCAGACACTTTCTTCTTCATTCATTATTTCATCTGATGAATTAAATTCATCTAAACTCAGTTTCTCTTCCTTCCAGACTGAAAGTTTCAATATGACAAAGCGCTTCTGATTTCAGACTTAAGTTTGATGATTTCCTTCATGTTTCTCAGTCTTCAGTCAAGTGAAGACTCACACGTTTCTACCTCTGCTGTTTCTCTCTGTCATTCTCTGTCCCCCATACACCCCACCAAGACAGCTTTGTTAGTCAGTGACTGTTCATGATAGCAAATTACCCAATAAAAAGCTCAAGGTGGATGTTTTAACTCATGCTTTCAGAAGGTTTAGTCCATGGTCATTTAGCCTGTTTCTGGGCCCCAATGTGAGACAGAATGTCATGCTGCTAGCACCATGTGGAAGATACTTCTTACATGACAAGGGATGGGAAGCAGAAGGATGAGAGAATGAAGGAAGGATCCAGACACAGGATAGACCCTATAAAGGTGACCTACTTCTTCTAATCAGGCTCCACCTCCACAGTTCCAGTGTATTCCAATAATCTATCAATAAACCATTGATTAGGCGAGAGCCTTCATAAACTAGGCTTCTTGGGAAAGGCCATCATGGATAAATCGAGAGGTGTGCTGTACTGGTCTCCCAGCTAAGTCTTGATCCAGTCAAATTGATAATTAAATTAACCATCCATCACACGTGTCCTCCCAAAGTCCTCCCAATGTCTTCCTTGCTCCTTTCTTCTTCTGATTGAATGAATGTAAACATATTCCATTTTCAGTTACTGCCACAGCAACTCAATTCTATTTACTGGGTTTCTAGGTTCCTCATGGGAGGAAACAGCTCATACACACACTTCATGTTACAGATTCTAAATTAATCTAGCACAGGAAAATGCATAGTAGGTACTCTATAGATATATGTTGATTTGCAGTGGAAGGATTAAGGGATGAAGGAAGACTTTTGGCTTCTCTTCAGGCTGTGATTTGGAGATGGGGCAAAGGCTAATTTGTTGGCCTGCCTTAGAAGGCTCATGATGGAAAACAGCAGTAAAGGGGTTCAGCAAGCGGCAGGAGTGTGCCTGAACATCTTAGGAGTCAGAGCCCAGGCTGTCTTACCTTCAATCAGGTACACAGATTACTGTGGCTTAAGGGCTCCTTATGGCTCTTTCCAGCCTCCTGGTAATGGAAGGAGGCAGCCAGAGACCATGTTCTGGATCTGAACACTCGGCTGCTCGGGATGACAGTTATGTAAGGTTGCACGGCACCTTTTCTTTTGGGTTGGAGGTGGGAATTGTGGGAGGAGGAGGAGTCCTACTGGTCCTGGAGAGGAGAGGCCAGCTCTGCCTCTCTACCATGTATACCCCTTCCAAATGTGCCTCAACATGACATTGTCCACCTAATAAAATACCTGAAGAAAAAGTGGTTTTGTTTTCAGACTGTAGACCATTTCTTGGCAAGGTGATCCATCACCAGTTTGTTTCCATCCCAAATCCTTCAAGATTGATGCTTACTTTTCAAATCTGCATGCTTCATCCGTGTTGCTTCTCCCTGCACCCCATCCCAAGGTATTTCCCCAAATTTCTGCAATCTGTACCATGTTTATTTAGTTTCTTCTCTAATATTTCCATTGATGCCAGGAAACGTAATACCAATGGCCTGGAGCAATCCCAAAGCTAGATGTGCTAGGACTGGCTAAAATAACCTTAACCATATTACTTCACACATATTCTGGAAACTTCTTTTCCATATTCTGTAAGAGGACGTGAGGCATAGCCATAAATAAAGATAAGACTTAGATTTCAGTCCTACTCAGAGACTGCCTGTTTCTAAGACATGAATTGGATGCCTTATGGCTCCTGCTTCTCTGCCCCTTTTCGTGGGAGGTACAAAACTCCGGTGACTGGAAATGGCTAGGACTACCAACCACAATCTCAAGTAAAAGAGGTAAAATTTTAAGTTTTCTTTGAACCTCAGACTCTGAATTCAGAAGCCATTGGATCCGTGAAGCTTCAGAGCCATCTACAACTTAGAAAAGATACAGTACATACATACAGCCATATTGCCCACATAACATATTCAACAGGGTAAGGCCCATAAGAAATACAGCAAGAGCCACAAAGAAACAAAACACTGAATACAAAAAAGGATGACTAAAGCTCACCATCATATTATCTTCAGATCCTGGTTTACTGACCTGGACCAGGAAACTGACATCAGTGTTTTGAAATCTAGTAGGGGCTAAGGGTACAGTTCAGTGGTAGAATACATGAATTTGATCCCTAGCAACAAAAGAAAAAAAAAGTGTATATGTAGAATACCTAGGGAACACTTGAGTATACGTTTAAAATTCTTGCTAAGTTGACAATAAAACAAGGCATCTTTTCTAAATCAGTGAATGCATATTCCCGTCTTGGAAAAGATGTTGAAGACACCCATTTACCCTTAGATTGTGTGGCAGAAAGAGACTGAGACTTGGAGAGTTCCAGGAAATGGATTTGTGGTCTTGAACAAGCCATTTCAACTTTCTGGTTCTTAATTTCTTTGTAAACTGTATGAGCTGAAAAATTACACCATTGCACATTAGAGACATGCATTTCACGTGATTCTCACAGACTGGCATTGTATTGATATGGAAAATGGACTAAGAACAAGGACTCGGCATTTTAATGGGCTAAGGAAGTGTGCACATTCTTCCCCCTTTTTCTTGCCACTTTTGTACATTTATACTGGGAGACTCAGTTCTCTGACCACATGAAATCCCATTAGGCCTAATATCTCAGGCTGCCTTGGTGGTTCATAAAGAACAACCAAAGTTTTAGCTCTGTCTGCATGAGGCCTCCAGACAAAACTGGAACTGAATGTTCTAATTTGTATTGAATTGTTTGCCAAGCAAACATGGAGTTCTTTGATACAAGCAAGGTTATTGACACCAACACAGTTCTTAGCAGTAGGCAGGGAAGCAGGTCTAACCTGGATTCTGCCTACTTCCAGTAGCTATGCATTAATCTTAACGTAAGGGTGTCCAACTGCCTCCTGTGGGGTGTTCAGTGCTTTTTGGCATATGGTATCAAAGGCTAAGGCTGCCAGGCACATGATGCCCTCCAAAAGGGTGCGATCTTAGAAAAGGCTGTCTGGGCACTAGGCTATTTAGAATAGTTACCTGTCATAAAGAGGGCCACAATCCTGGAATTATCATCACAGAGTCAATCAATATTTATTGGAAACCTATTCTAGGCACAATGCCAATATTTTCTGAGAGTGGTATTTGCCCATTTCTAGGTTCACCACAATGTCTAGATTTCCAATTCGGTTTCTCAAGGAAACTTGCCATTGCATAATGTTTGTAAGAGAGAGTAACTCAGCTCTTCCTAGCATTCATGGGACCCCTTATGATGATGTGCTGAGGTCTCTGATGCAGAGTCATCAATAGATATCTGACTCTTGATAAAAGACTCTGTCAGCGATCTCTTTAATCTCCAGATTGTCTTTCCCCCAGTGAAACAGGACTAGTACACAGATCAGTTCAAATGTATGAACAGGGACAAACTGAACAGTCCTTACTACCTTGTGATAGAACTCGTATTGGGCATGAGTTGGCACCTGGTACCTTTGGGCCCTGGCTGATGGTCTCTCTTGCTGGTAGCAAATCTCTGTCTCAGGAATGGGGCTCCCTAGAGAATTCCTGTTGTCAAGCTGCCCTGAGCTCCAGGTCTGGCCTGACATTTTGGCAGCAAAGCTGAAGAGAAGCTGTCTCTCACTCTGAGGTTTTTCAGTCCATAAAGCAGCAGCAATTTGGTTGTGGAAGACCCCGGCAGAAACACAAGAGAAAATTGAAAACACACAAGCACATTTGCTGGGTTTAATAGCCCTGTGCCTTCTCTCTACCTCCGGTACCTTAGGCA
The DNA here is from genome assembly GCF_903992535.2 of Arvicola amphibius. NCBI lineage: Eukaryota > Metazoa > Chordata > Mammalia > Rodentia > Cricetidae > Arvicola > Arvicola amphibius. Next base: position 62,531,799 of record NC_052058.2, read on the forward strand.
TAAATTGCTGACCTCTATTTAATTTTCTGAACTGCAAGAATTATGGCCCCAAAGTTCAGTGAATTGGAAGAGGTAGGCTTTTATGCCTCTGAGCCAGCTTCCCCATACGCATTAAGTCTACAAATAAAAGCAACATTTCTATTTATACTTCCTGGGGTTTGTGTATTAGGGAAGCCAAGCACGTCCCTGCATCTCTGCGAAGGTGACTGCATGGTCAAATCTGTGCCCAGGTAATGTGACGGAGCCTTCCAAACTGGGCCAGAGGAAACAGCCAAAGCAGATGGACAAGAGATATTAAAAACAACGCACGCAATTTCATTCGGGAAAGGGCACCTGCTCAAACAGTGTTTGTTTGATTCTCCTTCTGTTCATGGGTGACAAATGTGTACTAGAGGAAGTCCTACGTGCAGAGCCTGGCTACTCAACTCTAATCAGGGCAGGATCCCGAAAGGTCATCCGGCTTCCTCTACCCACATGGCAATGGATCCATGCAGTATCACCCACCTCGTTCCAGACATGGCATGTACCAATGGAACCATTCAGTTCCACACACGGGAACAGCCCCTCTTTAGACACAACTGGACTAGAAGCTTTTCTGCCAGGCTAGCATCCCCCCCCCCCCCAAGAAAAGGACACATCCATGTAGATGGTCCAGGATGACGGGAGGTTCGTGGTTTACGCTTTACTGTTATTCTCTTTCCTGCCCCTCCCTCTTGCCTACCCGTAGGCCTACGTCTGCTTTCTCCAGACATCCAACCTTCTGCTATTTCTGTCGAAACCTTCGTTTTCCATTCCATTCTTCCTGCATGTGTCCTGCAAAGAAAATCTCAATATGGCGTGGACAAGCCTGTATTAGTCACCCTCTCCAAGGACCAGCTTTGCATGTTTTCAGGGAAATATTTTCAGGAAATATTGCTTAGGTCCAAAGATATGAGTCAGATGGTGAGGACTTTATGTCCCTTGGCAGACTGCAAAGATGGGCAGCAGTTCTTTTTGAAACCTTCACTGTGGCTTTGTCCAGAGCCTCTGCTTGGCGAACGGCTAGGTCATAGCAACCCACGTCTTAACACATTTTGTCAAAGCTGAGCCCAAGGTATCGGTCTCTTCAGTCAGCTACTGGAGCAGAGCTGAGACAGGGCTGCTTCTTTAAACCATTCCATTTAGAGCAATTTGGTATTTGACCGTAATTTTGTTGCCTTTCTGTCTTTTTTATTTTATTTTTTTTATTTTTGAGTGAACAGCTAGAGAAAAATGAGGCCATTTTCCACCCTCTGGTGCCATTTCTGCAGTCAAGTTTACGCTTCCATCAGCATTTGTCACTTAAAAGTCTCTCCCAAGGGTCCTCTGCTTCCACCTCTTAGAGCCTGCCTCAGACTTGAATGTGTTCATTGCTTAAACATCTCATTAAAAATGAAGACTATGAGTCAGAGGAACTCTCCGAGATCTGACAAGCTCAACAAGATGCCAGGTGGGACTGATGGCACTGCTCTGTGGTCCACACCTGGTCCAGAAACCATCCAGTCTTGTTCTACCTAACATAGCTCACACTGCATGTAGCTACTGAGCTTGGCAACACAGCTAGTGCCAGTACAGGCTTCCTAAAAGTGCAAAACACACACTAGATCCCACAGAATTAGTAGGTAAAAATGAATGTGTAAAATATCTCATGAGCCAGGCAGTGGTGGCGCACACATTTAATCCTAGCACTTGGGAGGCAGAGGCAGGTAGATCTCTGTGAGTTGGAGTCTGGTCTACAAGAGTTAGTTCCAGGACAGGCTCCAATGCTACAGCAAAACCCTGTCTGGAAAAGAAAAAAAAAGGAAATCTCATGAATAATTAAAAAAACACTAATAACATTTAGAAATGATGAAATCTTAAGATAACAGATTAGTTTATATAAAATTCCAATTATATGTCTCAGCTCATTAAATCTAGTTCTTAAACTTATTTTTACCAGTTTCTTTTTGCTTTGACGCCTGTAGGCTCTCCTCTTTTTCCTTGGACCCTAACGTCAGACTCCAGGCTGACTGCTGAGTTCTGAGTCCTCTCTGAGGCCAGTATGCTTACTCACTGCTACGCTGATCTCTCCTCAAGCTCGAGGATCCATACAGCCTCTCGTACTCTTATCTAGACAGCAGCTCGGAGCTGCCAAGATTGGAAGAATCACTGAGATGCTGCTTAGAACTGGGAGGGAACAAAATGTGATTATCAGGTTGCCTAGAGATAAGAGAAAAAGGTTAGAAGCAAAACCTCACACATATGGAATAGCTGATGATTTAAACAGTAAACTTACCTTGAGAAGGGCATTATTTTACTGGGGGAATACTAAGTTCAGGCTAGCCCGTTTTAACATCAATTTGGAGTTATCTGAATTGTATATATAAGAGATCTGTGCTTGGGCAAATCGGAGCTCCCTTTTCATGGGCAGGCACACTGAACTGGTAAATGGAAACTTGTGAAAATTTGTTGTTGCAGGCAAGTGATTGAACTGCAAACTTATCAACGTGTGGTCTCCGGAGGGTTTGGAAAGAAAAGCAGAGATGCTTAGCAAATAATTAGGATGGGAATCATGTGTTCTTTGATAATTACTAAATACCTTGCTAAACTGGATACAAGAAGATGCTAATGGGTCTTTCTCATGTCCCTCATGCTCCAGTCTCTATCAAGAATCAGAGGGTGATGTAATATGAACTTAGAGTGTGGAGAGGAATTCATCAGCTAGGCACTGGGTAGAGAAGCATGGGAAGGAGGAAATAAAGAACTGGAGAACAGTGCATGACAAAAGCGGTCACAAGTGAAAGAAGCATGGCTCCTTCCACTTCCCTCTACACTACCGGCTAAAACACGGGTGTGACTGTTGTGACTCAAGTAGCCACCTCCAACTATGAGGTATAAGTATGGTCTGAGAGGGCAGAGCAACAAGAGAGAAAGAACAAGATCCCAAAGACTGGGGAGCTGGGTCTTTCAGTGAAGTGTTAGCTTTGCAAGCATGAAGGCGTTAGCACAATCCGCAGAACCCACACAGAAATACTGGGTGTGGCACCATGCTTCCAGCCCCAGTACTGATGTGGTACAGACAGGTGGCTCACTGGGGTTGTCTGGCCAGCCAGTTTAACCTAATTGATAAGCTCCTGGCCAGAAGGAGACTCTAAAGATGTTACTAATTCCTAAAGATGACAGCTGAGATTGTCCTCTGGCTTTCCCATGCATGTACGTACACACACACACACACACACACACACACACACACACACACACACACACTATACCCAGGAAGCTCATTTGTCTGCCTAATTTTTCTGAATTCTTGATTTAATTCTCCCAAGGGCTAAATGAAAAAAATCCCAACCTGGTTTTATGTACTCTTCTTGACTTTCTCTCCCTTCACAGTTAAACGACTTCCAGGATATAGACACAGCAAGCAAGCAACCCAAGGAAAGAGACCCAGTGATCTAAAGAGGTGCAAGAGCTAGTATTGGGTTTCTTTGAAGAGCAAGCTTTGACAGGGAGTCCGGCTGAGCCAGTTAGGAGAGGAGGAAATAGCATCTGTAGCACTTATGAGAATGTGTCACAGTGGTTTGGGATTTTAATCCCAGCTGTCATGGTATGAACCCATGGCTTGGGCAGAGTTTATGTTATTTCTCTGGGTTTTCTCATATGTTATTGAAAGCTAGTTTATGCCTTTCGGATTTTTTTTTTGCAATGCCAACATGCCAAGCAATACTGCAGCAATGCAGAACATGCCACAGTACCTGGCAGGGAGTAAATAGATCCTGTTAATATTTGAAAGAAAAGGCAGGAAGCCCTGGGGACACATTCCTCCCCACATCTTTGATTTTGACAGGGTCTTCCATAAATGCTTTGTTAGGGGCTCATACCAAAAATCCCTGTGAGAACCCAGAAGTTGATGGGAGGATTCTTCACTAATTAAACTAATTAGCAATTCACTGTGACTGCCTGTGAGGTTACACTGTCATAGCACCACCAGCACAGGAAAAATAAAAGCATCATTAACAACAATCTGTCAGGAAAACAAAGCAAAACTTTCTGAAGGATCACTTCCTTCGTCTCTTCTTTCCTTTCTCTGGGAAGTGGATAGGTGGGGAATTTGCTACAGCGTGGATAGCTAGCCTGAGCAAGCCTTTCTGTGTTTGTGTTCAAAGGATGATTATAACTGTAATAATGACAACAGTGACATCCATAAGAGCATTCCCCACAATCAAATGATACCATAGGGAAACTAATGCTACACAAGGATTTCACCTTGAACAAATCCTCAGTAGGAGCCATGGAATGAACACCTGACTTTACTGATCTTGGCTAAACCACTTCAAGGTGCTGAGGTTAGCACAGGTTGGCCCAGTAACCCTGATGCTGTGGATGAGATTTGTTAACCTGTCTGTGATTTGTTTAACACTGGCTGATCCAGAAAGCGCTCAGCCATGGTGATTGAGATCACTCATCTAACCCTACTTCTCTTCCTAAAACAGTTTAAGCTGGGCACAGGACCAAGAGAAATAGTGTATAAGCCTGTAATTGCTTTCGTCAATAGACAGCAACAAGCAAACAGATCATCAAGTGCACAGGCATACTGCAAAACTCTTCATGTCACATAATCTGCTTTGTCCAAAACCCTGCAGGAGAATGATAGTGACCACTCTGTTTTCATAGATAGTGACAGGCTTAGTGGGAACGTACATTTAAGAAAAGTGTGTGTGTGTTTGTGTATGCGTGTATGTGTGCATGCTTGTGCTGGAAACCGGCTTCACTGGGAGGATGTTTGGACTGTGTGTGGAATGAGGTGTGGGGCCGACAAGGTCTGAGGATGAGCTGGGATGGCTGCTGTTAATCCCAACTGTGAGAATAAGACCACTGCCATAATTTGAGTCACATTTGAAGCGAGCTTGATTTTATTTTGGGGGTGCCCAGTGACTGACTCCTAAGTAGGTTAAAGAGAGCAGCCCCAAATCCATCTCCCCCTCCCCACCTTTTTTTTTTTCTCAAGACAGTGTTTCACTATGAAGTTCTGGTTGTCCTGGAACTCACTCTGTAGACCAGGCTGGCCTGGAACTCACAGAGATCCACCTGCCACTGATTAAAGGCATGCACCACCACTGCCCAGCTTTCTTGGGGTTCTTTTTAAGGAGTAAAATCATGAGTAGTTTTTCTAGAAAGGAGGCAATGGATCAATAAGGAAACACACACACACAAAAATCTTTAAAAACATCATATAGTCACTATGTGATTAGGGAGAGGCCTGGGAGGGTTAGAGAGGGCCAGGAATGGTAAGGGTATTCTCAAAAACAAATCAAAGTTATGGGTTGGGCAATGTCAGGTTCTAGGAAACAGAGCAGTTCAACTCTTCCAATAAATAGAAACTTATTTTTAAAAATACAGCATACTGGCTCCTTCCTTCAAAATGGAGTTAGGTAGATTCCTCACTGCTTGCACATTTATTGGAAAAAGAATGCATCTTTTAAACTATATTGTTGCACACAGGATTAAATGGGAAAAGATGTGTGAACTGGGAGGGGCTTGAGATGACAACAGGCACTGGTCACATGTTAACGGAAGGGCTGCTTGTTCCTCTTGCCAGAGATAAGAATTCCTCCCCTTTCTTAGCAAACAGGAATTTTCTTTAAGCCCCCGAGGAATTGGGGACATGGGAAAAGCATTTTCTTGGGAATCAGACACTCCATTATAGAATACTGCAGTTTTTTTTGTATGCCTTGGTTATCAAAATAGCTAAAGTTTAAAGCGAGCAAGGACGAAGCTAGTCAAACACTACTGTGAACCCTAGTCGACCTTATGAATTTATAAATCTTGATTATCAAATATACCTTATTTATCAAGAATATGTTATCTTAATTTTCTAGCAGCTTGGTACTAACGTGCATGGAAGTAGGCAGAGTTATCAGCTATCTGAGCGCACAGTGGTGGGGACTTTTCCCAAAAAACTGTTTTGTTTAAAGAGGCTACGATTGTACACATTTTTATCATTCACCAAAGCCCACACAAAATTTCCCATAGGGAAAGGCATAAAGTGGAATTCATTAAAAATGGAAGTAAAAGGGTCGTGGAGAATTGTGATTCACAAAGTCAAAATGCTGGAACTTTGTCAAGCACCAATGGTTGCTGTGAGGTTCACTCACATGGTGTGTGTGTTGCAACCTAGGTTCTTCCTTTTCTTTGAAATGGAACAAGGGCTTTTGTTTTAGTTTTGTATTTGTATGTATTCACTGTGTAAAGCCGTATGTGGAGGCTTTTTGGGGAGGGAGGGGAATGCCGGCTCCCCAGTAAATGCACAGAGACTTACTATTAATAATAAATGCTCCACCAATAGCTTAAGCTTGGTTTTTAGCTAGTTCTTATAACTTAAACCAACCAATTTCTATTCATCTATGAGCTGCCAAAGTTCATTTACCTCATGTATGTACTTCCTATCCTGCTTGTTCTGCATCTCATGGCGTCTCCTCAGACTGTGCCCTTCTTTTTCCCAGCATCTTCCTAGTCCGGCTGTCCTGCCCAGCTATAGGTCAGTCAGCTCTTTATTAACCAATGAGAGTAATACATACTTACAGTGTATGAAGACTGTTCCACAGCACAAAGTGATAGGTATAGAATGACATTTTCAGTCAAGGGTCTCATGTACTTTGACCACGTTTACATGTTATGTTGCTGCTTCCTAGTCTCCTTCTACTTTGTTCCTTTTCTCTTCCTACATTGTGCTCATGGACATGGTATCTTAAAGGCTATTGGCTGAATAGCACATTTGTGTATGTTCATGTTACGGTAGCAATAAAGATCCAATTAGAAAAACTCATTCTGGTCAAGAGAATAAAATCTCTGGCCTGGATGGAGACCTAAGAGTCTAAATGGGCAGGATCAAGCACTTGGCTGAGAAAAGAAGGTAGGCTCACCTTAAGCCATACTAAAGAGATAGGTAGGAAAATTCTAATGAGTCATTGTACTTCTCCTTCCCAGAATCCTGCCTTACTGTAGTAGCTTACTGGGCCACAGGCATGCGACTTGGCAAGTCTAGCTGCTTTTCTGAATTATTTAGGATAAATTCTCCTTTTTTCTTTCGGACTTCTTTTCCCTAAGCATGCTTTCCTTAATTCTCCATGTTTCCCCAACATTTTGGGCTTCTGTAGTCTTTGCCTAAGGTCTTCTACCTGCTTGTGTCTACTAGTCTGCTTGAGTCTGACCTCCATGTCGTCTCGCTTTCCCCCTTCTCTCTCCCATTCTCCTCCTTCAGACAGCTCTGAGCTTCTGTGCAGCGGGCCCCATGTGTGATGTTTTCTTTCAAACTCTAATAAATAAAATGATCCTTACTCTTCCATTTGAGCCCATTCTTAAACTATTTTATTAGTGAGACTAAGAACGCCCAAGAAGGGACACCATTTTCCTGTGTACCAACTAAAGACCATGAAGGGACCCCCCAAATTACAGCATTTGCAAATCCAGGTGCCTCATATGAGGAAAAGTATACAGTATTGTCTTGGAGAAACTGACTTAGTTTGCTACTATGGTGATCACCAATTGCAGTCGTTTTCCCGTAAATGATATAATTTCATTCTCTTAAGAAAATGCATTCTCTAAAGACAGCATGACATTGATACAAAAGCAGGATAGAGATACAACAAGAAAGAAAACTATAGACCTATTTCATTGATAAACAAATGCAAAACTCCAAACAAACAAACCAAACCTTGCAAACTGAGTTCTAAATCACATTAAAGAAATCATACATTATGCTTTACAGAATCAGAAAAAAATCCAAAAATTGTATTTACATACAAAAAAAAAATCCATGACTAGACAAAGCAAGTCTAAGCAGAAAACACAGCCAGAGATTACGTTTCCTGGTCTTCTACTGTATCAAGCACAGCAGTGACCAAGTATAGTCCTGGCACAAAAGAGATGTGTAGACCAATGGAATCAACAGAGGCCCAGAAGTAAACACATGGTATGGCTACCCAGCTGTTATAAGTGTTTTAGAAATATACACTGGAGAAAGGCAGCCTTTTCATTTAATTTTCCTGGCAAAACTGGATATCTCCCTGCAGAAGAATGGAGGTAGATATGAATCTCTTTACTCTATACAAAGCCAATTTAAACTGGGTTAAAAACCTTAACTTAAAATGGAAAACATTGAAACTGTTAAAGGAAAATGTAGGGAAATACTTCTGGATAGATGCATAGACAAAAAATTCATAAGTAGAACCCCAAGTTTGCGGAATAGTCTCAGAAATAGACAAACAGAATTATATGAAATTAAAAAACTCTTTCATGGCAGAAGAAACTATTATCAGAGTGAATACAAAGCCTATAGAATGGGAGGAAATTTTACTCTACTTCAGACAGAGGAATAATATCTAGTATATATATATATATATATGTATATATATATATGTATGTATATAATATTATATACCTCCAATCCCCTAAACTCTCAGTCAGTAAATGGGCCAATGAACTGAACAGATGGTTATCAAAATAATAAAAATAAGTCACCAATAGATAGTTTAAAAAGTGTGCTATATATCTAGCCATCAGATAAATACAAGTTAAAACTATTTTGAAATTTGATCTCCCTCCAGTTAAAATGGCTACCATAGAGAAAAGAAGTGACAAGTGTGAATGAGAATGTGGGGAAAGGGGATACTTACCTCTTGTTGCCAGGAGTTGCAGCAGCTATGGAAGTCAGTATGGTAGCATCTCAGCATTATATAGCTGTATCACTCCTGGGCACACCCAAAGGACTCTAAATACTAGAGAGATACTTGCACATCCATGTTTATGACTGCTCTACTCACAAGAACAAGGAAATGAAACAGCCTAGATGTTCACCAATAGATGAGTGGATGATGAAAATTCAGTATGTAACAATAAAATTTATTCATTTGTAAAGAAACCTTAAATTGAGAAAATTTCAGGAAGATGGGAAGAATTAGAAAACATATTAAGCAAGGCATCCCAGGTTCAGAAAGGCAAATGTCATGTTCACTTTGACAAGCAGGTTCTAGCTTCTAATTACTAAATACATGTACCTAGGTAGGTATAATTTGTAGATAAAGGCCAAAAAACTAGAAAGAGGCTCCTGAGACAGGAAAAACAAAGAATCTCAAACAAACCTTTAAAGGACAAGCAGGGAGACAACAGAACCATGAAATACTAGCCAAGAAGAGGGGATATTGGGGATCAAACGGTTTCACTGTCACAGTGGTCAGGTAAATGGATAGTTGAGGAAGAGGAGGAGAATAGACCAAAATGATGCATGGGTAAAAACACCATAAGGAAACCTGTTACTTTAAAATCTAACTAAAAGGTAATTGAAAAAGTAATTTTGTTCTTATTTATGACTGAATAAAATTTCATCATGCATACATGCCACATTTTCTTTATCCATTTATGTTCTGATGGTCACATAGAAGTTACCTGTAGCTTTGCTATTCTGGGTCTTATTACAAACATGAATGCATAAGTGGCTGTGTGGTTGGCTGATATAGAATCATTTGGGTCTATTCCTAGGACTGATGTATCTAGATCATAGGATAGTTCTCTTTTTAATTTAATTTTTTTGAGGAAATTTTGCCCTGATTTCTGTAGTAGCCATACTTATGTACTTTCCCAACAACAGTATAGTGATTTCTCACCCATCTACTGACCTCCAAAGGTTTTGTCTTATTGTAGTGTTTTTAAGACGACACCCATTCTGATTAGGGTAAGTTGAAACCTATGAGTCCTTGACTGCTAAGGATGTTGAATATTTTTTCTGTATATTTTTTGACCATTCCTGCTTTATATTTGAGAAGTGTCTGATCATTTAATCTATTTGTTCATTAGGTCATTTGGGGTTTCAATGTTTAGTTCATTGAGTTAAAAGCCAATGCATTATAGATATCGATCCTCTTAAGATGCATAGTTGGCAAAGTTTTTGTCCTATTGTAGGATGATAATTTCTTTGCTGCACAGAATCTTTACAATTTCATTAATCCAGTTTTTTAGTTCTTGCCATGATTTCAGTTCTTGAGCCTTGGGAGTGCTTTTCAGCAGGAAAAGCCTGTGACTCCACCTTGTTTATTTTCCTTTGGCAGTTTCACACTGTTGAGTTTTAAATTAAGGACTTTGATCCACCTTGAACTGAATTTTTATCTGGGCACTAGGCATCTACTTTCATCCTTACACTCATCTCTAATAAGTTTTCCTAGCATCTTGTGTTGAAGAGTATCTCTTCTGCAAAGCTGTTTTTTTTTTTTTAAAATTTATTTTTGGCACCTTTATCACAAATCAGTGGGATGTTTATAGATTTGTGGACTTATTTCTGTGTTTTCTAGTCTATTCCATTGATCTACCTGAAGGTTTTTGTGAAAGTACAATACTGTGTTTGATACTATGTTCTGTAATATTATTTGAAATCAAATATTGCAATACCTCCCGCATTGTTCTTGTTCAAAATTGCTTTGGCTATTTGTTTTTGTTTGTTTTTTGTTTTGTTTTGTGTATGTGTACATTGTGTGCTTCTATAAGATATTTAAAATGGGAATTTTGATGGAGATTGCAATGAACCTGAGATCATGTTAGTAGGGCCATTGTCACAACATTAATTCTGTCAAGCCATGAACATAGGGAGTCTTTCTGTCTTCTACTGTCTTCAATTTCTTTTCTGTGTTTTTCAGGTTTCACTGTAGAGGTTTATTTTGTTGTTGTTTTATTTTGTCTTTATTATGTTAATTAAGCTCAGGTGTTCTAGTCCCGTGCGCTCAGGCTATGTGAACGGGATTGGTTCTCTGATTTCTTTCTTAAAGTGTCTATTGTTATCTACAAAACCCTCTAATTTTTATGTATTGGTTTTGTGTCATGTTACTTTGCTGAAAATGTTTATCAGAACTAACAGTTTCTTGCTAGGTGCTTTGGGGTCTTTTAAACATAAGGTCATATTATTTGTGGATAGGAATAATTTTACATATTCATTTCTTATGTGTATCCACTCTCTTTCTCTTGCCTTATTGTTGAGGCTAAAACGTGAAGCATCACATTGAACAAGAGTGGTAAGAGTGGGCACCTTTGTCTCATTCCTAGTTTCTTTGAGGGCGTTTACTAAAAAGGGATGTTGTTTCTGTCACTGTTCTTTCTTTTCTGTAGCTCCTGAGATGATTGTGATTTTTCATCCTTTTGTGATTTGAAGTCTGTTTATTTGCTATAGCACACTTATTGATTGGTATATGTTGAACTATCCTTGCATCCCTAAAAATTAAGTCAACTTGGTCATGGTGTATAATTTTCCGAAGCATTTTTGAATTTTGTTCGCAAATATTTTATTGAAAATTTTTCCATGTCTACTCTCATTTAAACAGTGTTCTGCAAGTGTCCTGTTTTTGTTGTTGTTTTCAAGTTAAGACAAGTCAGGGTCATCTGGGAAGAGGGAACTTTAGTTGAGGATATGACTACGTTAGATTGACCAATAGACAAACCTGTGTGGACATTTACTTGATTAATGATCGATGCCTTACTGTGGCTGGTATAACTTCTGGACATTTAGTTCTGGGTGATGTGTGAAAGCAGACTGAGCAAGGTATAGAGAACAAAGTCAGGAAGTAGTGTTCCTCCATGGTCTACACTTCAGTTCTTCTGCCTTGGCTTCCCTCAGTGATAGACTACAAACTATAGGATTATATAGAGCATTTCCTCCCCAGGGTTTTTTCTTTTGTTATTGTGTTGTTGTTTGTTACAGCAATAGAGAGAAAATAAGACAATTGTGTGCTTATCTAGTTTTGGCATTAGGGGAATACTGACTTTATAAAATAAATTTCCCAGTTTTACTTTTTAAAAATATTTTATGGAATAATTTGAGTATTATTGCTATTAAGTACCGGGTAGAATTGATCAGTGAGTTCCCTTGGCCCTAGGCTTATTTAAGTTGACAGACTTCATTTCTGGTTCAATGTTATTGTTCATTAGCCTATTTAAACTGTCTGCTTACTCCTGCTTTAGTAAGAGTAAGTCTTGTGTTTTGAAAAATTTATCCATTTCTTCTAGATTTCCTAATTATTGGAACATAGGTTTTTATTCCCCCAAACTTACCTTACTTTCAATTTAGCATAAGTGGTGATGTAGTTTTTTTTTTGCCTGGAGTGGGTGGGTGTGAGATAGGGTTTTCTCTGTGTAGCCCTAGGTATACTGGAACTTGTTTTGTAGACCACACAGGTCTCAAACTCACAGAGATCTGCCTGCTTCTGCCTCTTGAGTGCTGGGATTAAAGGCATGTGCCACCTTGCCCAGCAATGATGTAGTTTTAATCTTTAATTTTATTAATTTGTGTCTTTCTACTTTGGATTTTTTTATCTTCTCAAAGAACCAACTTTTGTTTTTAATTATTATTTTGAATTTCTAATGTAGTATCCATTTCATTAATTTCTATTCTGATATCCTTTACTATTTTCTGTCTACTAGTTCCGAGTTTTCTCATACTTCTAAGATCTTGAAGTTCACCATTAGGTTGTTTGTATGAACTGTCTCTGGTTTTAGACACAGGCCTTCCAAGCTATGACGTTCCTCATTAGACTCCCAAAGGTCATTGCGGACTATGTTGCTCTTTTTATTTAATTCTAGAAGTCATTTTATTTTTCCAAGGTTTCTTCAGTGAACCACTAATTACTTGAGTGTATTACTTAATCTTCAGTGTTGTGTAGTTTCTGTGGCTTCTGTTGTCATTAACTTCTAGTTTCATTCCATTATGATAGTATAAAATATAAGGTGTTATCATCACTTCTCGATCTTTTGGCTAAGATCAAGTGTAGTATCTGTTCTTATCAGTTTAATATCTGATATGTCCTCTATCCGAGGACAATATATTAAATGAATTTTTGGAAATAGGAGTTGGATAGGAGTTGCTCTGTCCTCTCCATGCATTGACCTGGTATTGCAGTACTTTCAGAAATGGTACACCTCCTCGGGAGAATACATACATACATACATACATACGTACGTACGTACGTACGTACATACATACATATGTACATACATATATATGGTATTATCTATAGTGTCTTCTATTTCCTTAGATATGAGTTGTGACCCAGACTGTAGCATATTTTAGAGATCTCCACAGATGAGAATAATGTATAGTATTGTGCAGCCATTGAGTAGAATATTTTGTTAATATTTGTTAAATTTGTTTTATTCATGAAATAGTTTAAGCCTAGCATTTTTTTTGTTATTTTTTTGACTGGGTAATCTGTCAATTGATAGGGGTAGAATATTAAATTGGCCCACTGTTTGTTATTGAATCTAGACCTATAGACGCATTTATCTCCAGTAGTATTAAGTTTATGAAACTAGATGTATATACAGTTGGTGAATATATATTTATAAATGTTATATTTTCTTGATGAATTGCTTCCTTTATTATTTTTCTCTCTTTCCCTTTGACTAATTTTTGATTGAATTTTTTGTCTGTCAGACATAAAATGGTTATTGATTTTTTTTTCCTGCTTCAAATTCATTGGTATATTATTCCATTCTTTGACTTTTAGTCTGTTTCTCTTCCAGTGAGATATATCTTGCTATCAACAAATATCAGGATCTTGTATTTTAATCCAATCATCTAGTCCACCTCTTAAATACGTTATTTTTTTGAAAATAAAATGTAACTATATAAGCTATATAATTTACCCCACCTCCTTTCTTCCTTTTCCTTCTGTCCTGGGTGTTTGTTTGTTTGTTTGTTTGTTTTGTTGTTGTTGTTGTTTGGAGTCAACTTGACACAAGCAAAAGTCATGGGAGGAAGGAGCTCCGGCTGAGGAAATGCCTTGGTGAGATCCAGCTGTAAGGCCATTTTCTCATTTAGTGATCAATGAGGGAGGGAGGCTCCAGCCCATGGTGGGTGGTGCTATCCCTGGGCTGTTGGTCCTGGGTTCTGTAAGAGGGCTGGTTGAGCAATCCATGGGAAGGAAGTCAGTAAAAGTTGCTTTTCTCCATGGCTTGGCCTCTACATCATCTCCTACTTCCAGGATCCTGACCTGCTTGAGTCCTGTCCTGACTTCTCAGTGATGAACAGCAATGCTGAGTGTAAGTCAAATAAACTCTTCCCCAACTTTGCTTTTAGGTCAAGGTGTTTTGAACAGCAATAGAAACCCTAACTAAGACACCGTCCTTCAACCCCTCCCATGTACTCTTCTTGCTCTCTCTCAAATTCATGGATAATTTTTCTTAAATTGTTGATACACACATTATATAATGTTACATACATAGTGAGATATATAAATTTGATCTTCTCAGCTTTAATGTTACTTGTATGTATATTATTTCAGGACTGACTATTTGGTGTTGGATAATCAATTGGTGGGCTCTTTCTCTGGAGAAGACTGTTTCCCCACTCTCAGCGTTCCTTAGTTTGTCTGTAGTTTGTTGTCTAGGGTTGGATCCCTTTTAATTGGGGAGTTTAGACCATTAACAGTTAAGACTATTTTAATATCAAGGCTAATATTTTCTAGTTCTTTAAACTTGGTTGATTATTGTCCTTGTTTGTTCTCATACTCTATTTTTCCTTTATCCCCTATTTATTCATGAGATTCCTGACTTAGTCGGTCAGACAGGTTTAATTCTTTCCTAGTTTTCATTTATTAATCTATTCAGTTCTTGAGACTTATTTTTGTTCCTGCTGTTATGTTCTGATTATCTTTCCTTTCTGTGAGTAGAATCCCTTAAGGCTTCTTCTGTAATACTGAATTAGTTTAGTTTATCCATAAATTAAAAATATATATTTCTTAGATGTAATGATCTTTTCTAGTAGTTATTTATATTCAGAATTTAAATATATTTAATTCCACTCTTTCCCAACATTTATGGTATCACTGAGATATCTGTTGTCATATATAAATATCATTTAACAATGAATGTTTTGGAGAGGTTCTCTTTTTGACATGTCTTTTTGAGGTACTAAATGACTCTTGTATTTGTTTGTTCTTACTTTTATATAGACTTATGACATTTTTCTTCTATCATTTCATTGTTTTTTTCTTTGTGTTTAATGATTTATTTATTTGTTTTGCTCCTTATCCCTTTCTTTCACTCCATGGATTATTGGGTTTGTTTTCTTCACTGTGCTACAGAATTATTGATTGTCAGGGTTATGATTCATTATGTTTTTATTGCCGTCAAATGCAATGGCTCCTTGGTCTTGTCTGCCATAGTTGGTACACTTTAATCCACTTGATCCAGTATGCCATTGATGCTTCCAATGGTGCCTTTTACTTGGATGATTGGCTTTTTGTTTCCATGATTCTTTTTGTTTCTTTGTCAGAATATCAATTTCCTTGCAGAATCCTTCCTCTGTAGTGCTGCATTTCTTCTCGATTCTGCTCACTTTAAATAATCTAGGTTCTAAATTGATTTTCTTACTGCATTCCTAGACTTGTTTCTGCCCTCTTTGAAGTTACTAACCGAAGTTAAAGCAGAACTTTGAATTTATCTTTTGACATTTCAGGTATTTTATTACTTTTGTTTTCAGTTTTTGGAGAATTATGGAATTTAGGATGTGCTACAGTGACTTACTTGTTCATACTTTTTGTGTTTTCTATGTCGTGTTTTTTATGCGTGTTAGAATGGATGCATCTTTCACTTTTATTTTGTAGTTTTCCCTTTGTTTTATTTTATATCAGTCGTTTAGTGGGTAGTCCTCACTTTGGCTTACGTTCCCTACTACTACTTAGAGGGGAGATGAAAGCAGCAGTAAATGACTGGACACAAATGCCAGCAAAGGAACTAAGATGCAATAAAAAGTAAATGGGCATTTTAATTACATCTCCAATAAGAATAGGGACAAAAGACCTAGGCTACTGTTATGATGAGTGACATTTAAATAATATTAAAGATAAAGGCATTACAATTAAGAATTTTCAAAGAGGAGGGAATGAGGAAAGGGAAAAGAAGAGTGGAATGAGAGAAAAGTCCACGTGCTGAGGAAGGGAAGAAAATGAGAGAAGAGAATGGGAACCGACAGGAAAGTGGTAAATCATAAAACCTAATCAAGCCCAAGAACTAAACCAATAAAACCATCATAAAACCTAAGCAAGCTTAAGACCTAAAAGTAATGAAGATTAGTTACACAAAATAGTAAATAGAATAAAAATGAAAAACTCTGCCAACTTTTGCCAGTACTCCTTGCTTTCCTGAAATGAAATTAAGTTCTCCTAGCAGAGTTGGTTTTTGCAGCAAACTTGGCAGATAGACAAGCTTCTTATCTTTCTAGAGTTCGATCGATCCAGTTCAGAGTAACTTCATACAATCTATCTTTCCTCTGTAATTGAATTCCTGGACAGCAATGAGCTTTCTCTCTGCCCAGCACAGTGATGGTCTCTTCCATGGTGCTCATCCTGCCAGCACCTGTGTCCTGTGTGCGCCATGCAGTCAAGGTTTGTAGCCAGGGATTTCAATGTCCAAAGGTCACATCCTTGCTTGAGTTTCATTTTGAAATTGGATATTAAAACCTTACCAGGGCTCAGGGCTGCCTTTAAGCCAGCACTTCACTGTCTGTGCCTGAAGATCGTTCTTACATTCCGCCCCATCAACTCCTGTGGGGTGTCTGTGCATCTCAGGATTGGTGCCTGTTTAGGCAAAGTAGGAAGAGTCTTTGGTGCTTTTTAGATAGTAATACTGCCCACGTTTTCTTTCTGCTCTTCCCAGCAAAGCTGTTGATTGAAGAGCTTTTCTCACTGGTGATTCCCAGCTTGTTCCCCCCTTAATAGGTAAAGTGGTACAAGCCAAACTGGGTCCTTTTCTCCAGTATCTGCTTCCCATAGGACACAGATCTAGCATATAAAATTTTGGCATTTCACTGTTCCCTTCTGGATCATCTCTTCTCTTGTTTGCAGCCCTAGTCAGGTGATACTGATTTTCCTTCTTACTTTTTTGTTTGGTTCATTAACTGGAGTCTGTTGCTTTCTTTGTATATGCAATGTCCCCATATTTCTGAACTTGATGTCATTTATCCACATTGTTTATTGTGCCCTCCCGCCTGCTTTTCAATGTTTTTATCCCTTTGGCAGTCACAGATCATTTCTTTTACTCAGGCTGATGGATGCACAGGAGAGGGTCGCTTGGTGCTTCTCCACCAGCTTGAGAATCAATTCTGTACATTGGTCTTGCTTGTGCCCACACCTCTAGCCTCAATGAAATGCTGCCTGCTCAGTCACACTGAAGGGGAGCAGATTATTTTCATTGGGGGTTTGTCTTAAAAAAAACATTTCTTTACAGGCTTCTTGTATTGGCAATAATGGTGGTAAGCACACTGTAGAAACACAATTTTGTAATTGAATTGTTTCAATTACAATTAAAACAATTATATCATGGTAAGGCCTTAGTGAACCTCCGGGATCAGACAAGCAAGGCCTGAGACATTTCTGGGAGCAGGCAGGAAGACTCCAGTGACCCCTGGGAGCACTGAGCTTCCTCCAGGAGCTCTGAGCAACTAGAACCATGACCCTAATTCCACCTTGAAGAGCCTTGGACCCACTGGCATCTGGAGCGATGATTATCAGAGACACAGCCTCAGCTACACCAATTGGAGGAAAAGATGGATAGACAACAAGATAAGAACAACTCAAAACACAAAGAGCAACATGGCACCACCAAAAACTAGTAGCTCTACAATAGCAAGATTTAAAACACCCCAGCACAGATGAAGACAACAGCAAGACTTAACACCCCAGCACAGACAAAGACAACAGTAAGACTTAAACACCCCAGCACAGACAAAGACAACAGCAAGACTTAAACATCCAGCACAGATGAAGACAATAGCAAGACTTAAAACACCCCACCTAGCAACAGATGAAGCAGAAGAAAATGACTTAAAAATAATCTTAGAAAAATGTTTGAGGCCCTTAAAGAGGAAATGAAAAATTCCTTCAAGGAAGTAGATGGAAAGACAAACAAAAATTTAGAAGAAATCAGCCAATTCCTTTAAAGAACCCCACCCCCCCAAAGAAAACAATCAAACAAGTAAAAGAAACAATTCAAAAACTTGAAAAATGAAATAGAGACAATAAAAAAACATAAACCAAGGGGATTCTGGAAACAGGAAATATGGGTAAACAATCAGGAACCACCAAATGCAAGGATAAACAGTAGAATACAAGAGATTGAGGGAAGATCTCAGGCATTGAAGACATGTAGAGGGGAACAGATCATTGGTCAAAGAAAATGTTAATCTTAACAAAATTTAACACAAAATATCCAGGAAATCTGGGACACCATAAAAAGACTAAAGTAAGAATAATAGGAATAGAAGAAGAAGTCCAACTCCAATGCACGAAAATATATTTGAAAAATCATAGAAGAAAACTTTCTCAACCTAAAAAACTTTCATAGGATCATGCCTATGGAAAATAAAGAAGCTTACAGATCACCAAATAGACAAAAAGTCTCCCTCTCCACATAATAAGCAAAACACTAAACATACAGATAAAAGCAAGAAGATTAAGAGCTACAAAGGAAAAGGCAAGTAACATATAAGGCAGACCCTATCAGAATTACACCTGACTTCTCAATAGAAACAATGAAAGCCAAAAGATCCTGGTCAAGTGTTATACAGACATTAAGAGACCCCAGATGCCACCCCAGAAATACTATACCCAGCAAAATTTCATTCACCATAGATGGGGGAAAACAAGATATTCCACGACCCCAGAACCAGATTTAAACAATACTTCAGCCACAAATTCAGCCATACACGAAGTACTCAAAGGAAAACCTTCCAACCCAAGGCAGTCAGTTACACTTACAAAACACAGACAATAGATAATCTCACAGCAGTAAATTCCCAAAGAAGGAAAAGCAAACAGAATAACATCACCACCATCACCAATAAAAACCAAAATGACAGGAACTAGCAACACTGGTCATTATTATCCCTTAATATAAATGGACTCAGTTCACTTATAAGAAGACACAGGTTAACAGGTTGGCTACTACAAGGAACAACACCTCAACCTCAAAGAGTAAAGAGTTTGAAAAAAATTTCCAATCAAGTGGACTAACAAACAAGCTGGTGTGTCTATCTTAATATCCAAAAATAGACTTTAAACTAAAATCACTCACAAAGAAACAAGGACATTTCATATTTGTCACAAGAAAAGTTCATCAAGAGGGAAATCTCAATTCTGAACATCTATGCCCCAAATACAAAAAATATATGCACCCTCATAGTAAAGAAACAATTCTAAAGCTTAAATCACTCTCACCACTGAACAGGTCTGCCAGACAGAAACTTAACATAGAAATAAGGGAACCAACAGATGTTATGGCTCAAATGGATTTAACAACATCTATAGAAATACCATCCAAAGATAAAATATAACCTTCTTTTCAGCAACCTCATGGAACCTTCTCAAAAATTGACCACATACTCAGTAACAAATCAAACCTCAACAGATACAAAAAATTGGAATGATCCCATGTATCTTAGCAGATCACCATGACTTAAAGTTTAGAATTCAACAGCAACACTAATTCCAGAAAGCCCAAAAACACATGGAAATTAAACAATGCTCACCTGAATCACCAATGGGTCAAGGAAGAAATAAAGGAAGAAATTAAAAAATTCTTAAAATTCAATGAAAATGACCGCACAAACATACCCAAACTTATGGGACACAGTGAAAACAGTGTTAAGAGGAAAGTTCATAGCACTAAATGCCCTACATAAAGAAGCTTGAAAAATCCCACACTAGTGAGTTAACAGAACACTTGAAAGCTCTAGAACAAAAAGAAGGAAACTCACCCAGGAGTTCTAGATGACAGAAAGTAATCAAATTGAGCTATGAAATCAACAAAATAGAACAAAGAAAGCAATATAAAGAATCAATGAGACAAAGAGTTGATTCTTCAAGAAATCAACAAAATGGTAACCTTTATCCAAACTAACCAAAAGGCAGAGAGAAAATATCCAAATTAACAAAATCAGAAATGAAAACGAGGACATAACAACAGACATGGAAGAAATCCAGAGAATAAATTATCAGGTCATATTTCAAAAAAACTGTACTCAACAAAATTGGAAACATAAAGATAATAGACAATTTTTCTGGATAAATATCCCTTACCAAATTAAATCAAGACTAGATAAGCAAATTAAATAGGCCTCTAACTACTAAGGAAATAGTAACAGTCATCAAACTCTCCCAACCAAAAAGAGCCCAGGACCAGTTGGTTACAACTCAGAATTCTACAAGATTTTCCACAAGAAGAACGAATACCAATAATCTTCAAATTGTTCCACACAATAGAAATAGAAGGAGCATTCCCAACTTCTTTTCAAGGCTTCAGTTACCCTGAAAACCCAAACCACACAAAGACACTACCAAGAATGAGATTAACAGACCGATCTCATGAACATTGATGCAGAAATACTCAAAAAAAAAAAAAATACACTCACACTGAATCTAAGAACACTTCAGAAAAATCATTTCATCATGACCAAGTAGGCCAGGTAGATGGTTCAAATATGAAAATCTGTCAATAAAATCCATCATATATGTAGATGAATGCAAATAGCATGTCTCATACTTGCTCAGAATTGATTATTTGTGTTCCCCTATACATATATACAAACTAAAAGATAAGAAATACATGATCATCTAATGTCATTTGATGCTGAAAAAGCCTTCAACAAAATTCAACATCCCTTCATGGTAAAAGATTTGGAGGGAGCTGGGATACAAGAAACATATGTTTACATAATAAGGCAATATACAACAAGCCAACAGCCAACATCAAACTAAATGGAGAAAAATTCAAAGCGATGCCATTGAAATCAGGAAAAAGACAAGGTTGTCCACTCTCTCCATATCTATTCAATATAGTACTTGAAGTTTTAGCTAGAGCAATAAAACAAAAGGGGATACAAATAAAAAAATGAAATTTAACTCTCACTATTTGCGGGTGATATGATAGTATATATAAGTGACCCCCAAAATTCTACTAAGTGATGTAGGAGAGTCTTCTGTTTGTGTTGATTTTCATTCATTAATAAAGAAATTGCCTCGGCCCATTTAATAGGCCAGCCCTTAGGGTGGGTTGAGTAGTAGACAGAACAGAATGCTGGGAAGAAGGGAAAGTGAGGCCAGACTCTTCAGGCAGTCACCATAGTTGAGTCGCCATGCCTCTCCTCTCTGAGATGGATGCAGGTTAAGATCTCTCCTTGGTAAGCGACCACCTCATGGTTGTCTGCACAGATTACTAAATATAGGTTAAAGAAAGATGTGAGAATTAGATAATAAGAGGCTTGAAACAAATGGGCCAGGCAGTAGTGTTTAAAAGAATACAGTTTCCATGTAATTATTTCAGGTGTAAAGCTAGCCAGGTGGCGGGATGAAGCCCTGCCGCTCCATCTACAACTAAGGAACTCCTACAAACTGAAAAACCCCTCTCAGTAATGTAGCAGGATACAAGATTACTCAAAAATATCAGTAGCCCTCCACACAGATGATAAATGGCTGAGAAAGAAATCAGAGAAATATCACTCTTCACAATACCCACAAATAACATAAAATATCTTGGGATAACTCTAACCAAAAAAGTGAAAAGACCTGTATGATAAGAACTTTAAATCTTTGAAGAAAGAAATTGAGAAGACACCAGAAATGGAAAGTTCTCCCATGCTCTTGGGTAGGTAAAATTAACCATAGTAAAAATGGCAAGTCTTACCAAAGAAACCTACAGATTCAATGCAATGACCCATCAAATATCCCAGAAATTTTTTTTCACAGACCTCAAAAGAACAATACTCAACTTCATGTGGAAAAAAACAAAAATCCTAGGTAGCCAAAGCAATCCAGTACAATAAAGAAACTTCTGAAAGCATCGCCATCCCTGACTCATACCCTACTATAGAGCTCTAGTAATAAAACAGTCTGGCTTGGCATAAAAACAGACAAGAGGACCAATAGAATTGAAATTGAAGACTCAGATATCAAATCCACACACCTCACGAACACCTTATTTTGAAAAAAAAAAGCCAAAAATATGAAATGGAAAAAAGAAAGCATATTTAACAAATGGTGCTGGCATAACTGGATATCAACATGTAGAAGAATGAAAATAGATCCATCTATCACCATGCACAAACTCAAGTCTAATGAATCAAAGGCATCACCTCAACATAAAACTAACTACACTGAACCTAATAGAAAGAAAGTAGGAAGTACAGTTGAATGCACTGGCAAGGAGACCACTTTCTAAATATAGCCCTGTAGCACAGACCATTGAGAGCAAACACTAATAAATGGGACCATCCTGAAACTGAAAAGCTTTTTGTAAAGCAAAGGACATGGTCAAACAAAACTACACGGCAGCATACAGAATGGGAAAAGATCTTCACTAACCCACGTGGACAGAGCACTAATCTCCAAATATACAAAGAACTCAAAACCTTGACATCCAAAGAACAAAATAATCCAATAAAAATGGGGCACAGACCTACACAGAGAACTCTCAACAGACAATCTCAAATAGCTGAAAGACAATGAAATGTTCAACATCCTTAGCCATCAGAGAACTACAAATCAAAACAACTCTTGAGATTCCATCTTCTACCTGTCAGAATGACCAAGATCAAAAATACTGATGACAGCTTATGCTGGAGAGAATGTGGGGCAAGGAGAGCACTCCTTCATTGCTGGCGGGAGTGCAAATTTGTACAGCTGCTTTGGAAATCAGTATGGTGTTTCTCAGAAAATTATGAAACAATCTATCTTAAGACCCAGTAATACCAGTTTTGGGTGTATACCCAAAGGATTCTCAATCATACCACAAGAAGTGATCAACTATATTCATAGAAGCATTATTTGTAATAGCCAGAAACTGGAAATAACATAGGTGTTTCTCAACAGAAGAATGGATAAAGGAT
This sequence comes from Arvicola amphibius, assembly GCF_903992535.2. NCBI lineage: Eukaryota > Metazoa > Chordata > Mammalia > Rodentia > Cricetidae > Arvicola > Arvicola amphibius. The sequence continues at coordinate 62,554,711 of NC_052058.2, forward strand.
ATGTGGTACACTTACGCAATGGAGTACCACTCAGTGGTAAAAAATAATGATGTCTTGAAATTTGCAGGCAAATGGATAAATCTAGAAAAAAAGCATAATGAGTAGGGTAAAACAGACCCAGAAAGACAAATATGGTATGTAATCACTCATAAGGGATATTAGATGTAAAACAAAGGTTACCAGCCTATAGTCCACAAACTCCAGATACCTAGACAACAAAGAAGAGCCCTAAGAGAGACAATACATGGATCTACATAGGAAGTAGAAAAAGACAAGAGCTCCTGAGTAAACTGTAATATGGGGGTCATGGGAGAGGATAGAAAGAGAGAGGGGAGGGAGAGAGGGGAAGCAGAGAAAAACTGTATAGGAAATAAAAGCTATAAAAAGAATAGAAAAGCCCAATTGAATCGAAATTGAATTCTTCCTTTACCTCTGAATATTTCTGCTCCCTAGTACTGACCTGACTGGGTTCCCGCTGGCTAATTCTCCCATTCATTTCCTCTCTAAGGTAACGGGCAGGTGAATGTACTTACGTGTTGTCATCAGTACCATAGATCTTCATCTTTTATTAGTGGTTCCCTTGTGACTGACTGACTCTCTAGTCATTTCATCTGGCATATATTTCATGTGAGTTACTTGAATATAGGAGGAGCTTAATAAATTCTATCTTCTGTTTTATTTAAAACCCCTATGTGTTTGTTAGATACAGCAGATACTGGTATTCTGACTGGATAAAGCCTTTTATCTTAACCATATATCAAGAAGTTTTTGTTTAGTGTTTAAGAAGTCATATCTTGGTATTTTGCAAACAAGACAAAGAAGTGTGTGTGTGTGTGTGTGTGTGTGTGTGTGTGTGTTTGCAATGCATGCATACAAGCTTGTATACATGTAAGTTCTTTCCCTGACACCAATAAATCAATAAGCAAAAATTAATCTGGAAAGATGTAAGTACTTCATTTACTATTCAGTGTGGAAGAAACTTCTCTTCAACTTCCCAGAGGGAAGCAGGTCCCTGACATGGCTTAACCAAGTGTTCTCTCTGCCACTTTTAGCCACTGTACATTTGAAAACCTGGCCTGTTGTAGGGTAAGCAGCCTTTATCTTAGATGAGCTGTCTCTTGTTAATGCTGTGATATCTGAGACTTCAATCTGTTGTAAACCTGTAATTCTTGACCTGGTTCTTCCCTGACTTTCTAACCCTCTGGCTGGACCCCTCTGACTCGTGTCTTCTTCCCAAGCCTGTATAATCTAACCCCAAGTGCTATGAATTCTTCTGCTTGTCTGAGTTCCATGTCATGAGTCTCACAATTCTGTAGAGATTAATGCCTGCCATATGTAGCAGGCTTTTCTTGGACCACCAGCCCCCAAATCATGGCCAGGAGACCTTACTATAGTCTAGAATGCTCAGACATAGTTAGGCTTGTCCCCACCTAGCACTTATAACTTATTTCATCCTTTTTCTCCCTCACCTCGGGCCTTTTTTGTCTTCTTTTTCTTATGTCCACTTCCTGCTTCCTCCTTATCCGGTTAGTTGGTGACTACCTGGCTAGCTGACCCATGGTGTCTTCCCTCTTTCTCTCTCATTCTTTTTAAGCTTAGATCTTTCCTCCTATTTATTCTCTCTGCTTGCTGGCCCTGCCTAACCCTCTATGGCCTAGCTATTGGCCATTCAGCTTTTTATTATACCAATCATGTGCTTTAGGTGGGTAAGGTGAAATAGCAACACATCTTTATTTTGTTAAACAAATACAATGCACCTTTACCAAATTCAGAGAAATGCTATGCTCCTTTTCTATCCTATCTTGTGAGTCCAAAGTTTTGTACCTAATTTTCTATTATAACTAAAGAAAACTATAACTGTAAGTATCTAGTATTCATTTACATTAAAGACCACAGAAGGATATAATATTATCTGAATAAACAAGAAGTGCAGTGTCAACCGCTTCCAAAGCTATAAAAATGACAGAGACATCTGACTTCTGTACAGTCACCCAAGTTTTTCTGCAATGTTGGGACATCCATCTTGGCCTACAGGCCTATAATATCTGGCAGATTATTCCATGAAGTAGAAGAAATTTTGAATAACTGTCCTGCTTTGTTTGGCAAAGTTTGGCAGTCTTTTTCTTTTGTATCCGGCAGAAATATCCAGAAGACTTTTCTTTGAAGCAGGAATTTTGAATGACTCTCCTGCCTTGCTTTGGCAAAGTTCAATGGTCTTTTCCTTTGTGTGCTGCATGTCCAGTTTGTACAGCTTACTAGTCAGCAGTTGTGGCAAGGACAGTATTCTTGCCCATATTCAAATTTATATGAAGGTTCTTCAATGCCCATCATCCTTTTATGAAGTAGATTGGTTGCTGCCAGGAGCAGATATGTCTTATGAAAAAGCATTATCTATTTAAACATCTTAAATGTTCTATTCTATAGTTCTCTGAAGCATTTGAAGATCAACTATCTATTTAAAATATATCAATTTAACACCTTGAAAACATACTTAATATAACTACAAGTTTGATTATTATAGATGATTTAGCTACCAATCTATGTTTCTAAATTATACATCACATATTTAAATGAGCTGATAAAAGCACAACACTCCAAGCAAAAGTAGAACATATATACAGTATAACAAAAATAATTTTAAATTTGTATCAATACTGATACCAAAATCATTGTATATACCAAATATATACCAAAATCATTATGGATTGTAAAATATTTGAGGTTTGCTAGTTGTATTTTTATCATTTATTTCTAATATCCCCCTAAATGATGACAAACTCTTATAGCCCACTGAATAATCAAAAACCATCTACCCCACCTCTTGGGAATGTGGCCATTGTGTTTCTCTAGACTGATTCCTGTTTTCCAAGGTTGATCCCTTTGTGTGAGAATAGTTCTGAGAGTGAACTACAAATGTTACAACCATGGTTTAAGTTCTGGAAAACTAGTTATAACATTTGTAGTACAGTCTGAGAAATATTCCCACACAGAGGGCTCACTCTATACATCAACTGTCTTGTAGTTTTTTGTTTATTTCTTTAGTTTGTATCCATGATTTTCAGGAGGTTCTCCCCAATCAAACCTAATCTATATGGGTGTAAGAAACCCATAACCTTTCCTTAGTGTGGAGAAAGTATAACCTTCTTCCCCAGTGCAATACATTTTCTGAATTCCATCTAAAGTTAAAATCATCCCTAATGTATCTAGACTGGCTTAATTCAGCAATTTATTTTATAATCCAATGTCTTTCTGGGCTGTTATTCACTCATCCAGCATTCAAATACTTCAAAGTCATACAATACCATACAAGATCCAGACTCCCTTTAATCTGTAAACAATTTATTTTTTTCTATGACTGTCTATACCATTTTCTTTCTTAAGCCTTCACACATTTTAACCTGTTTAGAGTTTTTTTTTTTTATATCTGGACCTATCTTTACTGTGTGTCTCTATCCTTTTCTAATGCATGAGCCAAACCTTAAACTGCTAAGTGATAGCTAGGCCCTCTGCTGCAGCTCTGGTGACTGGCTTTGCTCCTTCCTAGTCATGAGAGTCAAGCTGTAAGCCTGCAGGCCTGGCTGAGATGCTGTGTTTAACTGGGAGCTTTATCTAACAAAAGCTTCATTCAACTACCCCCAACTCTAGGAAAGTTCGTCCCTGCACTGTGGCATGTATTTTACTTAGCTGCTGTTCCTATTTAGTGTGCAAGCTGCACAAGCTGTCTTAAGTGCTTTCAATATGGAAGAGCCTCTTTTAAAAGATATATATTTTTTCTTCTTTTTTTTTCCAGATTTCTTGAGCCCTATGTTGAAATCAGGTCCCATGTTGAAACATTAAATGTTAGCAGGCTTCTCAGATTGCAAGCCCCAAATCATAACATGGAGACTTATTTTTAGTTATAAATGCTCAACCTTAATTTAGGCTTTATCTCTTGCTATTAAAAACAAAACAAAAACAAAAAAAACTTAAATTTAATCTGCAGGCAGAGGCTCCTTGTTCATTTCCTGGCCACCCAGACCCAAATAATCACATGGAAACTGCATTAATTAAACCACTGCTTGGTCTATTAGCTCAGGCTTCTTATTGGTTAGCTCTTATATCTTGAGTTAACTCATTCCTATGTTTTATGTTTTGCCATAAGGCTAATTGGTTTACCAGTAAGGTTTCTATGGGTGTCTGTCTCCTTTGGCAAAGCATGGAGTCTCCTGGCTCTGCCTACTGTCTCCCAGCCTTCAGTTTAGTTTTCCTGCCTAGTTCTATTCTGCCCTGTCATACTTCCAAACAGCTTCTTATTCATTAACTAATAAAACAACACATATACAGAAGGATTCCCATATCACTAACCTATTTTTATTAATCTCTGTGCTGCCCTAAGGCTCATTACCTCATCTACATACTATCCATCCTATTTTCTTCATGTCTGACTGCTGGCTTCCTTTTTCTTCTGCCTACCAGCCTTGACTCTGTCTAGCTATTGGCCATTCAGGTTTTTTTTTTTTTGTTTGTTTTGTTTGTTTTGTTTTGTTTTTGTTTTTCAAGACAGAGTTTCTCTGTGGCTTGGAGCCTGTCCTGGAACTAGCTCTTGTAAGACCAGGCTGGCCTCGAACTCACAGAGATCCATCTGCCCTTGCTCCCGAGTGCTGGGATTAAATGGCGTGCGCCACCACCGCCCGGCCAGGTTTTTTTTTTTAGACCAATTAAGTGTCTCAGGTAGACAAGGTTGAAACAATAATACCTAATTAACCAGATGCTACATAACAAAAACAACACATCTTTACATAGTTGTAATATTCTGCAAGCATGCCTGTTTTCCTCCCTTTCTTGTTTTCCTTTTATTTCTACTACCCTTCTTTCTTCCCTTACTCCTGAAGCTTTACAGAGACTTGCCTCAATTCTTCATACTCACAATCCCACCTTTGTGACTCTAAGTGTTCTGGATCTTGTTTTGGTCTCAGCATTTCTGACCTCCCTCTCTTCTATTTACACAAGCCAGAGTGGCAGAACTGCTTCTCTCACCCCTCCTTGATCCACATATCCTTTAGAGCTGCAAGATCCCTAGAACCCACTATTCATTATGGCACCAGTTGTGCTAAGTGTCCACAATTGAACCTGGGCTTCTCACTCATGATATGGGATTTCTTTCTGTATGCTGTGATTATCATTGATAAATAAAGAAGCTGCTTTGGGCCTGTTGATAGGGCAGAACTTAGGTAGGCGGGGAAAACTAAGCTGAATTCTGGGAGAAAGAAGGGTGGAGAGAGAGAAAGAAGCCATGAAGCCCTGCCAGAGATAGATGCTAAAACTTTAGCTGGTAAGCACAGCCACATGGCGATATATAGATTAATAGAAATGGGTTAAATTAATATGTATTTGTTATCCAATAGGAGCTAGAGCTTATAAGCCAAGCAGTGATTAATCAATACAGTTCTCGGTGTGATTATTTTGGGGCTAAGTGACAGGGGACTAATATCAGTGACCTCCTTATTACACACTCATCTTATTTAATCCTTCCAAAGTGTGTGAGCCCATACTGTAAGAAGGTAGGCCACAGTCACGATGATAGTAAGTGGCAGTGCTAGATGTGTCTCCTACACCCAGGCGTGTGTTCAACACACATTCTTTTCTGAGACCAAGTCATGTATATTTCTCTCTGAACAAACCCTAGTTATTTCTCTTAGAGAGGAGAGGTGAAAGAAGCTTACAGACTCTCCCCCACTCCTCTTGTGGATCACTTTGCTTTTCTCAGTATCATCCCTGTACTTTGCCACACATGGTGGCCCAAATACTCTCTACAGAATCCACACTCAGGGTATCTCTTTCCAAAGTCCCTTAACCACACTACCGGTCCAACCTTTCACTAATTCCAGCCACCTATAAACCTTTGTTGCCAGCTGTTCATTCACAGGTCTTTGAAAAGGCCAGACTCATAAGAGAGGCCAACTGAGATTCCTGGTACTAAAAGTCTCACAGCCTGTTTTTGCTTGGCCTCACAGGTTTAAAAACTTTGGTAAAATTACGACTGTGGACATAACCTTTACAGATTATTCCTCAGATTCTTGAGGCAACTTCAGACATATTTGAGTCCTTTTCCTTTTCCTTCCATGTTAATGCTTTGGGCTTGGGCGCAGACTCCTGTACTGAGTGCGACTGGAATTCGCCAGGTGTCCAGAAAAGAGTCGTGTCTTGTCCTTCTGGAAACTCTTCCTCACAAAAATCCTTGCAGATCCAATGCTGGGGTGCTCTTTCTACTAGGCAGGTTGAGATCATCCAGACTTTGGAATTTACATGATGGCTCATGCCTGTGTCACTTTAAGCTGTCGTATGAATCTGTCATGCTTTGTACAGAGTATAGGGCCATGAGTGGGGCTCAGTGCACCTGTCGGGCAACCAAGTGGTAATGAGATTGAGCTGAGAGTGAACTTAAGAAAATTAAATGAAAGTCAGATCACGGTAGCCTGTGTTGTAGCACAGTCGATCTCTAACACATAGACTCTAGTCTCTTCAGTTCTCATAAAAGCTTATGTCACTTCTGCTTGGTGCTCAAGTTCTGTATTAGGACTTAGGGACACAAAGATGAATGAGTAAGTTCCATGCACAGGACAATTCACATTCATACACAAGGAAGATCTCTGGGCAGAGAGGACCTCCATAATGAAATTTGTGACACTAGTTCAAAGTCAGTGGGTTAAGGTGATACACTTTGGACTTTCAGATAGGTTTGTGCATCAGGAAGTGAATGTTTGCTGCTTCCCACAGTAACAATGAGAGGTTTTGAATATCAGATCTCTGTCTTCCAGTCTACTGGTTTTCTGCCTAGAGCCTGTTCCATTGTCAGGAGTCCCATGCTGGGCAGGAAGTTATAGAACACTTTGGATGTGGCCATGGTTTCTTTCACGTGAGGTCTCATCAGGCTGTACCTGATGTTGGAAAAAGAAACAAAGAAAAGATAACCATTTGGTATTTAAATAGTTGCTTTTTCTCTCTTGTAAGTCTGCTGAGAAAGCTAGGGGAGTATCCCATGGTCTGTATGCCTGCCCTCAGAATCCAGATTGCAGTCTGCTGGGAAAGGATCCAGTCTCTTCAACAGGAAGACAAACAAGCAAAGGTGATTTGCTTCTCTTTAAAACTGTTTTGTCCCTATGGAATATTTTCTCTGGTTCTGTAACTGAACTTTCTGAGAATACATAGATACTAACAGTCTCTAACCTAGGCTGGCTTTCAGGGTCACTGGGAAGACACTGTAATAAATGTCATACTGAAGCTTGAGTAAAGTGGCATTCCTTCCTTATATATGCCTTTCTGTTGAAACCTTATAGATTTTCATTAAAACCTTATTCTCAGGGGAGTCCAAGAGAACTCCAAAACAATGTACATTATTTCCTTTACCTTAGTTGCTTCTCAGAAGTTGGAGCCAAGTCCATTTTGCTGAAGGCACCTCATGTTTTGTACATGGGATTTAAGCTTAATCTGACCTGAAAGTGTCTGCCCCAAGGACCCTCTCACAGTACTGGAAGCTGTCATGCATGCTGCCAAGGAAGGACAGTAATCACTATTCCTAGCCAGCTGTAATGTCTATGAACCACAGCGATGACCAGCATGGAAAGAGATCCTTAAGTGTTCAATATTATCGCTTATGTCTTGTTGACCAACAGCTGTCTAATGAACCTTAAATTTCCCTAAGAGGAGGAAAGCACAACTGGTGTTAGAAACAGTCAGCTATAAGTGCCTAGCGAGGTCATGGTTCTTAGAGGATAAGCTCCTACCAACACCATCCTAAACCAGTATAATTCCTAATTGCATCCTAAATAACTCTTTCACCAGTAGATTAGGTGTAGCTCTCACTTCTTGTCAAAGAAGCTTTTCCTGGCTACAGAGGAAATCATTACAGAAAGCCACAATGGGTCCAAAGGTAGAGAACAGCTGATTATGGGGTGCCCAGCTCCATGGGTATAACCCCAACAACCAAGTTTATAGAACACCATGGAAAGGGAGGCAGAAAGACCGTGAGAGTCTGATGATGAAGAACTTTGCTGATGTCTCCTAGAAATGACAAGGTAGCTACACCCATGGCACTTCAACAGAACAATACCAACAGAATATACTTAACATGGAAGGGAAAATCTCACAAGGCCTCATCCCTAGAGAAAACAACCAGTTTCCACTCCAGTAACCAGAACAGGGAAATCACACCTCTGGTGGGTCAGCCTGTTGAGCACCAGTTGTATACCCCCATGGCAGCTCCCAGCACAGCACTAGATAGACTCAGCAGGTTGTATTTATATGTTTGCATACACACACATATATATGTATGCATACTTACATACGTATATATGTTTATGTTACAATAGTAAAAAAAACAAAAAAAGGAGGCATGGAAGGGGTTGGAAGTAAGAAAGTAGCAAAAAAACCCATATAATTAAGTTTTTTAATTTTAACAATTTCAAAAGAGAAGCATCGAACAACAACAACAAACAGCCAGCAATAACAACACCCTGTTCAAATTATTTGGTTTGCCTGGAAATCCCAATTACTGTGTGGAGTGTTTGCTGCTTTGTCCTTGGCATCTAGTGGTTTTCATTCAGACTTTTGAAGAGGCAATAACAACCTTTTATGGTTCTTTGTGTGCATAGCTTTCTCCCAAACATGTACATGAAGCAGTCTGGGGGACGTTTTGTATGTCAGTGCTCTACTCTGCTGCGATGAGAGTACCAAGACTGTCTTAGATTGTGTTGTGCTTTATTTTCTGGAGGAGAAGAAAGGTCATGGTAATGTTCAACTCTTCACTGAAGACCTAGTTGAGAAGTCAAGATGTTGCTGAAAAGTAGTAATTAAGATAGGCTCAACTCATTCTCTGAAATCTGAGCCACATGTTCAGGGCAGCAGACTCATTCGTGCAGGTCAAGGAAGTGAGAACCCAAATACCATCAGCAGAGTGTATCTGGGGTTATATGAAAAACACCTGCATCCAGCAGCAACTACCACTACCAAGGTTCTTCTAAGGTTTAGCTTAGGAACTGCTCAGTGCCTGTGTTAGCAATGACTCTTTTAGTTGACCTTTTTCAGTAAAAATATAAAATCACCTACTTGGCATGGGGGCTGACATGATTTGAGTTTTGATAGGTATAACTTATTTCTGTCCTAGTTAGGGCTACTGTTGCTGTGATGTAACTCTTTGACCAAAAGCAAATTGAGGGAGACAGTTTATTTAGCTAACACTTCCTCATTTGTCATCAAAGGAAGTTGGGACAGGATTTGAAAAAGGGCAGGGGCCTGAAGCCAGGAGCTGATGCATAGGATATAGAGTGCTGCTGCATACTGGCTTGCTTAGCCTCCTTTTTTTCCTCATTTTTTTATTAAAGATTTCCATCTCCTCCCCTCCTCATCCCCCTTCCCTCCCCTCCTCTCCACCCATACCCCCACTCCCTCCCTCTCCAGGCCAAAGAGCCATCAGGGTTCCCTACACTATGTTAAGTTCAAGGTCCTCCCAACTCCCCCTAAGTCCAGGAAGGTGAGCAACCAAACTGACAAGACTCACAGTGAGCCCGTCCATGCTGTAGAGTCCAAGCCCATCATCATTGTCCTTGGTTTCTTAGTCCTCCTCCACCGTCAGCCACATTCAGAGAGTCCGGTTTGGTTGCCTGTTCCATCAGTCCCATTCCAACTGGACTTGGTGGTCTCCCGTTAGTTCTGTCCCACCGTCTCAATGGGTGAACGCACCCCTCACGGTCCTGACTTCCTTGCTCATGATCTCCCTCCTTTTGCTCCTCATCAGGACCTTGGGAGCTCAGTCCAGTGCTCCAATGTAGGTACTCACTCATAATTGGTTTCTAGCCATAAAGTACATCGAGCCTATAATTCATGATCCTAGAGAAGCTTAGCCTCCTTTTAAAAAATCCTGGTACCACCAGCCCAGGGATGGCACAACATATAATTGCCTGAGCCTCCCCCATCAATAACTAATTAAAAAAATGCTCTAGAAGCATGCCTACAGCCAATGACAATGGAAAGCTATCCAGAACAATATCTATCCAGAGGAAATTCGGAGGAAAAGGAATATTAATAAGAATGACACTCGGATGGATGAGCACTCGGCAGAAAGGTGTTCTCTGTGCATCTTTGTGGGTTATACCAGACACCACATAGCCCAGACACCATTGGTCTTATGTAGTTCAGTCCTACAACTATAAACCATTGAAAACATGACTAGAATCCTCATTATTTTCTGAATGTGGATTTGGGCAGCACCACAAGAACAGATACAGATATTTTCTTATTTACAATGAGATAACAAAAAATACATTAAATATATCCGTTCTAAGCCTACACAGTGGCCATGTTTATAATCCCAACTTCTGGGAGACTGAGGCAACAGGATTGCAAATTTAAAGCCCAGCAGGGTTCCCTAGTGATTAACTGTCTGCAAACAAACAACACATGACAATCTAACATCATCTTTTTAAAGATCAACTAAAGAAAAAATTTTATTTATCCAATTCAAAAAACCCTTTTCCATTGTTGAAGATCTGATTTAGTATAAACTCAGAGGTTACATTACTTGGAGCAAGTGTACATAAAGTACAAATACAACAATGGCCCAGTAACTAAAACATATAACAAACTATCCAAAACCAGCAAAAAAATATAGTCAAATTATAACCCTACCCCATCTTTTTAGCTATTTAGTCTTCTATAGGATGTTTGCTGTTTATCTTTTAATTATGTTTTCTTAATGTCACAGCCCAGCATCAAGAGCAAGTTGTATATATCACTAATTACTGTGTATCACTAGTCTAGGAAAAGAGAGAGCTTCACAATTTCCACTTTCACAAACTGCCACTTAAACAACTACAACTAGCCTTTGTACCGAAGTCTCAGAGTTAGTTGTGACTCAAATTGGTCTATGGACTGTCTTACAAGGATGAAGGTTCAACAAAAGGCATGCATGACATTGTCACTTTAGTTTAGATGTTTGGTTCTTCATGGAGAACTACCCCTTAGAAAGCAATAAGGATGTGTGGTGTTATGGTCTTTGGTAGTCTCTGTGGATGCGGTATATCCCTGTAGTTTATGGGTCATTCCATCAGATGTTTTTCTGCACTCCGATTGGTACTCATGTCATACGTCTTCCTCCTTCCAGACACATGTGTAGGTATAAAACTTTTTTTAATGGATGTGCCTAGGTGCCAGTTCTATTTTAAATAGAAATTTCATGCAAAGTTTGTTTTTTATTTTTCACATTTCTAAAATATTTAGTTGCCATGTTATGAAAACAAAAGTCTCCTCTGATTTGTTTACGGATTTTATCAAGAGTCATATTCCATTTTGGAAAGTCTGACCATTGATGAAAATGTCCCTGGTATTTTAGGTCATCCACACCACAAACTTCCAACAACTTACATTTGGAGAGTTTCTGGTTATGAGTTAAATATTGCATGCTCAGATACTTTATTAACCCTTAAATGAAAGATCAATATTGTACAAGAAAACAATGCCCATACTACTCTTTGAATATTTTACATGTCTTTCTTTCTTTTTCCTTTCTCCTTTTCATTATAACACATTCCTACATGTAGATAATGTGTTTGGATCATAGTCACCTTGTTAATCTCTCTTTTCTGCTCTTACTCCCACGGATCCCTTCCCTCTTTCCAACCCTTCCAACTTTCATGTTCTTCTAGAATTTTTTTTTGAGTAACCTAATGAGTTTCATTAGAGTGTTTTACAGGAACATTAGTGAAAGATTGTTTACAGTCGGATATGCCACCTCTGACCACAGCACTAAAGAAATGCTTCTCCTTCCCCTAACAGCCATTACCTGTCTATAAATCATAGAGGAGAGGTGGGGCTTATGAACTTCTTCCCTCTTCCTGAAAGTATGCTTGTGTCTCCAATCTTGTGTGGGCAATCACAATTTATGAGTTTGAGAGTACAGAGAGCATGTCATGCCCAGAAGTCAGTGTTGTACACCAATTTTTCTCTGACTTTTAATATTCCTTATACCCCTTTCTTCTGTGAAATCCCCTGAGCCTTGGAAAAAGGTGGTGCTACTGTCTCATTCATGACTGAGCCTTGAACCTCCATTGGGTAGTCATGAGCCTCGGCAGTAACCATTACCCATTGCAAAAATGAACTTTCTGACCGAAGTTGACAACAGCACTGATTTGTAGGCATAAATATATTTATACACTAGGAAATTTGATGGGTACATCATGCCCACTTAGCAAAACGACACTAAAAGCTTCCCTAATAGGGACAATGACTTCTTAGCCATTGACTTCCAACCAGTATCGTACAGTTTACATGATCATACCTGGATTATTTCCTTCTGTTGGATTCACATGGTGAATCCAGTCAGAAAGGGACTGGTTCCATTTATGTCAACTACGTTACTATTCCACCAGTGTACATTTCTTGTTTGGCCAGACACTAATGCTGCATCAGGGTCTATGTCAAGTGAGACTGCTGCTGATAGTTTTTCTCCCAGCAACCTACATTGCTTCTTCTTTTAGCATGAATAATAATATCCAGAGACAGATATTGGGGTACAAACTGAAAATCAGGAAAGCAAAGCAGCCAAGCCATTAGAGAGCTCTTACCTCTAAGAAATGATCAGATTGAAAGAGAACAAGTTCCTGTCTCACCCCCCCACCACTTATATTCCTCTCTAGTGCTGGGGTGTTAAAGGGCATGTGACTCCCTAGTACTGGGATTTAAAGGTCTGAGCCACCTCCACCTGGATCTGTTTCTGGATCTTGTGTAGCCCAGGGTGGCCTTGAACTCACAGAGATCCATCTGCCTCTATCTCTCAAATCCTGGGATTAAAGGTGTGTGACACCACTGCCTGGCCTCTAGTGCCTTAGTTTTACTTTTTGGTCTTCAGGCAAGCTTTATTTATAAAACAAATACAATATCATTATATCTTCCAGAACTATGAGGGCTAGCTAACAGGGAAGATGTGTCCATCCCAGGTCTAGACTGATGCCTTGTGTCCAGAACATATATCTGCAATAGGTTCTCTCCATCTAATTCTTGTGGGTGGCCAAAAGCAGTGCCAGCAGCCTATATTTTTCTGGGATCTTCAGAGAGCTGCCTACGTAGCCAATCATAAGAAGGTAGCCCACACCAGATGTTGGAATTTTTCATTTAATATCTAATCTTCTGACTTCTGAGAGCAGCTCATCTAAAGTACAGGGAACCTCTATTCATTTATGTATTTTTAAAATTTTATATTTTAATGTAGTTTATCAAGTACCCAGATTTCTACATGGCATTTTATTATGTTGTTAATTTTTATTAGGCTCCACTTTCCAACATTATCTGTGTTTCTCCTTTTTGGAAACTTCCTGTGGACCCAGAATCTTTCTAGCATTTTGGTGTGTCTCAATTTTGACTTACTTGAGAAATTGTCAAAAGTCTATTGGACCTGTGTCCAGCGAGGACTTTCTCTCCTTTCTCTTTCCATCTCCAGAGTCACATCATGAGGAAATGGCAACAAAGAGCATGTCTATCATAGTAGACATTGATTGTCCCCGAGTTTCACTACTCTTCCAAAGATAGAATTATATTTAAGTTGTAGCCAACAAGAATTTCATTTCCAGCTCTTTGATGTCCAGGGTAATGTTGTTATTTGTTCCCAACTTGTTTCACTTCCAAGTTGAAGTGGTTAAGAATCAGGCCAGCTCTTTCTTTTCTACTCAGCAGGTAAAGTGCTTCCCACAATGAGAGGTTTTGAATATCAGAACTCCTGTCTTCCAGTCTACTGGTTTTTCTGCCTAGAGCCTGTTCCATTGTCAGGAGTCCCATGCTGGGCAGGAAGTTATTAGAACACTTTGGATGTGGCCATGGTTTCTTTCACGTGAGGTCTCATCAGGCTGTACCTGATGTTGGAAAAAGAAACAAAGAACAGATAACCATTTGGTATTTAAATAGTTGCTTTTTCTCTCTCTGTAAGTCTGCTGAGAAGCTATGGGGAGTATCCCATGGTCTGTATGCCTGCCCTCAGATCCAGATTGCAGTCTGCTGGGAAAGGACCCAGTCTCTTCAACAGGAAGACAAACAAAGCAAAGGTGATTTGCTTCTCTTTAAAACTGTTTTGTCCCTATGGGAATATTTTCTCTGGTTCTATAACTGAACTTTCTGAGAATACATAGATACTAACAGTCTCTAACCTAGGCTGGCTTTCAGGGTCACTGGGAAGACACTGTAATAAATGTCATACTGAAGCTTGAATAAAGTGGCATTCCTTCCTTATATATGCCTTTCTGTTGAAACCTTATAGATTTCATTAAAAACCTTATTCTCAGGGGAGTCCAAGAGAACTCCAAAACAATGTACATTATTTCCAAGAGCCAAGTCCATTTTGCTGAAGGCACCTCATGTTTTGTACATGGGATTCAAGCTCAATCTGACCTGAAAGTGTCTGCCCCGAGGACCCTCTCACAGTACTGGAAGCTGTCATGAAAGATGCCAAGGAAGGACAGTAATTTAAGTGTAAGAGTTAGCTAGTAATACGACTGAGCTATTGGTCAAGCATTTATAATTCATATTCAGCCTCTGAGTTGGTTATTTGGGAGCTGGCTGGAGGGAGAACAACACTCAACTATATATGGTGTACCAATGTGTGGTCAAAATTTCTACATAAGACCCAACAAAGCTTAAAAAGGATTCTAAACACACAAAATGGAGTCAAACTCAGCTTGTTGTTATCTGCTTTTTCTCCAGTGGACTCTGTTTGCTAGCAGCTAATAGAGGCAAAGCTCCTTTAAGAGAGATGGCTTCCTGACTAAGCACTATCAGCAAAACTGTACAGTTCTTTTCAGAGTCCCTGCTACCAAACACTTAAATGGGGTTTATGAGTAGTGAGTAGCACACTAGTTGGTGGTAGCATGGAACTAGAAACTCCTCACTCCCATTGCTACCTCTACCATGGCTCTCAGTACCAAGAAACAGGACAGATGCAACTGCCAAAGCTACTGCTTTGGTACTACCTATGCCACTTAGCAGTTAAAGAAAAGACTCATGTGGTCTGAAAAAGATGGAGATATGCAGTAAAAACAGATTCAGACAGAAAAAATACCTCTAAACGGGTTATAGAGTGTTTAAAAACATAAATTGTCTAAGGAGAGAAAAGAAAAAAAGTAAAGTCCTTCAAAAAATAAAGTAATAAAAATATAGTTATGTAAAGATGGAAAATGCAGAATTTAGACTATCTATGTTATTGTGTTGTCTTTAGATTTTTGATTGTTAATTAAAAATAATAACTTCAAAAGACATTTGATTAGGAAAGCTGCTAGATTAAACCACTCTATATATTTTAAAACATCTTGACTTCAAAATTTAAGTCTAAAGAAATGTTCCTTTGGGAAGGAGATTCTGCTTTTATTTCCACAGGAAATGAGAGGCTCTGGATTCATTTTGGATTAAGAAAAATAGGTTCAGTGAGAAAGACCCTAAAAAAAAATCTCTGATGGCAATGAATGGCCCAGATGATCTCTGTTGCAGTTTCTTCTGAGTTCTCACTAAGAACAGCTTCAAGGCTTTTGGCTGTGATGATCCAGAATACTCCAGTCAGGACTTGACCATAATCCTAAATTTTCTCAGGGTCTCCCAAAGATTTCCAGTGCCCCCAACAAACAGAAAGTAGTCTAGAGTACTACACCCACATTCCCCAACATAAATTATGAATTTCATAGTTTAGGAAGGTTTGGTTACAAGTTGTTATAAATAATGGTCAGGAAGAAAGCTTACAAAGGAGATTAGAATCAGAGATCTTTTTCTGAAAAGAAAAAGGGGGATATAGAAATGATAGGATAAAGGAGTAGATTATTAAATTTATTTTAATCCAGAAAACAACTATCAATCTTACATATTTTACATTAGTATGGATTTTGGTTTAGTGAATCAAATTTAAAGTTAATTTTGTTAAATTGTATGTATATTTCTACTCTTGTTTAGGGTATTATGTTTAAGAAATTCACTTAAAAGTAATAATTAAGAAATATAGATTAATTTTAATCTATAATAGCAAACTTATAGTCATGTTAGGTATGTTTTCAAGGTCATACAGAGAGAGATATATTTCAGATAGATAGGCAATCTTCAACAATCTTCAAACACTTCAAAGACCTATAGAATATAATATTTAAAATGTTTAAAGAGCTTAAAGTTTGCTTGACAGTGAGACATATCTGCTCCTGGCAGCACCAATTACTTCAAAGAAGATGATAGGGATTGAAGAAACTCCATATGGAGTTTGTTTACTTTATGGAAAAAAAAAAGTCACGTGGTCAAAGAAATTGCCATTGCCTTGATTACTGACAGTTACTGTTCAAACTGTACCATCAGGATACAAGAAAAGCAACTGCTGAACTTTGCAAAGACAAGATAAGACAGTCCTTTAAAATTCCTGATTCACAGGAATGTTTATCAGATATGCGAGGCCTGTAGACCAGAGTTGGATGCCCCAATGTTACAGAGGAAACTGTGGGTGATTGTCCAGGCAGTGAGATATCCCTGTTGTTAGGCAACATTTCATCCTTCTGGGGTCTTTGATGAGTTTAAAACTAGATGTAGGTTTTTTTTAGTTATAATACGAGATAAATTAAGTACAAAACTTCAGATTCACAAAAATAAGATCATTAATATTTTAATCTAATTTTGCCAAATACTAGATATTGTAACTGTAATTCTTACTTGATAGCTGTTTTTGTTGTATACCATCTTACTATGCTAAAGTTAAAACCTTCATTTTAAGCTAGACAAAAATGGGGAAATGCTGTGAAACAATTCTCTTGTATACAGTAAAGATTTGTTGCTTGATTTGGTTTAATAAATGTTGATTAGTCAGTAGCCAGGCAGGAAGTCTAGGCAGGGTGACCAAACTAAGGATGGTCGAAGGAGAAGGATAGAGTGTCACCAGCAAGATGCAGAGGGATCAGGAGATGAATGTGCCATGATAATAAAGGTACCACCATGAGGCAAATTATAAATAGAATATGGGTTAATTTAAGCATAAGAGTTAGCTAGTAATAAGCCTGAGCTATTGGTTTTGAGCATTATAATTCATACTTAGCCTTTTAAATCAGTTATTTAGGAGCTGGTGGGCAGGAGAGAAACATCTGACTACAGTCTCTGGTAACAAAAAGGGAACTTTAATCTTGATAAATGTACCAATATCTCCTAAGATATTTAGGTGCAGTACCAAATTAAACATTCCTTTTTAAAAGTGTATGCGAGGGAGACAGCTATCAAAGCTTCACCTGAGATTCTAATCTGTATTCTCTCCAGCCCCTAGCTTCACAAGTCTTGATGGGTGCTAGAGTTTACGGGAGGTAGAAGGTTGTTTGGGAAGGAATGGTGTAGCTTCTTTGGAGTCACCCATGCTACTGTAACTAAAGAGGATAAACTTAGTTTAGCATGGTGGACCTGGATGGAACTGGTACTTTTTTCTATTGATGATCTGGGATGAGTAGATATTTGTTTATGTCTTACAAGGAAAAGTTACCAAACAAGTACCCCAACAGTTAGTTGATCGATGGATAGTAGATCTGTAATGATGTTACACTGAGCAAGTAGCATATGCTCAGAAAATGCTGTTAGTCTTCATTTGATTCTATTGGAGATAGCAGCACTTACCTCAAAAAGTGTTGTGAAGATTAAATTAATTGACATACACATATAAATCCAAACAGTGCCTGATATATTTTAATAAATATTAGCTTTTATTATTGTTAATACCTTACAAGTGAATTTGTCAAAACTTTAAATTGAGGCACAGTACCGATTTAAAAAACCTTTCTTATTTAAATATTTTAATGACAAATACTCTCTTTTTAATATTTGATTTGGTAAATATGGAACAATGGCATGTGTGCACAGAGCATCTGAAATAGCTAATCTCTGAAACTCTTTACATGCTATCTCTGTTTATACATATTAGTCTTTTAATGCCATTATATTTGAATATGTATCTTTCTTTAAGAACTAAAATAAAGGCTGCAGGTGCTCACTACTGATGTAACTTAGTTGGTATCTGAAATAATTTTAGGAACTGGCCACTGACACGCACACACACACGTACACACACACACCCAGAACTGGGGAGGCAGAACCTTAGAAAATTATTGGATCTTAGGTGTGAGCTAGTAGGGACTTACTGGTCTTTTCCTTCAATCTCTTAATACAGATAGTTCCTAACTCATTAATGTGTCCAAGACTAGGCAGCTATTATATGGCAGAGCAGGACCACTGTCATTGGGTGGTACTCATTTGGAATTTGGTTCTTTGGTTTACTGAATCTCTGGTTTGGTGAAGCTGTGACTGTAAGTCAGATATCTGTTCTACGCAGTCTGCTTTCATAGGGTCCCTGCAGAGTCTATGTCAGAATGTCATGGGGAGTTGAGGCAAAGCAGGGCACTTGAGTGACTAAAACATGCCCCCCCCCACCCGTCTTTTGATCTTTTCCACCTCCAGGATGTTGAGAAAACATGGGTTCTACCACCTGCTCCACCCCCCCCCCCCCATTATTGAGGTATAACTAAGATCCATGAGCCTTTGCAGTGCACGAGCTTTGAGTTTTAATAAATGTGTGCACTCGTGCTTCATCACTCCATTCAAGATAGAGAAAAGGCCTTGTCTCCCAACTGCCCTGCAGCCTTTGTATTCCTTTCTTCTTATCCCTCAGCTCCCGGCAACCACTTACATCTTCTCTCTCTCCTGAGTCTTGCCTTCCAGAATCCTACAGTGTGCATAGCCTGTTGGGTCTGGCTTCTTTCACTTGGCATAGTATAGCTGTGATTTGTCCTGGATGTGTTCTTATAGTCTGCACTTTTGTGGCTTAACCTTTTCATCGTCCTAATATGTAAAATGGGCACATATCGGGTAGGAAGAAAGAATGCACATACATGTCGTTAGGTGGAAAGAGAAGCCACTTTTCAAATGTCATCATTTTTTCTTAGGCTATCACCTGTTAAAGATGAAAAGGCAGGCCAATTGGCAGCATAAACCATGTAAAGCCTTTGTCTGGTGAGTTGAGAAGGACCCAACATTACTTTTGGAGTCTCCATCACCTAACAGGCCCTAGATGCTGGTTCCAAGGCTCAATTCCTATCAAAAGCTCTTACCCAATAGGAACTGTCACTGAAGGATATAGACCTCTGGCATGCTGCCTCTGTCATACTACTTCCTGAGGATGCTGGGAAAGGTAACCTTTGTGTGGAGTTCCTTGATCTATTTGCATGAAGGTAATTTTCAAAACAAAATCATTTACATCACTGATACTTCATAAATCATTGTATTGTGGGGGAAAATAGGATTATTTAGTATACGGGGCACCTCACAGTTTTACGAGAAGATAGGGCTTCCATTAGCTCAGAAGGTACAGGGAGGGGAATGAGATCTAGCTCAGCATTCCCATCTGAATGCTGTGTGATTCTGAACTACAGAACATGCATGGTTGATAGACAATGCCTAGTTGTGAAAATTTGCCTAGATGTGAATGAAGCATGGCAGGGAGAAGTCAATCTTCAATTCTCCCCTCTGGTTTCATAATATATGCCTGGTAGACCAGTAAGACAGGGGCACACACTGGGGAAAAACAACAGCAGAGGAGGGCGGGGGGGGAGGGGGAGTGGCTAGGTGCTACACTTGACCCTGCTACTAAGTGTGCCTTTGCCTCATCTGTGAAAAAAGGACCTCCTAGCAAGTCACCCCATCATACGCCCCTGCTGCCCTGTGAAGGGTAGTGCCACTGAGCCCCCAGCTCTGAGCCTCAAAGTCAGAAGAGCAGAAAGCAACACTTTTCAACCTTCTAGTGAAGTCTTTCTGAGCCGTTCACTCTTTCCAGGACCAGCTGAAGAGGATTCCAATAAACATATTGCTGAAATGTTTGTTTCCGGGTGTCATTTTAGACTGCAAGTAGCTAAAACAGACCCAGCTCCTATATATAGACGCTGCATTTGGTTGTGCTCTAGGAGGCTTTTATTACTACGCTTCTTGGCCAGCTCCCAGCTGAGCCTTTCCCTCAGATTTTGGAATTAGGAAGTCAAAGAGGATCACTGACCATATTAAGGGTCTCTTTCTCTCTCTTTCTCTGTTAATGCTCTGGATGCCAGCTTAGATCGGCTCTTCTCTCTGCTCAGAGCCTCCTAGTATTAATGATGACACCGCTGTTGGGAACAGACCAGCCCCACTGTGGCAGTGAATACAAGCTCTCTTGCCATCTGAAGGAAATAATTTGTGTCAAGATGAAGTATCGCACAGCCTAGTCTAGATAAGAGGACCCAGAACCCTTAGTGGATAGAACAAAGGGAGGGATTCCTAAAGGTGTTTTTGTTATTTTTCTTTTTTTCTGTCCTATTTTTGTTTTGTTTTTTTTTGAGGGTGGGCGTTAGAATTTTCCAGGGGGGGATCGTACGCTAGGACCACAAAGGTGAAGGAAGGAAGCTAAGGAGTGGCAAGCGAGGAGAAACTGTCAGCACGAGTGGCGAAGAAGGGCTTCTTTAAGGAGACAACGTTGGACTCTGGTTTTTAAAAATGTGCCCTGTCCCTAAGACAGTCTCTCCACTGTGTGTCCTTTGTTTTCCCAGCCCCATTTTCCAGAGTCTTTCTTCACCTGCCTCTGGGGTCTTGTTGTGTTAATCCAGCATGGATCTAACTGCATTTCTGGTCTCCATCTTTCATGTCCTCACCACCCTCCCTCACTTTCCTCCTTCCCTGTTTCATCCTCCCCTCTTGAGTTCCCCACTTCTCTCTCCCAGTCCTTCGTCCTCCCAGATTCCTCTTTTCCAACCCTCCTGCCCTCCCTCTTCCAGTTCACTTCTTTCTCCTTCTGTCTCCCTCCTCCTCACCTTCCTCCCTTCCCTTTCCCCTTGCTTTCTTCTCTCCCTCCTCCTCTTTTCCTTGGCCCCCTAACTGCCTTTCATCCTTTCTCCCCTCTCTCCTTCCCCATCTCTCCATCCCTTCTCCTTGCTCCTCTCCCTTTCCTTTCTTCCTCTTTCCCTGCTCTCCCTCTCTGTCCTCTCTTGTCCTCCTTTATACAGACAGCTCCAATTTCTTGCCTTCTAGATTTACCTGCAGACCAAGACACCGCTCCTCTTGCAAGAACTGTTTAAGAAATCCATATCCTCTCCTTTCATTCCTTGGGCATTTCAGAAATGATATTCCTCCCCCAACTACCCCGTCAAAATAAAATGAATTCAGCCAGCCCCTGCTGTGTGTCCTTAGATTCATTCCCTGTAGCTTCGCTGGTTTGAAAGCCTGTACCCTAGAAGGGGCCTCCTGCATTTGCTGGCAACCCTGCTTGAGTCTGATCGCCACAGATAGTGCTTTGGAGTAAAAAAAAAGGGGGGAAAAACCCTCTCGTTGGAGATTTCAAAACAGATTCTACCAGCTTTCAAATCTGTGCACTTTGCGGAGTGGCAGGGTTTGAGGGAGAGGGCTTGAAGACTTGGGGTGTGGGTGTCTTTCATAAACAAATAAGCAACAGAATTTATATATGTATAAATTTGGGCTTTCCTTTGGCATGTTTGGTGTCTGTCTCCCTGGCATCAAGGCTGGGTGCTGTGTAAGTCTGACTTCTCTCACACTTTTGCTCCGGCTTGGGGTATGAGTGTCTGCGTGAGTGTGTGTGATGGAATTGGGGAGCGGGTGGCTGTGTTTTTGATCCGATTCACTTGACAGATTATTTGAATCCAGCCCACCTTTCTGCACATGTCAAACAGATGGGATCATTGTTAAAAGCCTGGAGAGCCGGGCTGAGCGGTGGGTAAGGCAGGGAGGGGGAGGCAGGAGGGGCACCGAGGGGAAGGAGGGGGCACCTTCCAGGAGCTTTGTGTTTTCACACATTGGAGCTGACAGGAGACCTTCTTCTTTGTGGGTGGGGGGAGGGTTTGGGGGGCATGGGGCTGATGAGGGGGGATGGAAAGGGAGAGAGGTGGGGTGTTGGTGGGCAGGGTTATGATGTCACAGCCAAAGTTACAACAGGAGGAAAACACAGAAATGGTTCAACATTTTTTTTTAAACTTTGGACTGCCAAGAGCTGAAGGAGAGTGGTGAGCAAAGGAATGGAGGGGGGAGAGAGAAACTAAACTGGAAGATTGAGTTTTGTGTTGCCTCTTGAAACCTTATGAATGGATTACTAGCAGCTCAGAGCCAGGAGAGTCCTATAGGGGATGCAAGATCACCCACACACTCAAAGGGGGAGACAAGCAGGCGGAACCCTTCCCTGATGTGCTACCCCCCTTCCTGAAATGAATGGTAGGAGATGTTTTTCTGAGGATCCTTGGGGTGGCAAGGGGGGGATGACTCCTTTTCTTACCTGATTATCTTTTTTCTCTTAAGCTAAGCTACCTCTTCCTGATATTCTCTCTCTCTCTCTCTCTCTCTCTCTCTCTCTCTCTCTCTCTCTCTTTCTCTCTCTCTCTCTTTTTCTCCCTCCCTCCCCCTCTCTTTCTCTCTCTGTCTCCCTTTCTCTCTGTCTGTCTCTGTCTCTTTTTCTTCCCTGGCTCCCTCCCTCCCTCCTCCTCTCCTCTGCTTTTCTGGCTTTCTTTATTCCCCGCCCCCAGTCTCAAATTCTATTCTTGATCTGCTTCAAGGGGGGAAAACTGAGTCAGGGAAGTGAAGGGAGCTAGGGAAGTGATCTAGAAAAAGGGACAATCGAGGACCAAGGGGTATCTGATCAGCAACATCCACGTGCCTGAACTGAGAGCTTCTTTGGGGACTTGCTTGGAGGCTCTATTCCATGCTACATGGGGAAGCAGGGTGCACAGGACCCCGCATCTCTAAAGCAGCTAGGTCAGTGCTCAGCTGGAGTAGAGGAGTTCAGAAAGATAAGGAGACACAGGATGAAGGAAGCACCATGGTCTTACTCCAAAGCATGTGGACTGTGTGATTTAGATATGAGCAGCTGAAGCAGTGATTTTGAAAGTGTAAGTGATTTTTCTTATTGCTTGAGAGAAAGATTCAGTGCCTATTGGTACCTATTTTATACTACCTGTGGGCCAGCATGCCTGTGTCTGGATTTCAGATCTGTTCTCTGCGTGCGTCCATGTGTCTGTCTGTGTGCTCTGTGCACGTGCATGTTCCTGTAGGGGATGGAAACCCTGTGAGAAAGCTGGCATCTCACACCTAGGCAAACAACGCAGAGGTTAAACTCACAGTGCTCACTTCGCCTATCTTGCCCATTCATTTCAAATCAATTAAAAAAAAGCTGCCTCAGTTTAGCTGTTCATTTGTGTAAATTACTTATTTTGAGCACCTCATTTGTTTATTTGTTCACTCGGCATATGGTGACTTTTACTAACTTTAGGCTGAGAAACTTCTGAGAGAAAAAAGACTGTGCTAAGAGTGCATGGTGTTTCCATTTAATGCTTCTCATGGCAGGGTGATTGATTTCTCCTTTTCTCCAGTGTCCAATAGGAAGTGGATTCTGGTATTGTCCTTTTAAATCTGAAATGATAGAGTAAAATAAGAAAAAAAAATAGGAGGCTTGTGATAAATCAAAAGAAAGAGATGTGAATGGTCCCCCAAAGACTAGTGTGTGTTTATTGACCAGGTCCATTCAAAGTGTGTGTGTGTGTGTGTGTGTGTGTGTGTGTGTGTGTGAGAGAGAGAGAGAGAGAGAGAGAGAGAGAGAGAGAGAGAGAGAGAGAGAGAGAGAGCGAGAGAGAGAGAGAGAGAGAGGAGAGAGAGAGAGAGGCTACACACAGAAAGGCACACTCCAAAACAGTATTGATTGTTTTCTATTGATTGTGTAGGCTGCGGCTGCTGAGAGAGAGAGAGCCAGAGATGTTTACTGGGGAAACCAAGAGGAGCATCTGTCCCCTGTGCCTCTGAGAGGTGGGGGTGGGGGAACTCAGGAGGAAGGAGGGGACAGGGAGTAGGTGGAGTGATGCACCAAACTTATTAGCTTTGACATCATCATTGTCTTTAAATGAAAAAAAAAGCAGGAAGATAATTACAGGCAGAGAGAGGGAGAGAGGGAGAGAGGGAGAGAAAGGGAGCAGGAGAGACAGGAGGGACCGGGTCCCTTGACCTATACGTGGTTCATATTGCTCTTTTTCTTCATCTTTCCAGGGACCCACCAGGCTCCCAGAAGGTGAAACCAAGGGTTCTCAGCCTCATTTGGTCAAGAGAGCAGCAGACTGGCAGCCAGAGAACTTTACAGAGACTTGCAGCATACCAACAAGTTGGACGGGGATAAAAACCTCTCTTCAATAGTCAACAGCCCTGGGCGCCAAGCTGAGGGAGTGCTCACCTACCCAGGCAGACTGGAAGCTGCATGGACACCTGGCTGAGGACATCTGAAGAGTGGAAGTTAAGTACCAGCATAGATTTTTATGCCCCCAGATTATTTTTGCATTTTTAGATAACGAGCACCAAATTGTGTCTCAATCTAAAAGTTTTTGTTGTTGTTGTTGTTTTGTTTTGTTTACCTAGCAATTTGCTTTAAGTTGAATATGTTTTGAATGATGGCCTCAAAAGGAGACTCTAACTCCTAGGGAAGGAAGAAGAGGCAGAAGGGAACATTAGAGAATAAGATTATATTGAATGAGCAGCTAGGGTGCTGTGTTTTTTTTTTTAGAGAATTTGGCTTACGTCATACATACTCTTGTAGTATTAGTGAGGAGAGGCGTGCCTGAAAGAAGAAAAGGAAGCCTGAGGTCTCTGGGAGGAATTTCAAAGTAAAAACAGTTAACTTTATTCTGAAGGACTGAAATCAAGCAAGAAGAGAGGTCAAGGGAGAAGGCAGGAGAAAACCCAGCAGGGCAGCCAGAGGGATAGAAGCCACAGGGGGCTGGCTGATTTCCCAGGACAGGTAGCCAGGTGGGACATATTTTTGGGGCTACTTGAAAAAGTTTGGTTTGTGAATAGTTTCCCTGGTGATTTAAAATCCACTGCTGGTTGTCTTTTTCCTCTTCTCCCTGCCATTCTTGTGTGGGACCCAGAAGCTGACCTCTGGTTCTGAGGAACCAGCTGAGGGAGATATGATGTGTTGGAAGGTCCTAAGAGTAAGCCTGGTGGTCCTGGCTGGGTGGGCATTCAGTACCACCAACTCGGAGCTGGGCTGGACACGCAAAAAATTCCTGGCCCAGAGGGGACAACTGAACCAGGTGTTGGAAGGGGAACACTGCTGGCTGGGGACTAAGATTCGAAGACCCAGAACTGCTCCTCAGCATCATCTCTTTGGGGTCTACCCAAGCCGACCCCAAAGCTACCCAAGGCCCTATGCTGTGGGGAAGAAGCGAACTCAGTATGGAGGATGGAGTCAACCAGGCATGGGGAAACAGGCTCCAAGTGTGGTTCCCCGAGACCTGACTGAGAACCCAGCAGGAGTGAGGAGGGAGCCTGAGCCGCCCGCTGCCCTGTGGGTAGGGGATGGTCCTATTGGGCAATCAGAGCTGCTGAGAGATGATGACACTTATCTTGGCAACGGAGGATCCAAGGAGGCTCTAGGTGAGCCTGAGACTCGGGGAAGCTCAGAAACTGCTGCCTCCACCATCACCACCTTTGCATACCAGAAAAGACCCACAGCAGAGACCCGGAGGAAGGGCCAGGCCAGGTCTAGGCTTCCTCGCCAACTGCTAACGAGGCAGGCAGAAGATAGGACCAGAGACCCCCAGAATGCTCCTCTAGATTTCCAGCTCTGGTCTAAGAACCCCCTCAAGCACGGAGTTAGTGACAGTCCATTGGAGGGCACCATCCAAAATGGTGGAGGGGGCTCTGCCTGGGGAGCAGAGACCTTTAACCCTCAAGAAGGATTGCCTGTACTGTACTTCTCTGGGAAGAGGGAGCGGCTGCTGCTGCGTCCAGAAGTGCTGGCTGAGATTCCCCGGGAGGCGTTCACAGTGGAAGCCTGGGTGAGACCAGAGGGAGGACAGAACAACCCAGCCATCATTGCAGGTAATGTCCCACTCTACTCCTGGGCTTTCTCAGGTCCTGGGGGTGTGTGGCCGGCTCCATTTCAGTTGCGGGTAGACATAGAGCACAAGAAGGGGAACAGGATAAAGCAGACAAGCTACGAAGGCTTGGCCAGAGGGGCTGTGTGGGTGTGGGGTTTATTTATCAGAGCAGAAGTACCGCAGGCACCATCAAAGGAAAGATGACTCCTACCCACGACATCATTGCCGCTAATCGATCTCCTGGAGTTCTATACACTGTGCTTGCACTTAGGAGACCTCAGCTTAGCTCGTCCCCCTTTTTAAAGGGAACGGACTTGGATTCTTTGTCAAGGAGGAAGGGGAGTCACACCCTGCTTCTAATAGTCTAGCATGGGATACTCAGGCACCTCTGGAAAGCAGGTGACAGTCCAAGGATGGTAGCAGTGAGTAATGCCCAGCTGGGTCCAAATAGCATGGAAACAAGGCTGCCACCCAGGAACTAGGGAGAAAGGCAGCACCTGTTCCACGTCCTGGGGTCTTCTTTGCTTCACCCCAACAGCTCTACTGGGAAAGATGGGCTCTTCCAGGCCAGGGTCCTGACTTCTATCCTTGGTGGTTGTTATATGAAGACCTAACTATGAAAGTGTTATTTATCATGTCCAACTCTATAATGTAAACCAGAGGCACTGGCTTGGGCTTGTTACCTGTGTTTATTTTGATTAACAGAGAAACACCTAGAAGGACAAAGAAAAGAACTTGGTTTGCAGTTCTTGCTGTGAGAGGCTGGTTTCTGGCGAAGGGAGAGGGAGGGATTTGACTGTATATTTTATCCTTTGGTGTTTCATTATTCTTTTAGACATTCCGTGAAGGGAGAGTGGGGACAATAAGCACAAAATGTAATGATATGTATACAAGAGGATGTGACAATGTGACCAGTTAGTTCATATCCTAACTAAAAAAACAATCAGATGCTTATCAGAAAAAAATAATGGCACTAATTTGGATTAGTCAACCCCCCTTTCCTGTTTGTCAGTTCCATTCCATTGATGGAGACACTGAGGCAAGGAGGTTCATGTCAGAGACAGGTTAGGGGGAAAAAACCCGCCAGAATTCCTGAATTCTTAGCTCCTCAAACAAAGCAAAACAAACAAACAAACAAATCACACTCAGGTTGCTGAGTGCCTCCAAATGAGTTGCAGACTAGGCAAAAAATCTGGAAGGCAGGAGCCTCCTCCAGTGGGGTGTCGCTGGAACATCCTTGTGGACACTCTGTCTCCCCCTCTTTGGCTGTGATTTCTTATTTGGAATCTGGGATTCCCAGACACTGAGCACTCTCCGGTCATGTGGCTTTGCTTTATTTTAGTTTTGGGTGGGAGAGGGGGTGAGAGAAGGGGCCAGGCTGTAACTAGGTGGGGGCAGAGAAAGAATAAGACGGAAATCCTTATTCTGGGGCCAAAATGGAAGAAATAATGAGATGATTATCTGATCGGAGCTGGCAGCTTCACAGTTTCCCCCAGATGACATCTTCCTGCTGCCTAGTCTGGCTTCCTAGTGCCCATCTGCCAGGGAGGCTGCGTGCTTGCAGTCTAGATGGAGGCCCACGGCTCTGACTATGCTTCCTCCTGCAGCAGAAACATAGAGACCTGGAATCAGTTTTCTGGCTGGGAAGAGTAAGAGGATCCAAAAGGAATATATGTGGGAGGCTCTGAGGGGTTGTTGCTCAGGGTTATTAAAGTCCAATCCTGGAAAACAGGAACATGGCACCCAACCTCTGCATTTACCTCTCCAGTCCTGTCTCACACTCTTCACGGAGAGTGATTTAAGATTTGACTCCAGGTCCAGGATTCTTTGCCTCCCCTCTGGCATGTATACCCTCATCTCTATGCACCTCCCTGCCTTGCCTGTCTATCACCAGCAACTGTCTCCATACCACCACAGAACACTTCCAGATTTTTCCCGAGCCCCTCAGAACCCTCTTAGCCTCTAAGCATGTAAAATTGGGCAGGAAATCTTCTTCAGCAATTTGGCTTCCAAAGTTTCCTTTTCCTCAAATCTAACTGGCTCCTGTGGTATTCAGGGACTTCCCTCTTAAGTCTGCTTCTAGAAGGTGGAGGGTAGAGGACAACCAGACCTGTCTGCCCCATGTTCCATCCTCTGTCTTTCTTCAGACTTGTGCATGGTCCAAATTATCCTCGGAAGACAGGTAAAAGCCTGTGGGAGGCAGGGGTTAATAACAAGCTATCTATTCTTCGGGCTCAGTAAGCGAGCTGCTGAGAACTTAGCATCCAGATCCACTCTTTGTTTTAAATGCTGTTATTTCACCTGTGAACAGCGCAGCTAACGACCATGAGGTTGCCAAATCAAATTCTCAGTAGTAAGAGTCTCTACTTTGCATGCATTTACACACATCTCTCAACAATTCATGAGCCCTCAAGTCGGTCACTATTTGCTCCTAGTATGGTGGAACTTGAGTTACACAGAGTGACAAGGTAGAATCAGATTTCTGGGAGATACACACACAAGCCTGTAGCTGTACTTCGGTTGCTCCTCTGAGGGTGGGCCAGCAAGCTGCAAGGCTTGGCTCACACTCTGCCGACAGCTTTCAAACCTCAAGTTCTGCCTACTTAACTCAAACCAGCTTCTAAATCCTCTACCTACAATGCTTGGGGTATTTTCTCCTCAGCAGAGACCTCAAATAATTTAGTCAACACCAGTCATGGCAGAAGAAGCCCCTACCCACAGCTGTGGCGCCTTAGGGAAGAGTTCCAACACAGAGCACTAGGTGGCAGTCTTGTCTCATGCTCAGGAGACTCGGAAGCCACAAAGTGGGGAATGTCTCATTTCCTTGAGGGCTGTCCTGTCCCAGCCTCTGGGCTGTAATTTAATCACCTTCTCCCAAAATGTTGTTGGTAGGCATCCCTCGGGGTCCACTTCATATAAGTCTTTTTTTGAAAGGCCTGTCTGGAATAGCTTAAGCAACTTTCTTGAGAGTTGTGACTAACTTGTAGTTCTAGCAAGATGTGAAGAAAACAAAATCAGCTAGAATTACCCTCTCTCTCCCTGCACTCTAAGGTCCCGCATTCTTCTGAAACAAGTCAGACTCCAGAATGAGTTGCAAGAATGCTTTTCATGAGGGTTGAGGGCAATGTAGGGCATGCAAACTTCACGTGTTGAAGACCCCTCCTGACCACCCACTGGGCTTTCTTAAACGTCTAACTTCTGAAGTTGCCTGTTTCCCACAGCTGGAGCTGACCTGTGGCAGCGGAGAGAGGACTGCTCTGTGGTGGGGTTCCTCACAAAGGTAGCCAGTTAAAGGTCTGGCACACTGAGGCTCTGTGGCAAGCTAGGAGAAGCCTGAGGTTAGGAGCCCATTAGGTTGGGCCATTAGAATTTAGTGGTTGAATAAGCCATCTTCTGTCCTATCCTAGCGTGGATTCCTTAAGGTCCAGTACCTAACTCTGAAACCATCTGAGCCTTTCCCGCCCCTTCAACTTCCTTTCCTCTCCTTCAACCCCAACATACACAAAAGAGAACATTTTAATAGGTTCCTCCGCACCCATAATTGATTTCAAATGTTCCCTGAAGTCGCCCAGCTGAGTAACCACCTGCAGCTCTGAGCTACAGGACACTGAGTCACTAAGTCCATGGTAGGTTGGAGCCCAAGCCCAGAATTCTTAATCCAACAAATATTTATTGAGTGCTTTGCCATGTGAAGGGCGGCAAGTCATTGAGGGGAAATACAAAGATGTCTGAGAAGCTGTCCTTGACATGAAGGCAAGTGTTGGGCCGCTGAGTGCCCAAACTTTACAGCATGTCCCAGTGTAGAGCCTGGGGACAGAGAGACTTGGAATCGAATCTTTCTTTGACATGAAATGGGACAATCCTCTCTGGCAATCCATCCAGCTTCTTCTTCTGTTTTTTTTTTTTTTCTTTCTGAACTATGCTTTTCTCAAGTTGAAAATCAAAGGAAAAATAGTTACATATATATGATTCCATACAAAATGAAGTTGGAAAAAAAATTCCCAAACAAAAGACAAATAAGGAGATGCCCTGAAGAGAGAAGTGTTTCCAATAAGTTGTGTAGATAAACTGCCCGACACAAGATTTGGCTGTGGGACTTGTATACTTACCAGAGACATGAAAGGTATTTAGCAGGAGACATCCAAATTAAATTAATTTCTAATTTAATTCTAATTTTTTTCTCAGCAGAGATATTAACATAAATTCCTTAGGAATTTAATTTTATAATCTATGAAACAGGAATGACCGTAAGTAGTTTTTTTCTTCACAATATGTCTCAAGATAAAAATGGTAGACTAAAAAGTCCAGAAGAATCAATTTATTTCATTAAAAAGTTTCATCTGAATTTTTTTTATTTGAGCAACACTATTTCAGATCAGTTGGGCAATGGTGCTAAAATGTGTGTTTTTCTGAGCCATAAGCCTTATTGAATATCACATGAGATCTGTGCTTACTTAATTGAAAAACAACATACGCATTTATCAGAGTTTCCTGATAGCCAGAGACTGCTGACATCACGTCCCTCTTCAGAGCCTATTGCTAGCTTTTCTGTGTGAGTGACGTGTACCGGGTGACATTTTAGGGTAAAGAGTTCTTCGTCATTGGGAATGCAGGGCGTTGGAGAAGGCAAGAGGGCATGGATGGAGGAGAATCCAAGGAGGCCACATTGATCCTGCAGACTCACACAGGCAAGGAGCAGTGTCTGCCTCTTTCCCAGGGCTCCCCTAAAGACAGGGGTCTCTGTCCTGCCCTTTGATTGCATTTGTCCTCACTAGACCTGGGGAACCACCCCGTTCCTCTCACATCCAACTTCTGGATCAGGGCTCCGATTCCCAGGGAAATTTGTAGCGACCCTGTTTCTGGCACCCGAGCTGTTCATGTTAGGGTCCATGGTTGTCTCCTGTGGTGGCCCTGCCCTCTCTAGTGACCGGGAGATGCATGAAGGAAGCATATGACCTGATGGTTGGGACTTAACATCTTTGCTTTAGAGTTTTCATTGTGAGACTCTATGGCTCCTGGAGAAAAACATGTGGATGTTGTTTGGTTTGAGTGGCAACTCTGACCTCTCATGATCACCTTTGACAGCTCACTCTGGTACCCTCATCCCTAGGAGCCTCGCTGGTGATATGTGTAGAGTGACCACTCTCTCTCTGTGTCTCTCCCTCTGTCTCATCTCCTTCTATAGATCTTCCTCAGTGCTTTCCTGGACTGCACATTACTTCTTGCCTTATTAGTTAGGCGTGGCTCTCATTCCTATCAACTGAACACCCCCTGGGAGCGATATGCATAGTCAGCTAATATTTGTCATCCCTGAACACCTATTGGAATGTTAGAATCAAATAATTGTAGAAATTATGTTTGTGGAGTAAACTTGGTTTAGACAATTGAATTCCCATTGGGATGAGAACTTTCTGGAACTGGAGGCTTTTTGTGGGGATCCAGGAGATAGCTGTGATGTTCTGCTGTTGCTGCCTACAGAGTGTCTGAAGAGCAGCTGAAGGAGAGGGCTAAGCACAAAGTTGCCCACTTGCCTTCAATAGAGGTCCCCCCCCCCATCTATTTCATATGAGCAAAAGTTTGGATACTTTAAGGAAGTTTCATCCTCATCTATAGACCAAGGGCTGGCATATTATGGCCCATGAGCCACATCATCTCCAAAGTTGAAGCTGTTTTCATAAATGAAGTCTGATCAGGCATACCACGCTCATTTGATTATGTGTTCCTTGTGGCCGCTTCCATGGTGAATGGCAGAGTTTAGTGGTTGTGACAGAGACCGCACAGCCTGGAAAGCCTAAAATATGTATGGTCTGGCCCTTCATCACTGAAGAGGGAAGTGTGCCAGTAACTGCTCTAGAGCATGGCTTCATGGACTTCAGTGTGCACAGAGGCCAGCTGGAATACACCTAGAAGCAGATGCAGAGGGAGCATGTTTTGCAGGGATCGAACACAGGGAGCTCTTTGACCATGGTTTGTATGGAGACCACCCCTCCCTGAAGTGGCAAGGATTAGGGAAGACCAGATCCTCGTAGAGTTGATTCTGGCCCAGGTATTATCAAAGGCCTTGCAGAACACTCTTAGATTGCTTCCTTCTTCTCTCTTCTTCCTAGGGTCAGGCTAATACCATGGGCTGGTGGCTCTCCCAGCTTTCTCTAGCTCTTTCCATCTTTTCTTTTAGAGTTGTTTTTATCTAACAAAATCTTTGCATATTTAACCCCGTTTCGGCATCTGCTCTTATACTCTGCTCCCCAAATGCCGATTTGGGTTCTGTTTATTGGGGAAGACTGGGACTCTACCTCACAAGCTCCTTTAGGACTGCTGCAGCTCCTGGGGACTGGTAAAAGACACTCCACATTTGTGAACAGAGGGTCGTGGGTGGCAGGCTTTTTCTGAAAAAGACCAGATGCTAAATAGTTCAGGCTCTGTAGGCCATACAGCTTATGATGCAACTCCTAAGCTCTGCTCCTAGTAAGTGCACTGCAGCTGATGCACAACCACACTGATCGGCTGTACTCCAATAAAACTTTATCAAAGCAAGTGTCATGCTGGGCTTTGCTCCTCAGTAATTGTTTGCAGAGCTTTGATGCAGAGGGTTCTTCCGGAAGACCATGCTTCTATATTTCTTCTGGCCTTGTTTCCTCATTCCACATGATCCGTGCTAATCCATCATGTTCTGTTGTGTTCCACCTGGTGAACTCCAAACAACAGGCTTATGGAGAACACTAAGCCACCCAGGAATCACTGGGCATTAGATTCTGAAGCATCATAAAGGAAATGAAACAGGAAGATAGAGCTGATAGGGCTCCCTTATAATACCATGACATTCCCCTGGTTTTGTCCTAGCTGGGTGCTTGAGCCCAGTCTGGTTAGGGCTTGGCATAAAGTCTTGTAACTTTAGGTCCAAGACTTTTGAATCATCTAATTTTCTAGTGTGGGGTCGTTGGCAGATGGATTTCCTCTGAGCATGACAGGGTGATCATCCCATTGCTTCCCTCCTTCTGCCTTAGTAGCTGACGTGCTATTGCCTTTTCTCTCTTCAGTCCTCCAACCTTGTTAAGGTTAAAGGCTCTTGTAGGGCTGTTTGATCTCGGATACACAATGCACTGAGTGAGGCTTCTGAATTCAGGCGGCATGGTGGGCTCTCAGGGCCTGTCCCTGTGGGGTTTGATCTCTCCCGGTACACAAGGACTAGATGGGAACCCCAGAGGCCTTTGGGTGTCCTTTCAAGCATGTAATACAGGTTGCTAAGAGTGACAGAGACAGAGCTGTAAAGTGGGAATCACCTTTGGTAGAACAAGCAAATCCATCTGTTTGCCTGTAACCAGCCACACGTTGTCCTTCCTTGCCTCTTGCTTCCTTCCTTATGTGCCTTTTCTTGTTCCTCTGGGACTGGCCATCTTATTCATTCAGAATGTGTAT
The DNA here is from genome assembly GCF_903992535.2 of Arvicola amphibius. Taxonomy (NCBI): domain Eukaryota; kingdom Metazoa; phylum Chordata; class Mammalia; order Rodentia; family Cricetidae; genus Arvicola; species Arvicola amphibius. Next base: position 62,588,025 of record NC_052058.2, read on the forward strand.
GCCAGGAGGTCTGGCTCCCTCTCTTTCCTGTTTTAGTTCAGACCTTGCAGAGGCCAAATAAACACCTTATTTGGCAGTTATTAAGGAGAAGGCAACATCTTCATTTGGATCCTAAACCCATGCACCCTGCAGGTTCAGGAGCTTGAGTTCCTGATGTCACAAATAAGTACATAAATCTCATGCCTCTGCCCATGAGGGCATGGAGCTAGGTTTCTCCAGGGCCTCATCGGATTTGTTTCTATTCACATCACATGCACCCTCACTCTTGTCCCTGCCAGAGAGCATATTTCATGGCCAAGTATGTGTCCCCCAAATAACAACATTCTTCCCTTCCTGTGTTTGCTACCTGTTTTAAAACAATCTTACTTAAAAAAGAAAGAAAACAGCCAGGAAATAAAACTCAGGGCAAACAAAAACAGTTTTCTCTATGACTCAGAAGTCACTGGTGGAGAAAAGTGGTTCTTCTCAAATATACAATAAAGCAACAGGAAGCCAAGGCTTCAGAGCATTTTGAAGTTGAAGCATTGCCATGACAACCAGTTGGGACAGCAAGGGCAGTAGTTGTGGCTCATTGCTAGTTTGGCAGTCCAGTTACCTGACCAGAGGTGAAGTCACAGAGCTTTGAAACATTGATCAGGCCTTCCATCCTTTAGGCACTAACTTAACGTTTTCTCTCCTTCATCCAAGGACTTGTTGTACATCCGGGGCAGGTTATAAAAGTAATTTCATATTATGCATGTTCATTCATTCATTTGCTCAACACTTATTAAGCTTCTATTCGGTGAAGTATCAGACATTATGCCCTCTGTTAGAGAATTAAGAGTAACCAAGGGCTGTGCCTACCAGATGCTCACAGTCTGATGAGAGGCTTTTTATAAATGATTATAATCTTTACCATGGGCATGACTAGCTGTATGAGGATGAGCCATAAGCAGAGTCAGGTCTGGCTGGTGGCAAAACTAAGGCAAAAGTGAAAGTGTCAGATGGCACAAAGTGCCAAGAAATCCACCAGGGTGGGGGCTGGGACTCAGCAGGTGGGAGTCATAGACTAGGTTAGGGAAAATTGTTTCACTCCAGTTGGATAGAAGAAACATTCTAGTTAGTAGAGTTATTGATGAGAGGAGGAGAATGAAGGCACACAGAAGGATGTTGAGGAAGGTGATGTGGGATGTCCTTCTGTATATGTGTTGCTCTTATTGGTTAATGAATAATGCTGCTTTGGCCTACGGTGGGGAAGAATATAGCCAGGTTGCAAGAGATACATATTGAGAGTAGGGAGAGTCAAGGAGATGCCATGTAGCTCCAAAGGAGGCAGATGCCTTGTAGCTGCCCAAGAAGCAAGAGGTAACAAACCATGAACCTCATGGTAAAATATAAAATAATAGGAATGGGTTAATTTAAGATGTAAGAGTTGGTTAATAAGAAGCCTGAGCTAATAGGCCAAACAGTGTTGTAATTGATATAGTTTTTGTGAGATTATTCAGGTGTGGGCGGCTGGAAAACAAATGAGCAGTCTCCATTTACAGGAAGGATGCTGTCAGGAGCAAAGACAAATTCAGGTTGATTTTATTTGTTGTTAACAGAGATCCAAGACTCAGGGCAAAATGTTAAAGAACCAGTGATCTCAAGTGAGAGACAGTATAAACATAGGGGAATAATAGGAGATAAATAAACATAAATGTAAAGTATGCAAAGGTGGATTCAATTATTGCAAGGGGTTATCACAGTGATATTTCCTTGGCAACTTCCATAAGGCTGACTCTGTGTCATGCACTACAGTTTAGACTGTGCAACTCAAGAGGTCTTCAGGACAACGTGAATGGCAGAACAGAAAGTGGAGAGCTCAGAAAGAACTAGGACACTGCCTGGGGGGCATGTAGCTAGTGCACACTGAGCTGAGAATCTAGTTAGAGTACACAGCCAAGGTCACCCACTTGCAGTAGACAGCTGAAGTCTGAACTTGAGATCCCGCCCCAGAGGCAACCCCTGCTCTCTCTTTTACCTCTTGCGCTCTTCCATTTTTTATGTCATTGAAGGCCCCATCCACACAAGCTGAGCTACTATGTGTGACATTGAAATCATTTTAATTTAACATAATGTAGAATCAGAGGCAGCTCCTAGCTCAGTTTATTTTTTTTCATTCACTTGCTCACTACTTCATTTATTCAGCAGATGTTTATTTAACACAACGTAGGTATTCAGTATTTTTTAAACCCCCTACTTCACACAGAATACGTATAAACATGAACCGTAGCAACTGTCTATCTTAGACAATGTTTGTTTCAAGGCACATTAATAATTTGAAATAATTGTATAATAGAATATCCCTATAATCCTTATTATCCAGTCCTTGGCATCGATCCTGAAGCTAGAGGTAATTTGGAGCAAGATCCCTCCTTGGGTGTGGTGGTCTTAATGGGCCCTTGGACAGAGCATAGTGTATGATTGGCCTGAACTCAATGTGGGGTAGGCCATGACCGAGGAGAGGCCTGAAATGGTAGCCTCACCCTCTTTGTCTCTTTGACTCTGTGCTTTCAGCATTTCTAGGAAATGAGCAATGCTATATGGCAGCGTGTAGCTCAGACCCTGAAAGGGAGGCAACTGTTCCCTTCTGTTCTTGGCAGTTCTTCCAACATGCTTCTGCCTGACCCTGCCTTCTACTAGCCTGCAACTTTCCTCAGAGTTCCAAGTCATAGTCTCAGCAGGTCTACTCAGCAGGTGAGCCTTCTGGTTTCTCATTAGCAAATCCAGACATTTCTGGATCTCAGTTATTCCTGTGTCACTCAGCCTCAGGGCAGATCCTGGGATAGAGTGGGTACCTTGTTTTAATGAATAGATAGAGAATATTCTGGACCTTGTAGACAGAGCTTGGTCTCTTCTGACTACTCAATAGGAAGCATATCTCAGAGTTATGGGCTATTTGGGAGTTTTTTCTTTCCTCTCCACGTGGTCTACCTGTTCCTTGCCCTCCTGTAAATATACTGCCTATGATTCCTCCTCCTGTGAAGTTTATTACCTCTAACTGTTGAGAAGCATCACCAGCTCTGGGGTTTGGACTTCTAGTTTTGAGTCCATTACTCACAATGTGAAATCCCTCACCTGAAAAATTGGAGCCACAGTAATTTTTCTCTAAGAATGCTGTGGGACAATGGTCTTGTACCCTGTAAAGATGTGTTACTTATATTTTAATAAAACACTGATTGGCCAGTAACAAGGCAGGAAGTGTAGGTGGGGCAACCAAGCAGGAAGTGTAGGCGGGACGATCAGAACAGGAGAATTCTGGGAATAGGAAAGACACAGTCTGCAGTCATCACCAGTTGCAGAGGAAGCAAAATGAGAATGCCTCACTGATAAAGGTACCAAACCACATGACTAACACAGATAAGAATTATAGGCTAATTTAAGATGTAAAAATTAGTTAATAAGAAAGCCTGGGCTACTAGGCCAACCAGTTTATAATTAATGTAGGCCTCTGTGTGTTTCTTTGGGACTGAATGACTATGGGACTGGGTAGGACAGAAACCTCTGTCAATATAAGAATAGTGATTACATTGAACAAACCATGAATTTGGAGTCATACTTACTTTGTAGGAAGTCCCTGACCAATGCTGGTGGCTGTTTCATCTTTGGTGGTGCAGAGAACTTGCTAGCTAGGCTCTCTGGGTCTACCTTCTTTGCTTCTCTTCCTCATGGCCTTCCTTACCCATGCTAGTGCCTAAAAACTCCTTTGACTTGAACATTTGCTGCCTACACATCCACACAGTTCATGGACTTATTAGCAGTGGAACCTCAATTACCTGAGTCCTGGGCAAACAGTATCCTTAACCAGCTAATGGTTTGCTTACTCTGCCTTTTAGGCAAATAGAAGGATGCAATTATAAGATGAGACTGAAAAAGAAATCTAGTCACTAAAATCCTTCATTAGCACATGGAACAACCTTTCCTCTTTCTATAGCTCTATCCACACTCTCAGGTGTGGATAGAGAGAACCAGCTGGGATATTGAGAGATAAAGATTCTAGATATTTGTCTGTGAAAACAGCAGCCTAGTGAGGCACATACAGGGAAAGACATTTTTCCTAGAGTCAAACGGAGGCAACTTCTAATTTGGTTTCATTTCAGCTTTTCCTGGCTGCTTCTGTTTAATTTAAATTTCTCATTGGAAAGTAGAAGAAAAGATTTTAGGAAGATTTTTTAGTAAGATATGATTTTCTTTTCTATTTTTTAAAATGATTTTAGTCCTTATTTAACCCAAACTATCAGTTCAATTAGATGATCACATATTTTCCTTTGTCCTGTTTCCTCAGAGACAAAGCTGTCCGAGTAATTACAGGCAGGGGTTTACTCAGAAGTCTGAACTAAGAGAATGCTCTTTGAACACAGGCCTCTGACACAGCTGTACAGATACACAAAATCACTATGAAAATTTAGGTCTGACGGGCATAGCCTTTGGTATGTGGTCCTGAACAGGCTGTCTCTCAGTGCTTTGTTCCTTGAAAGCAGAGGCCCCTTAGGTGACTTGTGACTACGTGGAAGAGGTATGAACATTTAGGTATTAATAGGTAAGTCCAGATAGTATGTAGAACTGAATGATTATAGTAGCCACTGGGCAAATGATTTATGTTACAAGAGCAATTAACGTATCAGATTAAGAAAAGTTGCTCTGCAGAGTCTACTGTCATCTGACCAATAGTAGTAGGTTATTTTCAAGTCTTTCTTCCAAGCTTGCTTTAACTCATGTACTGCAGGACCACTGAGCATGTCTGGACCACTGTTTAAGAATGTCCTAGGGTGGTATTGATTCTGTAAATTGACCCCACTTAAAGGCAGTGCGAAACAAATTCCTGAGAGACTTCTCAAAGTCATTTATTTTATGGAGAAATGAAACAACAGGAAATTGGAATTGGAGCTGTTTCTCAGGCATTAGGGAAGAGTTCGTGGGAAATGGAGGTAGCGGACGGTGGAGAAAGGGGAATGCATGGTGCTAAGGGTACCACTGTGTGTCTGTGTCTCTCCGAGGATTAGTGGGCTCTGGAGGCCGTGGTATAATGTCCGGATGAATATTTGCCCTATTCCAGACTCTGGTATATGACTTTGCCTCCCTCAGAATTTGCGTCTCTTGCCTTCTGCATTTGGGGAAGAATTATGCTGTACTACTGGCCGTCCCATTTTGTTAAGGGGAGAGATTAGCTTGATTGGAAAGCAAGCTGCAGACAGCTTTCAACCTTTGATGAGAAACAGCAGGCTGCTCTACCCCTCACTATAGATGCTCACTGTGTAAACCCTAGGCAGTCAACTTCAAGCCATTGACTAGCTCTTAAGGGAATTCCTTAGCTATAGAATTAGCATAGCTCACCAAGGCTCAGGAACTTTCTTTCATACTGTTTGTTCTGAAAGGCACAAATAATATCTGCCAACAAATAAGCAGATAAATAAATAAGCAAACAAACAAACAGAATCCTCCAGGTTTTAAATTGCTCAGACTTTCTTTCCCTTCTTCCCCAAACCCTTCTTGGTAGCAAAGACTACACATAAAGAACACTACAATACTTATTAAACTTCTATTATTTGCTTCTGTGAGGAAAAACAATTTAGTGTTACTCAAATATACCGAGATGATGGATAATATCTGGCAAAGTACTGAGTCTGGAGGAAGCTGCCCAGATGAGTTAGAGGGGACAAGGATGAGGAGGGCTCTTTACTCTTCCCTGTCCCCAGTAGTTAATGGAAAAGGAGGTGAGAGTCAACATGCCTCCTTATAGGCCCTGCCTTTGGGGCAGAGCCCTGCTAGGTCAGATGTGTAGCTACTCCCTCTGTGAAAGATTAAATACTACGTTTTAATTAGGGAAAACAGAGTTGTTGTGTGACATGTTTTCAGTTGGGAGGATGCCGTTGACAACTCTGCTAAAAACCTTCTGTGGATCCAAGCTAGTAATGACTTACTTATTCCTACCATGGGCAAGATTCAGGCCTTGATACGATGGGAATAAGGGGAACTCTAAGGAAGGCTTGTCAGCTCTCAGGGAGCTTGTAAGTTTCTTGAAGAGATGGATCTCCATGTGCTAAAATAATGACCTTAACTGCGGGTATACCGCAGACTGCTCAATGGGTGCTGATCATTCTTAATAGATCTGCAAGTGTTAGTTAGTGTTTTCCATCCTCTCTCTCATGCTATAATCAGTGCTACTGTATTATCTCCATTTTATGTACCTGGAAGCTAAGGTAAGCGGGACCATCTCATGTTGCTCAGGGTTGTGGTGTTACTCTCTGCCTGATCCAGTTGCTCTACTTCATAGCCTGCTTTCAAACACACACACACACACACACACACACATACACACACACACACACACACACACACACACACACACTTGCTAAGCAATCCGGTTTTTAGCTGACTGATGACCTGGCCCTTCTTGGTTATTTCTCGGTCTCCAAGGCTTGTTGGGAGAGATGTAGGGCTGTTGGGATGGGGTAGGAATATCCTAGGGACGCCCTGGAAACTATGAAGGCACCAACCCCTTTTCAACAAGGCACATTACAACTGTAATTTGCTTATTCTGGCCTTCGTGGATTAGTGCTTACTTTCATTATATATATATTATATATATTATATATATTATATTCACTCGATGAATTTTCAGCCCTATGCAAAATTAATCAACACTTATTCTCCCAGAAACAGTTTGCTCTGACTTGAAATCCTGCTAACTGGGGACTTGGGTATAGCCTAGTGCTAGCCTGTGGTTTTAATATGTGCACTGTATATTTGATCCCTACTAACATTAGAACAAAACAGATGAAGCGAGACGTGTAGCTCAGTGGTAAGCACTCACCTAGCACAGGCAGCCCGTGATTCCACTTCTGATATGATAACAAGAGGCACAACTACTGCCATCCTGGGATCCTGCTACTCCTAGCATAGTGAGGTTCAACACCTCAGCTTCACTTGTAAGTCTGTTGGAAGGCATGGTTTCAAGTATTTCTTGAGTTCCGCTGAGTCCAAATCTATATATCTCTAGTTCTAGTTTCAGCCTGCGGATACCAGGCAGTATGCAGAGGCTGTGATTTGGTTCAGCTTCCTGTGTTGCCTCATCTCCACCCAGTCACAAGACTAATCCCCAAGAGTAGCTAACCTGTATCGACACAGTGCCAGAACCCACGCAAGCTACGTTCTCTAGGATCACATTTGAGCCCCCTTTTCTAAGGCTATGCCCTTCTTTAGGTTCTTATATTCCACACCGTCATTATTTGCTTCTCTTGTCTGTGCAAACCTGCCTGGTGGACTCCCACTGTATGCCTGGGTGGCCTGTGGAGCGTCAGGGAAAGCACCCTTCCTGGCTTCTCTCATCCATGTCTGTGATGAGAGCGTGACTAAAATGGAAAGTGTTCTGTAAAGAGAGGTTGAAATGCTTGCTGGAAAGATGCTAGTGAGATGGTCCCCAGGGGACTTTCCCCAACTCTGTGCTGTAATTTGTAAAACGTCGGACTCAGAGATCAAAAGCTGTGCCCGATCCTGTCTTGAAAGAAAGTTATCTAGAACAGTGGAAAACACCTTCTTGGGCTCTCTCTGTTTTCCTTTCTACCCATCTTCCTGCTCACATAGTCCTGTATCTGCCAGGTTGACTGATCTTTGATGGATAGCCTTTTTCTTTGTCCTCCTTGACCCATTTGCACCTCTGCAATCTCTCTACTGTGAGTGTGTGTGTGTGGTGAGGAGAGGGTGATGGGTGTTGAGTAAGTAGTTCTGCAGAAAGCGTCATATACATGTGTGGGGTAGACCCAGGCATAATACCCTGAGAAATGACCTTGCCTTCTATTAGGCTGATTTATGATCATGACCTAAACTGCCCCCCCCTTCCCCGTGCTTTTTTCCATTTTCCTCCTAAAAACAAACTTGTACCATACGGCATGTTTTTGCAGTTCCCAGAGTTGATGACACTGTGCATGACTCTTCTGTTTTGTTGATCGAAGCCTTACCTTCCTGGAAGCTGATGAAGCTTCTCTGAGAAGCAGGACTCTCGATCCTGATTTTAATCCCCCAGAGCTGTGGAGCACAAACGCTGCCATGGGGATTTCTTGGAAGTTAGTCTCCTCAGCTGAGTTCTTGCCAAGAGCATCATTTCTGCCCAGACCTCACCTTCCCCCCTGCCTCTCTAGCTTGTTGTTTAGTGAACTCCTCTGTGAGAATCTGTCATGGATGAAGTCTCCAGGGGAGGCTTTGCCTAAGAAAAGCTCTCAACAAGTTTCATCATATGTACTGTCTTCCAACTGTGTAGGCTCTAAAAGAAAGCAGCTCGTTATAGAACGGCTCGGGAAAAGCACATCGAACATACTGGAGAAAGTCAACAACTAGATGCACAGCAAGGGGCATGCCTGAGCTCCTTTGCTTCCCTCTGTTCATTCCTATGCACCACATGCAACTCCAGGGTTATTGGGGGCCTGGTGGGAATACTCTTTCTGCCCGTCAGGATTCCACAGCTCAGTTAGATTTCAGTAGCAGAGTAGATAGGGTGAAAGAACAAAATCCCACCATTTTGTGACCCTGTGCGAAATTCAGATATCTCAGCCAAAACCCCCTTTTTATCAGTGAAGTCCCAAATGACCTAGATGAATAGATTTAAACAAAAATAGCAGTACAACAAGACTTAGCAGGCTGCCTACTTCAGTGAGGATGGTCAAGACTGAGGGCTTCCCAAGCTAGATGAAACTTAAGGTAATTTTTGAAGGGCCTCTCAATAGATGGGCAATAGTTCAGATAATGTGATGGATATAACACAATTTGTGGTTCTGAGCCCATAGTGGGGATGTTGGTAGGAAAACAGCATGCCTATGAGGTATGCTTAACTGGGGAGATCCAGGAGAATGAACACAGCTTCTTCCTCAGCAATGGGCCTATGTAGCCCCATCACAAGGAACACAGCATCTTCGTTTGTCTCAACACTGAAAAAAGTTGACTTAATGTTCCAGAAATACAGACAGGTTTTCTGTTTTATGGAAGTAAAGGGCACAGGATGCTATCTTTACTATTGCTGTAAAATCAGAATTAGAAAGACAATGGCTTCCTGAACATCAGCAGGTTAGTTTTCTATTTCTTTCCTTTTGTTTGTCGTTGACATTTACAATTCCTAGATGACAGTTTTCTTCCTCATTGGGAGCCAGTGTGGATTTTTCACCTCTGTCTGGTCTTAGTCAAAGCCAGTGACAGAAGATTCCTAGAGGGAGATGACAGATTGGGAGAGAAGGGAGACAGCCACTGGTCTGAAGAGGTGGAGACAGCTCCTAGAGGGGGCTTCCTAGTTTCATTTTCTTCAAGTCTGGGCTCCTCTTACACCACTGCAGATTTAATTGTGACACTGTGGTGAAGTCACTTTCCTGTCCTTTGCAACACCTTTCCTCAGTACTCTTCTCTGTAGCCACAGTTCTGGATTCAACAGAACAAGTCTCCTTGCTCGGCCTTGGCTCCTTAACACTCGGTAACTATTTATCACAGACAAGCCTGTGGACCACCAAGAAATGTTATCAAATATTCAGCAAATCTGCCTGTCAATGGGAGTTCTGGCTGATGACCTTGCTGGTCACTGGCTTTCTCCTCCAAACTATTTCCAGGTGTGGATTTGAGCCTGCGCATTTTCCAGGCAGCACAGAAAAAAAAAAGGCAACCTGTAAATCTATTAATCTCACATTTGTTAGCCCATGTCGTTCTTTTTGCTTCCAAGCAATAACATTAAAAAAAAAAAGATTTGAAGTATTTTACTGTAATCGAAAGAATATGGGTGTCTTGGTTGAATAGATTTGGTTTCGATCTCTGCTTTTGGCACTTGCTAGATGAGAGACTGTGAATCACTTGCCCCATCTTTCAGTGCTCAGTTTTTGGTCTTCAGGGAAGAATATTTCAATTCGGAGCCTACATTTGTGGTACATTAATAGAGATGGTATATAAACCATGGTTAGAACACAGCAAAGCCTTAGTAAAAGGCAGCTCAAGTCTCTTTTATTGCATCTTGGTATAAAAAGCAGCTCTCCTAAGCATAAAGAAAAGATTCACAACATTGAAAGAATCAGGGCAATGTCTATACAGGGACTGTGCTGAAAATTTCCCGACTAACCAGTTACTCACAACACTCTAATTCTGAGGCTCACATTTTATCAGAGTTGTTCATATTGCTCTGGGGATAATTTAGTTTGAGAGAAGGACCTTTTCCCTAAGCGTAACTGACTCTGTTAATTTCAAATGCTAGTAATTAATAGTAGTAGAGAATTGGAAGCGATTTTTTTTGAAGACACTTGAGTATATATATGACCTGTTAAAATCACCATGGCTTCTAAATATTTTGTTTTGAGAGTTCAGAACAAAAACACAATGAACAAGATATAGATCTACTCCCCGAATTTACTTTATCCCCTTAAACACTCAGTTTAATATAACACAAGGTGTTTAACCATGTGTAAATTTAGTAAACATCGATATATAACAGAGAGCAATTGGAAGGGAGTGCTGGAAAACTATTATCTAAGTTTTAAGAGGATGTGATTCAAATGTTTGGCTTCAATCCCACCGCCACCCTTTGAGTTACATCACTTGAACTGATTTTTCTAACCATGGGCTATCAGAGTTCATTTTGTTGCTGAGTGACTTCATAAATCATATTCATGATCTGGTCCCTCTGTTCTTCCCAAGAATGTGGCTTTGATGAATAAACACCAGTTATAATGTGTTTGTTTCTATCACATGTACATCCAAAGTTATAAAATCCCACTCTTGCACAAGCTCTGAGTTTTACCACGTATACTGTGTTGGCTCCGATCATTCTGGTTCTGCTATCCTCTGTGCTAGACTGAGAAGAGAGAGACGTGTCCTCAATATGGTGATTCTGTCATTTTTTTCCTCCGTGAAACAAAATTTATCATGTTTCTGCTTGGTGGGGTCAACTGAGAAGGGCTGAGAGTCTTTCCTAAGGGCTCATGGGGAGCTGTGCCAGGCTGCCCTGCAGTTTCAGCTTATAATTAAAGGGCATAAGGAGCAGGCTTGGAATGGACAGATTTTATTCACAGGTACGACTGGTACACAGGTAGACATCCAATTGCTCAAGACCTAGATGGGAGGCAACATTTACCCCCTTCAAACGACAGAAAGTCACATCATCTGCAGCGCAGCTGAGTCTACTTCAGTCAGAGGGAAAGAGAGGGAGACATTTGGCCGCTTCAATCCGTGTTCCTTTTCCGTCTGGAGCTCTTGGAACTGTCTCCTACTGGTTCAGCAGAGCCAAGTGTGCACCTCTCTTCCCAATACCATGTGCAGTGACATCATATTAGGAGCCTAAAAGTAGCACTGTGGGTGTAATTTGCACTACAGAAATTAGCAGACACTGAAAATTAGTAACTTGAGAACTTTATAGCTTCCGGTGAGACAACTGAGTAGAAATAATTACTGCACTGCTGATCAAATGGCGCTCTGAGGATGCTAGACTAAAGTTTTCAAAAAATTGCAACTGAATTTAATTAACAATTTATTAAAAATTATCTAAAATATCTATGCTCCAATCCTATACACATACCTGTGTATGCAGCCGTTTATAACATAGTCTTTCAATTTTTTAAAAAAATAATCAGCATATAGCTGAGCTACCAGTGACTCTATGGTACTCATACTAAATAATGTGGAACTTTTGTTCACAGGACAGAGATTGGACATAATTAAGGTAATACTGTACTTTTCAGAATATAAAGTAGAAGAAAAGATGAAGCAGGGAACTTAGTATTGGTCATAGTAAGTTTGTCTTCTTTATGAAAATCCACCTGATGCAAGGATTTTTAAAGAAGTAGTTCTTAAACTCTCTTAATAGAAGAATAAAAGTAAAAAACAAAACTGGAAAATAAGCAAAAAAAAACCAAAAACCAATATTGCCAAGTTGGAAGTGCACTGTAATTAGTCATTACCCATTCTTCAAAATTTAATTATTATTCTTTACTATTTTATATTATAATTAATATGCAATTATCATTCTTCAAAGTTTAACTATTCAGTTGACAAAGCACTATATTCTTTAAAAATACATTTGTACTTCAAATTTCAAATTATTTTATGTCAGGGACAGGAGAAGGTATTCTGCCATTTATGAGAGTGTAGCTATTTGCTTGCCATGAAAGTGGAAACCTTAAAGAAAACATGCTCTCCCAAATTGGAATCAATGTGTTTTTCTTCAATGAGGACACACAAAGTTGGGCAGATGGAGAAGGGGTGTTCTGGGAGGAGTTGGAGGAAGGGATGCATATGATAAAAGTGATATTACATAAAATTCTCAAAGAATTAATCAAAAAGGAAAAAGAATGAGAAGCCTTTTGCTAATAAATCTATACCATCCATAAAAATATTGTTGGCTTAGATTATACAGGAATTCAGGGAATAGATAAAATGATTGTCTAACAGCCCAGGGGAAAACAACACTCATTCTATTCTCAGATGAATACAGATCCTAATACTCTCTATCAATCATTCATCACTGTAGATCATTTATCATGCTGTGTGTTTCCATTGAAGTGTAATGCTTTCATTGTAGTTTATTAATAAAGATGCTCCTTAGAGTAGTGGTTCTCAATCTTCCACATCCTGTGACCCTTTAATATGTTGTGGTGACCCCCAACCATAAGATTATTTTTGGTACTCTTCATAATTGTAATTTGGCAATGATTATGAATCTTAATGTAAATATTTTTGGAGATAGAAGTTTGCCACAGGTTGAGAACCATTGCCTTAGTATATGCAAGAAGAAGCTACTAAGCAGGAGATGGGCATTAACCAAAGTGTCATGCTGGGACTCAAGCGCTCCCCTCTGCCTGAGGGTTCTTTTCCATCTGTGGCTCTACCACCATGTCCCTAACATGCTCCTTGCTGCCCCCATTTTCAGAGTTAGTATCCACAGGTATTTCTGCTATTAATTATTCTAGTGAATTTATTGGTCTAGTGCTTGTTCTGAGCTGGGTAGTGGGGCAATGATACAAGGATCTCATTTGTTTGGGGAGTCCTGTTTGTGTTCTGTGATAGGAATCACTGGATAGAAAATGGCCATTCTCAAAACTGACTTTCTCAATTTTGAGGCTTGGCCCATGGGACCACTTTTATTTTGTATTGTCTGGGAAATAGCTGTTCTTTGTTGCTGACTATTATACTAGAGGAGCAGTGGGCTGGGAAAGATATTTGGATATTACAAGTGCCTTATTTTCCTCACGAGAAACATCATTTCAATGTTCAAGGGAGAAAATGAATGATGGCCTTTTTGGTCTCAGAAACTGTGACTGTCCTCGGGGCTTCTGAGGAAGTGAAAAGACTCTAGAGTCAGTCTAGGAAAGGAGGCCCTCAGAGTCCCTGAGCGTGGAGGATATTCACAGTGGAGGGTAATCATCGTTTGTGTTGGAAGTCTACCTCCTGGCTTCTACCTTGGTTATTTTAAAATACCAGAAAGAGCTAAATTGAATGGGATTGTCTTGTTTTTCTTTTTTGTTTGTTTGTTTTGGTGGACAAACACTGTCTTAGTATCTGATATGGGAGTATGGGCAGGCAGCCAGTGTGGGGAACTGAAAACCTAGGTTCTTGCTATTTACATGGACTTTCCTCTCCTTTTCTCCACTCCCTTTGTATCTGGTCTTTCTCCCTACAACTCTTCCTTCTTTCCCAGGTGTGTTTGATAACTGCTCCCACACAGCCAATGACAAGGGCTGGGCCCTGGGGATCCGCTCAGGGAAGGACAAGGGGAGGAGAGATGCTCGCTTCTTCTTTTCTCTTCGCACTGACCGGGTGAAGAAAGCTACAATTGTGACCGGCCACAGCCGCTACCAGCCAGGCACTTGGACTCACGTGGCAGCCACTTATGATGGACAGCACATAGCTCTGTATGTGGATGGCACTCGAGTGGCTAGCAGTCCTGACCAGTCTGGTCCACTCAACAGCCCTTTCATGGCGTCCTGCCGCTCTCTCCTCCTGGGAGGGGACCGCTCGGAAGATGGGCATTATTTCCGTGGATATCTGGGTACACTGGTCATCTGGTCGACTGCTCTCTCACAAGCCCACCTCCAGCACAGTCCCCAGCACCCAAGTGGAGCAGATGAATTGACTACCTTGATCCTGACAGCCACTTTTGACCCTCTGAAGGAACAATGGGCTCCCTTTAGAGATGAGACCTACCCCCGACTTGAGGTTCTCCAGGACTCTGAGTCACAGCCTGAGATTCTGTCACCTTTGCAGCCCCCACTTTGTGGGCAAACAGCTTGCGACAATGTAGAACTGATCTCCCAGTACAATAAGCATGGGCCCCTTCGGGGAGAGAAAGTGATTCGCTACCAGGTGGTGAACATCTGTGACGATGAGGGGCTGCATCCCACGGTGAGTGATGACCAGATCCGCCGGCAGCACGTGGCACTGAATGAGGCCTTTAGCCGCTACAACATCAGCTGGCAGCTGAGTGTCCACCGGGTCCACAACTCCACCCTGCGCCACCGGGTCGTGCTCGTTAACTGTGAGCCCAGCAAGATTGGCAATGACCACTGTGACTCCGAGTGTGAGCATCCACTCACCGGCTACGATGGGGGCGATTGCCGCCTTCAGGGCCGCTGCTACTCCTGGAATCGCAGAGATGGACTCTGTCACGTGGAGTGCAACAACATGCTGAATGATTTTGATGATGGGGACTGCTGCGATCCTGAAGTGACTGATGTCCGCAAGACTTGCTTTGACCCGGACTCACCCAAGAGGTAAGGAACTGGGGTTTGGGGTGCTCTTCTTACACTGTGCGTTTCTGACGCAGCACTCACTACTCTTTGGCTTTCTGGTGACAAAGATGTTTCACACAGCCCCCAGATAAAATGTTCTTCCCTCCTAGGCTTTACTGGGTTTCGTGGAAGCGCTAGGTGTGTGAGGTAGTTGAGGATTTGGAAATGCCTAATCAGGTACAACTGTCACAGAGGCCAAGGTCTGTGGAGTGCAGTGGAACTCCCACAAAACTTGCCCAGGACAGAGGAGGCACTGAGGAGCTCAAGAACTCCTACTAGAGAAGCCCAAAGGATTCCCAAGAAGAAACACGGGATTCCTCAGAGAGAAAGGGAAGTATTTCTCAGTCTCCTAGCTCCGTGAAAAAGCCTCTGTCTTGACCAAGTGAGTTGGTGAGTTAGTCAATTTTTTGTCAGTAAAATGATTTACTTGAAGTGAGCTTTTTGGGCTCATTCTCTGGATGCACCAGTCCCAGTCTGGGTCGGCCTGGTGGACAAAGCAGCCCACGGTGGCAGGAGCAAACTGTTTGCTTCATGCTTCAGGAAGCAAGAGAAGAGGAGGAAGAAGCCAGGGTCCTGCAGTCCCCACTTAGAGCACATTCCTGGCGATTGGAGGACCTTCCACTAGACTTGACCTCCTACCTCTTCTGTCACTTCCTGTAGCACTACCCTGACCTTTGAAGGACTTGTTGGTCAGACTCTTTGTTGCTGTGACAGACACTTGAGGGAAGTGATTTAAAGAGGAATCATACATATCTTTTTTGACTTACAGTCTCAGAGGTTTCTGTTTATGTATTGGGATCTACGGTGAGACTCTCCACACAGCAGAGGAAAACTGTTACTTCATGCTAGCCAGGAAACAGAGGAAGGCTGAGAGGTGCTAGGAGACAAGATAGGCACTTTAACAGTATGTGCTGGTGACTCACCCCCCTCAGTAAACCCTGCCTTTGAAGTCTCTATGACCTCCCAATAAAGACAGTAAATGAGGAGTCTATTAGTTGATTAATCCATTCATGAGCTCAGGGCTCTCCTCTCATGATCCATCACTTCCAAAAATTTTATGAGTTAGCAACTTTATCAGTTAGTGCTTTACCATAGGAGACTCTGGGAGACAACATATCAGATTCCAACCGTACCAGGAACCCTCATCAAAGTCCCAGTTAACAGTCTTTCAAGGTGTCGGGGCAACTTTATCTTCAGAATGGTCCCTTAGCTCTATGAATTTTGGCTGCATTACCCATATCTGGGTCTTTATAACTTATTCCTCCATGGTCTCAGAGTTGCTATGGAAACACATCTCATTCCTTTTATTATCCAGACCTGTGATGCCCACATACAATATTTGCATTGTATAACTAAAGGAGATGTTTATATTCTTAGGAGTACTAGCATTAAATGCCTTGATCATGCTAAGCACCAGCCTGCCATGAAGCAAAACTCCCAGTCTTGAATATTTGAACGTTCTTGATTGTTAAAAATATTTAAATCACAGTCTGTGTGGATGTGACACAACTGTCATCCACATCTAGCGGGCCTAGTTTGGCCCTATGCAGGTTCCCTTGCTGTCAGTCTGGAGTCAGCGAGCTCTCACTAGGTCAGGTCAGCTGTTTCTGTGGGTATCCGCATCATGGTCTTGACCCCTTTGGTCATCTTATCACTCCTTCCTCTCTTCGACTGGACTCTGGGATCTCAGCCCAGTTGTAGCTGCGCATCTCTGCATCTGCTTCCATCAGCTGCTGGATGAAGTTTCTAAGTGCGAAGGGGAAATAGACAAGATCTCCAGAGGAAATTGGGAACATGGGGCTGGTAGAAAGGATAGCAGAAAGGGAGGGGTGGGGAGAAGGTAAGAGGGGAGGAGAATGTGAGGGAATGGGTTGACTGAGATGGGGGAAGGACAGAGAGGGAAAGCGAGAAAAGAGATATCTTGATTTTTTTTTTTTTTTTTTTTTTTTTTTTTTTTTTTTTTTTTTTTTTTTTTTTTTTGGTTTTTCGAGACGGGGTTTCTCTGTGGCTTTGGAGCCTGTCCTGGAACTAGCTCTTGTAGACCAGGCTGGTCTCGAACTCACAGAGATCTGCCTGCCTCTGCCTCCCGAGTGCTGGGATTAAAGGCGTGCGCCACCACCGCCCGGCATAAGACATATCTTGATTGAGGGAGCCATTATGGGGCTAGCGAGAAACCTGGCACCAGGGTAATTCCCAGGAATCCTCAAGGATGACCCCTGCTAAGACCCTAAGCAAGAGTGGAGAGGGTACCTGAACTGTCCTTCCCCTCTAATAAGACTGATGATTTATTCTTTCTTATAATTTCCCAGTCTTAGCTCGACTCGTTTCTAGCTGTCTTTTTCTTAATTTAAATTATCCAGTCTCTCTTTTGCCTCTGGTCTTTACTTTTCTCTTTACCTTTCTCTATACTTTTCTTTACTTCTTACTCCATGGCTTGCTATGTAACTGGGTGGCTGACCCCTGATATCCTCCTCTCCTTTCTTCTTTTTCCTAGGTCTTATCATCCCAGAGCTCTCCTCCTATTTATTCTCTCCGCCTGCCAGTCCTGCCTATCCTTTTTCCCTCTTAGCTATTGGTCATTCAGCTTGTTATTAGACCAATCAGGTGTTTTAGACAGGCAAAGGAACCCAGTTTCACAGAGTTAAACAAATGCAACAAAAAAGAGTGCAACACATCTTCACATCATTAAACAAAGGTTCCACAGCATAAACAAATGTAACACATCTTAAAATAATATTCCACAATATATATTACACTTGATCTTCACTCAAAGAGGAGCAATTATCTTCTATTTCTTTAGACAACTTAAAATTTTCAAGATAAATTTTTTAAAAATCTAACTTTAGTATGTTTATTTTATTTAAGATTTTAGTTGTTTAAAGATTTGGGTTTGTTATTTTAAATGTTGTTCTCTGTGTGTGTCTATGTATGAATATGTGCATATATGTGCAGGTATCTGTGGAGGATAGAGGTATTGGATCTCCTGGAGCTGGAGTTAGAAGCAGTTGTGAACCACCAAAATGGGTTCTAGGAACCAAACTTGGGTCCAATGGAAATGTAGTGTGTTCTGTTAACCTCTGCACTATTGTTTTTAGCCATCCTTATTTGCTTAAAGTTTTGTTTTTATTTTATGAAAATAAGATTTAAAAAATTTCTTGTCTCTCTTCTTCTTTTGTTTCAAAAGTCTAGTGTTTGTTCTCACAGTAGGGAACATAATTTAAAAATCTCTATGTTTAATTGTTCCCAAATTTCCCCTTTTGAAAGATGAAACCCAAAATACATAGTGACAGGTAAGGGTTTTTCTCTTTCAATCCCCTCATAATTAATCTATGTGTGAAATTTTTCTTTACCTTCTATCTTATGCTCTTTGTGCTGAATTTTGGTTATTAAAACATTGAATTATTTTTTATTGTTGAGGAAAAAAACCGAGGCAGTGTCCTTTATCAGGTTCTTATGGACTGTCAGAAGCATTAAACTAGGCAGAGGGACAAATAAAAGAATCCCTAAAGAAGAGTGCTAGCAACTTACTGGAGGACTTAAAATTTGAATCTAAATTCTCTGGATTTAAATATAGGCTGATGCATCAAAAACAACAAGGCCTATAAATAGTGCTTTTCTGTGCCATGGCTTGGATCATTTGAAAGAATTTTGGATTCATAAGCGACCCTGATCTCTGGGTTTCCATGAGGTTCTTGGGGTTGGTAGAATGAGTGGCCACTTCTGAATTAAATTAGCCATGTACATCACTCTTGATATTACAATTATATCACAGAACTCAATCTCACGGTCCCATTATTTTCTGACTCTTAAAGGATCCAACTGCAACAAATGCTTTACCAGACACTTATTGAAGGAGCAATTATGTCAGGCACAGAGTCCATCTATTTAGGAACTCACAGTTTGGGGGGGGAGTAGTGGGAGAATGGGCTCAGATCTATAGATAGACTACAGAGCAACATTCATTGGTAATTGATGATTGATGTTTGATGATTGTTCTTGCTTTCCAAATCCTATTAAACTTTCCCACCACTCCCATTGAGAAGTCAGAAATGTAGGCCAAAGTAGTTCCTTTCTCGAAGACTCTGGGAGGAGGAGAGAGCCCATGGAATCCAGCATCAAACATCTGTAGCCCAGATGGGGCTATCAAAGAGAAAGCGTTTATAAGGATTGGGACTGGTCAGAAGAGATATGAGTTATAGATATATTACCCGGCCAGTGGACCAGAATTAATGAGATAGAGGAACTTGGCTGTGGCTAAGGAAGGCTAAGCCAGATATCCACTTCTGCTTCCTAATTTTCTTTAGAGAATCCTCAAGAGGTGCAGGAGAGAAGGGGGTTGAGTGCCTACATCAGTACAATCATAATTATCACTGACCATTTACTTAGGGAGCTAAGCCAAGAACATCCCTGTGCCTGAAAGTAAACTCAAGTTTCCCTGGCCGTTTGAATCTTTCAGTTCCTTTTGGTCACTGCTTTTATTATCTTCCTTTCTAACATCATTTCTCGGCTTCTGTACTTGCTTTCTATCTATCTGATTTGCTCCTTTTCACAGGAGTTGGATTAAGTATCTGGTCCATCGCGGAACTGCGTACTTGTTTCCCCTTTTGATTCCGTGTCTCAGATTCTTAATACTGTTGTTGAGGAGAATAATCATTAAGTATAAGCAAATGGCTGAGTCCTGCTGAAACAAACATTTGGTCACTTAGTGTTAGACCTTTCTAGGGAGCAGGTAGTGGAAAACCAGCCATTTGTTTTCTGAAGGTTGTGCTAAGCAAACACCTCTTGTGCTCCCAACTCTGTTCTCTGCTCCATTCCCTGAGTTTTGTTCAAGGGCAGAGGACTGTGCATGGAATGCTAGTATTCAGACTGAGAGGTGTCAGAACGGTCAGAGAAAAATGCATGTAGTATGTGAATTGTACCATGGGAATGGGGCATCTTGGGTCAGGAGGGCTATTGCACATGATATCAAAGGGGGTAGGTGGAGAAACTGCTGCGGCACTAGCTTGTATGTTGGGACTTCCCTGGCATTTGCTCACCCACACACTGTGGCTTTGGAGCCAAAGGAATGGTGGAGCTGGGCTCCTGCAGTGATGGGTCTGTTAAACATCAGCCAGCCTTCATTATACGTTTCTTTTGAAGTCAAGATTCAAAGTTCCCTAAATCCTCCCCCCCCCAAAAAAAAATAAGGGGAAAATAATTATAAGGGGGTAGAAGAGGGCAGGGAGAGAAGAAACCAAGGGAAGGGCTTTAAAACTGAACAGAAAAAAAAATCCCTGAATCTTTTCACTTCGCTGCATTTGAATTGAACAAACTAAAGGGACATCTCAACATCTCAGCTTCTCCTGCTGGTGCCACCTGATGAGGAGAATTGGAGAAAAAAAGATAAGCGGGGGCAATTTACGTAGAAACAGAAACCTCTCCTGTTTATTCTCCTACAGGATAATTTTCCACAGTTGCAATAAATATTGTCTTAGAGTAAATAAAATCCAGCTTTTCTCTTCACCTGGCTAAGGACATTTTTCTCTCCAGGTGTGAGAAGAGAGACTGTTTTTCTCCCTTTGTGGTTTTTTTCTTGGCTCAATATACAGACTTGTGGATGAGCCATGTGGTCTGTCTGGGTTACAAATATTTCCTCTTAGGAAAAATGTTGAGAGACCCCAGTCTCCAACCGCATCCAAGTCGTTCAAGGTAGTTGAGTGTTTTCCTAGGAGTTGGGGTGCAGCTCTGGTCCCTTGGCCAGCTGCCTCTTTCTCTCAGCTGATCTGATGTCATTTCAAGATCTCTTCCTAGAATATAAGCATAAAGACAGCTGCATACTTTTGTTTTCCTTCTTTCTGTTTTCTCTCTAGAAACCTTGTCTGTACCTTTCTTTAATGACACACACACACACACACACACACACACACACACACACACACACGAAATCTTGTTTTTCCCTAATCTAGACCCGTTTTCACATGATATCAGAGATATAGATTGGGCAGTGGGTAGAACACAGAGTTGCTTTTGCTCCATGGCTCTTTCTAAGGCTGTTTAATCTTAGTACCTCCACCTGGAGGAAGCTGCTGACCAATTGCATTTTTGAGTTGCGTACTTTGTTTCTCGTCTCGTCTAGGACTTCTTCTAACAGTTGTGGACCTGATTTCTCAAGCTCAATACTTGGATAACTAATTCTAACCTAGGCTTGACTTCTAAAGGGTACCACGTCTTCATTCCTGGGAAGCTTTCTTGTCTTGGAATATGACCTTTTAATTGCACTTTTACTGTTTCTCATCTGCTCAGTATTGACTACCATCTCCTGGCCAGTTCATGCTTTCCTTCAGTCATTGCAAAGGCTTCCAAACCGGTCCCGTGTTTTTTTTTTTTTTGTTTTTGTTCTTGCTCTTCCTTCTACCTGAGGTCTGTTTTTAATACAGCAGAGTATTTCTGAGATCATAATTCAGATCGTGTGATCCTTCTCCAGTAGCCCCTCAGCTCACAAGGAGTCAAGGCTATAGAACAGTGCCACTCTGTTCTATGGGACCTCCCTGATCTCACACTGTCACATTAGGGGCTTCACTTCTTTCTGTACCTATCACCCAATTAAATCCTAGCAATATGGTCTTTCTCCCTGTCCTTAGACCTGCCGGTTACACTCCTTCAGCAGGGGCTTCCTGCTGTTTCCACTCCTCTGGAATGTTCTCCTCCAGATTTATGTGTGGTTATCTTTCACACTTTCTTTTTCTGGGGATTTTTCAATGTCACCCTCGGGTGACATCTTCTTTGGTGGCTCCATCTAAAATTTCACATACTCCCCTAAGTTTTCCTTGTTTTGTTCCTGTTTGAGTTTTCTTTTTAGAATTTATCACTAGCCTGTTACTTGGTTCATTTTCTTTAATGTCGATCTTCTCCAGTTGAAAGCAAATTCCATGATAAAGGAATTTTCACGTGGTTGGTTACTATTGTACCCTAGAACCTAGAACAAAAAGGAATAAACTAAATATTCAATAAATAATTGTTGGAAAGTCATGCTCTTACTCTAGTACAGGGGTTGGCAAACTGTGATCAGTGAACTAAATTTGGCCAACTATGATTACATAAACAAAGTTTTATTGGAACACAGCCATACCCGCTTGTTTGTATATTATCTATGGGCTGCTTTCATGTGGTAGAGTTGTATAGTTACAAAAAGACCAGATGGCCCACAATATCTAAAATATTTACTATAAATGTTTGTCCTACTATATATTCATCATAGTATACTATAATTATCCCTTGTTGCCTGTCTCTTACACAAGACTTTTGATTCTTTGTTCATAGTTCTTGGAACAAAAAAAGTACTTGATTAGTATAGTAAAAATGAAGTGATTATATATAAAATATATGTCACATATATACATGTAACATATATCATATGTATACACACAGACACACATAGACACATACACACACACGTATATATATAACCAGCATACACACACATACATATATACACATAAAACCAACACACACACAAATGAAAAGCCTATATAGGGTAAATGACAGTGGAATAGAGATTCAAAGGCAACAAATATTACTCAGTGTTAATAACAGTTTTATTAATTTTGTTAATCTTTTCTATTATCTCATCACAGGTAGAATTGCCACATTTAGGGGCAAGCAAAATAACTTAAAAGGTTCTTGTGGAGAGAATGGCTTAAAGCCATTTTGTTAACCAACTCATTATTTGGTTAACTGTAGTTCTAGTATGCTGAAAGCTTGAGACATACATTTTAGCCAAAAGTGAAATAATAGTCAACTACAGCATCAGGAAATCAGACGAATTTTCTTTGGGAGGGGATGGTGAGTGAGAGCAGGTTTCAATAGGAGATACAAGGCACTCAGCATACATAGAACTGTTCTGAACAGAACCTCTTTGAAATGATGTCATAGATTAGCCAAGACTGTTTTTAAAAGTCTTAGGCTTGTGATTAATCATCAGAGATATACTGAACCAAAGGCACTAGACTTATTGTGCAATTGCATAGGATTCATGAAGATTTTGGTGAGGAATACGGGTTCTGAGATGTCTTGACTTGCAGTAATAGCATTTTGTTTGGACAGCTCACCACGCTTGACACTTGTGTCTTGTTAGCAATCCACTAGACCACCGTAGTTTCTGCTCCCTACAGCTTTATAAACGTTTCTTCAGTTTGCTGTGGCTCCTGTTTCACCTATTTGGGTCTTTTCTTTTAGATTAATTTCTTACTACTAATTGCTTCAATTTTTTTGAAATATTTTGGTTCAACTTCTTCAGACAGTCAATGAGAATTGACCCAACTCATTTTTGTGTGTGCGACCAAAGTCACAGATTTCTGTCAGCCTTTGTTTCTATCAACTGTGACCAAAAGACAAATAGTTGGGAAGACTGCTTAGGGCTCCAGGACTGTAGTCTTCCACCAACTACTTCAACATTCTGGGTAAAATCGGCTGTTTTATTATCTTTTATTTTAGACAAGCATAGTCATTTTTATTTTATTTTTGCTTAGGTTTTCCTGGTTGTCTGTGATAACTGTAGAACATTCATACCAGTTCTGTTCTCAGGACCCCATGATTTTATTGTTGGAACAGAGCTACATTTTATAATGATTATTGTATTTAATGATAACAGCCACATTTAAGAATTGAATATTTAAATTTCCCATGTTTTCTGTGTAAGAATGGGATTTATACAGTGAAGCAACTATCATCATGAGGCGACAGAACAGGAACACAACTGACTTCAGAGACAATGTTATAATGGAGGGTCATGTCCCTAACAGCTGGAAATAATGAGTATGCATTAATTTTAATTATATAATCCTTACACAGGATGTATATGAGGAAATGAAGGAAAGGGAATGGAAATCACAATAGAAGGACTTTATGAAAGAAGTGAGTTCTTTAAGACATGAAGAGGAGAACATAGGAGATACTATGGAAAGGCGCATATTGTCAGGTATAAACATGATAAGGTCACTGTGAAGACAGACGGTGGGAAGGACAGTTTCATAGAAAAGAGAGAGAAAGGCAAAAAGTGAAAAAGTTAGACCTAACAGTTGTTAGAAGTTTCGCTTAGGGAGTTGCACAAGACAGTTTGGTGCCATAGAAAGCATAGAGAGACAGAGAAATCTGTTTTATTAAGCATCAGTTTCAGTAGGTACCACCTAGCTTGAGTTATAGATTTCCTTTAGAGAAAACATTTTTAAATACTATTCTATTTTACGTTTGTGTATGTGTACTATGTATGCACATATGCTATGGCACATGCACATGTGGAGGCCCAAGGACAACTTGGTGGAGCTGATTCTCAGTTTAGGTCATCAGGCCTATGCCACAAGCACTTCTCCCCTTTGAGCTGTCTTCATGCCGTGAGATCAGTTCTCTTATATCTAGAAAATATCATTAACATTCTCCTTTATTAAGTGTTTTCTAGCCTTAAGACTATTGCTTCAACAAAGCATCTTTATCAAACTTTTTCAAAGATATCTTTGTTAGGTGTAAATAAATGCTCGGATTGACTGTTAACTCTTATTAACTCCTAGTGATCTTACAAATTGACTAATTGTTATTGATTTGTGTTTATTCTGCTTTTTCTCTTCAGCTTGTTTTGAGAAAATTTGTCTCTTTGATACGCAATAATTTTACCATGACATGTTTGTGATCTTCACTTTTTAAGATTCTACTTGAGGTTTGCTGTCATTGAATCTGAGCACTCACGCCGTCATCAGCTCAGGGAGGTTGTAAACTATAGTTATTCAAATATATCCTCCTCATTTTCCTTGACCTACTATTAAATATCAATTACTCTACTCACCCTCCCTTCCTCCAACTCTTACCCACAATATCTCTGTTTTTCTCTTTCTAGGTCTTCCTTTTGATTTTTAGACAAAAGTCTCATTATGTGGCTCAGGCTAGCCTCCAGTTTACAATCCTCTTGTGTCTTCCGGGATTATGGGCATGTATCCTCATATCCAGTCTCTATGTCCGGATATCTCAAATGTTTCTGTGTCTTTGCCTTTCTTCGTGAAATTTGAGTAAATGTTGTTGGGTATATTGTCTATTTGTTCCTTCCTTCAGGCTTGGCTAACTTGCTATCTTATAAATATTATTTCTCTCTCTCTCTCTCTCTCTCTCTGTGTGTGTGTGTGTGTGTGTCTGTGTGTCTCTGTCTCTCTCTGTCTCTGTCTCTCTCTCTCTCTCTCTGTCTCTCTCTTGGTGTGTTTGTGTACCAGAGATATATGGGTGTGTATGTCAAAGCATCCAAGAGGAGGTCAGAGGATAACTTTGTGGAGGAGTTTCTCCCCTTCTACCCTTACATGGGTGGGTCCTTGGGATGGAATTCAGGCCCTTTGGATGAGATATTACTTTATGGTTTGTCAAGGTTCTATTATCAATGGAACATGGGTAAAGTATATGCAGGATTGCTCTGTAATATAGCTTATATATGAATCTATATCTTATCTCAAAAGGTCCAGTTAAAACATTACACCTATTTCTTTTAATTTTATACAATCTGATTGGGTTCTTGTTGTTTCTGCTTACTCTTCTTCATGGATTTTCTTTCTTCACACTGCCTTGAGATTATTTTTATTGTAAACCCATTTCTTACAATGTAGATATACCCATTTATGTTTGGCAGATATATTATGAACCTGGCAATATAAAACCATTTTAAAATATATTAACACAGACTATACTTTTGAAAGGCTGCAGTATATTAGGATTGAGATAAAAATCTCAGAGGATTAGTTTGTAGATTCAAATTTTCAGGGGGTATTTTATCTTTGTTTATTGGCTTACAACCAAGGAACATAAAATTTGTTTTGAGCCCCTTAATAAAGAAGGACTTTTTAATTTTTAGGGACTATATTGAAAATGTAGTCTTTGGGAGTTCTGGCTTTTATGTGAGTCTCTCTTATCAAATGTCTTACTTTGATAAACCCTACATTTTATTTTGTGTTGTATCCAAGAGTCCTATATTGTTATCAAATTGAACTTTGTGGGTACTTGAAAATCTAGGTCCCTCCAGGAAGTCAATAGGCTTTTCTTTCTTTCTTTCTTTCTTTCTTTCTTTCTTTCTTTCTTTCTTTCTTTCTTCCTTCCTTCCTTCCTTCCTTCCTTCCTTCCTTCCTACTTTCTTTCTTTATTTTTCTTTATGTATTTATGTATTTATTACATTCCACTTTTACTTTATGTTTTGGACATTCCCTTTAATTTCCTTCCATCTTGGCAAGACATTTAAAATTTAATTTGGTTTTGCTATTATTGACTAGTTGTGGCTTTTTTCAAAGGAGCTAATACTAAGGCTTTGGGTTTTCAAATACCCATATCTCCATTTTTAAACCTGAAAGGGTTGTCTCAAGTCACTGGTTATTTGAGTGCCTCTTTAGGAAATATAGCCAGGGTGGTATGTAGGCTGAATGTGGTAGACTGGTGGGGCTGAAGACATTAAGGTGTGTTAGTCAGCTTCTGGGCAGCAAGTGTGACAGGTTGAAAATGTCTAGGAAACCTATTGTGTCACAACAAAAAGAACTGGAAAATCAAACATGGAAATATTTGGCTCCCAGTTCTCACTTTCATCTAGACACATTATTGTCTGATCAACTGCTTTCCTATTAATTTATGCCCAACAAATCTTTGTTAATTACTTTCTCCTGGTTGGGAATGGTGGGTTTTCTAAAAATCATGGATAATGAGTCCTCTTTCTTCTTGGAGCTACTAGTCTAGTGTGAGGAGAGAGTCAGCAAATAAACAATTGTGTACATGGTATGTGTATGTTCATACCTGGGGCAAGATATTTAGGAGAACAAGGGAGACAGAGGACGCTTGCTGTGGAAGAAGCATGGAGGGTGTCTGTGGGGTGCCCTACCGAAAAGACAGTGATTTAGCAAATGCTTGAAACAAGCCAGGCTGCGAGCTAGAGTCTCTGAGATTTATTCCAGGCAAAGGGAGAAGGAAGAAGCTTGTAGGACTGGAATAGAATTCATTGGTAGAGAGAGGCCAAATAGTGCTGATGGGAACACAGAGTAGATTGTAGCTGTCTTCCTCCAGTAGATGGGGACCATTGATAGAGTCTGAGTGATAGTCCTTTAAAGCAGTAGAATATTAGAGGAGAATATAGAAAGAAGTACTTAGCTGTCCTGTATCATGCAAAGTAATATTGTGAAATTCAAGTAAGAAAATGTTTGTTAAGGATGTTCCATAAATTGCGATTATTTCACTTATGAAAAATATTTGGCGAAACATTGCATGGTGAGGTTGGAGAGAGATATATATCCTCAAAGAGACATCAACTGGGTAACTGAAAAATAAATATGAAGAAGCTACCCATCACAGTGTGGAATCTACCAGGGATCATGTCTTATGGGGTATTAGACATTTATTATAAAGCAGAAGTCAGGGTACCTTGCTCACCCCCAGCCATGGAGTATCCATGCCCTAGCTCTTTCCTCAAAGGCTGAATGCTAAAGTGAAAAGCCAAGCACAATGAGTATCTTCTCTCCACCATGGTTATAAAAATGTTACTGTTCAGGAAAGCCTGTGTGTGCAGTGTACTTGGCACAAGTAAGAGTTTCCACATGAATATTGCCAAGTGTGGTAAGGGATGGAGGTCAGGGCAATGAGAATGAAGGCAAGGAGAGGGATTCAGAATTACTCTAGACCAATCAAATGGGCTCAACACAGCATCGTGGAGATTACATGATGAACTTAAGAGCTTGGGCTATAAAAATACCAAAGTCAAGACAGCCGAGATCAATGTAGCAATGGATGTGAAAATAGCCGTCGGCATGTAAAAGCACGATGTGGCACTAAAAATACGCAGACAGTCCTAGGCCCCGTTAAGGGTAGAGTATCCAGATTACTGGAAGAAATGCTCCCTCTAGGCATCTCCTGGTCAGGGTCTGTCTGGAGTCTGTACCCAGTTCTGGGCAGCAGGTTTTATGAGGAACATCAACAACTTGAGACATATCCAAGGCTTGAGGGAGAATGGTGATAATCAAGATGCTAAAATGACCCTGATCTCCTTCAACTATGGAGCTAAATGTCCTTCCTTCTAGTTTGGGGAGCCAGTATAAAAGGGATTTTTTAAAAAATGGCCCCCTTTTCACTTCTTTGATTTCATCTATCTTCCATTAATTCATTCAGTTTATGACAAACATTACGGAATGCCTACTATGATTTAGACATTAGAGCAGTCACTACAGCTACGACCCTTTCCTGTTCCTATGGGACAGACATAAATGCATACAACTGTGGGTCTGAGTAGAATAATGCCAGGGGCTCCCTCTGGTCACCCGAGGTTCCTAGGTCTTAATTTCTATGGTAATTAATGATGTCTTTTTGCTTCCCATCTCTCTTCAATCCCAATTTGACTCTAAATGTGGTCATCACATTATTCATCCCAAGAATCATTTAATGATCAGTGCTTCCCAAGTAGAAAGAGTCACCTTGAAATGAGATGAGATTTGTGTTGCTCTTGGATGATGAGTAGAGATCAGCAAAGAGAGTTTAAGGAGGAGCACAGGGGAGAACCAAAGTTAACAAAGGCATGCAGTGTAACCAAAAGATATAATCATAATAACTGATGCACAGCCAGTGGTCTAACCATCAACTATGAAACTGGGACAACATTATGTGGCATTCATAGTGTAATGTTAGGACAACTGCTCAAACTGACTCCGTGTGCAATCTAAAATGTTTAGTTAAGTGTGTTTTGTAATTATATCTAATCATTCTGTTCAATAGTTTGTGATGGAGAAGGGTCAGCTGTATATGTGTTACTTTCATTGGTTAATAAAGAAACTGCCTTGGCCCTTTACTAGGACAGAAAATTAGGTAGGCGGAGTAGACAGAACAGAATTGTAGGAGAAAGGAAGCAGAGTCAGGCAGACGCCTCAGGCAGTCACCATGCCTCTCCTCTCCGAGACAGATGCAGGTTAAGTTCTCTCCTGGTAAGCAACCACCTCGTGGTGCTACACAGATTACTAAATATGGGTTAAAGCAAGATGTGAGAATTATCCAATAAGAGGCTGAAACTAACAGGCCAGGCAGTGTTTAAATGAATACAGTTTCTGTGTAATTATTTTGGGTAAAGCTAGCCGGGTGGCGAGAAGTGGCCCTTCGCCGCTCCCTTCTACAAGTTTGATCTACTTTTTTTTTTTTGTAGATTTAAATGCAATGAAAGGCATCACCATCCCCAATTCTACCATTCTGCTACTTTCTATATCATCATATATCATTAGTCAGAAAATAGATAATGTCACCTACTCGACTTTTAGGCAGCCCAAGACCAGAGGTTGTTATGATAGGCATGCAGACTAAAGATGGCATTGCACTAGTGATCTTCCTGGGAAGCTAGCACAGCACTTTAATACAATGATATTGTGAATGATATTGTTTCAGTTGGCAGTAATGAAATTTAAACTAATACAGAAGGACCCCTCTAAGACACATGTTAGTGCACATCTTAGTTTTACCTTGTATATTTGGAATTCCATGTTTCAGGCTTATGTATTTTGCATGCATATTTCTCAATAAGTGACTCTCTGGAAGAAATTTTTATTCATCAGATATCAGTTATATCACACTTTATTGCAGGTAGAACTTAAAGCAGCTTTTAAAATATTTTTATATGGTGCCACATTTTAAAATAAGAATCATAAGGTCTGAGGATGTAGCTCTGATAGAGTGCTTTCCCGGCATGTATGAGGCCCTGAATTTATATTCTAGTACCCCAAAGAAATAAACTAAGAAGCATGAGCAGAAAGAAGGGAACTGGGGGAAAACAAGGACAGATTAAAAAGGAGTGACTCAGTGGTAAACGCAGAATGCTAAATGATTCACGCACATCATGATGCTAGACCTAGGCCATGTTAGCTCTGACTTTTTCAGAACTTACAGAGTGGAAAGTAGGATAAATTCACTGTTTTCCATGACTAAGAGATGAAAACACAGAACTACTCAAGGGAATAGCTGGCATAGAGAACCACGTTGGGCAGAAATGTACCTTGGAGCTACACAGAGAAAGCAATCCAGTATATTGGAAAGCATTTTCAACAAAACCCTTGTTCGAAAATCAAAAGAAAAAAAACAGTTTGTATTCTGCTTGTAAACACAGCAAAAGGATACTCTATGTCTTTATCCTCTCAGAAACAGTTGGCATATTTTTATACTGGGAGAATTTTCAGGAAGAATTGATAATCAGGAGACTAGCCCATCTGTGGAGAGAGGTGGGAGGGGCTTCAACTTCAGGAATGACAGACATCATTCTTTGAGACTGGACAGAAGGACTTGGGAGGATGCAGATGTGTAAAGTGCTGGCAGGCAGACTTCACCTGGGTGATTCTGATAAAAACAAGCAACTGTTCCGTGCATGTGCTGCTAGGTGTGGGACTCCTCACAAGGTAGGAACTGAGGGAGGTAGCTTTCATCCACACTACCCTCTTTATTAGTCTTCCTGTGTATGAAAGACTGCTGTAAAAGAGAGGGATTCTGAAGACAGCTACTGGAATCCTCTGAGGGCTAAATTCTACAATTTCCAGGTGAGCCCTGGAAGAGCAAATAGCCTACTTTGATTGAGATAAAAAAAAAAACTCTCATAGATGGGACCTTGCAGCACACCTTCTTTGCCCTTTTCATTTTCTTTTGTCAATCCTGAAGCTATCTAAGACCCAGAGCTAGCTCAGCAGACTTTTGCTGGCTTCTCACAGAACCTAACCTCTCAAGGAGTTAGACCTGAGGCTAAATCCCTAGATACAACTCTCTGCTTTAATGTCTCAGTTTTATATGTGTTTCTGCTTAGCTCTATCATCTAAAAGCTATTTGTGAGACTCAGAAAAGTTGTGAACAATGGCTTTCTTAGCATCACCTTGCCCCATGTGTCATTCTCTTTCTCTAGTGTACCAATTTTACATACTATAATTTTTTTAATGGAGTGTATGATTCTGGAGAAGGAGAAAAAAGCAGGACCATTAGAAGAACAAATAAAGACTGATTCAGAATAAGAGTACAACCCAGAACTGTCTGTCAACATGGGTAACAAGAGTTCTGGGAAAGCCCAAATGTGTGACTCTTCTAGCCATAGATATGGCCCATGAAGGAATAGCTGGCTTGGGGATCAAACAGCATCTCTTTGCAGTGGGCACAGGAAGCACATACCCACCCTGATCTAGTCAATTTTGGCCAGTATGATATGTAACTGAGCATAAGAAAATGGGTTGGCAAAGCATTTTTTAAAATAATGGAATCTGTTGATCCCAACAGAGAGACACAGCCAGTGGGTACTGAGACTTAATGACTATTCCCATAGAGGAGCCATTTTATCTGATACGTATCAGGTTACACAGCACGCTCATCTACTCAGAGAAATGATTCCTGCTAACCCTCACAACAGGGTGGGTTTAGCATATGTTCCTAGAAGATTTTTACTGCCATATTTATGATAATGCTACTTTTGATAGGAAGTTACTCTTGGGAATGGATTTACCCAATTCATCTTTGAGAATTCAAGCTAATGTCAGCCTTGTCAAGTCTCTTTAGGCAACAGAAGTCAGTGGGAGGACACTGGAAGGGAGATTCAATTTACAGAAGTTTACTCTGTAAGCCAACATTCTTAGAAAAGACTGACTACGAATAGAATTCACATACATTGTCTTACGATAGCCGTTAACCTGATTTATCCTCTGTGTTTCCCTACTAAACTCAAAATAGCATCTTTATGTGCTCTACGGCAGAGGCGCCATCTGCCTCCAGATAGGGAAACACCGAAGATGACAAGGTAGAGAGATTCCACAGAGGAGCTGCAGCGGAAGGAGGCAGGTGGGCGACAGCAGGTCTGAAGTGTGTGAAAGAAGAGCTGGTGGAGGATGAGGGCATTCGGAGGCACTTTGCAACAGCGAGAAGCGTTGCTTCATAGAAATGCTAGCAGCCCAATCTATGCTCTCATGTTAAGCACATCTGGTAATTTTTGATTGAAAGCTATTTGAGGTCTTGCGAAATATCCTGACTGAGGAGCTGTTTTATTAGTTTTAAAAAAAAAAAAACTTAACAAGCTTGTGTCACAATGGATGGAGGCAAACCAAACATCAAGAAAGATGGTAGGTTCATTAAGGATCTGAGATGAGGCCTTGGGCACATTGATGGATACAGAGACATCCTGCCTAATGGCCAAAGCTGATGTTCTGAGGCATTCCTGTTTCCACCCTGCCTTCCTAACCCGATGTCTAGAATGACTGCCACTTCTCTTAGCTGTAACATGTACTCCACAGTCCAACATCAATCTTGCAAGCAATTTACCACACTGAGTCTTGTATTAAAAACAACCTGAAAAAAATGAGACACAATCCAGTATTTCTTGTTTTTGACAAGTGAATTTATTCAGAGTAAAGATTAAAATACTATTCAAAGGGCTGCGAAGGACCAGTTGACGGCAATGATTTTTTTCCTTTGGCTCAGGCAAGTCCCATGAGGCACCTGCTCTATTACCAAGGAATTGAGCTGGGTCAACGGGCTGTCTGTTGTAGTAACTGCCTCTAGTAAATACACCACCTCCTCATGCCAGGAAGCTCCCTCTCTTTGCAGCCTCTTAAAGGATAATAATTAGGAGCCCCTTTCTACAAATTGTTAAGCATGTTCAGTGTGAGCTTTATTCGTGTTTATCATCACTTGACAACACCTTCATAGTGTTCTTGTTAGTCAGTTATACTTACACTTAAAGGACTCCATGGTTTTTCTTTTCTCTTATGACTGAAGGGGTTGAGAGAGTCAGGATGGAGCAAGCAAGCAGGAGAAAGCCCTTGTAGTATTCTCACTGATGGCCCAGGGAATTAGGCTCACACTCAAGTTGAAAGCCTTATCCAAAGCCCATGAGGGTGAAGTAGCTACAGTTTACCTCCAGTTTGTATTACTTCTGGGACAGTAGGTGATTTTAGATAGAGTACACCCTGATTCTCCAGAAGTACATACTCAGTCAGTTTACTAAATAAAGTGTTCTAAAGTATATATGTAAATACTGTGATCTAAGGAAACTTACAGTGACTTCTAGTGTCTCTGTGGACCCAAGTGTGATTGGCTTAGGCCAGTAATTACTTTCAGAGCTCACTTAACAGCTACTTCCATTCAGAAATTTGAAGCAATTGCCATTATCATCATTATTACTGAGGTGATGTTAAGTCATAGAAAGACAAGATTTCATTAGTGGTTGGAATGTTGGCTTGAACACAGCTGAAGACTTGGTCCAGCATGTTGGTATGATTGGTATAATATATAGAGAATCCTGCTATTTTCATAAGTTCCAGAGATACCAATTTAAGATGAAGAGAATTAAGACGAGGGAAAGTGGTATCTTAGTCCAGTGGGGTTGTTAAAAAATAATAAAATAGACTTGAAAAATTAATAAGTCCCAGATACTTATTTCTCATAATTCTAGAGATCAGAGTGAGTAAGACCAAAATGCTGACATGTTTAGTGTCTGGTCATGTTTCTCATATACGGTATCTTCTCTGCCCTTGGGTGTAGAGGGAGCATGCAGATTATGAGCATCCTATTTAGAAGGGTGTCTATTGTATTTATGATAGAGCACAGAGGAAGACAGAGCCCTTGTGACTCACTTTCTAAGAACCCCCATTTCTTCTTGCTATGACACTAGGGTGACATTTCAATATAGGAGTTTTGGAGGAACACAAACATTGAGATCAGAGTCAATGGTAAGGAAAGTCACTGAATAAATTATTATCTCTAAGTACCTTTTCCATGAAACTATAACAATTCTATTTTCATCCCAAGAATTACCATATTTCTTCTTACTTTCTGCCTCAATATGTTTCCCCCTTTCACTCTATTCTGAACAGTTATTTCAGCTAGTTGAGTCAGCGTGCCTCTAATTCAGAGAGGTGAGCAGGTCCCTGCGTGTCTCTGATGATTCACTGTTGGCCACAGGGATTGCTGGGCAGTGAAGAGGTTTGGCAGTCAGGAGGCCATTGAAGTGAACATTGTAAACTTCAGCAGTGCCAGGAAGGGCTCCAGCCAAACTTCATAATGGTTGGGCCAAAAAATCAGCTAGTCCTTATTTCACCTGGGACTGCCTGTGTTGAGGACCTCACTCACTGACCAGTTGCCTTTTCTACAGAGGAAGGAGAGACATCTGTCCTGAAATCAGAGAAATAGAAGGGAGCCCAAATAAGTCTAGGGACTTTTCCCAAAGGATCTGTTTGTTTTTAATGCAAATTAAGTACATCCACTCATTGTTGCTGAACAGCTCCCATAGTCTTCCCTTTTCTCTGTGATCTTAGCCCACCTAATCACTGTGCAGTTGGGCAAGTGCTTCACCTGCTCCGGCTCCTGAACAAGGCCATGGTGTGGCTGGTTTTGGTGGTGCTAAAGAACCTTAGAATTCCTTGAAACCAAGCCTTGTAAATTATGGGGGGTGAATGAACCCACACTAATTCCCAAGTGGCGGAACGTGTTGCTTTGTTTCTGACTGGTTATTTCATCATTTTTTATATCCGGAATACTTTAAAAGCATGCCAGCTTTGACACATTTTTATTAGTGAAGGA
Source organism: Arvicola amphibius (assembly GCF_903992535.2). Lineage (NCBI taxonomy): Eukaryota > Metazoa > Chordata > Mammalia > Rodentia > Cricetidae > Arvicola > Arvicola amphibius. The sequence continues at coordinate 62,622,344 of NC_052058.2, forward strand.
GTTAGTCTCTATTTGCCTCTTCTCTACCACTCGGCTCTCATCTCTCAGCATCCACTGAAGACACAAAACTCATTGTTTTCCCAATGTCTTGGGCTTTTTTTTTTTTATTCTCTAATATTTATGCTTTCGAAGAAGCTGTTTCTTCTTGCTAACTCTCCTTCTCGGTAAATTAAGAAAACTGGTTGTAATGATTCTTTCAACTCCTCTTTCGAAACTTCTCTTGCTGTTTTGTCTTTTCTCAATATGGGGGACTGAACCCAGGGCCTAGCACATGCTTGGCAGGCACTCTACCCCTGAGCAATAAACTTTTTTTCCTTTTATAAGCGTTTGAGAGAGAGCCTCATTCTGCAGCCCAGGCTGGAGCTAGCCTCCTCTTTTAGCCTCTACCGCATAGTCAAGATTGTACCATGGGGCCTGGGTGTGTGTTTGTGTCATCCTGTAGACATCTCTACTGTTTATATTTATTATAGTGCCATGATTTGGGGGAGATTATAAGGGAAAGTCTATGGGCACTATTCAGAAAAAAATGGAAACAGATGAGAATTCTTCAGAACAGAAGCCGAGTCACTTGCCTGAACTTCAGAATGAGCTTCTATGAAGACAGAGAGGCAGATGCTCAGAAGGTGAAGTGGTAAGTGGAGAGGCTACAGGCACAAGGCTGGCACAAGGCTGGCACAAGGCTGGCACAAGGCTGGCACAAGCAGCACCGGGCAGTTTCTTGTTAATTCCTCAACAAACTTCAGCTGTAGATTTGATCTCTGACTTGACGATGTTCAAGTGTACTCTCTGATTTGGAATCAAATAAAAAAATGCTATCAGTGAACCAGTTATAAAAAATAATATCATTAACCTATCAATTTATACCTTAAAACATAGACTAAGAGAATAGTCTTTTAGATAAGAATCTGAGCACTAGATGGAACAGTAAAGACTTCTGTCTTCAATCCAAGATGAAAGAACTCAGTGAATTGCTCAAGAAAAAATGACTAGACCTAGGTCTCTGATTTGAAACTGAAGACCTTTGTACTACATCTAGGTTCTGATTTAATGATTTAATACATATAATTCTGTTTAGATGTAATTCTAAAAAAAATCCCCAAAAACAAAAACCAAAAATAATCAAGGTGTAGGTGTTACTTTCATTACTTTAAAATGAATTATTTTTATTTTGTTACTTTCCTATTTTTATTTTAATGTGGGACTTTGCAAGAGTGTGGTGTTGTTAGCACATGTGCTTGGTACAGTGAGTCTGTGGATGTGTGCATTCAGGTACATATGTATCTGGGCTTGCATGTGCAGGTCAAAGGCCAGGATGTATGTCTTACCTTGACAGATCTTTACCTTTTTTTCACTTAAAGTTTTAATATTTTTTGGAAATTTTCATACATGAGTACTGGTACATCATTTTCACCTATCCTTCTGCCCCTGGCTCTTCATGTGTTCCCTAACTCCAACTCAAATCCATGACCTCTTCTTTTTAAATTGTTATCGTTACATACACATGTATATGTATGCTACCTACTGAGTCCCTTTGGTGTTGCTTGCATGTATATGTGTTTAGGATGATCACTTGATAGTGAATAATCTAATAGAGGGCTCATTCTAGGGAAAGGTAGATTTTCCCTTCCTCATAGTTGTTGACGACTTGGAGCTCTTTATTTAGAAGTAAGCCTTATGGTGTTGCTCCTATCCCTATTGGCCTGTCTCCTGGTCTTGTGGATTGGGTAAGTCTTGGTTAGATAACCATATTTTTGATATTGCATGAGTACAGATTTCAAGTTACATGTGAAGGACACTATCTCACAATATGTGTCCTAGGTTTCTGGGTCTCATAGTCTTTCAGCCTTGCTTTTCTGTGATTTTTTTTTCTGATCCTTAGGTATAAAGGTTGTGTTACCAGTGGATCAGTTGGGGCTGGGAATGTAGTGATCAAGTTGTTTGTGCATTTTAACTAGCTGTGAATCTCTGGAATGGTCTCACTATCTACTTCAAAAAGAAGTTGAGAGCTATGCCTTTCAGTGAATACTTTTTATAAATATTTTGAATGCTGTTATAGATGATACTATCTTAGAAACCTGGCAGTAGTAACTTCTCTTCTAGGTGATGGCCATTCCAACCACAGATAGCCATGGGGACGTAACTATATGTTACAGAATTGCTTGCTCAGCCACACTCATTGCTGCTATATTTACAATAACCAGGAAATGGAAACAGCCTAGATGTCCTGATAAATGGATAACTGATAAATGGATAATGAACTGTGATACATATGTATGATGAAGTTTTATTAAGCTGTAAAGAGAATGTAATTAATAATGAAATCATAAAATTTGCTGGTAAATTGAAATTATTATACTGAATGAGGTAACCCAGATTCAGAAAGTTAAGAACTCTGCTCTGTCCCTTATTTGGAGATTCTAGCTCAAAATTTGTTTTTCTGAGACAGTGTTTTTCTGTGTAACAGCCCTAGCTGTTGGACCTTGCTTTGTAGACCAGTCTGACCTTGAACTCACAGAGATACACCTGCCTCTGCCTCCCGAGTGCTGGGATTAAAGACAATTTTTCAATGTGAGTATATAATTTGCAGTAATTGAAGAAGGCAGGAAAGTAGAAAGGGACCATGAGACGAGGGGAAGAGAAGGAACACCAGGGAGAGCAATAATAGGACACAGTTACTCTGAAGGGGGAAATGAAAAAAAGTGAGGTGATTTTTTAACTGGAGGGGAGCGAGAGCAACACATAGAGAGGGAACAAGGAGAGATAAATAGTGGTAAGGATGGTTGGAAAAGCTATATTGAAACATTATTTTATAATCTTACCTAAATGCTTATTTAATAATCATGTGTGTGCATGTATACATGTGTTTGCTCACATTTGATCATACATGCATATCTTCCTCTATCTATTGAGACAAAATTTCTCACTGAAGTTGAAACCTACTAGGTTATCTAGGCTGACTGATGCATGAACTTCAAGCATCTGCCCCTCTTTGCCCCTACACTCAGTGCTTTCTTTCACAGGTATGCATCATGCCTGCCACTTGGCTTTTATTTTATGTGGTTCTAAGAGAAATCCAAACCCATGTCCTCATGATTGTGCAATAAGCAGTTTACTGCCTGAGCCATCTTCCCACCATGTTAAAAGTCAATTATTTGTTATATACTAGACTTTTTCTTAGAAAGGAATACTCAAGATCTCTTCTGAAGCTGAAAACTGTCATATTACAGTTTAATCAGCTTTGGGAGGCACTGCTGAGATCCATCTTCAGCTATGTGATAGAGCAGAGGTGCAGGCTACCGCAGAAGCTAGCTTTGGAGGCTGTCCAGTTTATTCACAGAGCAGAAGAAACAGAGTAGAGGCTCTTGTGTAGTGGAACTGGAAGTTTGAGTCTAGCCATGAGGGCTTGTCTGAATGTGGCTCTCAGTTTCATTCCCTTGTGAAAGGGGCTTCCGTGGTGAGTAGAGCTCAGGGCTGTGAGGGCAACGGAAGAACAAAAATGGAACTGTGAAACAATCATAAATGCAGACGAGAAATGAACTGAGCTGGAGACAGGAGGAAGATCTGGATAGTTAAGGGAGCTACTGAAGACTAAGAACCATGGGTTTAATTCGAATCCTGACAGAATATTTATGTTTTGCTCTGGTCACCATAACCTACATGAGTGTGGACAGTTTTCAAACAAACTGGATTTAATTAGATTTGGACTTTTGCCGAGTGAGTATAAAGAAAGAAGAGCAGAAAAAGGTTGTGAGTCCATGCAACCTTTAATGACAAATTCAGTGGCTTGGTTATCTTCATGTTCTAGAGATTTCCCAGTTCAGAATTCACCTTGGGTGGACACATGGTAGACTAACTATGGAGACTCTGGATTGGATGGCGTTTAATTGATAGGGCATTATTGTCCTCATGTTTGCCATTTTATCCTTGGAGCAGAGAGGCACTAGGAGTGATATTAAAGATATAGGTTATGAATTCTACTCTAACTGATGCAGCTGACTAATTGAACGTATGGAGAAATATGACGAAATAGGGAGCTCAATCCTTTTGTGTTTAGATGTTTTATTTTGCCACTATTTATGACTATAGCATTTTGCCGTCTCTTAACCATAAGCAAGGACAGATTTATCCCTGCTTGATAAGCCAAGGCAAAATAGAAATAGATATGAAGGGCCTATGTAGGGTGGGCTTTAAGCTTTCTTTTAAAAATATATTTCTGCATTTGCCTTTTCATTTGGTTTATCATCCTAAATTGAAACTGTCTCCTAGTGTTGAATAAAGATTTGCAATCTCTTATTTTTAAAGGGCTTTGCCTACAGATAAAATCCAATCTTCTTTTCTGTACCAAGACATATTACATCTGACAGGTCTTTCACGTTAAGAGCAGAATATGGAATCCCAGGCCTAAGCTGCGATTTATGTTGTCCATAAAACTTAAGGCCTTCACCAGCAAAGGGAAAAAAAATCAATCAAGAACTGCTGTAAACAGACCAACCCGACCCCCATCTGTTGGAGTTTAGTGCTTTTCCCAGACAGAAGCATGCTCTTCAGTAACTCCCTCTGATGTTAACAGGAGAATATACACAGGATCACAGCCAGCTTCCTCGGGAGTAGGTGGGTATAGGCGTTCACACAGGTGGGATGGCTTCAGAGTTGTCAAGAACAGCTTAGTATGTCAAAAGGTGGCTCCCCCGTCAGATGGACAGCATCTGAAATTTCATAGTTAGAAGATTGTTTTTCTAATTTCAGCACGTCATAATTTTTGCACAGCTAAAAGAAAATATAACCTTTGTCATTTAGTGACAGATTGAGATATTAAATAATGGAGTATCCATGTGGGTGATCACAGTGATGACGGAAAACTCTGGTATCTAGAGATACCAAATGTACAGGTTGGTGGGTGGCAAAGGCAACAGATGGGTCTGTCAGAGCCTCAGACATCAAGATGGGTTTAGAATTTTGGAGCCTGAAGGAGTCTGTGTGTGAATTAGCCTGGGCTAAAATTCTGCATAGGCTCAGGGTATTCACTGGTGACTAAAAGAAGGAGCATATGGAATATGATGCAGGTCCAAGGCTAGTGATCAAGTCTGTGGCCTTATAATAGGGGCTTTCCTCAACTTATTCTCTAATCAAACAAGTGTGAATTGAACATCTATCATTTTCAATCATCAAAAAAGGCACTGGGACTAGCAGTAATTATTATTCAGTTTGCCTGACATCATAACATGATACGTAGTTTACATTGGGAAAGTACCTGTGTGGGTGTCAAGAGTACCACTAGGAAGAAGAGAGGTGGCTTTGTGTGTAATGAAAGATGTAGAATTATTAAAACGTCTTCAAAGAGAAAAGGCATGCTAACTAATGTGCTAGGCATTCAGGGACACAAGGTTCATTGGGAGGCAGGTTCTCCCAGTGTCACTGATCTGCCGCTAGCCTGATTTTACAAATGAGAGTTAGGTACGTTAGACAGCAAAGTGAGGAAACTATTCTGTAAATAGTAAATGCTGAGCCATGAGGAGTCGTTAGCCAATATTTTGTATATTAGGCAGAAAGAGAAGCCTAGAGGTGCTAAATGTCAGTCAAAAGGTGAAGCTGGAGCACAGGGCATATTTGGGGGAAAGTTCCTGGCAATTCTAGAGGCTTAAACAAGGATAATTAAGAATGTGGGGTGTTAGCAGGTAAGGGAGGCAGCGGAGATTATTTAACTAGATGGTATGATAAGATTAGCATTCTATAGAAAAGAGGAGGTTTTTTTCTATATATTATAGGTTACGGGAGTTTATTGTAGAGATGATTTTGCTAATTAATGGAAGAAATGGCAAATGTTTAACAGAAAGCAGTAGGAAAAGAAGTGGTGAAATGGAGTCTGGTATTTGAAGAGCCTTGAGAACCATCTAGGCTTAGTGGGCTGAGAGAAAATGGGTAAGTAGAGGAGGAGATTGCCAGGGTGTATGCTCTAGATAATGACATGTTAGACACAATTTCCCATAACGGTATGGAAGTATGGAAGAGGGCAGTTGGCACACAAAAGAAATCAGTTTGAAATGCTCAGCAATACATCCAGTTTTAAAGGTCCAGAAGAAGGTTGAATATGTGTTTCCAACCTGAAGAAGAATCCATATGTGGACTTGGAGTCATTGAGAACCTTTTAAGAGTTGACATCGTAGATCTGGATATGTTCTTCAGGGAAACCCCGTTGGATGTTAAAATAAGACAGTTCAATGATGAGTTGGAAAAGAGATGTTTGAAAAAAATTGGAAAAAAGCAGAGGTGGAAGAAAATCTATAGAATTGATCATCCCAGCAGCTTAGAAGCAAAGAATCTCTCAAAGGAGTAGAGGAATAGAAAACAAAATATGATATCGGTACGGTAGAATCTTATTCAGAGGCAAATAACCAGGCATGCCATGGATGAGGGAGGAACAGAGGACTCTCTTCTAGCTGAATACCTATTGATATTTGATGGATGGCTTCTAGGATACGGACAGTCATATTTCTTAGTGGGTGGCCCTTGTAGATTGACCATGCTTGAGAAGATGGGTCATATCCATGCTTATAAGGGCAGCACAAATAGACTCTGTGGGCTACACACACATACACAGAGGCCTCTTTGGGCACTGCCCATGCATAGTGCACACACATGCTGACAAAACACCCATACACATAAAAATAAAATAATTTTAAAAATATATGAGACTGCATGGTTGATATTAACCAATAAGATGAAGGTAGGGTAGAAGGAGATGAGAATAAAAAGAAGACAAGATAAGAGATGATACAAGAGGGGGAAGAAGAAAAAGGAAGGAGACAAAGACAGAAAACAAGGAAAGATGGCATTGCACATTCAGTTTGTACTAGGTCTTGGTCTAAGTGTTTTACATTAATCTTCACAGTGCATTAAGAACACACAATCTCTATTTTTACACACAAAGGCACTAATAGAGAGAGAGGTGAGTCATTTGCCCCAGGTGTCTGGCTAGCCACCAGAGGACTCTTGGAGAACAGCAGTGACATTTGAGGTGAATGAGCTACTGGCAGAATCTTAGCATTGGTCCATAAATGGAAGCTGCCGAGGTGGCTCAGTCTCGAAATGAAACGATGGCAGCTTTGGAGAGGAAGGAGGGCAGAGAGGTTTTGGAGCATGTTGGAGATGATAAGATTAAAAGGGTGCAGGGAGTTACTGGGGCTCCAGAATGATCTAGGATTGCAGAGTTATTACAAGAATTTGGGTCCTAGAGAAGTATCACATCTTGTAGAAATTTGGGACTACGGTGAAGCATCCAGAGGGTAGGGAATTGTTAGATGCCCTTAAATAACTTACAAGTACCAAGAACTATTATAGTAAATAGACATTGCTGTATTTGTTGTAAGATGATTCTTCGATTCAAATTTGAAGAGTGAAGAAACTGTAGATTTTGGAGATTGCAAAAGCATTTCATAGGAATCGGGCCACAATGTATTTGCTTAGATACATTGGTTTCAGAAATGCCAAAGAGCTATTCTCCTGCACACACACACAGCTGACAACAGGTGTTTGAGGAAGAAAAAGATTCAGTTCAGAGATAGAAGTTTCCCATTTCTACTCAAGAACCCAGCTTTGAGACAATGCCATGTGTTAGAAGGCAGTCAGAAAACAAGGAGTAATCTAAGAAGATAGGAGAATTTAAGAAAAAAATTTGTTCTTGGACGCAAAAGCTTTCAATCTTTAAAAACAATCCAAACCCTTAGTTTAAAAAAAACATTTTTGATGTAAACACAGTGTGTGCGTATGTGCTTAAGGGTGTGGGTGACCCAGATGTTTCTGCAGACAATACATAACAGCTCATGATGCACGCTTGCACTTTATATGTTCTTTTCAAAAATACACGTTGCTTAGCAACCCACTAAATTTATTTCATAACTTAATTCTGAGTTAGATGCAGTGTTTGAAAACATTTCCCTATAGTAACCCTCTGAAATCCAGGGTGTCTAAGTGATGCCATGAGTGCTCAGGTTTGACTGGTTGGCTTAGAATAGCAGCAGATGTTAACAATTCCCCATCGACAGCTTTCTCCAACTCACAGAGAGAAATTCTACCAACAGCCCCATCTTTAAGGTTCTCTCTCTTTCTGTTTCCCTGACCCAATATTTGTTTTCTTCTCCCTTAATTTCCTGTTTTTCACTCAACTTTCCTTAGTCCCTTTGGTTTGGAAATTAATTCTTCCTGGGTTTGTTCTTCTTTTTATTGTTTTTTTTCTAAATGAATTAAAATAATTTTAAGACTGACCTTTCCATGTCATTTCCAATCTTCCCTTGTGGTTGTTTTATGCCTAAGTATACAGCACCGCAGCATGAGAATGAACATTTTATTGTGTGGTACATAGTTTTCATTATATAATAATTTAATTATATGACAAATGAAGTTGCAAAACTGATGTTACTCACAGCACCTCTCGTGGCACTGCCAAATGCCCCGAGTTAACCTAACACTACCAGGAATGAATCCTGGAGACCCAGAATCCATGGATCGTGGAATGCCAGATGAAGTTTGTCATCTGTTCTGAAACCAGAGAATCATATTAAATAATATGACACATCTACGTGTTAACTCTCTCTCGCCCCACTGTGACATCTACATCCAATGGCTTCCTGTGAGTGCATTGTATCATTAAATTTTTGAAATGGGCTCTATCAACAAAGCCCAGCAGTAAAATGACAGTTGTAAATTAACAGAGAATGTGTCTTGGAACTTTTTCCTTTTATAGTGATTATTTGAGGATTCTAAGAAGTATTGACTTTGGGTTTGGATTTGCTTCTGAATTAGAGAAACTGAGGGTTGTGAGTGAAAGTAGCCTAGATTAAGGTTGTCCAGCTACCAGTGCAGGAAGCCAGGACTAGATTTCAGCGCTGGACTTGGATAACCTCTAAATTGAAACATCTGTCAAATCTCTCTGAGCTAATGTTTTCTCAAAAACGCTGGTGAAAATCTGTCAGTCACTGTAGAGTAACCAATTGGATAGAAAGTCTGGGGTGGGAGTACTTTGGGAAAACAATTTTGATTGTGTTAACATGGTTAGCTGATGGGAAATTCTGTTGAATTACTGAACTGATTTTTCACTTAAGGCCTGAGCCCGTTTGGGATCATTTAAGATCACCAAATCAAGTTGTTTCCATCACAGTTTTGTGGATTCCTCCCTAGCAGGTTTCATTGTCAACCAGAATAGTTAGCAACCACATCAGTTTAAAAAATTCTTGTCTCTGAACTCTACATAGATGCATTTTAACCATCTCAGAGATGCTTGTGATGGAAATGTTGGAAATCTCTGGTTTAATAAGTGGCGTATTTCTGGCACAGAGAGAACTTGGTTCATTCACTTATGAAATAATAAAAATTTGGATTACAACCTTTTAATATTTAGCTTCTTTGTGGGAGACACAAAACAGTAGGACCTGTGGACAATGAACTCACAGTGTAGTAGGGGAGTTAGTCCCAAGTGCTAACACAGAATAAGGTAGATATCATGTGTTTAACATGAAGTATGACTTCACTGTAGGAATAGGTTACTGGAAAGAGGAAGTAGAAATTAAGTTATATTTCTGAAGGAGGTGAAAATCCATTAGTCAATTTGGTAAAGGCAGAGGTGCTCCAAGATGACAGGCAGGAAGAACCGCATGGATGAAACTTGAAGAAATTTTCCATAGGAAGTTATATCCATTAGATCAGAGCACTTGTTGGAGGTGGAAGAAAAGATCATTCATTGTAGCATCAAGCTGAAGATTTTATGAATAGTTACTAGGCAATGAAGAGACACGTTTAAATTTTAAGATGATATTGACAAGACCAACAATTAATTCTTAAAAAAATCTGCCATAAAATGCATAATGAACTCAAGAGTCAAGCTGCATATGAGCTGTGACTCAGGCCCAAACTTCTGTCATGCTTGGGATCCTCCATTTTCATCAGTATACAAACCAACATTAAAAACCCCAAAACAAATATTTGTTCCTTCCCTGCCTTGACAGTCATTGAATCAGTGAGACAGATTCCATGAGGTCATAGTGCCATGAAGATGGTCCTGAGCCATGGGGAGTGCTAACGTAGCTGCTTTGTATGCCATGCGCAGTGTAGTGGAGCCAGGAGACTCTTATATTGTTAATAAGATTCCAATATGGTTCCACCCAATTGCAATCCCAGCACTCAGGAGGCAGAGACAGATCTCTAGGAGTTTGAAGCAGGCTTGGTCAACACAGAGAACTGTAGGTTATCTAGGTTTGCATAGTGAGATCCTGTCTCAAGAGAATTATATCAGAAGAAAAAAACCATAGTGACAGCATTTATATTTTTTTGAAGGAATTTGAGGAGGAGTAGGCTCTGATTCTGATTTTAGCTGTTTCTTCAACAAAGGTTAATAAGAATGGTCTTGGTAGATGATATTGTCTCGAATCAGTAATTGATGACTCTGTCTTACTGAGAACATTTTAATTTCTGTCCTTTTAGTATAATTTGATTCTTTTCTCAACTTATCTTCTGGTCTCCCCTTTTTTCTTTCCAGTTTTCTCCTTTTTTCTCCTGAATCTTCAACCTCTGCTTTAGGTCTGCTCACAAAGGTCACCATGACCCTTTTTTTTTCCTTGGGAAAAGAGAGGGTGCGGTAACTTGTTAATTATTTTTGGAGTGAATAACTTTTTTTATTTAAGTATCTTAAAAATCTCAGTGTCTCCCCAAGTGCCTTGCCCACTGCTAGAAAATAGTAAGTTCCTCCTATTATTATTTTGAGAGAAATTGAAATGCAAATTTAAGCATACTTGTATCTTTAGTAATGGAAACTGACTCAACTTTTCAGAACACGCATCTTTTCAAATACATGATCCTACTTTTTATAAAGTACCATAATACTGTAAATGTATGTCCCGGCCTTTAAATTAAAAAATCTTTGCCATACTCAAGAAAGCTAAATACATATCTATACCCCATAGGTAATACATATTGAAGAGATAAGATTCTTTGGATTTTTACACATACCTTTTGGAAAAAGCCAAAATGGAGAGAGAGAGACAGAGAGAGAGAGAGAGAGAGAGAGAGAGAGAGAGAGAGAGAGAGAGAGAGAGAGAGAGAGAGAGCACTGTCAGTGGCAGGGAGCAGGCAGTAATAGGTAGAGATTTGGCAGGTTATTTTTTTTAAGGTTCTCTGAAACAATTTTCATTGGCAGGCCCAGTAGAACCATTAGAGCCATTAAACGAAGGTATTGTTTTGAGGTTTGGTTTTTTATTTGGCTCAATCTCCCCATTATTTAAGGGAAAAGAATTGTATTTTCACAGGGAAGAGAGAAGATTTCATGCCAGTGAATTTGAACCCTCCTCCATGGCACACTGCAGACAAACAGGCTGGGGAACTAAGAAACTGTAGACCCTGCAAATTCCGAGGTGCCAAGTGCAGTATTGGATCAAAACAAGATTCTTTTCTTTCTTCCTTTTTTTGCTCTTTCTGGTTAAAAAGCAATAAGAACTTTCTGAAAATTCCTCTAATAAATAATACAACTGCCTTTTTATATCTGGCAAGGAAGCTGTTCTAGAAAGTCTTCTCAGAAGCAGAAAGCATTGATCTGGGACACCCAATCTTTTTAGCCTAAAAATAAACCTGGGTTCTAAGAATGTGTGTGTGTGTGTGTGTGTGTGTGTGTGTGTAGGAGAGGCAAATAGAAATGCTGAATGTCAAAGATACTTAGCTAGTAGATGCTGGAGTTGGAAATGCTATGTCTTTTATTTTTTATTTTTAAATAAAGAATGAGGCTAAACAGAGAACTCAAGAGGACTCATCCACCCATCTGTTTACCTTGTCAAGAGTGTCTTTTTGAGAAGGACCAGGTTAAAAAGCTAGAATGAACTCATTCGTCTTTTCTCCTGTATGCTGTTATTTTCTGTTAATTATTGTTTTTTTGACCCCACATTTCATTCCAAAAGCAGACAGAGCTAGAACAGTAGAAGACAACAAAGCCTAAATTCGGCCCCAGGACACTCCTTATACAGAAAACCATGGCCCCACAGCTTCACCACAGGCCCATTGTCTCCATCTGCACATCTCAGCCCTTCCACTGTGGAGCTGTACGGTGAAGAGCAGGCATTACAACCCTAATATCCAGTCATTGCTTTGTGCTTAAAAAAGAGAGTTGCTCTTCTAAAACAATGCGCTTTCCGTGGCTTTCGAAAACAATGAATGCTTTTACCTTCTGTCCGCCTTTCCTTTCCTATTTTCCTCCACCCCCCACAGTATCTGAAAAGAAGTTTAGATCACATTGTGAAAATACATTTCACTGGATTTTAAGTCAATATGAAGTAGCATTTTCTGGTGTATTTGATGATTAAGCAGTTCTTTTTTATGTATTTGGTGTTCTGTCACGTGCTCACTCTACATGATCTCATTTCAGCTGTCAATTTTAGGAATTTGGCACTAGGATTATGCTTTTTATAGGCTTTTATTGTGCTTTGTTTATTGTTTGGGGGTATGGAGGGTGTCTGTGGGGATCGGAGAACATGTTTCGAGGCAGGCATGTGGAGGTTGTAGGAAAACTTGAAGGAGCTGGTTCTCTCCTTCCACTGCGTCAGTCCTGGGGATCATTCTCGGGTCAACAGGCTTGGCAGTTGGTGCCTTTACCAGGGAAAAATCTCACTGCCTCCTTGATCATACTAACTATTTAAAATTATTTCATGTTCACTTCTAAAAAAAGAATCATGATCATTGCACTAATCAGGAAACTGATGATTAGCTATTATTTAATGCCCCGAGTCATTAAAGGAGAAAATGGCGAAGCCCAGATAGACCTAGGTCATTTAAATTCAGAGCTAAAATATTGATCACCACTCATGTCATACCCTTAGAAATCTAAAGATACTTTAGGAATTTTTTTTTTGACAGGAGGTCTCAGAATTTGCAATAATCTACATTTGTAATAAGTCATCTGATTTTTTTTCAAGGAGATGAGTCTTAGAAAACTTATTTTTCATAAAACTGAGTAAACTCGTCACTCTACTGGAGATTAGGCCTCTTGGTGATGGGAATAAGACTCACCTGAGCATATGTAGCAGAACCTGGAAAGGTGTCAGAGGACCATGATGGAGGCCTAGTTTTACATCGGAGCCAGCTCAAATGTTCCTCTAACTCCTAGAATTGCCTCTTGAATCAGTAACCAAATCAACATTGTTTTTCCCACAAGCAAATGTAGACAAAATTGTGAAGTAGAAAGATTTCGTATCCCCAGAATTTCCTTTTCATTGTGAATGCTTCGTTTTCCTGGGAAGAACCTAAGTTACCTTTTCTTCTATAACAATGGATCTGAGTGATTCTAGAAGACAAAACCTTGCCTTAAAAAAGTAGATATTGCTGGTCATGGTGGTGCACACCCTTAATTTCAGCACTTAGGAGCAAAGGCAGAGACAGATAGATCTCTGAATTTGAGGTCAACTTGGTCTACATAGTGAACTCCAGACCAACTGGGATAACATGAGAAACTGTATAAAAAATAGTCCAAAGAAGGTATATTATAATAATGTTTGTTTTCTTAAATGCTAATAATTGACATGGATAATTGATTATGCATTTGCTTGAATTAAACATCTCATGTGAATAAGAAAATGGTAAAATACCATCAAGTCTAGATTCAAGGAAATAACATGTCTAATCATATAAATTACTCTGTGTAGTATAGAGAGTAAACAATAGAAATAAATACCAAATGTCAGAAATAAGAATCTCCAAGGATTTAGAATGTGTGAATAAACATTAAAAAATTCTCTTGTGTATTCTAAATTGTTGATGATATGCATGTAGAATTTTTATAAGAAAAAGAGAAGGAGCTGTATAGGAAGGACAACAGAAGTCAAGGGACAAAATTACTCAACAGCATAGTTGTGTTTGAGAGGATGACTATAAACCATTTGATGCTTCTGGAAACAGAAGCCTGAGTAAGAGAGGGACAAAGGACATGGTTGTAAGCAAGACCCTACCTGGTCAGATTCAAGGCTTAGCTCCATCATTTAAACAGGTACATAGTAATTGTCTGAGGAAGATTAAACCATGGGCACAAGACAGGAGATTGCTACTATAGACTGGATAAGGGACAAGCATTTCAGTGTCACTGGAGTGACAGGGATGGAGATGACATCAATAAATAGGTGAAGTAGGTGTGCTTCAGTTGGGGAGTCTATATTAGTGGAGATCATGAATGTAGGAGGGAAAACACGGCTCCCTCGTTGGAAAGAAAATTGCGTTAGATGTAGTGAACAGCTCGTGCCTGTAATTCCAGTACTGGGGAGCAAGGCAGAAGGAATGCTATTACAATTAGACCAGTCTGGGTTAGATAGTGGGGTCCTGTCTCAAATTAAAACAGTGAAAAAAGAAAATTACTTTTGATTAATCCTCTCACCATAACATTTTGGAGCCAAATGCAAGAGCAATTTCTTACCTCTAATACAGAAAGAGCCATGGCTATGGCACTGCCACCCCTGCCACAAGGAATACAATCACAGGGTAGTTAAAAGACTTGGCTCACCTACTGGTATGAAAATGCCTTGATTTTCTGGGGTATTATGTTTTCTCATATACACACAAAAAGTGTATTAGACCTCACTCAATTAAAAATTAACAAAGAGAGCTACTGTTGCCTCTGTCTGTCTTAGGTACACACCAAGTACGTTAAGTAGCATGCCATTTTGCTCACACCATTCGGGACTTAGTTTTTGTGTGGCAGATGTATCAAGGTCACAGAGCTCAACATGGCAGAGCTGAGCTGTGAATCTTATCTGACTGAACCTAGATCCATACTGAAAGACACATACCTCAGTATAGAGCTCAATTCTGTCATTTTCTTGTAAGTGGTTAGATAATAAGCATTTAGAATTTATGGGTTTGTGGGCCACATAAAGCATTTTCTTCTTTGTGTTTTCTTTTTAGATATATAACTTTACAGAATACAAAACTCAATAGTAGTTTATAGGCTATACAAAAGGTAGCTGCAGGCTGCATTTGGACTGTAGATTTCACTCTCCTTGTCAAGACAAATACACACACACACACACACACACACACACACACACACACCTCTTTTAGAGTACACTGGTGGTGAAAGGGTATGTGGCACGAAAAGAGAAAAATGGAGAAATAGCTTAGCCGTAGGTTTCCAGGGGAAAGGGAAATCCAGCTGGAATCGAATACCCATGGTAAACACAGCGAGACCGCAAGAGCCTGAGTCATCACAAGGCCGTAGTCTGTGTATGATCGTTCAGCCAGCAAATGATCCTCAGATGGCTTCCCAACACTAAAGTCAGGCAGAAGAAAGGAAAGGGCTGAAGAAGGAAATGTGCTCGCTGGTAGAGTATGGACCCAGACCTTTTAGAAAAGGAAATAGAAAGAATGGCTAGAAGGTGTGCCTTTTGGGGCCCAAGTCTCAGAGGAGAAACAAGTCAGGAAGAGGGAAGCAAGTGGGCAGGCTGCTGGGGTTGCCTCTGCACATTCCTGCAGAATCCTGCCCACCATCACTCTTACAATGTTCAGATGGTTAGAGTTGTTCTGGTGCCCACCAGGCTCTAGAAAGGCTCTGGGAGAATTAGAGTTTACAAATGACAGTGCAAAAGGCCAATAGAAATTATCCCTTCCACCGGTAGCATGGCTACTAAATGTCTCCATGGACTTCATGAACCTATAAAAACTTAGTAGGGAAGGAAGTGTGCCGGAGGGTCCTCTGTCCCTTAATGACAGTGACAAATGAATGTCTGTTGCTGGTTCAAGAAACTTTCGGGGAAGTGGTAAGATCTATCAGAAAGCCACCACAAGCTTTGAGTACCATGGCTTTGTGTTTTTCATCTTCTTATGCCCCAAAGAACTTGTGCCTGTGTGTCTGCATGATGAGTATTTTTTTAAATATCCATTTTCTCACCTTTGCACAAATTGTTCCAGCAAAGGGGGTCAAATATAACCGCAAAATGACTACTTTCTGTGTTACAGTCCCTGATATCACACCGAAACTATTGTAACCCCCTTTAAGGACTTATTGTTAAGAAACACATTGCCTATAATTAGGCGAGATGTTTAGAGAGACGTGTCTAGAGCCATCCATTCACTGTGGTAAGCATTGTTCTGGAGGGCACAGTGCTCAGGGCTTATCAAGGACTGTGACCAAATGTAGATGAAGACACTGGAGTTGACATCAAAGAAACTCTCCTGGAAAGCGATGATATCTATACTAACTCTAAAAGAAAACCCCAAAAACCTTATCTTTCTATCTATTTATTTATTACTTAATAGTATTTGTGTATAGTGTGTGTGTGTGTGTGTGTGTGTGTGTGTGCTCATGCTCTCACGTGTGTGTGGTGGATGTGCATATTCCATGGGACACCAAAGGACAACTTGTGTGAATCGGGTCATGTAGGGTCTGGGGACTGAATTCAAGTCACTAGGATTGGCACCAAGTGACCCATCCTTCCAGTCTTACACTAATTTTTGACAAACGACCAGTTAGAAGAAAAATCTCACCGAACGCCATCTATCTAGACATAGGACACATATGCTCAGTTTTATTGAATCAGGAGTGAACAGAGCATAGGAACTGAGCCGTAGGATGGGATATAGAAGGGATAAGGACCAGGGAAGATGCTAAACAGGTAGCTTGGGCTCAGATACTGCAAGGCCCTGACGTTTTAAGTCATTTAACTTTGTTCCAACACTATCAGAAATATTTGAAGAATAAAAAATGAGTTGATTATATCTCCACAAAGGAAATCAAAGAGCATAGGCAAAAACTGGAAATGGGCCAGTGACAAACTTGTGGAAGTAGGTATGAGTGTGAAACAGTAGAGTGGATGGCTGGGGGTAGAAATTCTAGATTTGCTCAGAATGTAGATCTTACTGGATTTGGTGACTGGACGTGGAACTGAAAAAGAAGGAAAGAGTTTAGGATCATTCTCTTCTCGGGCTTGGAATTAGATGTTCACAAGCGTGATTGTGGGGTGGGTCTTTGTGAGAGTAAGTATTTTGTTCATAGCCTCAGTGAGGTTTCAGATCCTTGTGGCGAGGAAGAGGTGGTGTGGAACAGCTCTGTCCATAGCTGCAGGAGCGTAGGGTGGTCCAGTCACATGGTCTGGACTAGGAAAGCAGAGAGCAGGCTAGCACCAAAGCTGGCATATCCTTCAAAGACCTTTCCTTACTGACCTACTTCTGCCAGCCAGACCCCATCTCCTAAAGATCCCAAAGAGTTCCACAAGCTGGGGACTGAGTGTTCAACACATGAGCCCACTGGGGATAATTTAAATCATACCAGGGTTTAGTGGTAATGAGTGTCTCTGAGCGGTACAGCTAGTAACGACACGAGTTCTCAGCGGCTTTCCAGTGGAATTTATAAACAGCTACGTTAGCATGGGGCTATTAATTCACAAATCCACTCTGGTCTTAGCCATACTAAATGGCCCTGTATCCTCTGCAAGCTATTTCCTCCACCTTATTCTACTGTGTTTCAAGCTTTTATAAATGGAGATCTCTAAGCCTCTAACCTTGCTCCTCATCCCTAGGAGATCCCTCCCCTTCTACTCCATTAGGGATGCAGCATAAAGCAGAGGGATATTTCTTCTTAAAACCATCTCTGTTCCACCACCTCTTCCCCTCCTCCTCTAGTGCATGGGCATGACACGTGTTCTTCTGTGTCCAACATGTGAAGCCTGAGTCAGGGCTTTGGGCTCATATGATTTACTGAGAGGTTCTTTTTACCACACAGCAGTGAAGGCAACAGGATAAGCCATGGCAGGGGCCCAAGCAAGGATGCAGTTTCACTTGGGGTCTAACCTCGCCAATCTCTGTGAGTTCAGAAGCATGAGTTGCAACATGGATGGAGCCTAAGTCTGGGGCAAGGAGATCGGCTTTTTGTACCCTTTTGTTAGTGAGTCATTGGCTACAAGCTGCTTCTGGGAGGAGGCAAACATCTCTCGTGTTCCAGTTGCTAGCTGCTTGGCTCGGGGAATTTGACAGACAGCACAACTGTTAGTAATTGGCACTGAGAGCAATTGGGGATAGGGGCTTCTGGATGTGTTGTGCACCAGCCTCACCCACCTGTATGAGGTGGGTCTCGCTTCCTGGCTTCTGTGTCAAATCTTCTCGATTATCTCTGTTCTTTTGTCGTTTTTCATCTCCAGGCTTTCTGGCTTCTTTCTCCCCAGGCAATGCCGTCATGCCTAGGTCTATGGGAGCAACTTTCCATCCTCCCCTCCACACTGGTTTATCTCTCCTTCCCTTCTTCAGCATCTTCTTTCAAGGTCAAGATTCTCATCTGTGCCAGCCACTTCCGTCAGCATGCCCCCACGCCACCCCACTACTCTCTAACCAACTTCAGTCTGGTTTTTGTCTCAACTGTTGTTCCGAAATTACTTATGTCAAAGCTACCAATCTTCTCCTTACTTCTACTCCCGATAGACACTTTTCTGTTCTTCTTTTATTTCGACTGCCAGGAACATTTGGAATAATCTTCTTCCTCAACACTGAAGAAGCCAACACTGCTGGATATCTCCCTGACTCCTCTTTTCTCAGCCTCAGGCCTCTCTGCCAGCTTCTCCTGACTCTTGAAAATTCACTGTTCCCCAGCAATCAACATGAGTCTCTTCTGTTCATCCCATGTACCTTCCTTTCAGCCAGACTGGGCTCTTTTACGTTATTGAAAAGATTTCCCCTCTGCATTTCATAATGCATAATTCAAAGGTTGAAAACAGAAACAGAAAAATTATCATTGCTTTTTTATTGATTTTAGAATTACATGATTCAGAGAATTTTTTTAGGTTGATCTCTCTCTCCTCTCTGTCTCACTCTGCTTCAATCTCTGCCTCTCCTATTTCCCTAAACATAGGCTGTACTGAGCCATTAGGAAGGCAATGTTGACTACCTCATTCATTTCATACCTTTCATTATAATTTAAATTTTAATGTTCTCTAAATTCAGGAATATTTCAGGGATTCAGAACTATGTATATATTTCTCTAATACATATTTCTAATTTGGTCATCTCAGGGTCCTCAAACTGTCTCTAAATATGGAAGATCTGTGTGACAGAACTATTCCAATATAAACTTAGGGAGAAATGTTGTTAACCAAGTCTCACTGTGTAGTCGGGGCTGGCCATGACCTTGGATGTTCCTGACTCAGCTTCCTGGGCACTGGCATGCAGTGCCACCACATCCATCTTAAGGAATCATTATAAATCTCACTCTCTTACTCTGCCTCATCTAATCAGTTACCAGTTCCCTTTGGTTCTGTTTTATAAATACACCTCAAAACCAATCTAACCTTCTTGTCATCTACACTGCTTCACGTTTTGCATCTCTGAACTCATTCTCTACATTTTTCTCAAGGGTGGTCTCTCTATAAAGCAATCTCAATTCTGTTCTATGATCATTGGTGTTTTGTCTGCATATATGTCTATGCGAGGGTGTTAGAGCCTCAGAGCTGGAGTTACAGAGAGGTATGAGCTGCCATGTGGGTGCTGGGAATTGAATCCAGGTCCTCTGTAAAAGCAGCCAGTGCTCTTAAGCACTGAGCCAGCTCTCCAGCCCCCTGAAGCAATAAACATTGTAACATGACATGCAAGACTTCCATGACCTGAGGGCTGTCAGTCATTTTAGCATCACCCTTTCCAGTTCCTCACAGCTCTTATCAGCTAATTCCTCTCCATGCCAGGTCTTCAGACAATGGCTACCTCTCTTTCCTTGGCACTTACTACTGTAAGACACTCCTTTTTATTTGCTAGGTCTCCATGTAGATGTCAATTTCATGAAAACATTGCTAATTCCCCATATCCTATTTAGATGTTCCTGCTTTTGGCTTCCTACGGCATTGGTTATTTTTCCTAGTGGAGTGCCTGCTAAACCCTCTTTCTTATTGGCTCTGTTGTCAGGGCCCAAGTTCTATGAAGGCAGACATGCTGGCTGGGTTGTTCAGCATTGGATCTCAGCTAGTGAGCATAATGCCTCATATGCCATCGTTCAATAAATTCTTTCTGAATTAAGTGTGCTGCTTGATTTATAAAGTTAATGTGTAAATTGGTTTTGGTTATTGGTTTTCTTACAGAGCTTGTTTGTTTCTGTTGTTTCAGTAGAAATGGAAGCTGAGAGTTTAATTTGACATATTCGTATTTTTAAAAACATCTGACTTCCAGGAAGTGTATACGTGTCTGTGCGTAAGGGCATGTATGATGTGCTTATAGAATAATGGTTTGCTAGAAAATAGGATTTGAAGAAACACTTTTCAGATGCTCTACAGAGAGGAATGAGCTTCAGGAGGAGAAGAAAACGACACTGAGCATATCTACAACAACAAGTGATTGCATGGGTTTTCATCATTAGCTGGAGTGCATTGTCCACGCTCCAGTTACCCACAAGGACTGTTTACCCTGAGGGAAGCTTCATAGTTTTAAATCCAGCATGAGGTCTGTGCAGTTATACTGTCCATTCCTGCCCAGACCCAAAAGTTTATCAGTGCAGAGTGTTTTCACCCTTAGTCACCATAGAAACAGTTGTCCAAGACAGAAATTGGAGGTGTCTTTGCATGTACTTATCCTTTGCTGTCTACCAGAGGGAGCAGGTCCTGCTCTGAAAGTTCAAACTTTTTGAAATTTGACTGAATGCTGTGATTTTTGAGGATATTTTATAGTGGACAATATCTGTGTGCTGGGGAGTGGGAGAAAGGATGAAGCATTCTCCATTTTCATTTGAAGGACATCTATACCATTAGTGCCATCAACTAGTACTTACAAACCATCGGACACTATTGAAAATAATTTTCTAAATTGGTTCATTGAGAAAGGCAGGATGTTTGCCTTCTGAGAGCTCTGTCCAGGTAATAGAAGAAAGAGTATATACACATACAACACATAAATGCCCCAACACATATGTACATATACATGCATGCACCAGTATACACACACACCCCACATACACAAGCATACAATATTTTACTTATTTTTATTGCCTCATTTTATTTGTTTTAGAGAAACTTTTAGAAACTATTCAACATTAAACAAATAAAATACACAAGTGTGCAAAGAATATTCCTTCAAATCTTTCTTTCTATTTTATTTTCTTCTAGAAATATATTATCTACATTAGCATGTATGTGCACTATTATTTAAATGCAACTATATTGTGCAAACAATCTGTGCTGCTAAACAAAATGCCCAGGGCCAGATAATTTATTAAAAGACAATAGAGAAAATTATTTTTTTTCAGTTCTGGTATCTAGAAAGTCCGCTTCCAAACACTGATATTATATTTCTTCTCCAGTGAGAGTCATTAAGCTTCTAAGATGGCATCTAGTTGCTTTATTCTCTGGGGAAAAGGAAACTGCCCCTTGTAGGGTTGTCCCAATATTTGGTACAAGTGGTTATAAATCTATAATTATCCACATTTTCCTTCATTCTTATGCATAGCTCATGAGACATTTATCAAATGCTGTCTTAGTTAGCGTTCCTATAGCTGTGATAAAGCATGGTGACAAGAGTCAGGCCGTGGCGGCACACACCTTTAACCCCAGCCCTCAGGACATAGAGGCAAGTAGATCTCTGCGAGTCTACAGAGCAAGTGCCAATATAGTCAGAGTTTTTACACAGAGAAACTCTGTCTCTAAAAACCAACCAACCAACCAACCAACCAACCAACCAACCAACCATCCAACCAACCAACCATCCAACCAACCAACCAACCAACCAACCATCCAACCAACCAACCATCCATCCAACCAACCAACCAACCAACCAACCAACCAACCAACCAACCAACCAACCATCCAACCAACCAACCAACCATCCATCCAACCAACCAACCAACCAACCAACCAACCAACCATCCAACCAACCAACCAACCAACCAACCAACCAACCAACCAACCAAACAACCAAACAACCAAAAACAAAGCAAAGCAAAGCAAAGCAAAGCAACAACAAAACCCATGGTGACGAAAAGCCACTTGGGCTTACACTTGTTTCCATACCACAGTCTTGTCAGTCAGGGTGGGAACCTGGAGGCAGAAGCTGAAGCAGAAGCCAAGCTGGAGCGCTGTATAATGGCTTACCTTTCATGGTTGCCCAGCCTGCTTTCTTACTGCACTCAAGACCACCAGTCCAGGGGCAGCACTACCCACTGTGAGCTGGGCCCTCTCCGATCAATATTCAATTAAGAAAATGTGGCACAGGATTTCCCACAGGCCAATGTGGTGGTATTTTCTCAGTTGAGATTCCTGCTTCTAATTTATATTGAATTAACCAGCACGATGCCCTCACGGCTTAAGACCTAATAGCTCCCGAAGAATTTGCTTGCTTCGGAAGATCTAACATAATAATCAAAACAAACAAAGCAATGAAAGAAACAGGCAGATTGTTTTCCTGGCTAGCATAGGAATTCATCCCAGGAATCACTTTTCACTTATGTAAGAAAATACACACACACACACACACATACACACACACACATACACACACACATACATACTCACACACATACACACACACACATACACACACACACATACACACACACACACACATACACACACACAGACACATATATAAAATACAATATTATGAAAACCTTTCTCAAAACTGACATTTTCTTCTCTGAATAGTAATATTTACGTCTTTCCTTTTCTGGCTACAGGAAGTTAAAACATTTTGCCGTCTTCCACTCCATCAGCAACAAAGGGTAGTGTTGATTGCAAAGTCATTAAAGTGGGTCTTTTTGGATTTTTGGGAATACTTTTTCATGGTTCAGGAAACTAACTCATTGAAATGTAGATCTTGAACTATTTCTTCAACTAACTAGAATTTCTAGTTTTCTTTAGTCATGTGACCATAGGACCTGAATATGTCTCCTTTGACTTTTCTACCTTGAGAGCAAATTAGCTGAAATATAATCTCTGAGTTAGTCACGATTATAGAAATCAGAAACCACTGTAAGCATTGCAGCAGCAGCAACAACAACAAGGAATTAAATGCAAAAAAAAGACATTGTTGAGAAGCATGTGGTGCTGGAGTTCCGGTTGGGCATCAGGAATATCAGTGCTTCGGGATCTGTGGGAGCTGGTGTATGCTTAGAGGTGCTGCTCAGGACACAGATAGGGAGGGCACCCTGGATATCTGCTAGTACTTGTTCCAAAGACACACTCTCCAGCTGCTGTTGAAAACTCAGAAAGATACTCTTGGTCTCAACAAGTCATGGTGTGTCTACTAGATCCAGGCAGTAAGTGTATTTGTTTTAAAACTTGCATCTCAGGTACTACACTGTTGGTAGAAGATGTCAGAATACTATTGTCCTGAATATTTACAGACAGAGAAATTAAAATAAGGCCTTCAACTCCTGCCTTTCTTCTAGCTCTAACAATGGTCATGGTGATTGGTATTGGTCGAATCTGCACCCCTTTGACACCCCTACATAAAAGTAAAACAGACAAGTACAAAATTTACCACTTATGATCTACAGGACAGTGGGACACACTAAAAGGTATAAACAGAAACTGTACTTTTGTTTCCCAGCCACCCAGACACAGAAAAATCTATATTAATTACAATACTGTTTGACCAACGGCTCAGGCATATTCCTAGCTAGGTCTTTTTCTTTTTCTTTTCTTCCTTCCTTCCTTCCTTCCTTCCTTCTTTCCTTTCTTCCTTTCTTTCTTTCTTTCTTTCTTTCTTTCTTTCTTTCTTTCTTTCTTTCTTTCTTTCTTTCTTTTTCCTTTGGAGCCTGTCATGACATTAACTCTTGAAGACCAGGCTGGCCCTTGAAATCACAGAGATCTGCCTCTCAAGTGCTGGGATTAAAGGCATGCACCACCACCACCTGGCAAGCTCTTATATTCTAAATTAACCCATTTTTATTAATCTGTGGTAAGGTTCTGGCATCTTTCTTCTTTAGCAGCCACATGGTATCTGCCTGACTCTGCCTTTTTTCTCCATGCATTCAGTTTAGTTTCCCCACCTAGCTATATTCTGCCCTGCTATAGACCAAAACAACTTCTTTACTACCCAATGGTTCTAAAACATTCACAGCATACAGAGTGGAAACCCTTATCAAGACGGAGGTTGGAGAAGACAAGCGCAAGCTGATTCATAACATGTGCCACCCTCTATCATACTTTAATGACATCCCACTCTCCAAGCAAGGTTTACTTCATCCTTTATTCCTGCTTGTAATTGTGTGTGCATACTTAGTATGGTGCCAATTACTGTGCATTTTAGGGATTTGTTTACATTATTGTCATAGTATAGCAAGCTTCTTGAAAGTATAATATATATTTTACATATTATATTATAATGTATTATATATTTCATCATCAGGACCTGACATAGTGAGTGACTCACAGATAATAATAAAAAATTAAGATTAGAAGAGAGCATACTTTATAGCAAGAGATATTTGCATTTAAGTTTTTTCTTCCAAATGTGTAGTTTTGGGGTAACATTAAATTTCCATAAGCCTTATTTTAATATATTTCTTATCTGTAAAGTGAAATGATTGTGCTAACCTCATAAAGTCACTGTGAGCTTTACATGGGAAATTATGTAGAGAGTATATTACATTTACGTGGGACAAAATTAATTGTGATTATTGTTAGTTTAAAGCAAATAAATGAACATTAGATTAATGGATTGTTGAATATACTTTAATGATTATTTACATTGGTAACAAAGCATACTTTCAAGAGTTCGGGACTTTTATGGTTTTGCTTTCTCATTATATTTTTTTGCATTTTAATTAATATTCTGAGAAATAAAAATTTTAAAATTTGTCACACTACATTTTTTCATGTTCATCCTAGTACCTGGCTTTATTTTTGATCTTATTTTTGTATAGTTTTATGAGCTCGTTCTTTCCAAAGTCTACACGTATTCTTATTAGATTAGGTCAGTAGTTTCCGTCTAACACTTGACTCTTTTTCTCTTTTGATATTTTAATCTACTTTCCAGCTTTGTTGGGATGATCTAAGACTAAATTGATTTTTAAGATTTACCCTTCCACTTACAAAGAGCTACTTTCTCCTGGAGAGTTCTCAGCTCTGCAGTCATCCCTTCTCTTTGGAAATGTACTAGAAATCTAGTCTATCGTTAGCAGTCTTGGCTATTGTAAACATTGTCAGTTTCTTCTATCAGAGAATTGCAATCGTCCCATGTTACCAGGTATTTTTATTTAGGAGAAAAACAGACAATCACGTTATTACACTACTTTATTGTTTCTTAAATTTTAAAGTATTTTTATTATTCATTTGAGAATTTCGTGCAAGTATGCAATTATTATTTTTATTTTTGTTTCATATCTTACATCCTGACAGAAGTTTCCCCTTCTTTCTCTCCTCCCAGCCTCCCCCCCAACCCAACCACCTCCTTTCTCCCCCAAATCCACTCCTCTTTCCTTTTCCTTCAGAAAGGGACAGGCCTCCCAGGCATATCAATCCAAACATGACATATTAAGATGCAAATGTATTTTGATCATATATACACCCCATTCTTCCCCCAACTTTTCCTCAGTCCATCCCAAACCTCTCAACCTCCTAACCTGTAACTCTATGTTCTTTTTCTTTTTTTCTTTATAACATGCTTGCTCCAAATTGTGCTGCCTATGTAAGCATGGGTTTGGGGTTGTTCACTGAAGCAGGGAGATCTACAAGGGAAGGCATTTCTAAAGAAACACAGCATTCTCCTAGCAACCATCTCACCTAGGGATGGGTCTTCGGAGCCTTCTTTCCTTCAAGCTGGAGAGTTTATTGGCTCATCTCATGTCTCATGATGGTCTTATGTGGGCAACCACAGCTGCTGTGAGTTCGTGGTTGCCGTGTTCCTGTCAGAAGACATAGTTTTACACTGTTCCTTCCTGACTTCTAAAATTTACCGTATTTTTGCCCACTACTCTTTAATATATTCTCTGTGCCCTTGGAGGTTGGGAAGGAATGTGACTGTGATATTATGTGGTGTCTTATCAACAAATTATTGCAGCAACCAAAACCAATGATAACAATCTGTAATTCTTTGAGGGTCTCTGGGACACCCATACCAACAGCTGGAGGAAGGGTATGTCACCCTTGGTATTGGGCTTTTTATTTGGCACCTATGGCTTCTAAGAGTATATTTCTTGTAAGCATGATTGGCTGGTCAGGAATCCACCTGTTTCTGCCTGTTGAGTACCAGGATTACAAGCACAAACCATATTACCAGCTTTATTTTATATGGGTTCTTGAAACTGAACACAGGTCCCTATGATTTGAGGCAAGCATTTTACTGATTGGGCAACTTCCCAGACCTCAGTGCTGCTTTAATTTTTATTTCCCTGCTTGTTAAATATGTTGAGTAGTTTTGTTTATTGGCTCTTTTTTACTTTAATATTTGAGAGTTACCTGTTCCGTTTGCTATTGCAGATCACATCTATGAGCTCACTATCAAGTGTGAAAATGCGGATTGTCTGTGGATGCCCCTTCTATGTGCATAGGTACAGACTGTCTGTCTCTATGAAGTCATTAGCATAGCCACAGGGACAGCCTGTCTCTAAATGATTATTGCTATGTACCTAGACATCAGTGAGGTAATTCACATGCACACAGGGACAGATTGTCTCTATGAGGTTACTCCAGTGTTAATAGGCATAGACTGTCTTTGTGCAGTCACTTACATGTGTATAGATACAGTCTGTCTATGTGGCAGGGTTTCATTTGCGTATAGGTACAGACTGCCACTTCTTTGCAGATCCTGTATGTATAAAACTGAAGACTTTATAGTCATTAACGTGTACTAGCACATATTGTCTCATGAATGTGCAGGTTCTAATTGTCCCTAATGTCAATCAAATGTCCACAGAAAAAAATAGCCTGTCTCTGCGTGGTGACTTGCATATTCACAAGTGCAGAGTTTCTCCAAAAGGTTACTTATGTGTGCACAAGTGTAGATACTCTATGAATGGGTAGTAACTGAATGGCAGTCTCTCACATGTGCACAGAACCAGAATCCTCCATGATGTTTCCCATGTGTTGCATTAGTTACTTTTTTCATTTCTGTGATCAAATGCCCAACAAGAAGCAATTTAAGAAAGAGCTTACTTTTATTTATAGTTCCAGCAGGAAGGCATGGCAGAAGGAACAAGAGCCTGACAGTCATAATGCATTGGTAATCTGCAAGCAGGGAGTGAGCAAGAAGCAGGGTTGAGCTATAAACTTGAATTCCTGTCCCCAGTCCTCTAAGTCTTACAAGACTCCACTTCTTAAAGGTTCTACAACTTCCCCGACAGTGCCTCAAACACGTGCCCCTATGGGGGCATTTCACATCCAAGCCACATCATTTGTGCATAGATGTAGAGATTTCTCTATTTGGTTACTGTGTGTGTGAAAATTCAGACTGTCTCTGCACGGCATTCTTGCACATATGAGCAGATACAGACTATCTATGTAGTTATTCATGTGTGCACAGGTACACACTACCTGTGTGGTCACTTGAGTATGTATGAATTCAGATTGTCTTCCAAGGAGAGCAGATGGTTTGCGTTGATCTTTGGGGGTTTGCCTTACAACCGCAGGGTGTGTAGTTTATGGTCTGGGCAGCGAGTATTACAACTAAAGATGACTTCCACCTCTAGGGACTGGCAAAGGATGTCAGTAACTGTCCTGGTATGTTTAAGCACTTGCCAGTGCTTACCCGTTTTCTGGGAGCTACTAAGACTCACTTGGGGCTGTGGGTCAAAGCTTTCCACTGTGTGGAACGTGTCGTTCTGACTCAGGGTTTTCCACTTCTAGTTAGAGGTGTTCTTC
The DNA here is from genome assembly GCF_903992535.2 of Arvicola amphibius. NCBI lineage: Eukaryota > Metazoa > Chordata > Mammalia > Rodentia > Cricetidae > Arvicola > Arvicola amphibius. Next base: position 62,650,120 of record NC_052058.2, read on the forward strand.
ATGGAATCAGATGGCAGTTCCATAACTTTTGCCATGGCTTCTCAGATTGTGACCTGAAGGGAATAATCTTCTCCTCTAGCGCTTCCTTGATGCTGGCTGGGCAGCAGTCTTTTAAAAATGGTTTGTTATGCCTGTTGGTGTTGGTTACTGAGGAAAGATGAGCCTTTCCTAGTACCTATATGGCAAGTGACCTAAGATTCTTGTCTTGTGGAATGCCAGATTCTACCAGGGATACACCCTACACTGGTCACTAGTTGTGTGTGTGTGTGTGTGTGTGTGTGTGTGTGTGTGTCTGTCTGTCTGTCTGTTTGTTAGCCTATTTTCTTTTTTGCATTTCCTTTGGTCTCTGCCTGCCCCATACCAGCACATGACACACTGCTTTCATTCACACTTGTGTGTGTGTTTTTCCAATCTCTAAATTATTGGATATTGAGAGTAGGGTACGAATTTAAATCACTCTTAAGCCAGATTACCCATGTCTTTTGTATGTAACCAAAAATACAACCTTTTGGCAAATCCACACACAGAGAAAAACCATCCTTAGATTTGCTAGATGTTCCACTAGTTCAGACACATTTATTTCTTTTGTGCTATTAAAGGGTTACATTCCACATTGGTATGCTGCTTCCAAGATGTCTGTGGGTAAACTAAGGCTAGATGCCCAATTGCTAGAGGAATGCATTGCTATGACCTTGGGAGGAAATGTATGAGCAGCTAAACAGAAAATGTGGGAATCATCCTGACACTGGTGGTGCTTGAAAGCTTAAGAGTATAGGGTTTCCAAAGATAACAGGGAGAGTGTGTGAAGTATGGGCAGAATAATTGGGAAGGGTTAGGAGCAGGAAGAGAAAACCACCATTGTAGTATGAGGAAAGTGGCCTTTTGTTTCATCCCCACCGCCCAGTTAGTTTACACCTGAAATAATCACACAGAAATTGTATTCATTTAAACACTGCCTGGCCCATTATCTCTAACCTCTTATTGGCTAACTCTCATATCTTGCTTAACCCATTTCTAGTAAATCTGTGTATCACCACGTGATTGTGGCTTACTGGAAAGATTTTAACCTACATCCATCTCAGGCAGGAGATTCATGGCTTCTGCCTGTCTGTCCTTCTTCCCAGCATTCAGTTGTGTTTACCCCGCCTACCTAAGTGCTGTCCTATCAAAAGGCCAAGGAAGTTTCTTTATTCAACCAATGAAAGCAACACATAGAAGAGTCTCCTACACCACATGATGGAGACAGAAAGGGGATTGGTCAGAAAACAGGAGGAGGGAGAAGAAAATACATTGCTATCAAGTAAAGGAAGTATGGGGCTTAAAGAAGAAGCAGCAATACAAAAATGCAACAAGGGCTTCTAATACCACAGTGGCTGGATTTTTTTTCATTGTTGTAGGGGTGAAATAAAGATGCCATTGACAACTTTAAATAAAACAGTTCTGATAATGTGATATAAATGAAAGCCAGTTATAATTGGATAGAGGGTACATGGGTGAATGGAAGATGAATAAATACTTTTCTTAGGAAATTTGAATTGGAAAGGAAGAAGGCAAAAGGAAGGGTGTTAGTTACAGTTGTTGGAGGAGAAGGCCACTCATTGGTTCCTGACCACTTAGCCCCAAAATAACCACACAGATTCTGTATTAATTAAATCACTGCTTGGTCCATTAGCTCTAGCTTCTTATTGACTAACTCTTACATCTTAACTTTAACCCATTTCTAGTAATCTGAGTATTGCCAAGTGGCTGTAGCTTACTGGGTAAAATTCCATCCTGCTCCAGTGGGGCTACATGGCTTCTCTCTGACTCTGCCTCCTTTCTCCCAGCATTTACTTTAGTTTTCCCCACCTAGCTCTGTTCCCCTATAGCTCTGCTATAGGCCAAAAGCAGTTCCTTTATTAACCAATTATATTCACAGCATACCGAGGGGAATCCCACATCATATAGTTTACTCAGAAAGCCTCATCCTGTGGGCTCCAAGTGATTCAACATCAGTGAGGCAGAAAATGAGTTTAAGTGTGGTTGTGGGTGCATGTGGGTATGATGGAGTTCATGAGTGGCCTCCATTCTATTATCAAAGGAAAAGGTATGATCAACTACTAAGTCTATTGAATAAAATATTGGCTATATTAGGACAAGGTAGAGTATTGAAAATTATGAATACTCCTAGAGAGGGGACATTTATAAACAAATGAAAGTATAGAGAGGTGAATGATCTAGATGAGGCCAACATTTTTTTTAAAGTTAATCTAAAAAAGGAGGTAATGGATAAGGATAGCCAAAGGAGAATGGAGCATATGCCATGAGGGGAGGGGAAGTCAAGAATTAAACCTTATTTTCTGTGGATGTTTCATATAAATGTTGACATTCCCTAACATGAAGAAGAGCGGAGATGAAGGGAAGACTGATCCAGATGCTGTCCCCACCCCCTGATTGTAGAGTAGCAGGAGATGAGGTCATGAACAAATGAGAAAAAGATGTGGTTGGCATGATGGGTACCTAAGAACGAGCAAACCTTTACAGGACAGAAAGCTCACTGCAATTGTGCTAGTTTGCTGGGGACATGCTAGTTGATACTTCAAGGGCCTAAACGTCCCAGGAGAAGACTGAATGACCGGAAGGTTTAGACTTATCTACATCCCCAAATCCAAGATTTGCACATGTTATTTCTCAAGAGGATTGTCTGAGAGTCCTTGGGACATTTGTGTTTTATTCCCAGATGGAGACTTTCTTCCATCCTATGTACAGTCCTCCTCTTCCAGAGAGGTTCACGTTGACTGTGGGAAGAGAGGCTGTGAGTTCCACAGTGAACAGTTGTCTGCTGTATCTTCATATTTTGCTTCTTGATATGTCCGTTTCTCACAATGTATGTAGCCCAAGCAGGCCTCAAACTTGAGATTCTCCTGCTTCTGCTTCTCAAGAGCTGGGATTATTGGCTTGCACTACCTCACCTGTGAGATGTCTTTATCTAGAGCATGGAGAATGTAGGTAAAGGTAGATTCTGGCAGAAACCAAGCAAGTAAATGTAGTTCGTCTTTTTTTAAACACACAGTTCAGATTGATTTATGAACCTTTTGTATTTTCTTGTAATTACATCATTTTATCTTCTTTCAAATATTAAATTCATTTAGCTCCTTAAAATATATTTAATTATGGTATAATTGTATAACTGTATAATTTTCCTACTTCCCTTCCCTCTTTCCTAACACTACGATTTATCCCCCCTTTCAAATTCATGGCCTCTTTATCTTTAATTTTTGATATGTAAATGATATATATATGTACACGTATATATTCCTAATATATATGTTACTATAATATATATTTCTAAATATATAAATAGAATTTGCTCAGTCTGTACAATATTACTTGTAGGTAAATGATTTCAGGGCTGACTATTTGGTATCAGATAGCCAGTGTATGTGTGTGGGATCTTCCCTGGGAAAGACTATTTCTCTGGTTTCAGCATTCTGTTGATGCCTCTAGTTCTTTGTCTAGGCTTGGAGCCCCATGAGATTTCCTCCTTCCATGTTAGTCTATTGGTATCATCCTTATTTAGTTTTTGTTGAAGCAGCCATGTTGATATCTCTATGTGGCTGTTGCTTCTCTCATATTTCTAGACACAATCTCAAAACCATTTTCCTGTGCCTCTGTGTCTTACAATCTTTCAGCCTCCTCTTTTGCTATGATCCCCAAGCTTTAAGTGCAGGGGTTGTGGGCTGGGTACCACATGATCACTTTCTCTCTGCATTTTGGTTACTTGTGGTTTTCTGTAATGGTCTGCATCTGTTGCAAAAAGAAGATTCTTTGATGAAGTGTGAGACCTATATTTATCTGTGGGTGTAAGAAGAAATATTTAAAATGTAGCTAGGAATTGTGCTGGTTTAGTAAAGTGGTTGTTGTAGGTTTTCCTCCAAGAACCCTGACCATTAGCCCCAGGGAGTTGTCTAGGTTTCTTGTACCAGGCAAAATTTACTCTTCTTGAGTGAGCCTTAAGTCCAGAGAGCTGTTGGTTACCACCAAGGCACTCACGCCACTATTGCACTCTTAGGGATATTGTGATGTGTTGGTCATTTTTGCAGTTCATAAGCATATAACTGGGTAAAAACATTGGTCTTCTTCCTTTGACGTTTCTTCCTTCTTCCTTTGCATGGCACCTTCTAGTACTGTGAGGTTGGTCCTTACAAAGTAGGCTTTTAGGTCACATTCAGCCTTCAACCTCTTGGAGGCAACCAAAGACAATAGTTGATAATGTTGTGGGAGCCTCTTGGATAACCCTGACCACCAATATCATTTATCTCTTAGTAAATAATTTCTGTAGTAAGAAGTTCAGCTTTGAATTTATGAACTACATCCAGTGATAGAGCCTTAAATCTGAGCCAAGTCCTGGGCACATTAGTTAGTCCAGAAGCTAAGACATTTATCTTTGTTAGCGCTGAGTAACCTTTAAATTATTGAACATGGTATAGAAAACAAGCATCATACATAAGAAACAGGCACACTGACTTCCACACTTTGACTCTCTTTGGTTTAGATGTAGATCAGGACAACAGTCTTTCCCAGCAATGTAAGTGTTTCTCTTATCAGTTCAATTATGGGCTGTTTCCAAATGTTTCTAGATTTTAAAGAATTTATCATCCCTTAGACTTATTGACTTCTATCTATATTTCTGTGGAGTGTGGGAATCTGAGTTACCACACCCCATTTGCCGTTAGCATGACATCAACATTCTCATTTGGAAGAGTAATTTATGAGTGGGAAAAAATTAGGCAAGGAAGAAAGGGAGATGAGTACAACCAACCCTTGATGCTGCTGCTGGAGGGGAAAGAGGCCTTTTGGAGGATGCTCAGGAGAAATGAATAGAACTGTTGGGTTGTGCTAGGACAGATGGGTGGTGGCCAAGACTGGCAAATGGAAGACAGAGAAGCCAGTAACACACAGATAGCTCAAGGAATTCATGCCAGGAATAGGGGAATTTAGGCAAAGTGAATAAGTAAAAAAGAGAGCAAATTGTTCAAGTATCATGTCCCAGTTTTGACTGGAAACCCAAAAGGGGATCAGAGCAAGAGCTTATCCTGGGTACCCTGTTCTTTTTGTAGGTTGTCATTAATCCTACCCTTCCCACTCCTTCTCTAGCTTCTCTTCTTCCACACCCCCCACTTACTGAAACATTTCCACATGAAAGATTTAGATGATGTCATCGTCACCTCAACCATCAGTAAAAACATAATGCAATTATTTTAATAAACAAGAAAAACAAAGGAAATATGACTAAGTCCAGGGAAAACCAGGCAAGAGCCCAAATCATTGCGTCTCCAGGAAAGCAGCTGAAGGAAGATCCCTCTGATCACATCCAACACCACCTCATGGAGCCTGGATGATGTCTTGTAGCTGAAAACTATTTTTCCAAGATACTGCAAGTGAGTAAAAGCACTATTAAAAAAACCCATTCTCCAAAGCATCTTAAGACCTACAGCAAGACCTTTTTTATTTCTTTGCTTTTATTCCTTGTTTTAGTTCTGTTCCAAGAAATACAAAAAATTATCTATTGGGATTTCCATTTTCTGAGTGTTTCTTGCCAGCACATTCTATACATGGGTTAAGTAAATGGTGTGAGGAGTATGGCTGGAAGCATTGCAAACAATAGAAGAGGGGACATGCTGTCCTAATGTGAGTTGGGAGTTTCAAATGCCTATGGGCTTGTCTAGTAGAACAGCAGCCATGAAACATAATCCTAAAGGAAATTCAAAACCTATGTCTGCCTGGCTTTAGCTGTGAAAGATTAGCTTTAGCTCTTTCTCTTTGGGGGATGGCACAACATGACCATTGTAGAAAGTTTAAGGACTACTGAGTTCTGGCTTAGCTTCTCCTCCTTAAATTACATAATTACAACATGCTCATTGTGTATAATATTACTGGTATGTATGTTTTCAGATCTGACCATTTGGTATTGGATTGGTGTGCTCTTCCCCAAAGAAGACTATTTCTCTTGCTCTCAGCCATCCTAAGTTAATTGTAGTTCTTTATATATGGTGAGGCCTAGTGGGTTTCTGCCTACCCTACCCTCATTCCTGACCCCTGTCCATGTTAACATGTCTATTCATGTCATCCTTGTTCCGGTCATGTTTAATCAGCCATATTGATAAGTCTTTATGTGTGTAGCTTCTCTGACACTTCTAGGAGACACACTATCACAATAATTCCCTTTGCCTCTGCCTCTTAAAGTCTTTCCATTCCTCTCTGTAGTGAGGAGCAGTGGGCTGTGTTCCTGCCGCTTAGCTCCTGGCTGCCTGACTAGCTTATGCCCCTAAATAACAACACACAAACTGTATTCATTTAAACACTGCCTGGCCCATTAGTTTCAGCCTCTTATTAGCTAATTCTCACATCTTGCTTCAACCCATATTTAGTAATGTGTGCAGCACCACAAGGTAGTGGCTTACCGGGAAAGATTCAGCATCTATGACTTGGTGGCTGGCTCCATGGCGTCTGTCCCAGAGAGGAGAGGCATGGCAACTGCCTGAAGCATCTTGCCTCACTCCCAGCATCTTGTTCTGTCTACTAAACCCACCTATGTTCTGACCTATCAGGCAAAGCAGTTTCTTTATTAATTAACCAATGAAGTCATCAGATAGATAGAAGACACACCTACATCACCTCTCTTCTCTAATGTCCCTTGATCCCTAAATGCAGGAGCTGTGATGTACATGCATGCCTTAGAACTGGCCTACGCCGTGCATAAATCTCTGCATTGTGATCACTTGTGGCTTGGAGGATGGTCTCCATTCACTGTAACGAGGAGCTGCTTTGACAAAAATGGTAGCTACACTTATCTATGGGTACAAGGATAAGATTTAGGATGTCATAAGGAGTTTTTATGAGCTAGAACATGGTGGTAATAGATTCTTTTCTAAGATCTATGAACTTACCAGCCCCAGGGAAGCTCGCTAAATTTCCAGTACCAAGGATAATTTCCCTCTGGAAGTCCAATTAGACAGCTGTTGATTGCCACTGATATTTAAGTGACTCTTCTTGTGCCATTTTGTATATCTTGCCATGCTGGTAGTTGCTGCAATGTTGCAGCTTGGTAGGGCTATTTAATTCAGTGACTCTCAACTTGTGTGTCATGTTCCTATGGGGGTTGAATGACCCTTTCACAGGGATCACTCAAGACTACCAGAAAGCATAGATATTATATTACAATTAATAACAGTAACAAAACTGTAATTATGAAGTAGCAACAAAAGTATTTTATGGTTGGGGATCACCTCAGCATGAAGAACTGTATTAACTGTCACAGCATCAGGAAGGTCAAGAACCATTGGTTTAATTACTTCATTTCCTTGGCAGCTTGCATAGTATTCTGGAACCATGGAAGCTAGACCAGAGGGAAGAGGCTTTCAATGCAGATTCAACTTGACTCTTCCAAGTTGTATATAGTAGGTGTGTGGTGCCTTCATCAATAGGGAACTACATTCTACCTCTGAGTAACAACCAAGAGCTACATCAGTCATCTATGATGTTTGGGGAGTCATGTTTTAACAGACCTTCAGTTCTGTGTGCAAGTACATATATAATATTGTTTCGTGATTTGAAGGCAGTGTCTTAGTTAGGGTTTCTATTGCTGTGATGAAATACCATGACCAAAAGCAACTTGGGGAGGAAAGGATTTAGTTTGCCCATACTTCCGTATCACAACTCATCGTCACATGAGCAGGGCAGGAACTCAAAGCAGGGACCAGGAGGCAGGAGCTGATGCAGAAAGCCATGGAGGAGTGCTTGCTCCTCAGGATTCACTCAGCCCACTTATAGAACCCAGATGGTGAGCCCAGAGGTTGCACCACCCACAGTGGCCTGGCACCATTCCCATCTATTACTAATTAAGAAAATGCTCTAACAGTCTTGCCTACAGCTGAATCTTATTGAATCATTTTATTAATTGAGGTTCTTTCTGGTGTTTTTTTTTTTTTTTTTTTTTTTTTTTTGTCAGATTGACATAAAACTGTCCAGTGTGGGCATCAGTTGGATAACCCATTATTATTATAAAGATATAGGAGTAGAGAGGCGGATTTAATTCTATGGATTAAGGGACACAAAAGAGAAATTAATACACACTATCATTTACAGGAGCTTTATGATGCCTTCTATCCTCAAAACTCTTTAACTTTTAGTTCGTAAACTTGTTTCTTTGTCACTTTTTCACTTTTTCTTTTTAAAAAAAAATTCCGGTTGCTATAAACATATGCTGAACCATACAGAACTGAACTTCCTGCCATCAGAGGGACCAGACAGCCTGGAGACACCTATGCAAGGCTCAGAGGTTCGAGGATTTCTTCACCGTCCAGGGCATAACTCTCAAAGCAAAGAACTATCAGCATCAGTGTGTTTATCTTGAAGAAATAATTCCAGCGAAATTGAAGAAATGAGAATGATGTCAACATAGAGGCTTCATGCAGATATTGTGTGTTTTCAAAGCAGTAGGATTTTACTTAAGGGCAAAGGTATCTCAAATGTATACTGGTGTCCTTTCGGAGACTGGAAACCCCATGATAGTAATCAAATCGGTCCCTGGCATCACCTGCCCTTTGGTGTGACGTTCTCTCTTTGCATTTGCTCCCCAGAGCGTACATGAGTGTGAGGGAGCTGAAGGAGGCCTTGCACCTCAACAGCTCTCATTTCCTCAGCGTCTACTTCGCCAGCTCAGTTCGGGAGGAACTGGCAGGTGCTGCCACATGGCCTTGGGACAAAGAAGCCGTCAGTCACTTGGGTAAGTGACATATGAACCATAATGGGTAAAAGAAAGGATATTTGAGAAGGGTTTGTGAAAGTGAGTTGGGGGGGGGGGGCAGAAATACGTAGTCAGTAAATGAACTGCTTTAGGTTGAGAGTGATAGCTGGGTGAGTCTATAAAGGACCGTGAGGGAACCTCCAGCTGGCGACAGATGGGGAAGGTGACTGAGCCCCACATTGGAGCACTGGACTGAGCTCCCAAGGTCCTGATGAGGAGCAGAAGGAGCGAGAACTTGAGGGAGAAAGTCAGGAACGAGAGGGGTGCGTTCACTCATGGAGACAGTGGGACAGAACTAATGGGAGATCACCAACTCCAGTTGGAATGGGACTGATGGATCATGCGACCAAACCCGTCTCTCTGAATGTGGCCAATAGCAGGGGCTGACTGAGAAGCAAAGGACAATGGCTCTGGGCTCTGATTCTTCTGCATGGACGGGCTCTGTGGGAGCCTTCTCAGCTTGATCGATCACCTTCCTGGACCTGGGGGGAGTTGGGAGGACATTGGTCTTAGCATAGAGTGGGGAACCCTGATGGCTCCTTGGCCTTGAGAAGGAGGGAGGGGAGGTATGGGTGGAGGGGAGGGGAGGGGAGGGAAGGGGGAGGAGGAGCGGAGGGAGGGGGGAGGAGGAGGGAAGGAGATGGAAATTTTTAAATATAAAAAAAAATAAACCATGAAAAAAAATATTTCAAAGCAAAAACTAAGAGGTGAGAGATCCTCAATACCCAGAACGCTCTCAACTGACTCTGTAACCTAGCGACAGGCCACCCCGGATGGCATGGGCCTTTAATTGTAACTACTAAGGATATTGGTTCAAAAGGATCACATTTCAAGGGCAAGCCTGGGCTACTTACAGAGCTTGTATCACCAAATAAAAAGTAAAATGAAAGATCACAGTGCATTCGTGAACTTTCAGCCACATTGGGTCTGAATAAGAATGGGCTCACAACAGTCATACAAGTCTAGAAGAAGAATTCAGGGGGCTCTATCTTTCACTCTTAGACAGATTCAGGGAAAGTGAGTCATTGCCTTCAGTTGTATATTTACTGGTGATACAACCAGGCTCCAATGGGTAATCACAATCCAATGGTCATGTAGGTAACCATGGTTACGATAAATGGGTCACAAAACAGTCATGAGTCTGGGATTGGGACAGGTAGTTGGTGGGGTTATTAGGGATCTGAGGGATTTAAGAAAGAGTATGGGAACTAAGTAGCTAGGATGTAGCATACACAGGTATAGAATTGCAAAGAGCTAACTTTATATATTAAAAAAGAGGGCTTGTTGTCATGATTCATATGTATGATGCCAGGCGTGGATGATTGAGACAAGAAATATGAAATATCACTACTTTAATTTTACCTTGGACTGCAGGGTAAGATCCATATTCAAGAAACAAATAAAATTTAAAAAAACCTAAAAACTAAACTGCAGCCACATAACCCTGAATGCAAATAAATTGCTCAGGTAAGGTTCAATTTGCTGGATCTATTTTTAGTCTTAGATGGGCCTAAAAGGAAAAATATCACCAAGGTGTTCAAACTGTAAAACCTATTTGGTAGTGCTGTGTCAGGAAGCAGTAAGGTCTCTTGCTTAGCTCAGACTCTCAAGGAGACTCTAGGAAATTCAGACAGGTTTCAGTCACATTTCCAGGATGGCTAAATAAACTGGAGGGACCCTGTGCTCTTCATGAAAGCCAGTGTGAAATTTTGTAACCTTCCTGGTTACAGTGAATGTAGAGTGGATTGGCCTAGTCAAATAATCCAATCAATAGTGCGTTGGAGTAATTTGAATTGTTTCAGCTAAACAACAGTAGCAGAGAGGCCACAGAGCACTGTCACTGTTTTGAGAGATGTGTGAAGGGCTCTAGCAGCAAGGTACACTCAGCAGGCACTGGCTCTCAATCTCAAACCTCAAAAAAGTGATTCTTCTGGTCCTTATGGGTATAAATCTGCCCATTTGACAAGAGTTGTTGGGATGGAGTAGATTACTGAATATCTTTTAATTTCATTAGATATGAAAACATAATTAAGACTCATTCAATAATGCAAAAGTAGATAAGCTACTTAAACATTAACTTCTTGATGACATCAGACCTGGAGTTTGCTTCAGACTCACCAGCGAGACAGAATTCAGGCCCAAGACCCAGGAAAACAGAAAGCTCAGAAGTGGGCCTGATGTCTTATTCATGATTTTTCTCTCAGCATATTTGCTAATTATTTAAGTATGCGTTCTTGGAGCCAAAATCTAGAAACTAAGTTCAAAATTACTTCCAAAAGATTAAAAAGTAGAAAAGTGATTTCAAAAGTCCCATAACAGAAGGAAAAGGAAATGAAGTTGCTGTTCTATCAAGGTGAAGGAGCTGTGAAGATTCTATACACTGGGGGAGAGGCCTGGTTACACTGGACTTAAAAGTCCAACTAGAAACACTCAATTGATGTTTACAGCAAACCCTCCTGCCTATGTATTTATTGCCCAACCAAAGGAAAATATCTTCCGAGGAAGACAATACTATCAGAAGCACTTTATACAATTGTATGTACAATATCGAGCAGTCAATAGAAAATAATTTGATATTTTTAGGAAATACAGTCAAATGACAGAAATAAAATCAATTCAGCAACAAAAACAAGACAATATGACCCATAGATTATTTAGGTATTAGAGATTTTAGACACTTAACTACTACATGTATGCATATATGCATATTTATATAATTGGCTAATATGTAAAAATACACAAAAGCTAGGGAGCTAGTTAGGAGATCTGGAATCTAGAGGAAATCATCAAGTGAAAATTTTAGAGCTAAAAAGTAGTACTAGTAATTCAAATTTAAAAATTAGTAGAAGGCTAATGATAAAGAATTAAAGACCTAAAAGAAAATTCTATAAATTGAAACTTAGTGAGGAAAATGATAAAAAGATAATAAAACATCCTGAGGAATATTTAATTGATTAGATTATTTAATTAAAAATTGCTAAAAATAGTGTTAAAAGAGATAATGGTTGACTACTTTCCAAACAGACAAAAGTTATCAATTCGCAGATCAAATATATAAATTCTCAGCAAAATAGGTTCATAGAAGATTATGTATAGGCCATGGAAAAATGATGAAAACCAGAGACAAAGAGAAAAACCTTAAAGTAAAACAGTGGTAAGAAGATTTGTTTACCAAAAAGTATGATAATAAGATATGATATCTCATCAGCAAAAATTGCATGACAAGAAATGCTGTGTAGTATGAGGTTATTTAAATATTAAGAAAAATAATTACCTTAAAATTCTAAAGTTGACAGAAATATCATCTGAAATGAAAAAAATGTAAAATATTTTTGGACAAATAAAATCAGAGATAAGTTATTCCAGTGCTGAAAGACATCCTAAAAAAGATCAGGAAGCAATAGGAAAACACATTTGCTTAGAGACAGAGAGATATAGAAAATAATGGATGATGTTAGAGAAAATAAAAATATCATAAGCATACAGCAATGCCTTTACCTCTATATACATGTAGAATTAAAATATAACAAAAATATTACAAAAGACAAAAAAAAAAGCAGGACAGGAAATTAAAGCATTTAAAGACCCCCCCATTTTTCTTTGTTCAGAAAAAACACTGATTTCCACACATCATTTTAGGTATAACATTAAAAGCCATGTTGTAATGTATAGACACTTTTCTGTCTAAAGATTGGTTGATTAGTAAGATAACAATGAATGAACAAAATGCGGCTGGAGTCATGGCTCAGAGGTTAAGAATGCAGGCTGCTCCACTGCAGAGGACCCAGGTCCAGTTTCCAGCGCTCACGTCCAGTGCTATCAACAACCTGTAGCTCCAGCTCCTGGGATTCTGACACCCTCTTCTGGACTCTGTGGGTACCCACACTCACTGCAAATAACTACACACACACACACACAGAGAGAGAGAGAGAGAGAGAGAGAGAGAGAGAGAGAGAGAGAGAGAGAGAGAGAGAGAGAGAGAGAGAGAGAGAGAGAAGGAGGAGGAGGAGGAGGAGGAGGAGGAGGAGGAGGAGGAGAGAGAAACCTCTGAAAAAGAAAACCAAATATGGTGACTACATTAAACATTGAATGGACTTTAGGCCCAAGTTCAGAATAAAAGATTGTCAAACTCACAATAAACCCTATCACCTGATGTTCTAAAGAAAGAGACAAATGTTAAATATAAGAACACAAATGGTTAAAGTGAAGGGATAGGGAAGTAAAATAAATTCCATGCAAATACCCAAAGGAAAACAGTATTCTGACAGCAGAAGTACACTGTTAGGTGTAGTATCAGGAATAAATAAGCCTAGTTTTATAAAGGAGTAAATTCAATTAGAAGAAGTAATTGTGATGAATTTGGATTTGACCATTAACATGCTGTGAAAAAAATATTCATCTATATAAACAGACAAACCTACAGTCTTGGATAGTGGTTTTAAGTAATTTTCTCAGAAAAGATATGACAAATAAATATTCAGTAGACATAAAGAGATTTGACAGATATAATTAAAACTTTGGTTGAATTATCAGAATCAGACTGTGTATTTACACAGAGCAGAACACATGGTCTTTTCATATGCCGTGGAAAACTTATCAAAAGGAGTTCATGACCACAGGGTAATTTCAGAGGATGGAAGTCATAAAACTTTTCTTTCTCATCTCATTGTAAATAAGCTAGAACTTAAATAATGAGGCAATAAAAATGAGGAGCCTCCCTGAGTATTTAGAAATTAAGCAATATACTTCTAATTAACCATAGGCCAAATTATAGTGCCAACAGGAAGCTATTGTAAATAAAATGATTATAACAACATGTTATACAAAATTGTGCATATGGAGACATAAGCAAGGGAAACTTACAGCTTTGTTTATTAGAAAAGAAGAAAGTCTGCATATCAAGACAGCAAAAAATAGCAAATTAATCTCAAAGAAGGAAGGCATAGAGAAGTATTAAAATCAAGACAGGAAATAAATTTACTATTTTCAATTGAAAATAAATTTCTATTTCCATTAGAAAAAAATAATAGAGCAAAAGGTTTAGAAGAGAAAAAACAAGTCACAGGAGAAGTGATTGGTAAGTTCCTCAAAAGAGGAACTTGTCAATAAAAACAATGACAGATAGGGAATTTATCATATCATAAAAAAATGAAAGTGGTGTGTTGCGCGTGATGGTTCATGCAACACTCAGGAAGCAAAGCAAGGCAAATAGATTGCTGTGAATTCTAGGCCAGCCTGGCCTACAGAGTGAGTTCCCGGGCAGCCAGAACTGCATATAGCTTAAACAGACAATAATTGTTTTCAATTATTGGAGCGGTTGTCTACCCACAGGAAAATGAGCCTTAGTCTGAACTTTGTAACTAAGAGAGAAATTAAGTCAGGGTAGAGCGTATACTTAAGGGTAGAAAGTATAGAACACCTAGTAGAAAATATAGGCAAAAATCACTGGGACAGGGCTAAGCAAAAAGTGCATAAATAAGATACAAAAAGCATGGTTTAAAAAAATAAAAACTCACCAGTTAGATTCCAGCAATATAAAAAAAAATCTTTGGCTGACAAAGAGTCTGCTAACATGTATAGAGAAAGCACAGGTTTGTATAAAATAATAAAAAGCACACATCTGGAAAATGACTTCTATTTCGAACACACATATCCCAAAACTCAATATTAAGATTAAAACAGAAATTGTATAAGGGATATACAGAGATAAAGAATAATCACAAGAAATGAGGTTTCACCTCGTTAATGACTAGAGAAATGCCAGTGAAGACTATAATGAGGTATTATTACACAACTATCTAAAGAACTAAAATGAAAACTTACCCGTGCTAGTGAGGCTCTAGGAATGATGGCTTTGCCATACCTGCTAGTGGAAAACTGAGAATGACACAGCCATCCTGAATAATTTGCAAATTTCTTGTGATTATGAGACTACCCTGCTAGATGGTAGCGCGCACCTTTAATACCAACACTTGGGAGGTGGAGGCAGGTGGATCTCTGAGTTTGAGGCCAATCTGACTTACAGAAAGAGTTCGTGGTGCTGGGATTAAAGGCATGTGCTACCATGCCCACCAAGGAGGAGGGTTTTAATGGTGCTGGGTCTGTATTTTGAATGTGGTAGTGGTTATCTGATTGTATACGTGTGACGAGCTTACAGAGAACTGCACACACACATGTACACACACAGGTGTAATACTTTGTCTGTAACATCTACACATAAGGAGAAAACTGGGCACACAGGAGGTGTTCTGTGGATGCTCACAGACAGAGGGACAGGTAGATAAGTTAGTGGGGAATGACATTTCAGTGTAATGACATAAGAAATGCTTGTAATTTGTTGCCTGAAATTTTGACTCATAATGAGTTGCAAAAGCAGCTACAGATATTTCTATTTTGTTCCTAAAACTTGGAGGAACAAGAGTGCTTTCCTGAAATATGGTTTTTCAATGTGCATTTCAGGACACAGGCTGACTAGTTCACAGCGCTGATTGAGTATAAATTGTTTGTGTATAATTTTATTGTTTCCCATTCAATCATAATTGTGATTTAAAAAGAATATACCAGTGCAGACAGTTGGTATGGCATGATAGAGGAAGACATTGCAGATTTTCTGAAGAGTTTTCCCAAAAGTCTAGGCAGGGTTATGTTTGTCTCAGTGTGCAATAGTGTTTAAGGTGATCTGAGTGACCTGCACATTAGCACACCAGCCTTAAAGTTGAGAAACCAAATGCAGTTTCTGATGACCAACACTTTCATATACCATCTGCCTGTACTACGGAAAGGTATGCGAGCCGGGAACTAGTCTGGAGATTTCAAAACACACACATGGAGACAGAGAAACAGGGACACATCATCCTTGAAACAAAAATGCCAAGAATGCAAACTTTATCGTGTTCAGGGACAGCGTATATAGTGCTCTGGCCACACCCCAGCTTTTGGGATATCTTAGCTGCAGCCATTAGAAATCATTCCCCTGTCTTGTGCTCAAATTAGTTGCAAACACAGGAAAACAAGTTGTTTTTTCTCAGAGCAACTGCAAGCAAGTTGTTTACAGGAAATTCAGGGTCTGGGGGTCCACAGCCCCCAACACTTCCACTCTGTGGGAAACCTCAAGGTTCATCCAGCCTTGCCATCAACACCAGTTCTACAGTCTACTATGATTTTGTCTTTCTAATTCTATGGTCATGGAGGTAAGAAATTTTTATAAATAACATATGAATTAAAATTATGGTCTCAAAGAGAGAATATTTGACTAAAGGGTAAGCCAGCACTTCTATGTCATTAACACAACCCTTCATTCATGCATGTGTGCATGCACACATTCATTCAGAGAACAATTGGTGAGTCTGTTTTGTGGCAATACAGAAATAGAAGAACACAAGGACAGAACATAGCACCAGTGGGAGACAGATATGTAACGCATGCTTTTGCTGTTGTGTCATAGAGCAACACAGAGTGCTAGACAGGCCCATAGAAGAAAGTGCCAAACTCTTCTGAAAGCATCATGGGTGGTATTCCCAGAGAGCTGATAACTGAAGTGAGCACTTGAAGGGCAGATAGGGCTGGGGTTTGCCTGGAAGACAATGGGAGAATGCCCCTCAGAGAAAAACTGTGAGATGTCTTGATGGACAACTGGTAAATCCTGGCCATGCTTAGAAGAGGTCGGATGAACTTTACCTGGCTCCAGCAGTGCTTTCCAAACTTAACTTTTCTTTTTGTGTACCCACAAGATTTACAGAAATTTCTGTGCTTCTTCACATGTTCTTAGAGTAACATGAAAAAAATCTAATCAACCTTCAATTAGTAGAAAGCAGTACAATTCATTATGAAGTGCTGGGCATGTGTTTTCCAGCCTAATTGCTATTTCAAATGGTTACTTTCTATAATTAGACAAGATTACATTGTTCGATCATTGGTGAATATAAATACATAGAAAAATATATTTCAATGAGATAAGTGTGATTCCATACACCAAGATTAGCTCTTCTGTATGTGGGTGGGTAGTCAACGTTACTATAATTTAACATGTTAAATCATCAATTGCATTGCTTGGTTTATTTACCTTGGAATACTGAGAAATCTTTTCTCTAAAGTCCCACTATCATGGTTGCCCAGACATGAACTGAACAAGGATGACACCAATGAACATGCCAGAGTGGATGGGGAGAGGCCTCAGAGGTGTCAACACTACACAAAGAACTCTAGTGACTGAGGAGATCTAGGAGTGGAAGACGTGTTTTTTCCACAGGGAAGCACACACCAGTTGATCATCCAGTGCCAAATGACCAGCCCTGAAAACATGCACTACGTACTAGTAATGGAATACAGACTAAACAGGTTAATTTAGGAATGTGTGTGTGTGTGTGTGTGTGTACAATAACAATCAGTTAAAAAGGAGGTCATTATTTAAAGGACAGCAGAAATGGATAGATGGGAGAGTTTAGACAGGAAGAAATGTTGTAATTATATTATAATCTCAATAAATAAGTAAGTAAATAAATAAATGAATACATACATAAATAAAATAAATAGTTGAGGAAGCAGAAGTTCTGTTTGACTTTGTGAATGGTTGTGTCAAGTCAGAAAGTATAGCAAAAGCTGGATCAGATAGAAAGCCAGATCAGTTTGGGATGCATTGAGTTTGGGGTTTCTCCAAACCTGCCTCCACAAAGGGGGAAGGACAAGCAACCTTTGGAATGTGTAAGAAAGCAAAGGAGAGAGAGTCTTTCTAAGTAGCCACTGTGGTTAACACACACTCCCACTGCTGGGAGGTAATGTTTGAGTAGCCTTCTTGCTCTGTTAGGGGGAGTCTGCTGCTGTGTCATAGACTTCAGAGGGCTGTGTGCCAGTGTCTTCTATAGAACGTTCTGAGGATATTATCAGCGACGTACTCCAATGTGATTAAGACCCAAGTACCCTGCACCTAGATCATGAGAGTTTCAACAGTAAAGATTTTAAATGAGCCCAGACACTTTGACCTGTAGGAAAAGATGTTTTGAGTGATGGAGGAGGCTTCTACTTCACGGACAAGAAAGGTTCCTTCTATTTCTAGGTTTGCTTGCATATAAAATGTGGTAATAACTGAAAAATTACCTGGCCTTTCAAAGGCTTGATAAAATTTAGTGATCACAGTCAGAGTGGGTGTTTCAAATACTGTGTCTGTGGTTGTCCTTATAGTTGTTCCCTAGATTTTCTACCTCACCTTTAACTGAGATGTCTTTAAAGCCCTGGAAAGATATTGGCTCTTTTCTTAAGCAAAGAAGTATGTTTGTAGAGGTCCAACTACTTACAAGGGGAGAGCTGTGTATAAGATCAAAAGTAGCTTCTTTCCTAAGTCACAGAACAGGGAAAGTGATACAGGAAAGTTTGAGAGAGATGGTTCTTGCCTGGAGCATAATGAAAATGAAAGATGTTGGATAGATTTTCCCTAGTACTTCACACCCTGATATTCAAGGCCCTAAGAGTTAATGCACTTATACGTGTGTGAAATATATAATCATCTTTTCATTCTTTTATTGAAAATAGATTCATTTCTCATATAATATATTATGATTAATTTTTCCTCCCTCTAATATTCCCAGTTCTTCCCCCACATCCCTTCCAATCCAGATCTACTCCCTTTCTAATTAGAAAAGGACAGAATTCTCAGAGATAACAAAATATAACAAAATAAAACATAATATGATAAAACAAAACCAACTCATTGAAGTTGGACAAGGCAAACCAAAAGAAGGAAAAGAGACCAAGAGAAAGCATGAGAGAGAGAGAGAGAGAGAGAGAGAGAGAGAGAGAGAGAGAGAGAGAGAGAGAGAGAGAGAGAGAGACCCACTTGTTCACATACTCCGAAGTCTCAAAGACACTAAACTGAAAGCCATAATATATACACAGAGAACCTGGTGCAGACTGGTATAGGCCCCATGCTTGCTTCTTCTGTCTCTGTGCGTTCATATGAGCTTTTCTCAGTTGATTTAGAGGTCTTGTCTTCCTGGTGTCCTCCAACCCCTCTGGTTCTTACATTCTTTTTCTGCTTCTTTTCTACAAGGTTCACTAAGCTTTGAGGGGAAGGATTTGATGGAGACATCCCATTTTCCCATTTAGGGTTGAGTATTCCACTCTCTCTCTCTCTCTCTCTCTCTCTCTCTCTCTCTCTCTCTCTCTCTCTCTCTCTCTCTTTCTCTCTCTCTCTCTTTCCCTCCCTCCTTCCCTCCCTCCCTCCCTCTACCTCCCTCTCGCCCTCTCTCTCTCTCTCTCTCTCTCTCGCTCTCTCTCTCTCTCTCGCTCTCTCTGATGTCAGGAGAGAATACTCAGCTGTTAAAGGCTAGGTTCATGACCAAAACATATTAATAATCAAATCATTTTTAGTGTAAAGACTTGAAAGGCATTCTCTTTTAAAACATATCTTAGCAATTGTTGAATCCTTGATTAAAACACACACACAAACATACACACACATACACACACACACACACAATGTCTGGCAGAGAAACGATTCTCAGTCCATGCTTAGCGTCTTGCAAGGGGAAGCTCGTTACCTTTGCAGTCCCTCGCAAACAACATCTGCAGTCTAGACTCATTATATTATTTTTCTCCCATGAACGCAGAAGTATTTCATAGCCCCAAAGTGCATGGCAACTGGGGATAGATAGGTGTAGCAGAAAGGGCACGCAGGCAAATAAAAATGGTGCCACATTCTGGAATATCTTCATCTACATCTTAAACACACCGTGTTTAAGTCTTGTCTGGAATAAAGACTTCCATCCAATGAGAATGCAAGCTGCAGAACCCAGAAGGCACTAAAAGTCTGAGAGATATGTAGTGCCTCGCTGGTACTGTAAGGTCTATGTCTCTTTCCAGATCCCTTCACAATTCTTCTCTGTTCCCACAGTCTTCATTTAGTTCTCTCCCTTTGTCTATCAGCCGCTCTTGTCATTTTCTTCCCCCACCTTTACCCCAGAACACCCCTTCTTTGGACTCTAAGGCACATTTCTACAAATTTCTTCCTTTGTTGTGGAGAGTATTTTGGGGGGAAAGTGTATGGTAGCCAGTAACTGGAAATGATTATATACATACCTATGGAGCAGGCCTGATCGCCCTGATTTATAAGCATGTAACATCCAGGCCTAAAAGTTTTACAGAACCGTTTAAAAGCCATTTCAACGAGTGCCCTTTACTCCAAGTGCTAAGTTTCTTTTTAAATAAGATGCCTTTGGGCGTTCTTCTTTTTACCCAGAGCTCCTTCAGCGGTCTAGTGTTGGGTCTGGGGAAACCAGTGAGAACTTGGGAACATAACATCACTCCGGAAGCCTGACTTTCCATGGCTGAGATTTGTCTTTTCATCAGCAACTTCTCTCTCCCTTCTCTTCTTCTGCAACATCCCCGAGACCACACAACAGCTCTGCCTTTTTGTTTGAGCTTGTTCCCCATAATCAAAGCTGAAAGGCCTTTCTAGTCGGCACATCTGTACTCCACCTGTGAGCCCATAGAGGAACAGCTGTGCCACACATGCTCACCAGTTGCTAAATGCAGAGAGCGCCATTCATTCTGTGCCACATTTCAAGTTTGATCGTACCAGCCCTGCACAAAGTTCAGTTCTCAGTGCACACATGCAAACATGCAGCAAATATAAACATAATCCAAGATTAGCCTTAATTTCTCTTTTGAATACCCATGTTAATGAAAAGTAAAAATTTACTCAGTTGATGTTGACCACCCAAGATAGCCACCATTCTCCTTACAGGGCCACATGCTTGCAGTCACTTGAGTGACTTAGGTGTTATTTTGTCTCTTTCTGTTACCCCTGCCCCCATTTAGTCTCCCTTCCTTTCTATCCAGCCACTCTTCTCTAGGCCTGGGACACTTACTCAGAAATTCACCTCTAGAAAGGGGAAAATCCATCCATCTGCTATCCGATTGCATAAACCTTTCTTCAATTTTGATACTCAAAAGATAGGGTGATCAGCTTTATTGAAGCCACTGCCATCTACATATTCCTAACACTTACCTTTTATCTTCTTGCCTTAACTCGTGGGTCCTCTCTAGCTAATGTGGTGGTGGGTATGGTGGTACTGTGAAGGTAAAGATGATGGTCTTCAGTTAATTTGTCATACTGGCGAGACCATAGTCCCTTCAAGACTCAGGTGACACAGACCCAGGGAACCCACACCCAGGAAAGAACCTCCTTTCTCGCTTTCAAAATTCTGTTGTTTACCTCCTAGTGAGGTAGGATATGCAGGAGACTTTGACATTCTAAAATGATAGCAACTGAAAGAAAAATAATGAAGACTTAGGAAACAATGTTAGTATTTTTAAACTTTCCTCGTCCATTCACACTTTTTTCAGTTTCTCCCGAGTCCTGCCATTTATTGGACCCTTGCCATCTACATCATTCCAATACTTACCCTTCACAGAATATGGCGAAAGAAAGGCAGGGTTGCATTGCCAGAACACTGGCCTTCTGATGTGGGATCTTTTTCTGTATATGTGTTGCTTTTATTGGTTGATGAATAAAGCTATTTCAGCCAATGGCTTAGCAGAGTAAAGCCAGGTTAAAAATCCTAACACACACACACACACACACACACACACACACACACACACACACACACACACACACATATATATATATATATGAGAGTAGGTGGAGTTAAAGAGATGCCATGTAGCTGCCAAAGGAGAAAGACTCTACCAGAACCTTCTCAGTAAGCTACAGCCTCCTAGCGATGCATAGATTAATAGGAATGGATATCTTAAGAATGGATATCTTATATCTTAAGATATAAGAGCTAGGTAGAAATACATCTAAGCTATTGGCTAAACAGTATTGTAATATAGTTTCTGTGTGATTATTTGGGTCTGGGCAGTAGGAAATAAATGAGGAGTCTCTGCTTACAGCCATCTCTGGGAGACCATCGGTATAGAGAAAACTTTACTGTTGGGGACAAAACAAGTCTTGAAATTACACTAAGACATGATCCCAGGGCCAGTCTGAGACTATAGCAAAGGGTGACTCTCAACCCCGGAAAGCTGACACAGGTCTCTTGATATTCTTTTTCTCAGGCGCTAGAGACTATACTTAATCTCATCTGACAATTTTGAGGTCTAAAGAATGAATCCAAGTCAAGTGTTTTAGTGAAGGGAAAAGGAGAGAAGCAGGGAGTGACCTTTAATAAGGAGGGCAGGTAGAAGTTAGTCCACTCAACAATCTTTTCATTTAAATCCAATTCAGAGTGATTTCCTGTTCTCTGAAACACCTGCCTTGGTGTCCTAGAGAAATGGAGTGGGGTGAGTGGGAAGTATTGCTAGCTTCTTGAGAGTAGGAGAGGTGAATGTAGAAGCAACACTCTTCAAAAATGTAATATTTTAATAATTATTTGAGAATTTCATATAATGTATTTTTATCATATTTATTCCCTACCATGCTGCTCCTCCTACCTCTTCCCAGATCCACTCTCTGTCTTGCACTTCTCTTTTTTGTCTTTCATATTATTGTTTTATATATGTATATATATATATACATACAAACATACATATAAAAACATAAATCAGCCATCTGATTTCATTTATTGTCATTCCTCTGTATATGTTATCAGAGTTGAATAGTTGGTATTGAATAGACAGTTAGAAGACTCATCCCTGAGGAAGATGGATTCTCACTCTCTAAGAAGTTACCAATTGCCTGTACCTTTCCATCTAGGGGTGAAGCTCCATACACTTTCCCCCACCAGTGTTGGCATGTCAACTGGTGTTATCATTTGGCAGGTCTTGTTTAGGCAGGCGTAATGTTGAGATTTCATGGTGGCAGCTCCCCTGGCTTTTGTAGAAGACACTATATTGCAGCAATTGTTCAGGTCCTCTGGCTCTTACAGTTTTTCTGTCCTTTCTTTCAAGATGTTCCCTGAGCCTTAGGTATTGTTATAGATGTTTCACATGAGGTTGAGTACTTCATGGTCAGTTTTTCTCTACATTTGTGGACAAGTAATTCTTTAAATTCATTTGTTAAACAGCTAAAGTACATCAAACACTTTTATTTTATTTGTTGTGTATGTGTCCACATTCATGTGTAGAAGCCAGAGATTGATGTTGATGTCTTCCTCAATCACTCTCTACCTAAGGTTTTGGGGCAGAATATCTTATCTAACCAGAAAGCGACTTCTGCTAGAGTATTTGGCCAATAAGCCTCGAAGATTTCCCATCTCTACCTTCCTAACACTGTGCTGCAGCACCAATCTATTTCTCTCTTATGGGTGATGGGGATCCGAACGTAAACCTTCATACTCACAGATTAAACATTTACTGACCGATTCATAGCCACAGCTCCCAAATACTTCTAAAGCACACTGATGTTAGTGTTATTACCCCCGCTTTACAGGGAGTGACGCTAAGTTCTAGGAGACCAGATGGCTAATGACAGCTAGAATATAGAAGAGTTCAGTACCTCTCTGGCTGCTTCTCCCTGGATCTCAACTTCATGACCTTCTGCTGATAGTAACAACTCTCTACCCCAGCTTTTAAAAACTCTACTCCAAAATATTTATATTTTTTGTTGAGGTTAGCATTTATAACTTCATTTTTCACTTCTCAGGGTGATTTAATATACACCGAGAGCTGATCATCTTGTACCTCTCCTACAGATATTTCTGGTCACTAGGTCTATAATTACCCATGGCAGATGTTAGAGAAATGTTTACTGATTAGTTCTGCTGGTGTCTGTAGAAAGAGGGAAGAACGCTGTTAGATACCTCCAAGTTAGTTATAAACTTTTTATAGAGGCTGAGATGGACTATTTGGGGTTTTTGTCAAAGAATGACTAAGGAGGACTGCTATTCATCTCTTTCTCAAAGGTGTTTTCCAAACCTTCTATTTCAGGCGGTGTCGTCCTTAACCCCGCCTATTACGGCATGCCGGGCCACACCAACACCATGATCCATGAGGTGGGACATGTCCTGGGACTCTACCATGTATTCAAAGGAGTCAGTGAAAAAGAATCCTGTGATGACCCCTGCAGAGAGACAGTGCCATCCATGGAGACAGGAGACCTGTGTGCCGACACTGCACCTACTCCCAAGAGTAGGCTGTGTCGGGACCCAGAGCCAGCCAACGACATCTGCGGTCTCACCCACTTCCCAGGGGCTCCATTCAGTAACTACATGAGCTACACAGGTATTACCACAGACTCGATGCTTTTGTTTTGTTTTAAGGTCACGTGTCATTAGGAATTGGTAGGGTATATGTAGTTAAAGGGAGCCAGGGAGGTTTGTGTCCCAGAAGAATATTTGTGTTGGAGAGTCCTTTATTTTCCATGTGTTTGAAGGATTTGACAAAAATGCTGAGATACTGTGGTCTTGTTGAGTGGATTCTCTCCCATTAGAGTTTGGAAGTGAGATACATTTGTTACCATGCATAGTTAAAATGGGACCAAGTAACAACAATCCCCTTGCGATCTCTTCCAGGTTTTACAACGTGATCACTCTAATTGAGGCATTTCCCTGAAGACTGTCTAGTCTGACAGTGATAAGTCACAGGTCTTTGGGTGTAGATGTCCCTTCAGCACTTTTACAGATAGTTAACAAATTGATTTGATTAATTGAAGTGTTAGAAATCTTTTATCTTACACTGTGAAAAAAATCAGATTCTCTTTTACCAGCATAACATTGATTTCTAGCTTTCCCTTCATGTACTGTAACCCCAAATTATGTATATGCATAATATATATATATATATATATATATATATATATATTAAAAAGGGTACATTGTTGGCCCTGAGAAAAACTGTATTGTGTAGTCTTGTCCTTTTTGGGGGATATCTCCTGGATCACCAGTGTATTTCTGGCAAAAAGTAACCCTAAGTATTCTTCTAACAATGGGCATAATTATAATTACAATTGACAACTAATTTGATTTGATCATCCATGCCAAGGATGAAGGAATGTTAATTTTAAGTTCCATGCCTTACTAAAAGACAAATACCAGCCCCTGCTCATGGCTTTGCAGGTAAGAGAGAGCAATGAGCTGGCTGGGTCTCCCTGTGGCCTCTTAAGATGCTTCTTTCTAAATTTCATTGTTGTGAACAATGAATTGAGTTCATAAGCATCAACAGCTCTGCTGCCCTTAGCCAGGACTAGGTGGCCTTGGAGATGCAGCATCTAGGAGCGGAGCCTCCTTAAGTTCCACCTTTAAGTGTGGCAGAGACAGTGTTGAGAGGCAGATGCAGGGTTTTTGGTCTACTCTAAATAGAAAAGCCCGTGCAATGAAGATCACCCCTGTTCAACTTTATGGCTTGAATAATGAATACACTGATTTTGCTGACTCTGAAAGAAAGACTGGGGCCATCATTCCCATCCCTGAAGTTTCCTTGATGTTTAGGTTTCTGCTCCACTGAGCAGCTCCAGTGAATATTCCTAGGGCATGGTCGCAGGGTGACGAGACCCTCTGCCGAAACACTGCCATCTTGTGGTGGGTTCAGTATGCAGCTGTCAGTCCGGGACAGTGGCTCTCCAGCTGTGGGGTGGTCACATATCAGATACCCTGCCTATCAGTTCTTTACATTACTATTCATAACAGTAGTAAAAATTACAGTTATAGAGTAGCAAAGAAAACAATTTGTGGTTGGGGTCACCACAACATGAGGAACTGTATGAAAGGGTCATGACATTAGGAAGGTTGAGAACCACTGTCTTCAGACAATCCTGTGACTTCATGAGCAGAGTCTCATCCTAGGATAAGCCAAGAATATAGTAATGAGATTGCTTCGGAAAGAAGCAAGTTCTATGTCTCTGCTTTTCCTCTCCTTCACCTGACTTTCTAGAGAAGAAAGGATTTCTTTACCGAGTGTAATGTTTTCTGAGTCTAATAAATACGAGATGTGGGGTGCTAGGAATAGTGATCATGGAGTGAGATTTCTTTTTGCCCTACCTTTAGACACTGGTACAGGTTCAGCCTTCGCATCCTCTTTTGTCTCCACAGATGATGAGTGTACCAACAGCTTCACCCCTAACCAGGTGGCCCGGATGCATTGCTATTTGGACCTTGTATACCAGCAATGGAGTGAAAGCAGAAAGCCCACCCCCATTCCCATCCCACCCATGGTTATTGGGCAAAACCACACGTCCCTCACTATCCACTGGCTGCCTCCTATTAGTGGGGTGGTCTATGACAGGTGAGAGGGGTGCTCCACTGTCTTGGAAGCATTTCCAAAGAGGGAAAAACTATAAAATGAGGAGAATGCCTATTGGGATGTAAGCGTGTACATGGCTGTCCAGGGACACCTCCTGAGCCTGCTCTGGGCTCAGCTCCTTAGCAACGCTAAGGGTGTCTCATGGGAGCCAGAGACTCATCATGTGTGTTTATTCCACACAAGGATGGCCCGGCAGAATTGGCAAAGCATGGTCCATCTGTCTTAACCAGCTGTTCCTCTGCAGGGGAAGGCTCGCTCCTGGGGCAGTGGTGACTGGGGAAAGGGAAGCAGACCATGTTTCTTTAGTCAGTTCTCGGGTGAAAAGAGAAATGTGGGAGTATACAAACTCAACTCAGCATTTCTAATGCTGTCTCTGCCTCCGGCTGAACCCTGTGCTCAGCCTGAGGGCCACTGTCTGGAGTGGTTACTCTCTGTTCTTACTTGCCCCCTCTACTGGCAACTAGTGCTTCTGTATATCCCCCCTCTGGAACTGCCATGGTAGACACTTAATACATACTCACTGAAGAAAATCACAGCACCAGAAGCCAGCTGTCATTCTTTTGTTTACTTACAGAACTAAATCTCGGGAATTCTTTATTAAAATGAGAGAGAGAGAGAGGGAGAGGGAGAGGGAAGAGAGGGAGAGGGAGAGGAAGAGGGAGGGAGAGGGAGAGGGAGAGGGAGAAGAGGGAGAGGGAGAGGGCGAGGGAGAGGGAGAGGGAGAGGGAGAGGGAGAGATCTGATGTTGACAATGGGGCATACGGTTGAACTGAAAAGGGCTCCTTTGAGTCATGTAGACTTGGCTTTATGGAAGCCTATACCCAGATGCTAACTAACAGAGCATCTTTCTTTTTACTCCTGTAACATGGGAACACTGTGAAACATCTGGCTTCAGCTGCCTTGTGTACTCCTCACAATGAGCACCACCCCTCCCTGTGAGTGAGAAACACACAGGGCTGTTTCAAGATCCCACAACAGGTGATTCTGGGGGAAATCCAGCAACGAGGAGCACAGACAGATGAACACTTTAAATTTTAAGCTTTCTTTCCCATTTAGTAGGTAGACATCTACTCTTTCATTTTTCTCGATTTAGTGCCTTTACTAGTTTTTAAAATAACACATTAGGTCCAGTTTGTGTTGTCCACATACTCACAGGACAGCTGGCCCACAGGACAGTGACTTTTCTTCGAACAACACTTCACTATGAGTATCTGGGTCCAGCTAAGGAACGAATTGGCCTGGAACATGTGCTCACACACTTTGGATTTAATGAAAGCCTGGGGTTGGGGGCAGATAAGGAGAGATGAGGACATAATGAAGCCAGTGGATTATTTTTCAAAGTGATAGTCACAGTTTCTTGAAAGCTTCATTCCGTGACTCGCACTTAGTCATGACATCATTTAGCACTCCCAGCACTACAGAATAGTTTGCACTGTTATCAGCACCCAGGTTCCCATGGGCCCCTTCAGTGATTCGGCACGCATCTACGCAATGTGTCTGAGAGTCATCTTCCTGCAAGTGTGACCTTGTGTAGCTCTGGCAGGACCGTCCTGTGTGGGTACATGCAAACCCGAGTTTTACATCAGTTTATGTAACATGTGTAAACAATTTAATCTTTCAATTCTCTCTCTGGTACAAACCTTACGATAAAGCAGACATCAGAACTGGCTTGCTGAGAGTCTGCTGGCAGAAAAGAGTGGACTTTGCTTCCTTTTCCCACCTAGGTGGGCTAGTTTTGAGGCCTCCTAGCACGTGTGTTGGAGAGACTCACGTCACATGCCCAGCAATTTGTGTCATGCCTAGAGTTATGTTTACTCCACCCTTGTAGGTATTTGGAATCCGTATGTCAGAGAAGAGCCCCAGCTACGCACTCTGCAGCAGCCCCGGAAGGGCAAGTGCATCAGGAAAATGTGGTTTAGAATTGTGTTCACATTAGAAAGAGCACTGATGGAATCAAAGGGTGGGTCTTAACTACACCCTTTAGTTGCCAAAATACCGAACACTAACGAGGTGCTATTTGGGAACTTGCTCAAAGGGATTAAGGAGCCTGTGACTTTGGGCAACTGACTTCAAGCTTTCTGAGCTCCAATCTTCCCATTTGTAAGCATGGTGTCATCACAAGGGTTAGAAAGAAGTTGTGAAAAACACAAGGCCGGGTTATGTGAGGTGCTTCCTGTCAGTATTATTGCCATTGGGTAATAAGATGGTTTTACTAGTGTATTATCAGTTACTAACCTGCTATTCATATGTTCTTTTGGAATACTGCCTTGCTTTTAGGTTAGCATTTCAGATATGTTGTTCACAAGGGGGCTTCTGAAAACATTGAGAGAGAGAGAGAGAGAGAGAGAGAGAGAGAGAGAGAGAGAGAGAGAGAGAGAGAGGGGAGAGAGAGGGGAGAGAGAGAGGAGAGAGAGAGAGAAGAGAGAGGGAGAGAGAGAGAGAGAGAGAGAATGAATGCTCAGAAAGCAGTTGGCCTTGTTACTCAGTATAGTTATCTCTACATAGTCTAGTTACTCCAAGTGTGATGCTTGTAAAACCTCTTCATAGACTGAATCATCTCATAGACATCGCCATAGGGATTGCTGAAGCCAGTCATGTTCTCATTCTTACAGACACAATAAGAATTGAAAGGCAGGCCCAGATACACTCACAGACCCAGGAGTCAAAAGAGGATGGCTGTCAATTTGCAGCATGACATAGCAGTGTCCTGAGAAAGGGGCCAACTATAGGGGTGTGTACAGAGAAGCAGGGGCCAGAGTCTCAGAGGAGCAAGGCTAAGCACCCCTGCAAAGGCCACATCTGACTATGTAAAATAGGAGTTTGCAAAGCAAGGATGCTTGAAAAGCCTGTTGGATCATTGTAAGGACATGTGTGCTGTGGAATGATGTGAAGAGCATGGAGAATTTGGATCATAGTGTGATGGAACTTGTGCTAGAAATATAAAGTGTATGAAGACACTGCAGGAGGTAAGGCTGGAGCTAGTCTGTGATTCCACCCAGTGCTGGTAAGAATTATGATCCATTGCTGCGGGCAATGGAGAATCAAGGGGTATTACACTCCACAGTCTACTTTATGCCTGTAAGTAAAAGTAGGGCACTAAAAGAGCCAGAACACATAGATAGTGAATTCATTCTGCAAAACCCATTGTTTTAGCAGGCAGGTATATTTATCCTGTGCCTTTTTTTTCCCCACAGAAAGGGGGTTTATATGGTTCAGGAAAATATGCTTGTTTTTTGGTTAGTGATTCAGGGACAAGAGGTCCCTTGCATCTCAGAGGCTTCTTCATGGTCCTATTCAACTTCCTTCTTTTCTGACCTTGAGGTTTCTCATGGCTTGTCCAGAAGAAGGACATGGATTGTGATGATAATTGAGTCCTCTTGTACCCCTGGGTCTGATTCACCAGTGACACCTTTCTTCCCCAGAGTCTTCCTGGTTTCTTTTCCCTAGTTCAACATAAGAACACTCCCTTCTTCATGCTTCCTCTTCCCAGGGCCCCTGGCAGTACGTGTGATGCCTGTACTGAAGATGGGACATTTCATCAGTATGTGTACAAGGCTTCTTCGGGGCGGGTGTGTGACTCTTCAGGTTACTGGACTCCAGAAGAGGCTGTGGGTAAAGTACCATGGATTTTTTTCATTAATATTTTTGTGGCCACTGAGCATGGGTATTGGATGAAGCAGTGGTTTATATTTGTGTGTTTTTGCACATGGTCAAGGGAGGGTTTGCTGAAGATCTCCAGGGTCTTGGAAACACTGATGGTGCTTCTGCATGCTGAGTGTTCTCTATTGATGTAATATGAACGTCCCATGGCTGTAAGGATGGGAAGACTTAACACAGACAGACTGAGAAGACAGCCCTTCTCAAGAGTAACCTCAGGGTGAACTAGGGGCGGAAATGTTGCATGTGTCTCCTAGTCCCCGAAGCAGCTTTGGTGCATGATGCTGCAAGCTAAGTACTTACTCCTCTTTATCAGAGAGTAATAGAGAACACATTGCAGATCACACTCATGAGCTGGCTGAGCCAGTCTGGGTGGGGGCAGGGTGGACTAGGTGTTCCACACGGATCGTTCTCATCTACGCTATTTTATGAGTCTATTAATCACTGGTACTGGTTGTGCTTTGAATGTGATCTAAGCTAGGCTCTAGAAGGGAGAAGATGTTTTTCGTTATTTCATTTCCTGTCCCTCCCCTAAATTCTCAAACAGTCACATACTCACACACATATGCATATCAGGATCCAGAAGACAAATTCCAACAGCAGGCTTTTCCGTGCCAGTGCAGAAAATACTGTAGACATGACTTCTAGCCTTTCTCAAGAAAGGCCTTGACTGCTGCCTTCCCCTGTTTTTGTTTGGTTAGTTAATGGATAGGTTTGTTGTGTTGCTGTTGTTTGTTGTTATAGTTAATTTTTCAATACAGGGTTTCTTTGTGTAGCCCTGGCTGTCCTAGAAATGGTTCTGTAGGCCATCATGGTCTTGAACTCAGAGATCCACCCGCTTCTGCCTCCCAAGTTCTGGGATTAAAGGAGAGTATTTATTATGCCTGATTCTTCACCATCATTTTTGATACCTACCTAATCATCATTTTCTAGATATCCCTCTGTAGGTATTAAGATCTATAAAACTGCTGAGAAATGTGCTGAGAAAAAAATTGATTTGAAATAATTTTCAGTCCTGATTGTGACAAGAACAGAACAATAATGACGTATCAATCTGTAATGACCACCTAATGTCACCTTGGGCTCATAGTTAGTTATTCAAGTGATAGACCCTCAAGGAGAAAGCTGGGTAGAGATGATTGACAAGACTGCTTATATAAAAATCTTTTCAAAAGAGAGCACTTAAGAGAAAATCCACAAAGTAATGAGCTTTCTATAAGAATTCTGAAGTTTCCTTCATCCTCTGACTGCTGAGATGGGCTGTTCTTTCTCATTCTTTTAATGGTTATTCCTGATGTGTCTTTTCTCTCATCTCCCTAGGGCCTCCTGATGTGGATCAACCCTGTGAGCCTAGCTTGCAGGCTTGGAGTCCTGAGCTCCATCTGTACCACATGAATATGACTGTGCCCTGCCCAGCTGAAGGCTGCAGCTTGGAGCTGCTTTTCAAACACCCGGTCCAAGCTGATACCCTCACACTCTGGGTCACTTACCTTTCCATGAACTCTTCCCAGGCACTCTTTGACATAGAGATCTTGCTAGAACTCAAGGAATCTGTACACCTTGGTCCCTTGAACACTTTTTGTGACACGCCTCTCACCATCAAACTCCACGTGGATGGGAAGGTCTTGGGAGTGAAAGTCTACACCTTTGATGAACGAATGGAAATTGATGCTGCTCTCCTGACTTCTCAGCCCCATAGCTCCCTGTGCTCTGGATGCAGGCCTGTGAGTTATCAGGTACTCCGAGAGCCTCCTTTTTCCAGTGGCCTGCCCATGGTGGTGACACACCCGCACAGGAAGTTCACAGACATGTAAGTTGGGAAGCAGAATCTCTCAAACCATGGGACTTCCAGGAACTTGTCTTCAATTTGGTTATCTCTGCTTCTGCTTTTTAATATTCTGATATGTATGCTTTTTGAGAAAATCTTTCACAGAAAAGGGAAAGCAAGTGCTATGAATGCTAAAGTCATCATTATGCTGATGGAGAAGCTAGTGTCTGAGGGCTTTCAGTTGACCTATTGGTATTGATACTAAAGTTGATCAGAATGACACTTTTCTGTCTTGAAGCAATTCTATTCTAGATTCCTTCTTGTAGCTTTCCAATAATATAGCATGGCTCTCATACTTTCCAAGTTATAGCCAGTTCTTCCATAGCTACACTAAAAGGTCACAGGTCTCTCAGATGCTAAACACAGCTTCATGATTTATCCACATGTATGTCCATGTTTCCTTCCTTTTCTTATTCTCCTCCCTTTCTTCTTTCTTTTGTTTCTAGTTTTCACTTAATTTACTTAATGTCTTTCCTTCAACATTTAGTGACTTCTGCTGTGCTCCTGGCACAGTGTGCTCAGTGTTGAAGACAGTCTAATGTAAGAATTGAGTGCCTATCTTAGATGCTGGTATAATCAAAGGCAAATCCTCCTACTTCATAGTCTTCTTAGAGACTTCCTAGAGGGCACACAGGGTACAATAAAGTCTTATCAGAGGGGATCCTATTAGGTGATTTTGCCACCTTAGAAATGATCATATTACAATAAAAATCTTTATTGCATTGTTCCAGGCATGGGCTGGGTAATTTCCTCTCAGTTGTTTGCTTGATCCCAGGATGACATCACACACGTACTGGGGCCCTTGCTGAGGCAGCTGACATGACTGGGAATGTGAGGACCCTTTCCCTCACACTCAGTCCTGGTCCTGGGATGCTCATAGGTGAACGGCTGTTTCCAGGAGTTTCCTTGAAACAGGGAGGGCAAATTCCACATTACTTGTCGTTTTCAAGTCTCTGCTGGAAACGACTCTTGATAATGTTCCATGAAGTTCCATGAAAAGTTTCAGATTCAAGTAATGAACTTCCTTTCTTCCAAAGGAAAGGCAGCCATCACACAGACCCTAGATGTGTGCATCCTGGCTGAAGTAGACGTTCAGTAACCCTCCACAGCTATAAAACCTATAAAGCTTCCAAATGTCCAGTTCATGCTTCAATACATTTTTCTTTTCATGGTTGTTTGCATCTTTGCCATCAGAAGATTGAAAAGTGGTTAAAAATAAACATAAGTGGAAAGCAAATAATGAGACATATTAGAAAGAAAAACCAGCATGATTTCACATCTGTAGCCAGGCAGTTGATATGATGTTTGTAATATAATTATAGGCACATACAAATGTTTAAGGTCACTAATATCCTTTTTCGTAGACAGAAAACCAAGGCTTATCCTACCCTTAGTTAGGGAGCTAGAAGATGGCAGTCCCAGGATTCAAACTCCATTTTCAACTGACTTCATCTTCAGAACACTACCTTTCACAGACTCAGGGCATGGAAGGCCTGGGGTACCTGCTGCCATGTTCTTCCCATAAGAAGAGTAAATGCACAATATTTCCGTCCAATCCTTTTCCCAGCCACAGAGATGCATAAGACGTTTAAGCATGGTTGGACAAGAAGAAACCACCCAAAAAGGAAACCATCCACCAGAATTGATTGGGATAAAATTGGGTTTGCTTTAGAAACAGCAGCTGGCATTCTGCAGAGAGGGTTCCTTTCTCAAAAGGGAAAAGTAATTTGGAAATTTAAGAGTCTTTAATATTTAGGTGTTTTTCCTATTAAAATGCCTAAAAGCCAATACAGATGATTTGAAAGGTATTTTGGAAACCCCAAGACATTTCCTATTTGCTGGTTGCTGTATCAGATTGTGGGGTGGTAGCTCTGTGGTTGTTTTAAAGAGTCTGTTAAAGAAAAGAGAGTTTTGGCAGAAAGAGTCACACTGGCCACTCATGGCAGCCTCAATAATTCTTTGAGATCGTGTCCTCCTAAATACTTGTTTCCTATCTTGACTTGGGGGATACTTTTCCAATCAGGACAAGCACTGGACAAAATTAAGATGAGGCAGAATTTATCTTTGAAATCAGCAGCTCCATTCACGAGCCCCTTTCCTACTAAATAAATGTCTTGTCTCAATGCCTCCTACTTAATACAGACCAGAGAGTATGATAAATTCCTTCCATCTTTAAGGTCAACTGTACCAACTCCATTCTTGGTATTTGGAGATAAATATCAATTTAATGTGTCTCTAACTGGGAATTTTTACCCCTTCCATGAGCGATGATTCTTGTGTTCTTCTATGAAATTCTTGGTGCAGCATTTTTAACGCAAGAGTTCTCATTTAAGAAAGTTGGGATCAGCAAGTCTGAGAAGGATCTTGACTGAGCCCACACACTGAAATTCTCAACTTTACTTAGTTTGGTTACTTTAAAAATATAGATTACTGGCTTTTCAAAAATTGCTCTATGTTACCATGGTTGAAAACACTACACACCATCCTCCTAGGTTTTCATGGACTGTTACCTTAAATGTTAACTCACCAAACAATTACGAATACATTTACTAACATAGAACATATGGGGCAATAGAAATGAGTATCTATGCAAATGTGGGGCTGCTCATAGGACTGAACCCTGGTCTTTGTTTCAGGCAATTGTCATGTCTCAAATTTTGTTTCTCATACTAGTTTCCTTAAACTCACATGAACTAACTACAAAGGACCCAGGGCATGCCTCTTTGCAGATGTGATTGTCACAAACCCATTGGTTTCTACAGGGAGGTCACGCCTGGGCAGATGTATCAGTACCAAGTTCAAGCTGAAGCTGGAGGGGAAGTTGGAGAAGCTTCACCTCCTCTGAGGCACGTTCACGGAGGCCCTTACTGTGGAGACGGGAAGGTGACAAGGTGAGTCCTGTGAGCTGGGTTGTGCTCAGCTGCTCAAAGAGGCTCTGCCCTCCATTTGATACCAGGCTGCAAGGAACTGCATGAGTCACATGGAAAAATCCCCAAATATGGGATCTTGAGCGGTCCCCGGCACCTCTGCGTAGTTTGAAGGGTACCCACTTTTATTCAGCACTGGTCCCCAGAGTGGTAAGCTATTAGGACAGATTCTCTGGGCCCCCTTAAGGCAGTAGTGAGGAACTGCAGGGCAGTGAGGTAGGGAAGGAATTAATATAGAAGATAGTTAAATAATGCTGAAGGAGGATAGAATTTAGATCAATGTCTGTTTGCTCAGTTTTACAAAGTGAGTGTGATTGGTGGGAAGGGAGATACTCCACTTACTGTGCAAATTTCTGTAAACATCACCAAGGGGAGTGTGGAATGATTCCTTTGGTTCCTTAAACATTCTGTGATCCCTTTTCTATTGACCTGTGCTATCAGACGAGGGAAGTGGTTTGTCTGGTTAGTTTGTCCAAGTTCAGCACTGACTTATATCTAGTCTCAGGAAACCCGGGAGAGCTGGTCAATTCTTATCCAGCTACCCTTCTATAAAGCTGCTGGGAGTGGGGAATCTAGTGATGCATTGACAAATTCCACATCTTATGAAGATGGCCCAATTTTTAGTGATAAGGAAAATATATGCTCAATTCTGTACCCTTTTATGGGACTCCATCTGACTAGTGATCACCGGCCATTGTTTATCTTGGTCCCCTGAGATCCTCAAGCTATGGTATAGTCCTATCCCATCACACTGAAGTATAAACACTAAATATTCTTTCCCATATGAGCACAGCAGAAATCACCTAAATATGGAAACCTAATTCATGTGTCCTCACCCCTCCCTAATCCTCCTCAGCATGATAGCTCTCTTCTTGTTCCACTCTCCAACTGTGGCTACCACAAGGTGATAACATTTACCTGGGCATATGTAGCAGAGTGTAGTTCGGGGCTATCTTCCTAATTTGGCAGCCATGTTTACTGCTGTCCCTTGAAGCAGCTTAGCTAGAGGGGCCGCAGTTCTCTGCCACTGGGTCTCACAAACTTCCACGCCAAAATGTACTTCTTAAGCTTGTGTTTGCATTCCTTGGCTGTCTAATCAGTGCTGTTGTCTAAGGGAAGACATTTCTGAATCCCAGCTATGCTTCAGCATGGGGCACCCCAAAACTCAA
Source organism: Arvicola amphibius (assembly GCF_903992535.2). Classification (NCBI taxonomy): domain Eukaryota; kingdom Metazoa; phylum Chordata; class Mammalia; order Rodentia; family Cricetidae; genus Arvicola; species Arvicola amphibius. The sequence goes on from NC_052058.2 coordinate 62,685,664, forward strand.
GACAAATAGGAGTCAGGCAAATTGTTTAACCCACTAGGTTCTATATAGAAGACTATCAAGCTAAACACTGGGGAAGGCCCTACAATTTTGACCAGTGCTCATTCAGAAGCTGACTTTCTCAAGACATGCTGTCCACCTACCGTCTGAACCACGCAAGACTTGAGACTTCAAAACGTGGTGAATGCAAATAAGATGTGCGATGATTATTTTAATGTAATTTAAGGCAATGCAGTTTTCAAACTGAAACTCAATTTAGTTGCTGGAAACCCTTGAAGTATAGCTTGAAAGTTTGGGACAAATTGGATAGATGAATTGACTTGTTCGACTATGAATATAAAATTGAAGTAAAGGTCAAGTATTTGAAGTGAGATTGAAGTGAAAATGAATTTTAAATGCAGTAGACTTCAGGTGTTTGGGATACAAAAGGAATATTACATGTCTCATCAATCATTTTTTATTGATTAAAAATTCAAATGGTAATGTTTTAAGTACCCTCGGTTGGATGAAATAGTTATTGTAGCTAATTTTATCTGTTTCTTTTACTTTTTAAGTGACTAGTAGAAATTTCAAAATTGTATAGATGACTCTCAATAGATTTCTACTGGGCTGCACTGCACAAAATGATATGCAATCTGCTTACGTTAATTGCTTAAATTTTCTTCAAAATAAAATTGTAAAGTTGTCTCTTTCCAAGACTATGTCCTAAAAGCCCGACAGGGAGACATCAGTGTAGTCCAGTGGTTCTCCACCCAGACAGGGAAATATCAGTGTAGACCAGTGGTTCTCCACCCAGACAGGGAAGAATCAGTGTAGACCAGTGGTTCTCCACCCAGACAGGGAAGAATCAGTGTAGACCAGGGGTTCTCGACCTTCCTAATGCTGGGGCCCTTTAATACAGTTCCTCATGGTGTGCTGACCCCCAACCATAAAATTATTTTTGTTGCTACTTGATAAGTGTAATTTTGCTACTGTAATGAATTGTAATGTAAATATCTGTGTTTCCTGGTGGTCTTAGGCAACTCCTATGATAGGATCGTTAGACACCCAAAGAGGTTGTGGCCCAGAGGTTGAGAACTGCTTGTGTAGACTAATCCACACACGAGTAAACTAAGAATTGTGTTTTGAAATATTTCCAGAATATCACATGATAGATTAGGCACCTAAGATGAACCATATTGCCTTTGTATGAAAAGAATGTAAAGGGGCTAGAGAGATGGCTCAGTGGTTAAGAGCACTAGATACTCTTCCAGAGGACCTGGGTTCAAGTCCCAGAACCCATAAGCTGGCTCACAGCTGTTCCTAACTTCAGTTCCAGGGGATCTGACACTCTCTTTAGGCCTCTATGGGTATTAGGTGCACAGACATACTCCTGGCAAAACATGCATGTAAGTTAGAAAAATCTTAAAAAGATTATTCAAAATTCTATGACATAGATGTATCATTTGTATGTATAGTGTAGTTTGGGGAGAAAAGGAATGTGAAATTTTTTAAAACTCTTTTTTTCCAGTTCTGAGGATTGAAAACAGGCTTTCCATAAATTGGGCTAGTATTCCATTACTCAACCACACTACCATCCCCTCATAATTTCTTCAGCTATGTTTCCTATGTTTTTATTCCTGTCTCCAGTTTCATCTGACAACTTAAAATATGATTACTATGTTTTTGCATCTGTACCATAGTTTTAATTTATTTATAAACATTCTCATGTCTAACTCATCCTTAATTCATCCACATAGTTACTTTTGAATAATGATTGGAGCTATTTGTGATATCTTGGGTCTGACAACCTTTTAGAATTCCAAATTTCTCTGTATATGGAGCTATTGAACATATTGAAAAGTAAAGGAGAAAAATTGTAAGTCGTAACCACTTTACAGTGGCCAAATCTTAATTTTTTCATGGGAGTTTCAACTGCAGGGTTTTTTTTTTGTTTGTTTCCATAACAGGCTTTATGAAAGAAATCCCATTGTAGACTAACTTTTGTACCTCATCCTACATTTACTCACCAACTAATGATCAAAAATGACACTTGGAATTGATATGTAAAATAAAAAAGATTTTTTTAAATGATATTTTTCACTTTCCCTGTAATATATGGTATCTGCCACTAGGTGATAGCAGGAAATAAAGACCATAACTGGTTTCACCATTGAAGACAGCCACAAGCCATGCTTCTTGAAGCTCTTAGTTTTATGTAAAAAGGGGATTCAACTCCACAAAATTCTGATTTTCATAACTTCATATTCATAAAGGAAAATGATTAAATAAAAAATGATAAAATGAATAAAAATAAAATGATGCAGATTAGCAGACCTCATCAATTAACTCTTCCTGTTTTGTTGGCTTTGTTTTGTGAGGGGTGTCTTTTAGTGTATCCAAGGCTGACTTGGGATGCTCTATTTGTCTCTAGAGTATTGTGTTCCTCTGTTCTCAGGAAAATCAGCTACTGTTTAAAATCGCCAGTGGTTTTAATTAAATGTATTAAATTCTTTTATGTTAAAACAGTTAAAATTGCACACAATCCCATGTGATGTTTTTGTTACATTGTATGATATTTAAGCAGGTTAAACATATCCATCTCTTCATATATCACACTCTTCCAGTAAAAACATTTCAAATTCTCTTTTCTAGCTTCTTAAGTTTTCTACACATTTATTTTAGTCAGTCCATTGAGCGAAAGCATGCCAGGACTTGCTCCTATATAATTATAATTCAGAACACATCAACAAACCTTTCCTTGTCACTCCCTTTTCTCTGCTCTCCTCAATTTCTGTTAGCCACCATTCTACTTTCAATGTGTATGAGATCAACTTTATGTATCTACAATATGAACAAGATTACAGGATACTTCTCTTTGTGTGGCTACTTAATTTTACTCAACATAATGATTTCCAGTTCTGTGCATGCTGTTCCAAGTAACTGAATTTCATTTTCCTTTGAGGCAGGATAATATTCTACAATATATATGTTATATTATTTTTCTCCATCCATCAGGTGACTGACACTTAGCTATTTTGAATAATACTGCAATGAACATTGTAGTATATATGTCTCTTTGATTTACTAGTTAGATTTCTTTTGGATATAACCAGGAGTGGGATTTCAAGATTATATATTAACCTTTTGTGTATGTGTGTGTGTATGTGTGTGTGTATGTGTGTGTGTGTGTGTGTGTGTGTGTGTGTGTGTGTGTGTGTTTGGGTATGTTGTCCTACTCTATTTCTTTCATCCATGTTTTATAATTTGCATTGTAAGTGGATCATTTTTTATTTCTATTTCCTATAATTAGTTACTACCGTATTGTAATGCTACTGTTTTGGTAAATTACTAGAGCTAATAAATAAGTTAAGCAAAAATTAAGAGCTACAAACCAGCTATTTCCAAACCCCCACTTGTCACAGGTCTGGTGAAGATCCTGCCAGGCACACTCTTGAGTCTCCCACAAGGTTCTCCCAGATGTTCCTGTGCCACAATACACTAGATTTCTAGTAATTCCTACAACCCACTGACCTAGCTAATCTACCATTTTGCTAAACTCCCATCTACTTTAAATATTTATTTTTAATATTTTCTGTAAATTATTAAGTATTTACTTTTTGTACAACTTTTGATTTTTAAAGCACAAAGAGGAGCTTAAATGAATTAACGCTATCTGAGGGAGAAAAGTCATTTTATGTGTATTTCTAGGAGCATTGGAGAAGTGTGTGACGACGGGGACCTGATGAGTGGAGACGGGTGCTCCCGAGCATGCGCACTGGAGGAAGGCTTCACCTGCGTGGGTGAGTCCAGTGGCTATGTCTTCTGTTTAGAAATATATCAGTGTATTATTGTGTGAATTCTTAGTGTCTTGTGGCTTACTGATAAAGCCACAACACCAAATACCACATATATAGTCATTAATTTCTCACTTTAACCACGAAGAAACTAATTGGAGGCACAAAAGGCTTAAGTGATTTTTTTTTAATTGATTTACCTGAAGGTGCTAGGTAGAATTTGAGCCAAAGGAACACAGATCTAGAATGTCATGCTAAACAGATGGTACTGGTCCCTAGCTTGATATTCCCAGGACATTCTCTCGAGCCCTCACACATATGCAACATGCCAGATAAACAAGCAATAATGTAGATTTTACATACAAATAAGGGTCAGGAAATAATCTAAGCCCGAGTAGAAACAAGATATCTTTTGATGTCTGTGTTTAATAGGTGAGATCATAGAGGCCAGCAGGGGGTCCTGGTGTTTCCTGTCCTGGGGAATGAGTGGTTATCAGTTATAACTAGATGACTTCATATCTAAACCGTGGCACTGAGAGGTAGCACATAAGCCTCGCTCTAGCTATGATGAACGCACCCATGAACAGGTGCTTCAGAGGTAGACTGCTTCCCTTCCCGTGCGCTGAGATGATGGTCTAGAGCAGAACCCCCACACCACAGTTGGTTTAGGTAGCAGTGCATTTAAAACAACTCCAGGGTCCTTAATTCTTAAGACGCTGTAGTGAATCACAGTGCATAAAACTTATCATGGTGCCCACTACTACATAAACATACAGATGCTTCTGCCCTCCACAGCCAAGGCTGAGCCACAGAATCTTCGTATCTCCTATCTGTCCGTCTGTCTAGCTAGCCACCCATGCAAACACCAATCTGCTGTGTACCATGTATTAAGTGTATTAAGTAGTATCACACTTTATATTTAGTTCTTATGGAATACTGACGTCTGCTAGATTTTTCCCTCCCAGGTGTCCAGGGCAGGAGTGACATAGAGTCCAGCTTTGCTTTTACAGATGTCTCTTCTACCCAGTCCTGACATATGGGCATACAGCTTTTGATTACGTAATTCTGGCAATGAAAAATGTACTCAAAACAGACAATTCTATTAAACAATGGTCTTACCTGTTAAAACTTTCTTTCTCCCAGTTTTCAGTTTGTAAACTGAGTATCAGACCACCTTAGTGACTCATCCAGAGGCGTACAAGGCCCCTGCCAAGACGGCCCTAAAACTTCACTTTCCTTCTATTCAATCAAGTGAGGTTTTCTTACTCCGGCGCTTCAGAGGATACATTCTTTCCTGTTTTATTTGACTCCCATTCAGATATTTGAAATGCCTCTTCACTATTCTTCTTTCCAATCCAAACATCCCTGCATGTGATTAGGTTTCCAGACCTTTCCTATTTACCCCAACCTGGCACGCTTTGTTTGGTCGATGCCCAGAAAGGAATCCAATCCCCCAGATGTGGTCTGGCGGTGCGGAGTGCACCGAACCAATCGACCCCCTCTTTTGTGCACAAGTATTTGTTAATGCCACCTCTGTTTGTATCATTTCTTCTTGGTAGCCACACAGTGGTCACATACTGAAAATAAACACACATTCTCTGAACACCGTACCTTCTCCAATGCAGCTCAAGTAGCTTTTAACTTAAGAACAGCATTCATGCTGTTCCTATCACATTTGATCCTTCGACTCATATTTTCTCAGCCTCTAACACCAGTAAGACTATATCTCAATTACTTTAACTATCCTTAAGTACTATATTTAAGCTTATGTTTAAGTTATTGACTGGGTTAAATTGATGTGGTATATTCCACTATTAGACATCTTTTTTGATGAATACATTTATTGTACACTAAGTGTATGATTTTACCCCATTGCTTTTCAAAATATTAGATTGGAAGGAACCATTGGAAACGCAATTTTAAATTGTTCTATTTTTTTCTTGTAGAATTGCAAAAATACATAATGTTTTTTTGTTCTGTGTCTAAAAGAAAAACAAAACAAGAAATAAGAAGGAGCAATCCCTGAGTTATAGATAGAAAATATATTATCTATGTATATAATTGTCATAAATAATAACAAAGGTAGAGAGAGAGAGTGCTTGCTCTGCTAGGAATGTTGTTTCAAATGCACACATGCTGAGAGGGCGAGGGTGCCATAAATTTGATAGACTACAGATGAAAGCCTTTAGTGAGCTTAGAACCATGTCCTGTAGCGGGTGGCTTACACTGGCATGAAGCAGTAGATTTACCATGGAAGGGTCTCACATATGAGGCAGTTATTAAGGAAAATAATAACTATATTGGTGAGCAGTTGACAAACTACCAGGATATTCTTGTGGGGTTTCTGTGAAGAAGAAAAAATGAAAAAGCATGCTGTAAGAATAATAAATCTTAGAAATGGTTTTACTGAGTCAGTGCTGGATAGTGTGGATTTGTTTTGAATCATGATTCTATTTCAGTGTCCTGTTTCTTTAAGTAGAAATGAGAAATTGGGTTGTGCTATTAACACTAATTGTCCTGCACTTTGGTAGAATTTCATAGATGGTTTTATAAGTGTACCTAAGCTTTCTACACTGAAGGAAGCCAGTCACAAAGGAGCAATATTGTTCATCTAGCAGGAACTGACCTGTGTGGATGAATGGGACTTGCCCAGCATATCCAATCTCATCGTCCACCTCCAATAGTTGCCCACAAATATTCCTGTTTTGTTTGTCTGCTCTGTTTCAGTATAGGTGGTACAGGGTACAAGGCTGAAAGAGTCATGGGCCTAGATTGTCTAAGTCTTACTCAAACCAAGCCCCACAGATTGTGAGGGTCACTTCTCAAGTCACACAAACTCATTTAGACTTGCCTATCTCATTTATAAAACAAGCAATAATAATAACAAGAAAGCTACAAACCTCATGGTTGCCCTAAGCTGAGAGACCTGATGCCTATAAGACCTGGAGTCTTTGCAGCACAGGTTCTTACAGTTTCTGAGCAGTTATGTCCTCAGAGAAAAATGTCTCAGTGGTAAGAGTAACTTTTAAAAAAATCATAATTTGGTGAAGAACCCCCCTTAAACAATTGAACATTAAGAAAACCTATGAAGGAGATTCTTTTTTCTATGCCCCTCATATTTCTAACATATTCCATGTTTAGTTCAACATTACCTCAAATACCTTGGCTGGGCATGGTAGCACATGCCTGTAATTCTAACACTCAAGAGACAAGAGAATCAGGAGTTCAGTGTCAGCCTGGGCTCCCCAAGACGCTGTCTCATTAAAACAAAACAGCACAAATAAGATGGAATCAACTTTCTTCCTACAACCAGTTCTTAGTGTACTTCTCTCTTTATCCTTCTCTCCCAAATCCAGTATTTCCTATACTTCATTAGATTTTGCTTCTTCTCCAAGAGTATGGTGGTTGATGTTTTGGTGAGTACTGTGCACCCTGGTGATCACAGGATTGTCTTTAGTGGACTAAAAAATAATTAGTTGGAACAACCATACTACATTTCTCCAAAGATATAAAAAAAATCCCTCAAATGTCATACATATTTCTTGGCAGGAGAGCCAAGCCTTTGCTACAGGTATGAGGGAGATGGGATTTGTGAACCTTTTGAGAAGGAAACCAGCATCATAGACTGTGGCCTCCATACACCTGAAGGACACTTGGACCAGTGGGCTACCCAGGCATATTCCTACCACGAAGACAAGAAGAAGTGTCCTGCTTCTCTGGTAACAGGAGAACCTCATTCAATGGTAAGTGAAGACAGATTGTAATGGAGTCCCGGCTGGCCCTCAGTGTTTAGGGATCTTACATTTTAGTCAAGATGTTAGCATTCAATTTTGTCCTCACTGATATCAGAACATTTAATCACATGTTCTGATCTCAGTTTTACTCTTTTGGCTTGGGGAGGGTGCCCACCACCCAGCTCCCAAATAAATCGCACAAGGAGGCTTATTATTACTTTCGAATGCCCAGCCTTAATGTGGCTTGTTTCTTGCCAGCTTTTCTTGTCTTAAATTATCCCAATTACCTTTTGCCTCCAGGCTTTTATCTTTCTCTATTTCTGTAGACCTTTTTTCCTTCTTTCTCCATGGCTTGCTGTGTAGCTAGGTGGCTGGGTCCTGACATCTTCCTCTCCTCATTCTGTGGCTCTTCTTTCTCGCCTTGTTTTTCCTTTTATACTCTGCCTGCTAGCCCCACTTTTCCTTTCTTCTGCCTCGCTATTGGCTGCTTATCTCTTTATTAGACCATCAGGTGTTTTAGACAGGCAAAGAATCACAGCTTCACAGTTAATCAAATGCCCCATAAACAAAAGTCACACACCTGAAAATAATATTCCCCAACAAGAACAAGATAGTGTTAGCTAAAAACCTAGATTAATCATAAAATCCTGTAATTCACATGTATACTACTTGATCTCAACAACTTTTATTCAATAACTTAAGGCATATCCAAGCATCTCAAAGTTTAGCATAGATTTGAAGCTGTTATAAACTATTTTTGGGCTCTATGTGTTAATGATTTAGTGTAAAATGATCAAAAGCAGCAACAAGAAATCAGAAAGTTTGAATTGGACAGCTGGATCCACTAGTATTACTGTTATTACATGACTATGGACAACCCACTTAGCCACTGTAGATTTTTATTTGTTACTATCTTTTACATTTAACAGGCCAGTGTAGAGTTAATTGAAAATTTAAATATATATAAAATGTAAAAGTGTGACTTGATTTAAGTTAGTATTGAAGGAATGCCAAAGTTAGTAGTTAGTAAATCAGGTGACTCTTTTCCCCTGATCATCTGCCAACATAGTGGGAGATCTTGGGAAGACTCTAAGAGGCTATTCTAATAACATTGTTGAACTGAGGTTGAACACTAAAGACAAGATGAAGGGCAGTTGGTTCTTTGGGTACCATTCCAGATACTTTCATTGCCAAATAGACACTTCCATCCAGTGTAACAATGGGCAAGATGTCTACAGAAGTAAAAGCTAGAAGCCCTCTGAATATTGTAGGCCAGAATGAAATAAGTGTATTTTAAACCCCTGCTTTGAGGAAGCCTTTCAGAGTGGGTAGAGAAAGCTAATCAAGGTGCCTGTCTCGGGTGTCTTATCAAAGATGCAAGTGTCTAGATTCCAGCACACCCATTCTTTGTTGTAGTTTTTTTTCTTGCTGTGAACACGGTTGTTGCCTCTGTAAGCATGAAGTCAGCATTGTGTGTGTGTGTGTGTGTGTGTGTGTGTGTGTGTGTGTGTTAGTGGGGTTTCAGAGCCTTGCACAGTCAGCAAATGTTCTGACACTGAGTTAGGCTCCCAGAATCTTGCAACCAGCTTTTAAGAGAAGAAAAAGAAGAAGAAGAAGAAGAAGAAGAAGAAGAAGAAGAAGAAGAAGAGGAGGAGGAGGAGGAGGAGGAGGAGGAGGAGGAGGAGGAGGAGAAGAAGAAGAAGAAGAAGAAGAAGAAGAAGAAGAAGAAGAAGAAGAAGAAGAAGAAGAAGAAAGCAGGTCAAAGGGAAGTTGGTGTATGCCAACTGAGTGTTTGCTCATGTTTATTGTGAAAAAAAGCAAATTTTCTGGAAGCTCCATACTGCAGATTTTCATCTATCTTATGGTCTTCTTAATCACCCCTATTTGTGGCAAACCTTGAGGAAATGAGCATTTACATAACTGGATAACTTTGAACAAAGTTGGCGTTTGGTAATAAAAAGGTGATGGGCAAGATACCATGAGGCAACTAGCCTCTTGTGCCCTACTCTCTTTGCCAAGTCTTGGCTTCTTTCTTCTTAGAGTTCTGGTGCCCAAAGACAAAAAGCCAGGAAAGTTGGCGATTCTGAGTTCATGACAGCTCTCTGAAGTGGCTTTTAGTCTAGCCTAAATGTCTTCTCTAAGTGAAGGAGAAGACATTTCCTGAAATTCTGCTTCTTGGGGTTTCTACCCAGCCAAGTGCTCCCAGCCTGCGTGACTCAGTAGCCTCCCTCTTAGGCCAGTTGATGCTGATTGATAAGGACCTAACCATCACCCTGAAAAGACTTGCAAAGTGAATTATTGGATCAGTCCCCTGAAGTGCGCCAGAATAATTCTTTGGGCAAGACTCCATGCTGATGGTGGGCTGAGAGTTGTCCTGTGTGTTTTCCACCCTAGGAAGATACATCTTTTTTAAAATTGATTTTTATTGAGCTCTACATTTTTCTCTGCTCCCTCCCTGTCTCTCCCCTCCCCTTCAACCCTCTCCCAAGATACATCTTGAGGGTTACAGCATTGAGAAATTCTTCTACATGAATTTGGGTTTTCCTACATTCTAACTTCTGCATTCTGTATCTAACAGTGTGGTCATTAGGCAGAAAAGTTGGCTCTTTGCTAGAGAGTATCTGACTTTGTTTGCCTCTTGCACTCAGACTTAATTTGGGACTGAAATTGCTTTTCAGAATTGTACTATGCATCATCCAGACTCATCCCCCCACCATCTACTTCCTGGATGGTTTCCCTGTGTCTTCAGTTTGAAGAGAGCCCAGAATGAAGGCATTGAGCAGTCTGAAGATAGCCTGCAGAAAGACAACGAGATTTGGCTTGAAGTAAGTGAGCCAAATATCTATTTGTAAAACCTGTAAATAGGGATACAGTTGTGTGCACATGTATGGGTAAAATGGGACATTTGACTGATTTATTCAAGTTTTTCTTTCTGTTACCTCAAAGTATTTACATCTTAAATTTATTTAAAATTGACTTTCTTTGAAGTTTGGACTTCCATACAAGTAATCACTTTAGGGAAATAGCATGCACCATGACATGCAAAATTAGAAATGGGTAGCTCAAATACCATAGTTCCATAGAAATCAAGGAATAGTGTTTTAATGTCACTGTCACAAGGCTTTTTTGTGTGTTGCATCACAAACATATCTTGTAGTTTTTCTTCTACTGAAACAGATTTCTTTTGCAAAATTGTTGACTGTTTTTGTTACTTGAGATAGTCTCATGCATCCCAGGTTGTCCTCAAACTCTGACCCTGAGCTCCTGATCCTCCTACTTCAACTCCCGAATTGTTAGAATGACAGGTGTGCACCACCACAAACAGCTTATGTGGTACTGGTAAGGGATATCAAGGTTTCACATGCATCGTGTGAGGTAGATTCACAGTCTCTGCCCCGTAGGTGTTCAGTAGATCCAGAACCAATCTAATCCAACTTAGATCCTCTTTTCTGCATGTCACTTTTGTCAGAATCCAGCAGCAGTATACATGTGTTGGCTTGTGTGTTGACTCTATCTTTTATATATTAAGTCTGCATTTTGCTCTACTAGATCATAGGTTTTTTGGGAATATTAGTACACTTTTCAGAACTAAACATTTTATTCAATCTTAAAATCACATAGTGTAAGTCTTAAAGATTCTCTATTTTCTTTCAGAATATATTGGCCATCTCGATTATTATACTGTAATGAGGAGCTGCGGGTGATGGGAGCGGAGGGCTACATTCCTGCCTGGCTCCCGGCCGCCTGGCTAGCTTATGTTCTGAAATAACAACACACAAACTGTATTCATTTAAACACTGCCTGGACCATTAGTTTCAGCGTTTTATTAGCTACTTCTCACATCTTGCTTTAACCCATATTTATTAATGTGTGTAGCACCACAAGGTGGTGGCTTACCAGGAAAGATTCAGCATGTCTGACCTGGCAGCTGGCTCCATGGCGTCTGTCTTGGAGAGGAGAGGGATGGCGACTGCCTGAGACATCTGCCTCACTCCCAGCATCCTGTTCTGTCTACTCCACCCACCTGTTCTGACCTATCAGGCCAAGCAGTTTCATTATTAATTATCCAATGAAATCATCAGATAGATAGAAGACACACCTACATCATTATACTTTAGATTTTATATGAATTTTATAATCAGCTGTTAGTGTTTTTAGTCTTGCTAGGGTTTATCATTTTCTATAACTTTTCACTTATCTTTTCATAAAACAAATCAAAGAACTGTAAAGTTTGATTTTTCATTATTTTATTCATTTTTATTGTTTGTTTTCATGGTTGTGAATATTCTAGACAAGTGTTCAACCATTGAGCTACAATTATGCTTTTAACTTGTGTTTCTATTTCTGGTAACTTAAAATGGTGTTTTGATAATTGACTTTTGCCTTCTCTACCTGCCCTCACACAGAGGTAGTCCTCACTTCATATAGTATTGTGAGACCACACAATGATTATACAAAGTGAGCAGCAATCAATAATGAGACTATGGTTGCTTAATGACCCTTAAAACATTTCTTGTCACTTCAAATGCTCTTCCATTTTAGTTATGCATATGTGGGAAAGTAAAAGTAATAGAGTTGCCTTTTGTCTCTGGTTCACTACTACTTAGAACACTGGCAATATAGATCAGTGTGTTACACTTCTTTGCGAAAGCTTCAAAGACACCAAGGTAGTTTTACCCTTGCTTGCCTTTTTCTCATGTGACTTCTATGACAGAGCTGGTGGTGTTTTTATGCCTTGCTTATACTGATGACCATAGACCAGTTCCTGAAAAGTATTCCTCACTCTTTGGTGACATGAAATATCCCGGTGAGGTTTTTTTTAGCATGAACTTTTTTCTTCATCATGGCTTCTCTAGGAAGTCTTGTTCTTTTGGTCAAAGCTACATTCCCTACTTTGGGGGGACAACTTCACTCCAATGCAGTCCTCTGCCTGTGAGTCCGCACTCTTGAACTCCCACCGTTCTTAGAGCTGGTTTCTTCTTCCACAACACCATTGTCCACTGGTCAGGTTTCGCTTCCAGCATTATCATGTTTCTGTGCTGCATTTTCATCTTGTTGACTTCTTCTTTTGATTATCCATCCTGGCAGACTTTCACATGTGTTTGTCACTGGGGAAAAAGTTGAAATCACATGTGTATTATGTGTGTGACCCAAATCAAAGCTTCATTCAGGCAGTGAGTGTAAAGAGGAAATGTTTCATCAACATGAAATAGTTCTAGTCACTAAGAGATTAACATTATTAAGCCACATTAAAGTCATGACTTTAGCAATGATGGGATTAGTCAATTGGTCAGAATTCAAACATATTACTGGTGTGGAGTTTTTTGGTTGTTGTTACAAGATTGGCAATGAAATGTTTATTCAGTTGCTATTAATATATTGTATCAACTTGACTTGAGTCACGTTGGTGAGTCAGTAGTTTTAGTTAAACTGATTTAATCCATCATTTGTAGTATGCATTTCTTCAAATTCCTATATCTTTGTTATACATTATCTTCTTAACTAAAAAGTGTGTCTTTTATCTCTAGTAATGTTTATTTAATCCTTGTATATTACTATGTTCTTTGACGTACTCCTTCTTACAGTGTATTTTAAAAACATACTTATCAGAATCACTTTAATGTGTACTTGATACCATCAGTCTCTTTAGTGACCCAAACTGTTTTATGCTGGTGATCTTTTCTCTTCTCACTCACTGGATTCTCTCTTCTATCACAATGAGTGAAACGTTAACTGAACATCAGACACTGAACACCTAGGAGAGATATTGGCTGACACTGTCTTTATTTTGAGATAGCTTTATTGGATTATGTATAAAGATTCAGGAAATATTACTTCAATTAAGTAAACAATTTGAAAGACTAGAACCTCTGTTCTTATTTCTATGAGTACCAATTTCTTAAGTTTTTTCTTTGTTCTAAGAAATTCCCCTTGCAAAGCTTAAACTGGGCCCTCTACTTTGAAAGTCTCTAACTTCCATGGCCTCAGCAGTATGTGCCTGCCAAGGACCCCTCCAGGGTTTGAGCCTGTCTCTGGATAGTCTTTGCTTCATTTATACTCTTATTTTGTACTGCTTTGGATATTAAAACTATTTCTGAGGCACAGAATGTCTGATTTCATTTAATGTGATTTATTTCGTTTGGAGATGTTGAGTCTTGAGTCCTGACAGATTTGCTTGTTCTCAAACATCATCTTCTTCTTTATTTGTATTTTTAAAGTCATCCTGCTAGAGTAAACTTCTTTTTTGACTATAAGCTACTCAATTATATCCAGAAACAGAAGTCTCAACCTGAAACTGTTAATACCCATCAGTTAGCTGCCTCTTGTAGTTTAGGTCTATAGCCTAGTCCTGCTCAACAGCTAATCTAGAAGAAGAACCTCCATATTATACAACAAAATCAAATCAAAAGTTATATTAGTGTGTAAGGTGTCTAGTAAAATTTGATTTCATGAACCCATATGGTACCAAGTAAATTAGGAAGAGTATTTTGAAAATAAGCTACATTAAACAAAACATTTTCCAAGCACGGCAGAATTTCTGGCCCTTTACTCTTCATTTTAGTATAATTTAATCTTGATTTGATACACAGATATGATTTGTATGCAGTGAATCAGAGACAAATTTATTGCGTAAGTGAAAAACAACAGTACTGGAAAACATTAGTTTTGAAAACTTATTTCCAAAATCTTTCATTCACTTACATGCTACTTGCCAAAATAAAAGTTCTGTCATTTTAGCCAGTTTTACTGAGGTAATATTTTCTTGCTTTTCTTTATTCTAATCTTCAGCCAATAGAACAAGAACAGAAGAATTTTTTTACAGAGTATATAAGTCGTCTATATTGTTTACAATGAGAAACACATTTTAAAGTCATTTATGGTTTATACAATGCATATTCTTATGCTTTTTTGCTGGTATTCTTACATATCTCTGTGAGTGACAGGAGAGATGTTTTTCTATTTCACAGATGAAGAAAGCATCCATGATTTGAAGTGCTTTTGATACACCACTAAAGGATAAAATGGTAGTTAGGAAACCATATGCTCACATCTTGACAATAATCTGATGAATTCCGCCTCCCCCACACTTCGAACTCTGTTGCTCATTCCACCAGCAGTTATTAAGCACCTGTCATATGCCAAACCCAGAATTAAGCACTGGTGATGCGTAGAGCAGAGCAGCAATAGAAAGAAAGCAAGAACCCAAGTGGAGATGAACGGAAGGTGCCCCCCTTGTTTGGTTGCAGTTCTTCTAAAGTTTTTGAAAGACTGTGTATCAGTGAATCTGGGTGAGAGGATTAATTCAGCGTGTTTTGTAAACTTACATGCAGGAGCAGGTGAGTCCCAGAAAGGATGGTTTCTTTAAGAAAGTGCTTTGAATCTAAGTAATGTAAGAAACAAATGCAACCATTTGCGATATAGACACTCCATAGACACTTGTTTGGTTACTAGGGACCTAGTCACCGTATGCAAAATCATATGTTCATGTTTGTTTCTGTGGTTCTAAAGTGACTCCAGTTTGAAATGATCTCACTTAGGCTGGACTGGTTAGCAATCCTAGCAGAAACCACCGCATGTTCACAGTATTTTAAAAACCAGAGTCTTCACATCAGCTATAAACCATGGACCACTGCCTGGAAATCCTTTCTGCACAAGCCTAAAGCCTGTTCACCATAATTTATTTCCTTTCTTTGTTTAGTATCAACTAGCTAAACACTGAACATGAGTCTCTAAGAACATGCAATGTGTATTTAATTGGTTAGATTTCAAATAAGTACCCCTAACACCATGCAAACAGGGAAAACACACTTGTTGAATTGTAATCTGTTCCACATAGTACTTATTATACACACTTTAAAATGATTATTTTAAAATTCAGAGATGCTAAGCATTTAAATGGAGTAACTGGTAAAAGTATAGATAGTATTATAAATCAAATTCAGTATATACCATAGATTGTGGTCTTCTCTTTCCATAGCAGGAGTTGGAAATACAGTTTCTATGAAGAACCAGTTATAAAATACTTCAGGTTTATTGACCACAACCCATATCATAACTGTTTAACATGGCTATTAGCATGAAGGTAGAAACTATAAATTGTTTTTTTTAAACAGAACTTCTAATTTTACATTCTTTTCATATTATATTTGTTTTTATTTTCAGCTATTTGAAAAAATATGTGTCCTAAATTACAGCCATATGGAAATAGGAATTGGGTCAGGATTGGCCCACAGACTGCAGTGTGCTAACCCCTGCTCTACACCACGTTTCTAAATTACTACTAAAGATATCCATGACTGTTTATCTTATTTTAGCACCGTGTTATTCAAGCTTGTGCTACTGTGACAAAATGCTTGATGTAAATAGCCCAATGGAAGAAGAGTTCATTTTGGATCTAGATTCAGAGGTTTGGGTCCATTTTGGAGTGGACGGAGAGGGTGGTAGAACAGTTCACACACCGTCAGGAAGCAGAGGGAGAATGTCTATGGTGCCAGCCTCCTCCTGCTTTGTCTTTTAGGCTCTCAGTGCTCCTCCAGCACATGGGACAATGTAATTCCAGTTCAGGGCAAGTCTTTTCTTCTCAGTCAGTCCTTGGTTGAAGGATCCCCACAGACAAATGCAGTGGCCTGTTTTAATCTAAGCTCCTCAATCCAAACAAGTTGACAATCAAGGCTAAAAGTCTTAAACATGACAAAATGCACATGTATGTCTCTGTGTGTATACATGCCCATGTGTATGCTCATATATGTAAGTACACATGCATGCATGTGCTTATGTATGTGGAGACCATATGTTGGTTGGTGTCAGCATGTCCTCCTCAGTCCCTCTTCACATTAATTTGTTTATATAGAGTTCCTAACTAGACCTGAGCTCACCAGTTCATCTAGGCTTCTTGCTGGCCAGTGAGTTCCAGGGATTCTCCTGTCTCTCTTTCCCCAGTGATTGAACTATAGATGTTCTCTGACACTCCCAGATCTTCATATAGGTACGGGGGATCCAAACGCAAGTCCTCATGTTTGTACAGCAAACACTTTCATGACTGAGCCATATTTCCCATCCCAACATCTACTTTTGGGTCTATATAATAAACACTCTCCCATATTAACAACGTGTTTGTATATTGGGAGAAATATAGAATGAATGAATTACCATTTTCAGCCTGAAGTTACATATATGGCAATGGTAGTATTTGCCCTGATATTGTGGAAACAGAGTATCCTAAAACATGTGCTACAAATTCAATAAAATAGAACATGGACTTAAAATGTCCTGATTAAACATGAGACTTTTAGCTTAGTTTTATCATAAGCATTAGTTTGTGATATAGAGCTCATGAGCTTTATCTCTTAAGCTGAATTTTCCTATTTATCTCACCTTCCATATCTCTCCATACACATGCACACACAGCTTTACTCTTGTTGGTTGTAACAGAATGCTTTCAGTCTAGGAACTTGCCAGAATTTTCATATATCTATAACTTACAGACAGAAGGTTTATAATTTTCCTTCTCTGATAATGCCTCCTCTTCTTTGTCTCCCCAATAAATACACAATTCCCTCCGAAGTTTTAACTCAAGGATTGTTTTCATTACAAATCGGAGTCTTTCATGAATTTTGCTCCCAATCCCTAGATACCACAGTCACACTTTCTCCTCAGCGCACCCATCTTCCATAATGTCTGCATACTTCACTGTTCTATTCTATTTAACGATTTGTCTGTCTTGTGAACTATCCAATCTTTTTGAGAGAAGCAATGTGTACTCCTGAACCTATGTCCCAAGCTGGGGGGAAAAAGCCTCCTTTTGCTGTTCAAAAATGTTTGGCGATGGGGCATTAGAGCTCACCATTTGGGAGTATTCGATGTACTCAGGACACAGAACAAAAGTGGACAAGGATTGTGACTTGTGATGCGCTGGCAAAGAAGAGGTGGCAGAGGCCAGAGATTGAGGCAAGCACTTCATCTTGCAAAAACTGAAAAGACTTACTGGCTAGAGTCTGAGTGAAAATCACATCAAAGGAGGTTTCCAATGGTGGAAAAAAAATCCACAGCTATTCTTTGATTTGCCATATGGACTCTCTAGAAAGCAAATATCAAGACAGAATTCAGTATTCAGAAGATTTATTAGACAGTGGCTTAGAAATCAGCTTCTGTGGGACAGCAGAGAAGGAAAAATGAGTGGATAAAAAGAGAAACTATACATCATCGATAAGGTCATAGGAACACTCCATGTTATCCAAAAGGACTAAGCCATGGTGAATGTAAAATCGTGCTACATGTCACTTTGAGATAGTGATGTTTTTGAATAAAGACTGGAGCAAGTTAGATATGTACCTTATAATCTTTTGAGCAATCACGAAAGTACACATATATACAAGTAGTTGTAGGTAAAATGTCAAAAGACAAAATAGAATAAAAAGTACTTAATTCTCCAACAAGAAGGCAGAGAAAGAGAAACCAAGAACCAAAAGATTTACCCAAGAGGAAAACAAATGCCAAGATGATGCGCTTAAATCCAACTAAGTAATTTCTTTTATTAAGTAGAAATTGTTTCAGAAAGTTATGAAAATACAGATTATAATTTTTAGATTATATTTACAATACACACACTTTAAATATAAAAACGAGATGAAAATTAAAAGCATAAAAATTATAAGCACAAAATAATAATGTATTGTGATAATAAAATGATAAGTGTTCAATTTGTGAAGAAGACTGGCAACATTGTAAGAAAATTAAGTGCTTAATATTTTATCCTCAAAATAAGTGAACTGAGAATTTGACAGACCTAATGGAGACACTGCCATACTTATAATTCATTATAGCTGAAATTTTCATCATCTCCTTAATAATTTATACAATAAAAAGATTAAAAAAAATCAGGACAAATGCATAAGATTTCAAAATAATTATCAAATATTGTAATCTAACTGATATTTGTAGAAACATTACACTCAGTAACTGAAAATAATAGAACTAGAACACTATAAAACAAGTCTCAATATATTTATGATTAAAATCATACAGAGTAGGGTTTTTTAACCTCAGTAACACTAAGCTAAATGGGAATAAGAAATTATCTTAAAAATCCATAGTTGTTTTTGCAATTAAATAATATTACTAAATAATCTGTGGGTCAGCCAGATGCGTTGTCTCTGTCTCCTGAGTGCTGGGATTAATGGTGTAAGACAACATGTCCCAGCTTGGTGTCAGGCCATTTTAAGGGAGATTCTGTCTCAATAAACAAAAACAAAACAAAAACAAAATCATTAAAAAAAACCCAATCCATAGGTCCAAGAAGGCTTTATGATGGAGATTAGTAAACATTTTGAACGGAATGGTACTGGCAACAGTGTGAAGGTTTGAAGCATGCTTACAGGAAATTCATATCTTTAAAAATCCATGCAAAATTTAAAAAGATATAAAATTAGTAATCAAATTTCCTCCCTTATGTCATTAGAAAAATGACAAGATAAACAAAAACAAAAATAAAAAAACAGAAAAAATAAGTGGAATAGTAAATGATCCAGTATTTTCTACTAAATTATTATTAGTTTCTTTTCTCTAGACATGAATTCAGTGAAGTTAGACTCTTCCTTTATAGTTTATGAGATATGAAAGAAGCTAAATGTAAAACATAGAAGAAGAAAATTTCATTTTCTCACAGACTGAATCAACATGCAAGAACAACCTAAAAATCATTTCATATAACACCAGTTTTTATGAGATTAAGAAGAAATAAGTGTGTTTCTGAATTTCAGCAGCTACCAATAAAAGGTATAACTGAAGAAAACATCTTATGAAGTGAAATTGACAAAATAATTAGTAGTAAATATGAAAAGAAATAGGAAAGAACTATGTGAAGAAGAGCACTAGATAACACAATGAGAGAGCTTGACTACCTGATTGTGAACTTGTTCTGCAGGGATAGAGAATCTTATGTGATTCTCACACTAAATCTTGAAAGTTCATGAAATCTCCATTAAAAAACCCAGAGATCTCCAGTGAAGAATTACAATGCTGAATTTCATGGGTTTTTTTTCAAATAGCAAAACACATCAATTATAGTGTGTTGTCGGGATTTCTGTCCTGCCCAGTTCCCACAATCGTTAAGTCCCAAAGAAATCACACAGAGGTCTACATCAGTTATAAACTGATTGGCCCATTAGCTCAGGCTTCTTATTAACTCTCATAACTTATATTAGCCCATTATTCTAGTATATGTTAGCCACATGGCTCAGTACCTTTTTCAGCGGGGCAGTCACATCTTGCTTCTTCTGTGTCTGGGCCAGGACTGTGTCCTCTTCCCAGGATTCTCCTGTTCTCATTGACCCACCTCTACTTCCTAGCTGGCTATTGGCCAATCAGTGTTTATTTAACATATAAATGACAGGGTATAGACCAATGTCTCACAGCAATAGTGATTTATAAATGAAGAGTGTAGATAGATGAATGGGCCAGGTGTTTGGGGAATATGCATAAGGATTTTAGCAAACATGCAAACACAGGCTTCATCTCTATAGAAGGAGGCCACTTTTTTATTCTGGTAGCCCAGAACCAAAATACCACACAGAAACTATATTAATTAAAACACTGCTTGGCCCATTAGCACTAGCTTCTTTTTGGCTAACTCCTACATCTTTTTTTTTTTTTTTTTTGATTTTTCAAGACAGGGTTTCCATGTAGTTTTTGGTGCCTGTCCTGGAACTAGCTCTTAATTTAACCCATTTCTATTAATCTGTATATCACCACAAGGTTGTTTCCTACCAGCAAAGTTTCAGCACATCTAAATCTGGCCACGGATCATAACGTCTCTCTCCATCTTCCTTCTCCCGGCATTCAGTCCAGTCCCCACTCCCCTACCTAAGTTCTATCCTATCAATAGGCCAAGGCAGTTTCTTTATTCATTAATGGTAGTCACTGAATTCAGAGGGGACTCCCACATTACATCTCTGCTAAGCAATTACCAGACAGTGTGAACGAATCCTGTGGCCTGGACTTATCATTCACCCCAGGTTAGTCCACCCCAAATGGAATTAAAGTTTTCTTACTCTTGCCGCTTTTTAATTTTTTTTCTTACGATCATGAAGTAGACCATCCCATTATGCAATAATTGCTGATCCTTTAGTGTTTTCTCTTTAGTTAACAGTATAGGTGAATTTATTCATTTTTCTCTCTCTGGTTAGAATAATATTTTTTATTTTCTTATGTTAGAGTTTTAGTTTTGCCTTTCAGACTGTCGCCTTTTTGCACACTTGTTTTTTGCATATAATGTATGATTCATACTACCTTTAAAGAAATGTGACAAGCCCGTTTCTCTAATGGTATCCATTGACATGTTCATTCTTGTCTTGTTTTATAGCATGGCACCTGGTGTATATTCCTGGTCTGCAAAATTCCTAGGTTTGTTTTGCACTCTTACATTGTGTATAATTGGTCTGTTTTCCTGTTCATTACACCAACTCACTGTCTGCATTATTATGAATTTAAATTGGCTGTACATATTCCCCTTAGCCATTTTTTGCACATTTGTCTTAAAAATTTAAGTTCATTTCTCATAAAACATTTCTTTTTTTCGTATAAAATTCAAAATGTAGCCTTCTGATTCTGCCCTTTTTGTCACTGCTCTGTTGAACCAAACAGACAATGTTTGAGACACCAAAACATTTTTTTCCTTGTGAAGGGATCTCAGATGTTGGTTTTACATGACATTTTATGGGCAGGTTTTATTTTTAACATTTATATTTACATTTGTATATGGAATTCATTTATATATTTCCTTTTGAATATTCAGTTTGCTAATGTCTCATGAAAGTGGTAGTATGATTTTTCCCCCATTTTTTATGTTTGGAAACTGTGTAAAACTAGGATTACTTCTTCCCTCAAAATTCACCAGAACACACCTAAAAACAAAAACAAAAACTAACAAAAGAACCTCAGTTCAGGGCTTATTTAGTGGAAGATTTTAATTATGATTTGATTTTTTTGAATTTTACAAATATGTTCCATGTTTCATTTCTTTTCCATCTTTGGGTTATTGGATGCTTCTGGGAAATTACTGATTTATTCTACATAGTCAAATATAGTGCTGATTCCTGTTCCTACTATGCTTTTATTGCTTTTCCACTTCTGGCCATACTTACCATGCCTTTAGAGATACATGTTTTTGGACATTGCCTTAATTACGTGTGAGATTTGTCCACCCTTCTGGAGTCTTCAGGGACAGTACTCTGTCTGTCTCAACTTACTTCTTATGCTTTTTTTCTCTCCTTCATTGACTTCTTTTTTATTGCTATTACTTTTTTTTGCCTTGGTTATCTGGATTTACACTGATGTTCTGACTTTAGGTTTCTGATGCCTAGCTTGGTTATTTTATTTTTGGTGGTGGGTAATTTTTCTTTCTATTTATAATTACTACTTTAATTGTATCCCATAAATCTTGATGTATAGACCTCTTGTTCCCATTTGATTCTAAGAATTTTGTAATACTTTATGACTTGTTTTTATAACCTTAGACTTTTTTTTATAATTGTATTTGTTTACATCATTGATTTTTCAGAGCATAAGAACTTTTTATTGTGCCAGCTGGGATATTAATAGAGGGTGTTTTTTCTCTTCCCTTTGGCCTTATGTTTTATTAGTAAACTCTTAAATGGCAAGTTTTTATTCATTTAGGAATTAAGAACCAATCCATAATAAGGATTCATACTCTGCATTAATTTGTCAAAAAATGTCAATTACTCTTAGTTTTCTCTCTCTAGCTACACACATATCTACAAAATTAGTTCATCCTTCTCACTTTGGTTTTGTGTTCCTGATTACTTGTTCTTTTTCTCTTTATTTCTTGTTCTGCTTATAGTACAGTCTTTAATTTCAGTTTAATAAATTCTTGTTTTTAAGTTACTGATGAATACAGTTTGATTATACTCACAGAATACCCTGAAATATTTTGATACACTATGAAACAGTCACCACAGACAAGTCTAGTTAAGGGCATTTATCTTCCTAACACTGAGCTGGAGAAAAAAATGAACTTTCTAGTTGAATTTAGGTTTTAGATAAGCAGCAACTAATATTTAACATCAATATTTTCATGAATTGTTTGAGCATACAAAAACAAAAAAATTATTGTGTGTCAGATATTTAAAGTTAAGCATACATCCTGTATCCTTGTTGGTTGGCTTTCTGACCTATGACATGTCTTCAGCCTTTTTAAAAGCCAATAAGATGCTAATTTGGTATTTGGAAATTATTTCAACTAACCTGGAAGCTATGCATATTTAATTGTTTGACAAAAAGTAAAAAGTACATGTATATAAGGCACTGGGGCTGAATATTACTTTGAATATTTGGTTAAAGTAAAGTTCATATGATTCTAAGTGAGTATGTGGGAACATTTACCAGTGATCTGGCTTTTCAGTCTACACTAGAGATAGAACAATAGATTAGTGGGTGCTTTAGGAATTGGAAGAAGACGAGCACTACAGAGAATGAATTGTAACCTCTACTATTACTTACTCCAACAAGTAACTTCTAGAAACATGCCATTTCTCTGGGCATCAGGTTTCTTTTGAAATTTCCTTTAAACGAGGTATTTACATGATTGCTTCCAACATTGCACATAATGTAAACTTGATAGTGAATTTTTAAAAAGGAGGTAAATAGGATGAACCATAGTCTAACCCTGGGCTGCTAATGGCCAAGGGTGAGGACAAAGTCTTCCAAGGGTATTGTCAAAGCCTCAGCCCAGGAAGTATGCTTGTTCCCAGAAACCTTGTTAGAAAGGTGGCACTTCAGTTCTACTAACTGAGAATTTGCCTTGTGGCCAGTTCCTTGGCAGCTTGCATTTATGTTGAAGTCTGAAAATCACTCTAAAGAGGATTGTTATCTCAACAGTGAAACAGTTGATGATCAGAATGGTTCAAATCTACTTCCAGTTCATCAAGTAGAAACTCACTAACAGGATTTTGTGCTTAATAGGACAGAGTTTCCTGAAGTGCATTGGAATTACTTCTCTGTGTATAATGGAAATTTATGAAAAATAATTGCCTTCAGAAGAAACTTTTCAGTTGTGTGGATTCCTGCATGTCTTAGGGATCCCAAAAGAACAAAGATGACTATGTGTATATGATTTTCACTTCCTTCGAAAGCTAAACTAGTGCTCTAAAAGGGAAGTCCCACCTTCCTGTTTACCTCTAGAGGGCAAAACTTTATTTCCCCTTTCCTATTTAATTGTTGCTAATCTAGAATTCAACTGTTTTTATAGGAAAACATTTGCTTGTCGCAAGCAGTGCAACCTCACAAACTCTAAGCTCCGTAAATATCTGGGGAATCCATTGTTTCTAATGAAGAATGAACACTTGCCACCTGGCCCATGCTCCCATCCCTCCCCTCATTTTGGTTTCCAAGAGGACTATTTCTATATGGATTCGATAAGGACTGTTTCTATCTATATTCTGTGACCCCTTTTCTTACATTCAGGCTTTATCTTTGGTGGGATGTTCCCTGGGATTAGGGTTTGAGATGAAAATCTATATGCAGAAAGTCTGCTGAGGACCCTTGTTGGTGTCAGTGTGTTGGGGAGTATAGGAACTAGGATTAGTCTGTGGGAGTGGCCTGAAAACAGTGTCAGAATCATGTGAAAGCTGGGAAGACCCTTTAGAGCAATCTCAGTCTATTACCCAGTATTACCAAATGTTGCTTGACATGAGCTTCCTGCCCTTCCCACTCATTCTCCAAGAAAGCAGCATGGCCCTGTATGTGGAGGTCACCAAGGGGGCAGTTTCTAGAGAGACATTACTTTGTAGTGAGTGTCACAGTCATAAAGGAGGTGATGTGGGAGCCACACCACATCAGCAACTGCTACAAATGTGGTTCTGTCCCTTCCTGCTCCTCCTTTGAAGCCCCATAAGTCTGTCTTCACAGACTTGGCCTTGTCTAAAATGAATTTGAGGAGACGATCTAGATGGAATTGTGCTGGTCATCTGAGTAGATCTTAGCTTCTTCCATAGGCTTGCCAAAACTTACATTTTTGAAAGTCTAACCAAGAATTGCGGGAGCCATGGGAACAATTACACATAATGATAAGTTACTCCAGCTCTTATAGAAACAGCAGTGTATAAATTCACTGTGGTTATAGTCTATAGCTCCACAGAGGAATAAAGCGGGACCTGGTCTAGAGTCTGATCAATACCAAGAGGAAGAGGAGCCTAGACATGAGGAGGGAGTGTAACGGGCTCAAAAGTCTGGAAAACTCACTGTCTAGAGTTTAGTCGTCAACTAAGCCCCTTTCTCGATTAGACACAAGCTCCGGGAAAGATCATTTGCAACTTGGAGCTAATCTCTGCCTTGTCAAAGCTTCTGATGACAAAATCCTTAGAATGACTCACCTGAAGTCATGAACGTTTGTGAATTTTCACCTACAAAAGTGAACATGGTTTCAGCCAATAGTAGAATAATTGTTTTGTGAGTTTGGTGGGCCCTTGTTAAACTGCAAGTGACTTTTAAAGGTATCTCTCCAATCCCTAAAACTGTTGGAAGCTTTGATATTTTCATGTTCATTTGACTTCATAGATGGAGTGGGAGTCCTAAAAATATGTTTCGGGGAGGATCTATAGTCCCCACTTATCTAAAACTAGAAGTGCTGTGGATTGGAAAATTGGGAAAGCTACCATCCTCCTGTGTACCATTCCTGGGGAAAAACTTGGTTTGCATTCCACAGGCAAATTTTTATGTACTGAGGATACCCTATTAAAAATCTCCTGTAAGCATAAAAGTCTGCTGAGTTTGGTGAGGGCTCCGAGAAAACACATTCTCATGCTGTACAAATAGGAGGAGGTACCTGCCTGCTTTCTTCTGACCCACGGCATCCATTTTCCCTTTGGAGAAGTGCCATAGAGGAGTAGAGATGAAATGGTGTTGGGAAAAGCCAGGAGTTAGCCAGAAGCATTTTAAACATTCTTCTTAAGGTTCAGGGTTTACTGTTCAGTGACCACCACAAAGGGTTACATGTATATTGAAATACTTGAGTGTATATTACATCCATGCCTAGTAGGCAGTCTGGAGATGGGTTCTATAATTCTTTTTGATTTTTTGAGACAGGGTTTCTCTGTAGCTTTGGAGCCTGTCCTGGAACTAGCTTTTGTAGACCAGACTCACAGAGATCTGCCTGCTTCTGCCTCCCAGGTGTTGAGATTAAAGATGTGTGCCACCACCATCCAGAAGGTTCTATAATTCTAA
The DNA here is from genome assembly GCF_903992535.2 of Arvicola amphibius. NCBI lineage: Eukaryota > Metazoa > Chordata > Mammalia > Rodentia > Cricetidae > Arvicola > Arvicola amphibius. The sequence goes on from NC_052058.2 coordinate 62,711,408, forward strand.
TTAGAGATGGTGTCTCTCGATCTTAACACTTCTTCAGTGGCCAGTGATGGGGTTAAATTTGGGAGTTCATATGCAGCAGTCATTGAATAAAAAGCAGCTATGTTGCCTCTCCATCTCCTGTTTCTGTCTGTCCCCCCCATCAGCACCTGCCTATATCCATCTGTCATAACCTGTCTCAGTCTTCTGTCTTGCTCTACCACCTCACTCTGCACTATTCATCTTCCATCTACTTACCTAACGTCATCTTCCTGCCTCTCTGTCATGATCACATCTGCCCGTGTACTTGCTGATGCTCTCTCTACTTTGTTTTCTCGTTGCTTCAATGTTCTTTGTGACACATTCTTTTCATGTTCCTCTGCTTTGAAAGCAATCTTTACATTTCAAAATTGTTCATATTTCTCAAAGATGCTGGCTTCTTTCTGGAATTTAGCTGTCACTTTTCATCTTTGCAAGAGCCAAGTTCAATTAGTTTTATAGAGCTCATGCATGGCACGTGATCTATGCAGAATCTATCAAGAACTCAAACATTGAGAACATCTATGGAACCCAAACAAACATGGAGAACTAGTTCACATTCCCATGGGTCAATTTATAAAAGCACATGGAATACTTTTGGATTGTACATTTAGAAGAACATAATTTTCTGTAAAATATATTTAACTTTAAATTTTTATTCCTTCTGTTTCTGTGCCCATTGCATAAACTTAATGAGGTGTATTTCTTTGGAAAAATAAGAGTGGTTGAACATTGAATCCTTAATGTTCATAGGTGTTATCTTGTCTGCTTTTGTTTGATATCACTTGATCTACCTTGTATTCATATGATATAAGTAATCTCTCTATTACTATCTTTGGGAATGAAGAATGCCAGCTTCAGACAGAGGTAGACTGCTTGTGTTTATATAGCTAGCAAAGATGTATCTAAGAGGCAAACGCAGGGCATCTGCCAGGTTCTCTCTCTCTGTCAGAGAAACTCGGTCTCTCTCCATGTCTCTGTCTCTTTCCATGTCTCTGAGTCTCTCCCTGTCTCTGTCTCTATCTCACTTTATCTCTCCAAACAGGGAATCTTGCTTTCTCCTTATGTGAACTCAGATTGATAATTCTCATATGTAGAGATTCAGACTGATCTCTGCTGTTGATGTGCAAATAGTTGTGAGGTAAAACACATGGTTTCTATGCTTGTAGCTGCTGCTGTGAGATACACTCAGGCTGCATTTGAGAATTAAGCTCACCTATCTTTCCTGTGTCTCTGTGAGGGGGAAATGTCCAAGATGCAGCCTCCCAGGAACCAATCACCCCGTCTCTCTCTCTGCCTGTGTTCCCCTTATAAGTCTCACCTGTGGTTTTCCTGCTTAAGCTAAGCATGGCACGGAGGCACTGCAATTGGAACAGGCTTGAAGTTTCACAGTGACTTGGTATTCAGACTGCACAGAACAGAAGTCTATGTTGTTAAGAGATGCAAACGGCATTAGAAGGTTTGGGTATGGACCCTCGGGACAGAAAAGCCCACACCCACCATAAATCCTACCTCTGCTACCTAGTTTGGGATGGGTGGAAGACTGAGATGCCCTGTGTTTTGCTGAAGCCACCCCACTCTCGGGTTCTGAGGCCTTCTTGTTCCTGGCTGAGGAAATGAGCTGTCTTCCAGTCTCAGGTCTCTGTTGTGGTACATGGAAAGGAAGAGGCTATGGGGAGGTCCCAGGAGGCTTTGATGTCATTTGCTACTGGGGTCAAGAGCTCTGAGTTAGACTCTTGGTTTCCTTGGGATGGTTTTATGTCTAGCCCTTGACCATCCAGGGATAGAAGACTTCATTTTCATTTTAGAAGCTATAACTTGTGCAACTGGATGTTTTTGAAGTTATGAAGGAATATTTATTACTTCAAAGAAGGGAAATGAAGAAAGAGTAGGGGAGCCACTGTGTGAAGGGAGTGTGGCTGGAATTTCCTGCAAAGGTAGGAAGGACGAAGGGAGAGCTGTGCTGCCTGGACCACTGAGAATCGTTAAATCACTCTAATTAAGACAGCAGTGCTAGTGAGCCCTGGAAGTGTGCTGCCAGGACTCAGGAAGCCCGAGTCTGTGGACAATAAGAATTCTTGTTAAAATGGAAAACATGTTTTTAGTCTTTTCCCCACCCCAGAGGAGGTCCCTGCCAATTAGATGTACTATGGTCTATACTGGGATGACATCACGCTCAGAACCCAAGAAAAAGCCACAGCGGATATCCCTGAAGACATACATACAAGTAACATTACACAGGCTGAGCACGTTGCACATGCACTCACACACACACACACACACACACACACACACACACACACACACACACACCCCACATACACACATACACACATATACATATATTTTACGTTTCATATATTTCACAGTGTCACATTTTCTCCAACAATGCCACACCTCCCAACCCGGTAAATAAGCATCCAAATATATGAATCTGTGAGGCCGTTCTCATTCAGACCATTATAGCCTCTCTCCCAGCATCATAGGTTTCCTGGTAAATGAGAGGATCTGAGAATAGAGGTAGGAGGCAGGGAGACTGGGAGGATAACTGATACCTAGTCTCATCTTGGGACAGATCAGAAGAAACTAGCTTTCTTACGGATATTGGTTTATTAGTCATTCTGTTTATTTCTCTCCCTTTAATGTAGAAGGGGTATTGATTAGTATATAGAGGATTATTACCTCTACCAGAGCTCTCTTGAGAAATTAAAAAAGATAACTCCATGCCAGGCACAATAGTTCATGCTTGTAATCCCAGTACTTGAAGTGCCGAGGCAGGATAATCAGGAGTTCCGTATCATCTTTGGGAAAATAGTGAATTTGAGTGTGGCCTGATCTACATGAGAATTTGTCTCAAAAAAACCAAGCAAACAAACAAGCACAAACTGTAATGAATAAAACAGCGGAATGGCACGGTTTCGAGAAAGGATGCTCAGCAGCTACCAATGATCTTCCATCTCAGGGGCCTCATCTTGCTGTTTGCTGTCACCTTGGTTGCTGCTGTGCTTACTCCATGTTTTCCATTGCAAAGGAGAACAAGGTTCTTACGTTCAAAGAAGAAGAGCTCAAGAATGACAGAGATAAGATGGGCATATCCCTCGATTGTCTGTGGAAACCTATTGCTCATGGTGCATGTGCTTCTACCTAGGTGTGTTTTGCTAGACCAGGAGTTGCAGCAGCACTTTTCCTTTTCTTGGCATCTGATGGCCTGGCCCCTGGGAAGCATCAGCAGCCAACAGTGACCGTCTACCTGGTCGATGTCAGTGGAAGCAACCACTCGCTTGGTGAGTGGAGAATTATTTCTTTAGAATCTCTCAGGGTTATTCCAATAGACTTAGGAATCAGTCTGATGTTGACCTCTGAAATGTCTGTGGCCTTGCATGTTACACAGAGAAAGGATAAACAGGTGCTACATGGTTCTAAGTTAATAGCTCAGCACAGTGTTTCTCACCTTATTTCTCCGCAGGAGCCTATGAACTGTCGTGTCAACATAATCCACTGGTTATCAATGTGAGCCACCATGCGAATGTCTACCCCCACCACACTTCCTCTGTGCTGCTGAATTTGTCATCCCCATTGGTGGGTATCTCAGCAGTGGCTCTAAGGACATCCTCCCACACCAGTTCTTCAGCTCCCAGTAACTGCATCCCAGAGCAAAACCATCAGGGACAGAGGTACAGACCTAGATTCTAATGTCTCCCTTTCTCCCAATTCCCTATGACTATAATGTACTGCTACTATTTAGGCTCATAGTGCTGTACAGCTATTGCTTAATCATTAACTGAAGAGGATTTAAGAACTACCGAAAAAGACTTAATAATCAAGCAAAAAATAACATAGAAGTCAAATTTGGGTTTTCAGATTTTTTTCTTTCCTTAGTTGAGTATAACATTTTCTTTTTGGTAAATATTAACATCTTTACACAGTCTTAACATCTTTTTTACATATAAAGGCACTGACTTTAAATCAACATTGTTATATAAACTGCCAAAAGTTTTATGCCAAAAACTCAATGTTCCTCAAGCAATCTATATTTATCCACTTGTTCCCACCTGGATAGTGTATACAGAAAATTTAAGAAGTGCTTGCTAAGGTGGCATGTCACATAATCATTCAGGGTCACATATGGACATTGGGAATATATGAACTGCCTCTACCTTTCTGTGGACATTTGTGATTTTCATCATCAAGACAGATGAGGGTCCCTGGATCCTTTTCAGCAGCTAGAAGAAGGGTTATACCTCAAAGTATTCCTATAGTTACCTTCAGAGGTAGGGAACACTCTGAATTAAACAATCTGTGCTGTAGTTTGGATAGAATGATTCTATCAGTAGTCTAATAGGTTAGTGGAACCAAAGGGTAACAGATGCATTTCCTCAGAGAGAGAAGTGGCACCAACTGCTAAGTGACCTCGTCACAAAAGCTGTGGTTCCAAGCAATGTTCCATCATCTCGTACAGTACCTATAAGGGAGGTTAGCCCCCCAAGAGTTGGTACAGGACACATCCAGACATCAAGTCCTCAGCACAAAGGAGACTTATTAGCCTCCACAAGGGAACAAGCAGGGTGGGAGAGATGCAAAGGCAGACAGCAAGCAGCAGCAGCAGCAGCAAGATCAGGCATTTTTTAAAATTGTTCTTCTCTGGAGTGTTTTTTAAGGAGAAAATTGAGAAGGCTGTGCTATAGTGAGATGGTAAATCCTCATTGGATGTGTTAGCCAAATACTGAGATTTGATTGTTGGACCTTGGTGTTTTGACTTAGGAATGAATCAGTGGCCAAACAAGGGAATGGACCTTGGGGGCTAGCTTTTGGAATATAATCTAATGGTTTTTAGCAAGGAAGAGAAGGGTAAAATGCAAAATCTGTTCTTGCCACTTTTGGCATTCTTGGGTCCATGTTTACCATGCTTTGGTCTATTAGAGAGCCCTTCAGTACCTCCATATCCCTTCCAGGAATACCAGAAACCATACTGAGATTATTGCTGAGTAGATAATACCAGTAGAAAACACTGCTTTTCTATTGCTGGATAACAAACCTTACCAAAATGTAGTGAATCAACATTTTGATATGGCACGGTTTGTGTGGTGATAGATTAGATGCACCTCAGAGAGGTGTTTTAGGCTTAGGCTCTCTTCAGAGAGGGTGATTGAGCTGTAGGCCAACGCTACAGTTACCTGAATGTTCAAAGGAAGTTGGGGGACTCACTTCAAAGTCTACTGCTTTGGCGACTAGTAGCCTCAGAAGATATACCCCAATAGATATGAACAGTGGGAAATCCCATGCTAGTGTGAGTCAGTTTGTTCCGTGTAAGTCTCCCCATAAACTGTATGAGTGTCTTAGACATGATAGCTAATGATCCAAGAGAAAAAGAGGCCCAGAGGTGATAAATATTACAGAAATTTCCCAAGAGGGAAGCCACATCATTTTTATAACCTAATGATGGGAGTGACAGCTCACTACTTCTAACATAGTTCATGTACCAAAAATTGATCAACAAGTCTAGCTGGTAATCAAGGAGAGAGTTTGTATAAAGATACAAATCCCTGAGAGTCTATGTACTATTTGCAGTGATTATGGCTAGTGTTAACTGAGCATTCCAGGTACTGTGTTAAGTGTCAGGAAGCAGCACACAGCAAGAGACAGTCTGGATGTTGGACATTGTGTCATTAGCTCGCTCATCCATGATTTTTATGTCTTCTTAGTGAGAAGATACCCTCAAACATAAAATGCATATGATTCAAATATAGTCTTTCATAATCCTCAACTCTTCCTCATGTATTTTCAAATTATCTTCTGATTAGCTCTATGTCTGCCCTGAAGCCACACAGCATGTCTTCCTGGTCCTCAAATCATGTGCTCTCGATGAGTCTGTGCACATAATGTTCCTGCTCTTTGGAATGCTGTCCAGCCCTGTCATCTCAAACTTCGAAGTCAGGATGCCCGTTCTGTGAAGCTCTGTCCAACTTCTTCACTTTTTCCATAGGTCATAATATATAATGTGAGCTGTACGAAAGGGGCCACTACATTTTGTGGGAATGACCCGTTTACTGGGTGCTCTTTCACAGTGAACTCAGAGCTCCCTGCAGTGGAAGTCCTGTTGAGTGTTGTTAGTCCCTAGCAGAGGGCCCCACACACAGGAGATAGGAGAAACTGACGTTCTACAACATTTGGTTTGCCATGCTCTATGGAACAGAATTGAACAAGAAAAGCTACAGAGCAGAAGTTACAGTCTCTGTAAACATGAAGGACCAGAATTGCCCTCAGCATCATAGCTGTGAAAGTTCAAGAAGGAAGTTAATTAATTGTGATCACTAAAGCTCGTTCTCCATGTATTTTTATGTGGCACTGTGAGAAAAACAAGTTTTATATGCGTGCACGCAAGCCAGTGGAAATAGGATATGATTCTCTAGTTTACACTGAGTACATCTGGAATGCATAAACATTTCCAAACCACATGTGACTGACAGGAGCCATGGAAATTGGCTTTTCCTTCGCAGCCAGTATGATATAGTAAATTTTTATACACAGGAAACCTAAAGAGTCTCATGTATTTTTATCATGAATATATTTTAAATTCTTATGCACTTATAAAATAGAAGGCTTTGGTGGCAGAATTACATCAATCATTGCTGTATGTTTAGATACCCCATTACATGAAACCCTCAAATTCTAACTATCATGAAAGAAATTTCTAGCTACCTCCTCCTTACTCCTCATGACCTTAATTCCATTAATACTTACATGGATAAGGGAAAGCTGATAGATGTCTAGAATATAAGATGTGTCACCCATTTTGTATTTGACTATTAATGATCCATAACCTGTCTCTCCTACACTATAGCTTTATTCAACTTGATTGATGCATCGAATCTCAGTTGAAATCCAAAAATCCAAAGTCTGGCCCAATGGTGACATTTAATATTTTTTCCATGTACAATGTAATTGTTTCTCTGTATCCTACTGAAAAACCAACAGTACAGAAAAACAAACCATAAAAACTCTTATCAAAAAGAAAACCTGAGTTTAGTACTAAGAATCTAATGGCATAATGTGTAGTGGAATTAAATTAAGAAACATCATTGGAAAGCAAAGCAAATACTTGTTACATTTTTAAAGAATCAACAATAGGGTGAACGTGGAATGTAGTTTGCCTGATATAGTGCTGGCCTAGGATCAATAAGTCCAAGTCTTATCTCTAGCAGTCCATATACAGGGCATGGTAGCACAGGCCTGTAATCCCAGCAGTGGGAAGGTAGAGGCAGAAGAAAGAATATTTTATTTTTTTTCCTCATGGTTTATTTTTTTATATTTAAAAATTTCCATCTCCTTCCCTCCTCCTCCCCCCTCCCTTCCCTCCTCCTCCCCCTTCCCTCCCCTCCTTCTCCCCCTTCCCTCCCCTCCCCTCCACCCATACCTCCCCTCCCTCCCTCTCAAGGCCAAGGAGCCATCAGGGTTCCCCACTCTATGCTAAGACCAAGGTCCTCCCAACTCCCCCCAGGTCCAGGAAGGTGATCGATCAAGCTGAGAAGGCTCCCACAGAGCCCGTCCATGAAGAACAATCAGAGCCCAGAGCCATTGTCCTTTGCTTCTCAGTCAGCCCCCCCTGTTGGCCACATTCAGAGAGACGGGTTTGGTCGCATGATCCATCAGTCCCATTCCAACTGGAGTTGGTGATCTCCCATTAGTTCTGTCCCACCGTCTCCATGAGTGAACGCACCCCTCTCGTTCCTGACTTTCTCCCTCATGTTCTCGCTCCTTCTGCTCCTCATCAGGACCTTGGGAGCTCAGTCCAGTGCTCCAATGTGGGGCTCAGTCACCTTCCCCATCTGTCGCCAGCTGGAGGTTCCCTCACGGTCCTGACTTTCTTTCTCATATTCTCTCTCCTTCTGCTCCTCATCAGGACCTTGGGAGCTCAGTCCGGTGCTCCAATGTGGGGCTCTGTCATTTTCTTCATCTATCGTCAGGTGGAGGTTCTATGGTGATATGCAAGAAATTCATCAGTATGGCTATAGGAACTGGCCTTTTCAGGCTCCCTCTCCTCAGTTGCCCAAGGAACTAACTGGGGGCGTCTCCCTGGAAACCTGGGAACCCCTCTAGGGTCAAGTCTCTTGACAACCCTCAGGTAGCTCCTTAAATTAAGATATGTGCTTCCCTGCTCCCATATCCACCCTTCCTATATCCCAAGCACCCCATTCCTCCGAGCTCCCCCCCCCCCCGTTCTCCCCTTCACACTTTTCTCTCCCCATCTTCCCTTGGCCCAGTCTCGCCCAACCCTCAAGTTCCCAATTTTGCCTGGCGATCGTGTCTACTTCCAATATCCAGGAGGATTACTATATCATTTTTTGGGAGTTCACCTTCTTATTATCTTCTCAAGGATCCCAAATTTATAGGCTCGATGTCCTTTGATTATGGCTAGAAACCGATTATGAGTGAGTACATCCCATGTTCATCTTTTTGGGTCTGGGTTACCTCACTCAGAATAGTGTTTTCTATTTCCATCCATTTGCCTGCAAAATTCAAGATGTCATTGTTTTTTACCGCTGAGTAGTATTCTAGCATGTATATATTCCACAGTTTCTTCATCCATTCTTCCACTGAAGGGCATCTAGGTTGTTTCCAGGATCTGGCTATTACAAATAATGCTGCTATGAACATAGATGAGCATATGCTTTTGTTGTATGATTGGGCATCTCTTGGGTAGATTCCCAATAGTGGAATTGCTGGGTCCTGGGGTAGGTTGATCCTGAATTTCCTGAGAAACCACCACACTGCTTTCCAAAGTGGTTGCACAAGTTTGCATTCCCACCAGCAATGGATGAGTGTACCCCTTACCCCACAACCTCTCCAGCAAAGGTTATTATTGGTGTTTTGGATTTTAGCCAATCTGACAGGTATAAGATGATATCTCAAAGTTGTTTTGATTTGCATTTCCCTGATAGCTAGGGAGGTTGAGCATGACCTTAAGTGTCTTTTGGCCATTCGAACTTCTTCTGTTGAGAATTCTCTGTTCAGTTCAGCGCCCCATTTTTTAATCGGGTTAATTGGCATTTTACCGTCTAGTCTCTTGAGTTCCTTATATATTTTAGAGATCAGACCTTTGTCAGTTGCAGGGTTGGTGAAGATCTTTTCCCAGTCAGTAGGCTGCCTTTGTGTCTTAGTGACAATGTCCTTTGCTTTACAGAAGCTGCTCAACTTCAGGAGGTCCCATTTATTCAATGTTGCCCTTAATGTCTGTGCAGCTGGGGTTATGTGCAGGAAACGGTTCCCTGTGCCCATTTGTTGTAGAGTACTTCCCACTTTCTCCTCTATCAAGCTCAATGTGTTCAGATTAATATTGAGGTCTTTAATCCATTTGGACTTGAGTTTTGTGCATGGTGATAGATATGGATCTACTTTCATTCTTCTACAGGTTGACATCCAGTTATGCCAGCACCATTTGTTGAAGATGCCCTCTTTCTTCCATTGTGTACTTTTGGCTCCTTTATCAAAAATCAGGTGTTCGTAGGTTTGTGGTTTAAGATCCGGGTCTTCTATACGATTCCATTGGTCAACTTCTCTGTTTTTATGCCAATACCAAGCTGTTTTCAATACTATAGCTTTGTAATAGAGTTTGAAGTCAGGGATGGTAATGCCTCCAGAAGTACCTTTATTGTATAAGATTTTTTTGGCTATCCTGGGTTTCTTGTTTTTCCATATAAAGTTGATTATTGTCCTCTCAATCTCTGTGAAGAATTTTAATGGGACCTTGATTGGGATTGCATTGAATCTATAGATTGCTTTTGGTAGAATTGCCATTTTTACTATGTTGATCCTCCCAATCCACGAGCAGGGGAGATCCTTCCATTTTCTGGTATCCTCTTCAATTTCTTTCTTCAAAGACTTAAAGTTCTTGTCAAATAAATCCTTCACTTCCTTGGTTAGAGATACTCCCAGATATCTTATGCTATTTGTGGCTATTGTGAAAGGTGATACTTCTCTGATTTCCCTCTCTGCTTCCTTATCCTTTGTGTATAGGAGGGCGACTGATTTTTTGGAGTTGATCTTGTAACCTGCCATGAAGACATATGGGCCACTTGGGTTTTCTTCTAGGTGAACAGTTGTACTGTTTGTTTGGAATAGAAGACAAGGTCATAGACAAAGTTGGTAAAAAAAAAAAAAAACCTCGAGATTTTATAGTTAGATCAAGTTAAGACTGTCATGTCTACAAGGCATCCAAGTTAAAAAAAATCCATTGTAAATCTGTCTACATGATTCCAGGATGAGGTATAATCTAGGGAAAATGCAATGAAGAATTAAAGCATTGGGAATGCTTTAGATAATGCAAAGGTTTAGAAGGAAAGGAAGGAAGAAAGGAAGCTACAGGGATAGGGAGAGGGAACGCCTGCTGGCTTGATGTCTCTTAGCCTCATTTTACATTATGATGGCTGTCCAGACTCTGCCTCTTCCTTCTTCCTCTAAGGATCCAGAGCCCGTAAGTCTTGAGGCTTAGCTATAGCCCTCTTTGAGCTATGAATTGTCAGTAAGCATTCAGACCACTCTTGTTTCCTACTCTTTTCAGCTCTATCTTAGAGAAAAGTCTCATGTAGTCTGTCACATGCATGAGAATCAGATGGACCCCAAGTCTTTCATTTGGACTGTGTAAATGACCTTGGGAAACAAAACCATCTTTTTGTTCACATAAAGGGATTTGGCATTGTTCTGCTGTCTTTATAAGTGGATTAAAATGTTGAGGATCAGAATTTTGGAAATTCACAAGGTGAGCACTAGGAAAACTTATCAATAAGCAGGAATCGCTGTTGAACATGGTACTTTTCCTACAGTGGAACATTTGTTTTTCCAGTAACATGGATACAGTAGAAAAATTTATTGCAACCCCTCTGATCCTACATGACAGCATATCCTCAGGATCCCCCGTACTGAACTTCTGAAGATAAAACATACCATACCATTTCCAAAGCCATGGGCTGACATTGATGACAACATTGAAAACTCTGTTTATCTCTATGCCGCTTGGACTCTCTCTTCAGCTTGCCTACGTTTCTCTTTCCGCTTGTCCTACATTAGGTGACAAGTTAGTACAAATCTTCCAAACAACTGCTCTTCTTTCTGTTTTCCTTGACTTTCCAGCAGTGTTTGCTTTCTCTAATTTGATGTTTCATAATTAGGTGTGTGGCTTCTTAGGACCGTTTGGTCTTTGTTAAGCCCCTACCTCCTGCCAAACCTTTTGCTTCTCCTGCTTTTGGCTTTGAAATCTACTTTGTCTGGAATTAAAATTTCCGTTCCTGTTTTCACTCTGTTTGCATTTGTTTGATAAATATTTGTCTCTCTTTCATTTTCAACCTTTCTTTATCTTCACTGCCAATAAGCCCAGGGCTCATTGCTTCATTGTACTGTTTACAAAGACAGTAGTACTATGTCAACGCGTGCCAAGATTTTATTCTGAAAATCATCTACTGAACTGAAGCCTCGAGTTGCCTTTAGGAAGCTATAATATCTTGCCTTTAGACCATTTATTCCCCAGCATTCAAAGGCATCTGCCAGTGTTTTAATGCCTCCACTTACTATGAAGTGTTTGAACTTCCATACCTGGAGGTTTGACCTACGCAAGTAGAGGGTGTTGTTGATGTGTACGATGGGCAAAAACCAGATCTCTGATCTATAGAAAGCAGGGCTCAGTTATCTTGTCTTTAGGGCAGGGCAAGTAAGAAAGAAAAGATGACTTGTTTAACTCTTTTAACCTTTTCTGGTCTTTTGTATGTTTTTGTGGCCTTTGACATTGAACCAGAGCCTAGCTCATGCCAGGCAAGTGCTCTGCCATTGTGCTGTATCCTCAGCTCTCTTCACCTCTTTCAGTAGAGCAGAAAATGCAAAAGAATGAAAAATGTGTTTTTTCATTTAATACAGTTCTTATCCACTTCCTCCCTAAAAAACAAAGCATAGCAAAACAACGACAAAACAAGAAGTATATGCTTTAACTGCCAATGATATATCCGCATTGAATTCCAGCTCGTTCTTTGAGAGAGAGGAAATGCCCAATGACTCTAGTTTTGGTTTGGGTTATTAACAAGACTTTCACATTCTCCTGTGTTGTTGCTATTTCAACAGGAAGCTGGGACAATGCTTTATAGTATCTTGTTGCATGATTGAAAGCAATGTTGATAGAGTTTGTAGGACATGGTGACACCAAGTTGAGCAGCACCCGTGGAAGCTGTCTCAGTATTTCCCACCTTTATTTTTATTTATTTTGTGTCATTATCATCTTTGGAGGTATGGTAGTTTCCAAATCTGTTGGTTCTCCTCTCTAGATCTACTCTCTCTGCTTACACTGTAGAACCACATCTGGATTTTGTTAGTTTTGTCCTTTGCCATTTAGCACCATGTTTTCTGAACGTGTGAGGGAGGGGTTTCTCCTTCTGAGTTCTCTGTGCCCTCTTTTATTTTTCTGTTGTGACATGCCTAGTCACAGGTGCCTAAGATTCATACATAGAACACCCACTTAGGTCCTTAAAGCACCAGTTTGGACTGGACGGTGGTGGCACACACCTTTATTCCTAGCACTTGGGAGGCAGAGGCAGGCAGATCTCTGTGAGTTCAAGGACAGCCTGGTCTACAAGAGCTAGTTCTAGGACAGGCACCAAAGTTACACAAAGAAACCATGTCTCGAAAAACCAAAAAACAACCAACCAAACAAACAAAACCACTAGTTTGGGTTGACTTTTTACCACAATGAAGGCTTAGTATACTGTGATGCCATTCCATGCCACAGGGAATAGATTAGTTACTTATCGGTTGCTATGATAAAACACCATGGATAAGGAAAAAAGAAGAGATGGGTTTTGTTGTTGTTGCTGTTGTTGTTGTTGGCAAATGGTTCCAGAGAGATCAATGTCTATGATGGTGGATTAGAAGCATGACAGCAAGTAGCAATCATGGCAACAAGAACAGGGTGCTGGGAGCTCATATCTTGACCCATAAACATGAAATAGAAGACAAAACTACAAGTGGTGTGAGCCTTTAAGAAAGCCTCATTCCTAATGACATACTTCTTTTAATAAGGCCACACCATTTTAAGCTCCCCAAGCAGTGCCACCAATAGGAGACCACGTGTTCAAATTCATGAACCTGTGTGGGACATCAGCATTCAAACCATTACATTGTATTCCTGTTGTCAAAGTGGTCAGCATGGCCCTGGAGCCCAGAACAACCAAACCAATCCCTAAGTTGCACCTTTGTGGATTTGTCTTCTAGTGTCATTACTGGTATCATTCTGTGTCCGTTAGGGTCCATCCATGTTGTAGTGATTAAAACAGGGACAGTTTAACATAGTGACTAAGTCGTGAAAGACAAGGAGAACTCTGGATAAATGAAGCAGTTTTATGACTGGCATCAGGATATCTAAGGAAGTAACGAATTTGGGAAAGGATCCTCATTCAAAGCTGAGATTTGTTTGTCATGGCAGAAGATAGAGCTGGAGCACAAAGGATTCAGAGAAGCTGGCTAACATTCTCCAGGATGGGTCTGGAAACCAGAGACTTCCTTACATTGCATACTAGTGCCAGGGAAGGTAGTTTGATACCAGACTGCATCCTGAGGACTTGCTAAGACTTGTTGGAAAGATACCATCAGGATTCTTTTGGATTATGGAAGGTTACCCCTGGGAAATGGCAGATCTTAATGAAAAGCCCCCATAGGGGTCCATGGAAAGTTGAAGGAAGCTAGCTGAGGGGCGCAGAGTATTAATGTAACTTCCTGAGTGGTGAGCACTCTGGGCTGTCCCACACATTGCTACCCATAGAGTACAGAGGAATTAGAGAAAGGATATCGTATAATAGGGAAGAGGTAAGTCCCTTCATCCTGAACTATGTTTTAGTGATCCCTACTGAAGAAAACATCATGTCAAGTTTGCTAGCAAAAGAGAATATTCATAGTCCAGGTCTGGTATCAATCTAAGGCAATGAAACATCACTTTGCAACTGAGCAGTGAAACAGTAATTATTTGCAGGAAAAGGAATATCAAAGAACCACAAATACAACAACAATAACAACAACAGCAAAAAAAAAAGCCAAAAGTAAAAAACAAAAATTCTCTCTACTCTTCATTTAAGATAAAATTCCCTTCAGGTTACTGGCTTTAATATGATGACCATTTTCAATGCAACTTCTAAGTAGATTTAACTAACTAGAACTGTATATTTTAATCTTTTGATGCTGTCAATATAAATCCAAGGCAAATATAAAAGATTAAAACCTCATTAACTTATTTAGTAATAAAAGTACACATTCTGTGTCTGGCAGTTGTGGTGCACACCTTTAACCCTAGCACTTAGGAGGCAGAGGTAGGTGGATCTCCGAGTTCGAAACCAGTCTGGTCTACAGAGGGAATTCCAGGAAAGCCAGGGGTACACAGTGAAACTCTGTCTCAAAAAGAAAAAAGAGTACACATTCTGAGTGAGATAGAAAACAAGTAATAGATACTGACAAAATGATAATGAACTCAAACTATCATTTATCAAGAACAAATATTCTAATATAAAATTGAATCCCAGGTCTTTATTTTTTCAAATAAATATGCATGTGGGAACCTGAGTTATTTTGTTTATTTCTTGACTATTCAGCATATGAATTATAGATAGATAAGAAATAGATAAAGTTATTTATGTTTTCATCCTTTTATCACTTTAAAAACTGGAGTATTGTTTTCTGTAACAGTTCAGGACTGGCACGTTGAATACATGTATATGTGTATGTATATGTCTATTTCCATACTCCAATTAAAAGAACTGTTGCTTCAAGCTTAAAGCTGAAAAGCTTAATATGAATCAATCTGCAAACTGAGTTCCTTTTTATGGTGAGCATAGCTGTTCACTCTGGGACATATGCATGTCTATACATGTATGGATGTATAAAGAGATAGAATACTCATCTTCCAGAATATTTTAGGTGTCAAAATACGCCAGAAATCATTTTTCCATTGAAAATTGAAGTATATGCCTTACAAAGACCTTATTTCAAATCAGTAAAACTAAGACTAGGATCTATGTAATTCATTTCTAATCAGGAAACATTTACAAAGAGGAATGACCAATTATTTCTACTAATTGTCAAGAAATCTGGTACCCTCCTTGAAAGCATGTTAGATTTGATGTAATTTTCAGGGGCCTCGGAATAATCAGAGAGGACCTATCCTTTGGGTGCACTGACATAACTGGGCATGTTATTTTGAGGAAGTGATGTAATGTCAAGGACGGCTCCACACAATGTAGGTAGTTGGAAATGTTTGGAGGACCAGGCCACTAAGAGGGAGCTAAAAAGATTCTTTGGGCTTCAGGGGATATCTAGTGACTGTATAATCCAGATCAGAAAAATTTTACAGATAACATGAAGGGAATTGAAGATTACTGGGAAAAGAGAAGTTCTGACCCAGGCCCTATAGAATTCTAGCCCAATCAAAAAGAACCTACCTTCTTAAAGAAGAGAAAAATCTGATAAAGAATGTCCCATTCTTGGCTATAAAATTTGCAGGAATGTGGGAAGAGGAAGTGTAGTTTCAAAAGCCTAGTTTATGCGTCAGTTTCCTATCTCTGTCTAAGGTATTACTACCATAGTTTATACTAGTACATTGTTAGCCTCACAGTTTCTGTGAGTTAGATGGCTACACCTTGCTTATATAATTCTGTAGTGTGAAGCGGCGGGGCTGCGTCCTGCCACCCGGCTCCCAGCAACCGGCTAGCTTTCCGCCACCCGGCCGCCAGCTAGCTTTACACCCGAAATAATTACACGGAAACTGTATTCATTTAAACACTGCCTGGCCCATAGTTTCAGCCTCTTATTGGTTAACTCTCACATCTTCCTTTAACCCATATTTAGTAATTTGGGTAGCACCACGAGGTGTGGCTTACCAGGAGAGATCTTAACCTGCGTCCATCTCGGAGAGGAGCAGCATGGAGACTCACCACCCGACTGCCTGAAGCGTCTCTCTAACTCTACTTCCTTGTTCCCACAATTCTGTTCTGTCTACTCCACCTACCTAATTTTCTCTTAAAGGGCCAAGGCAGTTTTCTTTATTAATAATGAAAGTAACACATAAACAGATAACTCTCCTCCATCATTTCCCCTTTTTCTGTTTAAACAAAAAAGAAAGGCTTTAACATAGTAAAATTACATGTAACAAAACAGTTATCAAGCAAGTATTACAGTTACAATATTTAAATCTATTTTATCTTTTATCATAACTAAGGAAAGCTATAACTATCTATTTATTCTTCAACTCCATCAAAGACTCCAGAAGGATATAATGCTACCTAAGTAAATAAGAAATAAGTAACTTATAAAACTCTAGAAATGACAGAGACAACTCGCTGCCTGGACAGTCACCCAAAGTTCCTCTGTACCGTTGGGGCATCCATCTTCAGCCTTCAGGCCCATAGTGTCCAGCAGACTTTTTCATGAAGCAGGAAATTCCAAAGACAGTTCAGTCACTTTCTGCTGTGTCCTGCAGAACGTCTCGCAGACTCTTTCATGAATCAGGAACCCCGAAAGACCATCTCACCTTTAGGCAAGTTCAGCAGTCCTCTTTCTGTGGGTTCCTTGTGTCCAGTTTATGCAACAGTCCAGGCAAGAGCATTTTCTTGCCCAAATGGCTAACAAACTCCATAAGTAGCCTCTTCGATGCCCATCTTCCTCTCGAAGTAGATTGGTGCTGCCAGGAGCAGACGTGTCTCATTGTCATGAAAAACCCTAAGTTATTAAAACATTAAATGCCATATTCTGCAGTCTTTGAAAGATATGAAGAATGTCTATCTAACTGAAATATATCTCTACATATCTAGAAAATCTAATAACATGACTACAAGCTTAACTATTATCAATGATTATCCATTAACAACCTATATTTCCTAATTATACATTACAGTTTTTAAAATGAACTACACAATCAAAATAGCTTAATCAAGATCAGAAATACATATACATATAACAAATTGTCCTTAAAATCTATACCAATGCAAATTATTCATATCTATATCATCTCCCCCTTTAAATGTAAAAGAACATTTATAAACAATATTTGGGAAAATGGGCGCAGTTTTTTCTCTCCAAACTGCTTCCTGCTGAATGGGGGCGCTGTTATTTAGGTCTTTCATGGTGTAACCTGTGTGCTAGGTTCCTCTCAGTTGGCAGTTGAGTGAAGTAATTTTTTGAAGATGTTCACAGCAACCTTTCAGGAGGGCGTGGTCTATCATACCATATTGGGATAGAAGCAATCCACAGAGTCTCGTCCTCTGTGAAAACAAAAGAAGAAACTCTTTTCCAAAGCATCATGTTCTTAGATCCAAATCCTGAAGTCATACCGTTAAGATGTCCATTCTGGTCTAGCCTGGCAGCCCATATAATGAAATGTCTCTCTGTACTTAGCTCCTTTACAGTCAAAAAAATCAAAGAAAACACAACAAAATACATAATCCAGACTCTCTGTGAATTTTCCATTTTTACGTGGCTTATTTTTACTCTATCACTTTACTTCTTTTAATCTATAACTATCTGTACTCTGTCTCTTTAAAGACTTTAACCTTTTTTTTTTTAAGGCATTAACTTTATTCTCTATATTTTCTTTTTCTCTCTTTTAAGCCTACGTGAGCCATTTAAAGGCCTTCTATGTCTGAATCTTTTCTATTGTGAATCTGTAATTTTTTACTATCCAGGAGCATTTCTTAAAAGGTTAACCACTTCTTAAAATAATACGGTACTGCCTGTTTACAGCCAAGTCTAAACCTTAACTGCGCTGTTATTATGGTAATTGCGATAGACCTGTCTGAGCTCAGTACAGTTCAGCATGGCGGAGCAGAGCCAAAGCCGCTCCTGCCTCAGTCATTTGGTGCCCCTGGGCCGCACACAGTTCCAGGCACACAGCAGTCGACATTGGAGCCGCACTCAGCAGTTTAATTTTGATACTGAGCGTGCAGCACAGAAATTCTTTTAATCCAAGTCACAGCCGAATCTGACGCGCAGAGCAGTCTGAAAACACCTCTCTCTCTATGGCGGCAGGAATCCGCAAATGCTGTCCCGCTCGCCTAAGCCTGATTCCGCCATCTGCCCAGGTGCAGGAAGGGAGCAGTGAGCCATTGGCATGGTCTCAGAGTACTTTCTTTCCGATCCCAAGCGGGCAAGGTTTTTAAGTGGATTTAGTCACCACGTTGGAGCGCCAATCTGTAGTGGGAAGCGGCGGGCTGCGTTCCCGCCGCCCAGTTCCCAGCAACCGGCTAGCTTTCCGCCACCCGGCCGCCAGCTAGCTTTACACCCGAAATAATTACACGGAAACTGTATTCATTTAAACACTGCCTGGCCCATAGTTTCAGCCTCTTATTGGTTAACTCTCACATCTTCCTTTAACCCATATTTAGTAATTTGGGTAGCACCACGAGGTGTGGCTTACCAGGAGAGATCTTAACCTGCGTCCATCTCGGAGAGGAGCAGCATGGAGACTCACCACCCGACTGCCTGAAGCGTCTCTCTAACTCTACTTCCTTGTTCCCACAATTCTGTTCTGTCTACTCCACCTACCTAATTTTCTCTTAAAGGGCCAAGGCAGTTTTCTTTATTAATAATGAAAGTAACACATAAACAGATAACTCTCCTCCATCATAATTCCTCTTTGAGGCCGTGATGAGATATCAGCCAGAAATAGGTCCTTATCTGTTGACTTGACGGGGAAAGATATACCAGAGCTTCCCATTGTTGGCAGCTGATTCCAGAACACTGTCTGATGGGGGCCTCCGTGTGTTCTACTTCCTTGTCACAAAGTCATCATGTGTGTGGTGCAAATAATAAAAACCCAGAGACAGATGCTGTGGTTTATGCTGAAGATCAGAAAAGCAAAGCAACCAGCCACTGGCTCTTACCTCTACATCAGACCGAAATGAGCAATCCTGCCTCCATGAATGCTCAGACTGAGACTGAGCTGAGACCTGTCTCCTCTTGTCTTATATTCCTCTCTAGTGCTGGGATAAAGGTCATGTACCACCACTGCCCGGCTTCTATGGTTAAGTAGTGTGGCTTCTGGGATTAAAGGTGTGTGCCACCACTGTTTGGCCTGTATGACTGACTAGAGTGGCTACTTTGCATTCTGATCTTCAGGAAAGCCTTATTTATAAAACACAAATACTATATCATGATTTTGTCTAAAATAATATAGGAAATACTATATATAATAAGTACAATAACTATATACAATGTATACAAGCAATAAACACATCAGCAATATCTAGTACATTTGCATTTGACAAATTCAGATAAAATAATCTATATCTATCCTATCTTATGAATCCAAAAGGTTGTACCTAATTCATTTTCTATTCTAATTTGCATTATCAAATTATCTTTTAATGTCTCTCAGCCTTTTACACTTTACACCTCTTTAGTGAGTATCTTTTCTGAGTCTGGTAAGCAAGGAAAACTGTAAATATGTAGCCTTCAGCTCCCTCAGAGATCCAAGAAGGAAATAATATTAACTGAGTAAGCAGAAAGTACAAGCAAGTGACTTTCAAAAAATGTGAGAAACATCCCCTGCCTGGACACTTCCCAAAGTTCCTCTGCAATGTTGGGGCATCCATCTTCAACCTACAGGCCTAGAATATTCAAAAGACTTTTCTGTAAAGCAGGATATTCTGAAGGGCTGCCCCACCTTGTCTTGACAATATTTGACAGGCACTTTCTTTTGTTTCTTACTTGTCCAATTAGGACAGTATACTGTCAGCAGTCGAGTCAAGGGCATTATTGGCCCAGCTTACTTTTATACAAAGAAAGTAAACTCCACCTGGAGTTTGTTTTTTTTTTTTTTTTTTTTTTTTTTTTTTTTTTTTTTTTTTTGATGCCCATCTTCTTTGAAGTAGATTGGTGCTACCAGAAGCCGATATGTCTCATTGTCATAAATTAAGAACCTATGTCATTAAAACATATTAAATGTTATATTCTGTGGATCTCTGAAGTGTTTGAAGATGACCTATCTATTTATAATATATCTCTGTTTGACCTTGAAAACGTACCTAATGTGGCTACAAGTTTGATTGTAATAGATGACTAATTCCTAACCTGCATTTCTTTATTATCCTAAACAGTTGGTAATAATAACTTTTTATAGATAGAAATTTGTATTACATTGTTAATTGAACTGTATAGGTACAATACCTTGAACAACATTAGAAATGTATATACAGTATGTTTTAACAATTTGACCTCAATTTTGTATCAATATACAAAATTTGTATACCTTATACAAAAAACCAATGTAAAATATTTAAAATTAGTAGTTGCTTTTTAAAAGTAGATTTAATACTCTACCTTTTTATTTCATCATATCTATAACCCCCCTTTTTCTTCTCAGAGTAGATTCAATAATCTACCCTTTTATCCTATCATATATGTTTCTCCTTTTTCTTTTCAAAACAAGAATTCTGAATCTAATCTCCTTTGTTCAACTTTCCTCCTGGCCATAACCAATAACAACTTGTAACCAGCTCCCCTAAAGAATGTCAAATATCCATAACACATTGAATGACCCAAAACTACCCACTGTACCTCTTGGGAATGTGGACATCATATTCTTAAATTTTCTTACTGGTGTCTGGGGTAACAGCCTCTTTAGGGAATTCTGAAAAAAAGATGTGGGTTAATTGTCAAGTCTTGGGAGAGGTAGCTTTATCATTTGTTGTCCAGTCTCCGTGTAATGAGAAAATACAGGGCTTGTCTCAAGTCCTGGCTAGAGCAGTCTCTGAGACTAAATCATTGAATTGTTCTCAGCTAGCCACATTGAAATGGTTCTGAGCAGTTTGTAGTTCAAATGCAGATCTTTAGGTGGTGTTTTGCAGTTTAGTGCTGTTATCATAGTCCTAGAGGGATCATTGTTGCAGGGTCCCATCTTCCTTTTGGAGACTTCAAAGGACTCTGTTAGGCATGCCATGGTTCACTACAGAAAACTGATAGAGACTCAAACCCAAATATATATATATATATATATATATATATATGATTAATATATATACTAATCTTACAAATTTTATACCTTAATAAAAGCTGTTAAAGGTTAATATAAAACCAAAGGATTATGATATTAATGGCAACAAAGTATTCCTTAAATATATGTTTTTCTTTTGGATTTTACTTTAATAAGTATGCTTGGGTTTAGAGAAGGAAAGCACCACCTCCAACTCCAAAGCCATCTTTAATCTTTAACTGAACTGGAACTACAAAAAGGCCATTTGCATTATATGTCTGTAGAGAATAACGGAAACAAACATTAGGGAAAATTTGTGAAATTTTATCCTGTTGGAAATGTAATATACCAATAGGCCAATTTATTCTTTTTCTTGAGACATTTTTTTTCTGGATGATTTCTCCTTTTTCTTCAGATGTCTCATTTGCCCAGTGGTCTACAGATTCCTAGCTGGAAAACTTTATTCTCCTAAAAAGACAGAAGCATAACCCTTCTCCAACCCTAATTTTATAGAGATTTTCTTTTGACAAGTTATATCTGATCAAATACAAAGCATTTGTTAGTTTTATATGTTAGTTTTGATTAAACGGCCATGCTGTTTGATGAACTATCACCTCTTCTAATTAAGAGATTTCTCTTGTTCAAATCAAATCTTTATCAATTTTGATGGTATCCATCGTTTTTCTTCTGTGGAATTATTATACTACTAACAATCATGTGTGACACTTCAGGGGACGGCTCATACATGGCATCCATTTCTTCAAATCTAGTGTGAGAAAATCTGTCAGTAATAAGACCTTAAATGGCTTGGAAGGTGTTTCAGTATGTAAGAGAGCTTGCTAGGAAATCACAAGGACCTGAGTTTGAATCCCCAGCACCTATGTAAAATATCAGGTATGAATTCATGTGCCTGCAACCTCAACATTGTAGGTAAAGACACTGGATGTGGATCTCAAGAGTTTCTTGGAAAGTCAGCACAGACAAAATGGTAAGATTATGATTCAGTGGAAGAATCTGTATTAGACAATAAGGCAGAGAATGATAGAAAATGACAACCAAAATTACCTCTTACCTCCCAAAAAACACACAGGTGTGCATACCTGAACATTCATGTTCATGCAGTGCACACACACACGGGGGGGAGGTAAGAGGGAGGGGGGAGAGGGATAAAATACAAGGAAAGAGAGGGAGAGGAGGGAGGGAGGGAGGGAGGGGAAAGGATTGAGAGGATTGAGAGAGAGAGAGAGAGAGAGAGAGAGAGAGAGAGAGAGAGAGAGAGAGAGAGAGAGAGAGAGAGAAACATCCCAATCATACTAACATAATAACAGAAGTGGCATGTTAGGTGGTTGGAAGAACCTCACTAGTCCCAACAGTACTCCTACTGAGAGGCCTCCACAAGAGCATGGATACAGAAGGCAGGAACAATGCCCACAACAGTGTTAATCTGGTCTAGGCTAATATGCTCATAGGCACTAGAACTCTAAGTACATAAGTGTTGAACACCCTGACAGAGCCAATGTGACAGCCATGCGATTTCAGCCTGTTGGACTGGTTAAGCTGAAGGGCTCCATGAGGAATTAGCAAGCAGGAAGAAGGAGAGGGAACATTTTGAAAGAGCAGTGTCTTGAGAAGAAAGTTCTTGCCATAGCTCAGCCCTAGTGACTGGCGGGAAGGTGGATTGTCTGAGCTGCCCACCATTGGTATGTTTCTCTCAACTCTGCCGGCTGATAATAACAGATCTATTTTATAAATGGCCCCTGCCCAGAATTTATTTATAAGCTCACTTCTCTCTATTTCTCAACCTGCTCCAGAGCCACCTTCTCTGTGGCTCTAATGGAAGCGTTAACATATTCATCAAGTGAAATTGAATCAATGATATCGGGCATTTTTTTTCCTGGAAAATAATGAAGTTATATAAAAATACAAACATGGAAAAGTTTTTTGGTTATTTTTAAAATTATATCTTTGCTTTTATTCTTTTCATAATGATGGATGAGAGTGTTTCACATTTATGCAAAGCAATCTTTCAGAAAAGGTTAATGTAATGTGCATTGAACTATAAAACTAATTTTAAAATGATTTAACTGTTTAAGTAATTGTGCCTTTCAGAAGAGCATTGATAATATTAAAAGGTATTTTAGATTAGTTTTATGTTCATAACAAAGTTGAAAGGCAAGTACAAAGAGTTCCAGAATATCCCTAGCCCCCACATAGGCATAATAGTCCCCATTATCCCCAACCAGCATCATAATAGTCCCTTTGTTAAAACTGATGAACCTATATTGCAACAGCATCATCGCCCAGATGCTGTACTTTATATTGGGGTTTATTCTTTCTAAAATTTTTAATTAATTGACTCTCTCTCTCTCTCTCTCTCTCTCTCTCTCTCTCTCTCTCTCTCTCTCTCTCTCTCTCTCTCTCGTGTTAGTATGTACATGTATGAGGATGGGTGCATGTACCTGTGTGAGTACTTGGAGGCCAGAGAAGGGCGTTGGATGGCCTCCCACCTTATTCCTGTGGGCCAGTTGAAGGACATTTTATTTACTTCCAACTCTTGGCAGTTATGAAGGAAGCTACTACAAGAACCTACCACATGCTTTTTGTGTGGCTGTAGGGCAGGCAATTTCTGGATTATATGTCCAAACATATGTTTAATTTTGTAAACATGTGTATCAGTTTTTTATTGTTTTTTTTTAATTTCATTTGTATTTTGATCACATTCACTCTCCACCCATGACTCTTTTCAGAGCCATTGCCTCTTCTCTACCCACCCAACTTTGTGTCCTTTTGTTTTAAACCCCATCAAGACCAATCTGGGCTGCCTAAATATTCTTGGATATGTGGCTTTCTACTGGAGTATGGTCAACTTATTGGAGACTATACTCTTAGAGAAACCTGTCTCTCCCTCTCCTAGAAGCTAAAATTGACAACAATTCCTTGACTAGTGGTGAGACTTCATGTCCACTTTCTATCTCTATGCTGAGATTTGGTCTGTGTTGGACATGCATATATGTCTTGTGTATGCTATCACAATTGCTGCGTGTTTGTGTATTGCTGCAGCACTCTACCCAGAAGACACTGTTTGCTTGTAGTCCCCCACCATTCTACAGTCTCTTGAGAATCAGATAGTTTTAAAGAAAAAACTAATGAGCGAACAATACATGTTTGATTTTGTTTGATCACCTCAGGATCCAACTAGAGACCTACTAGTGTATGTACACAGACACTGTGTGAGCCCCCTTCGTTACTTTTGTGTAGTCTTGTACCTTTGGGGTTTTTGTCTCTTGAGGAAGGATCTGTAAGATAAAGAATCAAGGAGATAAAGTAATGACCACCCACCACCAAATCACACAGCTTTCTCTTTGTATGCACAGACTCTGGAAACATGGAGAATTAATACTCTTGCCAGTGCATTCATGGGTTGTCCAGCCTCTTAAGATCTGCTTTTAGTGTCCTCTCTGTGATAATGACAAAAGATACCTTTGCCCAAATAGCTCTTCTCAAAAAGATTGGCCTGCTGATTGTAGTCATATAAGTCACATAAGGATTACCTATGTGTCACTGTCCCCTTTTTATTGAGGAATGCATCACAGACATGGGATTTGGGACGGGAAGAAAAAGACCAGAAGGAAAGAAAGCAGTTTTTCCATAGACCTTGTTTCAATGACTTCAATGATCCACAGAGGATTTTTAGGGGAAGTGGCTGTGTTTTCTGTTTAGGAGATGTATAGGCTCAGTGGTTACTTGCAGGACAGGGGCTGACTCCTAGGGCCTCAGCATCCTAATCCAAGGCAGGGCAGCCCAAGCTGAGCTCAGCACCTTCATATTCAGTGTTCGGTCTCAACAGGATCCCTCTAGCTCTATCATCCGTCATGCTTCTTCGTGCTTCCTTGTCCCCTGGAACCCTCCCCGCTCATTCTATTAGTCTCTACTGTCCATCTTTGGAGCTGAGATTTGAAATGCCAGCCTTTGCCCTTCCTCCTTAGGCTGCATCAGATCCCAAGACCCCAATGCACCTGTCCTTCCTCTGCTCATCTCTGCAGAAACTACATATTCCCTCTCTCTTGATAGCTGCACAGAGCAGAGGGCTTCTCTTTCCCTCTTTGCTTGGGGGCTGAAGCTAAATTGTTTGCTTATTCCTTGGCTCCTCATCTTTTAGTTTTAGCAGAGGCTTCCCTTTTAGTGCTCCAGGGTGATGGGAAATGATCCCCTTTACTGCTGGGAAAGGCACTATAGAAATGAAATATGTATTGCATTTCTACTCATTTGATTATCTTCTTCCCCAAAGCAGTTTAGCAAATTAACGTTGAATTTGTTTTTGTTTCTGCCCAGTTTCTTTTGAGCAAGGAAAGAATTATATCCACTCAATTGTTCCCTAGATTTCTTGCCCAACTTTCTTTTCCCAGAATGATTTGCCCATAAAATAAGAGGGAAGGATGAGAACCCACTAGAGAAAATTCTGGGTCCCCTGGACAATGAGAAATGGCTGGGTGGACAGCAGTCTGTACTGGGAGCCACAGCAAGCTATTTGAGTATTTTTGACTGCATTTTACAATGGAATTCTAGAGAAAAAAGTAAAAGGTCATGTATGTGGTACTCATTTGGGAGCTTCTTAGCATGTAGATAAGACTATTTTTTGAATAGTTTTTATTACAATTAACACTCAACTGTATAGGAGATTGTTGGTGGTGGGTATGTTTTAAGGGTAACTTAGGTGACAGCTTTCAATGGAAAGCTAAGATATGATTGGCATGTATCTTGCAGCAAAGAGATAGCAAGGCTGGATTCAAACACCAAGAAGAGACTGACTTCGAAGCAGTGCCTTTGAAACAAAGTTTGTACTGATTCATCATGGTGTCTGAGAGTCATTCACTAGGAATTATTTTCATGAAGTTCTGACAATCCCCAATGGTCTCTTTGAAATAGAAAGCAACCATGTTTCAGAAGTGAGCATGTTTTATACAACACACATTCTTCTTTAGACCTTGCTAATGCAAAATATTGAGGGGAGCCCTGCTGAAACATCCTTTAGTGGAGGCAGTTTGTAAGTTCTGCTGAAAGATGAAAAGAATTGAAAGAGTGTGGGAAAAGGGGGAGTGAGCTGAAAAATCTCACCAATGCCTCAGCGCTTTACCCAGCACGAGTCTTGTTGGTATGGCTGGTTTTCACGGCAGCTGTGGAGAAAGAAAAGCAAGCCGACATTTCTCGTGTTCTTTACCAGCTAGGCAGACCCTGTTGACACGTTTGTGCATAGGTTTTGGTTGGAATGGTCCTCTGTCCTGGTGTAGATTTTTGTTCAGCCAGAATCACAGAGGTCTAGAAAGGATGAATGTGGAAGTGGCAGCAAATCCGAGGTGTGCAGGCTGAGATCTTTTAAGTTGGGCTGCATCATCTAGTTTTACAACATCACCCCATTCTTTACAGATCACCCCATTCTGTTTTTACCTCCCCACACAGTGAGTTATTAATACTGCAAAGCTCGACCATTCTAAACATTAAAAAACAGAAAATAATAGTACAAATGTGATGTCAGTTAAAGACGAGCAGGTTCTGAGCTAGCATAGGAAGGGTCTGTTGTGGACTCTGGAAAGTGTAGAGCAGAAGAGCAGGAGTCCTGAAGGGCTCAGCCTGTGTTTTGTGTTGTGCTTCTTGTTGAGGACCCACTGAAGGCTTTAGGCCTCCATTTGCCCATAGCTTCTACATAGGTCACAGCAAAGCTAAGCTGATGGTGTCTTCTTGCTTTGTAGGTTCCTTTCTAGTAGTGACACGGTCAGCGATGTTCCTCACTTAGTTTCACATGTGTCACAGGGCCCAGGCTCGGCTGGGTGGCTGTCACTCCTGCTTTAATAGTTTAATTGCTATCCAAGGGCGGATTGTGGGCAGTGAAATCATCAACAAAGCAATCACTTGCAGAGCTCCAGTAAATCATTCCTCATTAGGAAATGCCCCATGCCGAGAGAGCTACAGCCTTTGGAAATTGTTCGGGAATGTAGCTAGAAATCCTGTGGCTATTTCAGATGGGCAGGTGCTAGGGTACAGTCTGCCTATTAGTCGATAATTAGATTATTTTGACTCCTTCTTTGGTATTCTTCATATTTTATAATCCACATGAAAATCATGAATTTTGAAACTCGGTGAGACAGGGCTTTTGAAAGGGAGCACTTTTGGCCATTTGATGCAAATCTGTTTCTTTTTAGAAGGACAGGGGCATTTGGATGGGACTTCTTGTGTTACGGCCAGACATGGTAAAAAATCTGTGCCCAGAATTAGAAATGAATAAAATGAATTACCAAGTGCTGGGGCCACCAGAGTCTACTTCTAATCTTACAAATAGGTCACATTCTAGGAAGCAATGACTCGGCCTGGCGGGACGAGTGGACCGAAACAGAGAGTTAGTGTTGAGACTTAAGGGGTCACAGGCAAACTTCTCTTTCTCAGAATGCAGGGATGGGGAAGTCTACTGGGTGCAGTAACTAGTCATTTTTCTGTCATGTGGCTGAGAAGCTAGAACTGCTACTGAGATTGCTATTTTGCTCAGATGAGAATCTTCAGGGACCAGAAACTCTGAATCAATTTCCCCTTTCCAGTTGGTATGATCCTGCCATAAAATACTTCAAAGTAGCAGAAGGAGTTTTTCCCGAGAAGGCTGTCAGAAATATATTCTGCATTTAACCTGGTTCCTATCCCGGAAAACAAATGAAGCCAGAGGTGAGAAGGACACAGGTTGGGAACTCACATACTCTCTAAGAATGGCTGCTATTGTTGCATTTGTTTTTGCAGATGGCAGTGAGCAGATGAATGAACACTCTGTCTCCACCAGTCCTTTTCACACACTCTACTCCTGTTTGCTGCCAAATCCCAAGCATACATTCCTTCTTAGCCTACACCCTCTTATTTCAATAAGAATCAATAAAGCAGCGTGGAGGGGCATCTGATCCTCCCTTACTGTTTAACCTTAAAGGAGGCCCTCTAGGGAGTGCTCTGGGTTTGCTGCTTAGTCCATAGCACCACTTCTTGGGTAGATGCATTGCACTAGGTTATTTAACCAAACAACTCATGAAGTGGGACTTAAGCACAAGATTTCTTCTGGGCAAGAAAGATTATGACAAGCTCTTTCTTGCATTCCCTACCACATCCTGTCTGTTCCTGAGTTTTCTGGTCTCCCACCCCAATACCACCATCACCTCATCTGTGAAATTAAATACCATGCTAACGCTGGCAGGGCCTTCGGTGGAACCTATTTCAGCCCTGTTATTTTACAAATTTGCCGATGGAAAGCCAGAATGGCTAAGAGATTTACCCAAGGTCATAGATGTCAGCAGGGCAAACACAGCTCAGAACGCAGATGACAGGGTCTACCGCTTTCTCTACTATTCGCGGCTCTTTCTGGAAGAGGGTGATATGGGTACCAGACAGTTTCTTTGAGTATTGATTCTAGGAAAAGAGAAACATTGTGGTCTGACTCTTCTGGATGCCTCAGTGAGGGTAGGATATTGACTTTAGGAAAATTCATGAGCCGAGGTCAGCCTGATTTTGAGTTTGGACAAATATTAATGAGCAATTTTTGTTCTATTATGATACAAGGACAGCAGGACGTCCTGGAGTATCACACACTATTACTTTGGAGTTCAGTTTCCCCATCTCTACAATGAGGGATTTGGGTTGATTTATCTTTCAGATCCATTTCAGTTTTAGCAAAACCTGGTTTTCTAGTAGCTGGTATATGCCATCCCACAGTTAGCACACAAACTTTCCTCTGCTCAATATGCGGGAACCAGGTTTTCAGTACTGCTTTTGATTGGCTCCTTCAAGGTGAGCCAGTACTGGGCATTGGGCCAATGCTGTTGGTTAACTGCAGGTAGACAGCCATGACTTCCTCATCTACCAGGAACCCTTTGGCTTTCACAATGTGAACCTGGCCTGGAAATGAGGACAACATCCCTACCTTGCCCTCAACAACTGAAAAACTAACAAGCAGTATCTGCTTTGGCATGCTATGGGCTGCAGTTCATGGCAATCCTGTGTGTGGGTCTGGCTAATCTATCTGCAGAGAATGATATCCATCCTCTGGTCTCAACCTCAACCTGTTTGTCACTCACCAATGAAAGAGCTTCCTCATGAAGCTGTCTTCAGGGACAGATATTGATTCCTTTTAACGCAGATTTCTCTAAATCCGCTGGCCAGAATGGAAGGGACCCAGACATATTGGGTGTTATTCACACTGTACAGTGACGGCAGAAATCATGGTTTCCTCCATGTTTTCTTTACATTGCTCCATTTCTCTGTCTATAAAGCCTCGGAAGTAACTCCCAAGGGCATGTATTTAGCCCTTCCAAATTTTAGTCATTCCTAAGGTCAAATCAATGTAATGATAAAATTATCTCTGAAGGAGCCTTGAATTCATAAGGAGTAGCTCATGATTCATTTCCCTCTTCAAATGTATTCATTTTTTTGTCAGAACTGGAGGATATGTTTTTGGCCTACTCTGAGGCTTCTTTGTGATAATCATTAAAGCATAATGATTCAGTGGTGAAATCTATTTATCTTTTTGGTGTCAGTTTTGATTTCATGCAGTCTAGGCCTCTAGAATTTATCAAACTTTCTGTTAGGCTGTAAGTATCCAGACCTTTACTGGGATAGGACTGACTCCTGGTGAGTAGGAAAAACTGAAGCAGATGCGCATGGTGGTACATACTTGTAATCCTAGCATAGAGATGAAGAGGCAGGAGGCACAGAAAGATTTTAAATCAAATCCTGCCCAGACTACAGAGTGAGACCCTGCCTCGGAAACCAAAACAAAATGAATAACCATTTGAAAACCACCGGAAAAAATAGAAATCACTTCAGTGATCAGTCATGGAAATAAACATGCTTAAAAGCTACATGAGCCTGTGACGCAGGTACAATGAGAGCCTGCATCACAGAGCAGAGGACCAATCTTTTGTGGGATCATGGTGGCAGAGGTTTCTCACCCCTGGGCATTATTTGTATGTCCAGTCACTTGAGGAGAAATCATATAGTGGGAGATTGTTAGGGCAGAGTGTGGAAGGTTTTGGAGTTAATTCTGTTCAACAAGAAGGTAGACTGGGGTTAAAATGGTTCCTTTAACTGGGATTCCTGAATCCAATATCTTTGTTTCAGTTCTTTCAACATAATGGTTTTTAGAATCAGAACCAGATAAAAGATGTAGTGGCTTCTCAGAAAATAGAAAGAGAGAGAGAGAGAGAGAGAGAGAGAGAGAGAGAGAGAGAGAGAGAGAGAGAGGAAAAACAATAAAATAAAGCTAGAATAATGGGTAGGTGGCCATGTCCATGGTGTGATTTCTAAGGACCCGTTGATTTGAAATTCAATCTTGAAAAATTCAATCATTTAACTTAAAACTTAAAACTTACATTTGGCTGATCTTATCATATCCCTGCCTGAGAAGACATTGTGATGAGGTATAGCGAGATCTGAAAAAGGAGCTGAAAGAGAAAGGAGACATTGCCAATGGCGAAACATATTTAGGGGATTTTTGCAGACAGCACCTGGGCAAACACTGCTGTCTTGATTTACCATATTTGAAAAACTACTGTTCAAAACTCAAATGAACCAATAAATATTCTATGCATCACACCTATTACCCTACTAAGGAACCCTTTGGTTCCTGGAGCCAGTGCTACTCTTTCCTGATTGGACAGAAAATAGTTGGAGAGCAACCTCATCCTTAAGGCCTCATGGTCTAAGTTGGCCTAGGAAGGAGGCCTAGGGGATGAAGATTTTCCTCTGACTCTATGTGTGGCCTCTAGCCAGTCTCCAAATAGCTTTAGTTTCCTTGTATGTCAAACCAAGATAAATATCTTCTCTTGCCTTCCCAGCCTCACTTCATTGCAAAGCATCACTTTTGCCACCTACATTAACCATTTCCAGAGACCAGCAGAAGAAAGCATTTGAGAATTTTTAAGATGAGCTATTTGAGCTATTAGCACTGTCTTCATGCTTCTAGAACCAAGGTCACATTAGGAGAAAGGAGAATGTAACAAGGTGTGATAATAGTGAACACAACAAACTCACTCAGAAGGCAATGTTTGTAGTGGAAGAGAAACCCCAAAGAGGGTTTGCGATTGGGGTGCAAGGGAGACAAGTCCACAATTGGTACCAGATGCAATGAGAAGCTAACGACCTGACAAACACCGTCCTCATAAAACAAATTCTTTTAAAAGGAAGTAAATGGAAATATAAGCTAGTGAAGGAATTTGCAGCAGCTGCCACGAAACCGTTTCTCACTTCATAAACAGGTTTGGGTTTGCTCCCTCCACCCCCCCCCCCACTCATGGTCTTACTTCATGACACCTTTCCCTTTTGTGTGTTCCTTGTCTTGTGCTCTGTTCTAATGAAAATTCTAGATACACTCCTGGTGCTAGATGCTTATTACACCAACAAAAAATGTGGTCCTAGCCATATCGATGGAAAGAAACTCACGCATAGTGCTAGCTTTCGGTGCTTGTCCTTCAGGATGATGTGGGCTCTTTGCATAAAAGTCACTTTAATAGTGTGTGCCCTTTCATACAAGTTCCTTGGCAATCAGCTGACATTACACAGAGAGTTAAAGACCCTGTTATAGCCCTTTCTGCTCAACATGCTGAGGAAGATACAGTGGTTTGGAGATGAATAACATGTAGCACTTACGGATTGGAAGTCCTTTGATATTATAGAGGAAGTATTCTGAGCTCATCCCACAGGTGGTCAAGTTTTGACTACCTTATCCAGATGTTGAGTAAAGACTCAGACACAGCCTCATTCCTTATATCACATACCATCTGGTCAGCATTGGATCTGGGGAATTCACACAGACTCATTAATGATCCTGATTTCCTCAGCTCATGTTTTCCTTTATTTCTTTAGGTTGCATGGATGTTATATCATCTAGAGAATAACTATGGGATAAGACAGCAAAAAGATCCCTTCCCATCATGCATCTCCACTTCTTCCACCATCTCAGGCATGCACAAAAGAAATGAGAGTCAATGGAATAATGTTTAAACCCTATCCATCAGGGACATCATTTATCACAGTCAGATCAAATCTGCCCCTTTTAGGGGCTACTACTGCTTTTGGAACCAAGTATCAAATACAGTTGGACCCATGTACATATTTAATGGCACTCCGTTTTCTACATTCTTACACTTTTATCTATTTATTTGATAAAGTCATCAACCACTAATACAAACCAAGTACAAGTAGAGCTCATCATTGGTGATGATGATAGCTACTTTCTCTAATGATTGTCACTGCTGGCAAGAACATCAAGAGTAAGAAAATACAATGTTAATCTCTCTCACTAGAGACTTTGTCTTTGAGAAACCACCCATGCTCAGTCCAATGTCTTGAAAAGAATATTCTTTGTTGTCGTTGTGAGATGATTCCACTGGAGCACAGATACCCTTGCCGAATAGAAACTGTTTTACCAACTGTTGGCTGCATGGGGAACTTGCTCAAATCATGCAGCCCTGATCTTATCATTCTTTGTCTTTTATGCACAAAAAAAAACATGTCCTAGTTGACACACCTTTGTTAGCAAGAAAGTTAGTGAGAAGTAAAACTAGAGAAACCAAAAAGTAAGGTCAGTCCATTTAGGAACTTGTCTAGATCCTGGTATTATGAACTAGGTCTTGGATGTGTTAGGTCTTTATCCCTGTTGGAGCAAGTGTTAGTGGTCTACATGCTGGTCAGAATGGTTCCTCTATCATGGCATCAGTTATGCTAAGGTCTTGGGGACTATTATACTTTGTGTTTATTGGTGAATGAGTGATTGAGTGTTTGGGACAGAATGGTTGAATCATAATAGGATAATTTTCTTTTATGTGATTTAATAGATTTTACTTTTTAGTAACATTGATTAGCTTTGTTATCTGAAATAGGAACAAATTTAATAAAGTAAGTTTTCATTGTGGTTACTATAGTCAGGAATATGGTTATTTAAAATTGGGCAAGAATAAGTATTGCTCTTCAAGAACTTCAAAGTCCAGTTGTGAGATCAAGGACACAATCAGATAATTGTCTTGTGGGTAAATGGATAAGTAACTAAGCAACTTAAGAACAAGAAAGTACATATATAACAAGATCAAATAAATTATTAGAAGGCAGTTATTTTTATACTTTCACTAAGAGATTTGAAGGAAGAAAGTAAATAGGGGAGGGTTGCTTCTTGGAAAAGGAAGGACTTTCAGAAATTTCATTTAACTGAAAAAGTGTGGAAGTGAGAGAAATGAAAAATAAGGGAGCCTGATAAGAAACAGATACTGAGATGGGATTGGCCCTTGGGCAGTAGGACAGCAAAGGGGTTAACTTGGGAACACTATCAACCTTGTAAAGTATGTACCCTATATATCTTCTCCTATAAGGGAAGAAACTGAAATGTCAGGGTGTGAATTCCTCACTGCATATCATCCAAGTATTAAATTCTGGAGCCAGGACTAAATTCTGGAGCTAATGATTTTGTTAAATGTGTTTCCTCTATGTCTGGAGGCTATACTCTTCTTGTTCCACTGCCTCTTGCATCATTGCTCCTATGACAGTCCAGGTTCTACAATCTCCTTGAACCCTGGAGAGTTTATGTATCTCTCTGGCTACTGTTCTAAGAAGCATTTCTCTGCTAAGGAGAGTGTCTGGCACATGATGGGGATTCAATTCATACTGGTAGGTTTCCTTAGCCTGTGACACTCTTCAGTGCTATGTACCCATAGTCAAAATATTTCATGTCAACCAGTCTGTGATCTCAGATACTCAACCTTTCCATAAGTCACTCTGGAACTTTCTTGTGATTAGTTATCTAGAGGACCAATGCCTGATGAAACCACAGGTCTCCAGGATCAATTTTTGAGATTTGTTCTGGGTTTATTCGGATTGCTTGGGACCTAGAAATATTGCTATTTAAGGTTTTGAGCATCATTCCTAGATCAATTAGTTTCTGAGAGTATCTAGAACCTTGGGAACCCATTGTGTACCTCACCCCATCATCACTGTCTCCCCTAGAAGGGCCACAGAAAGTTAGCTGTCCTGTTTTAAGTTTATCATGTCTCATAGTTCATAAAGAGATGGAAGAAAGTGATGAGTCACACTTAGACTATGAAGAAAATCATCCTGCTGTGGAGGTGTATTGTTTAGATATGTATATTGTTGTCATTTGGGTTTACCCTAAGATGTTTCCATTTCTCTTGTCTCCAGCTGTGCCCAACGAACATGTGGAGAACAGGGAAGATGTACACCATTGCAACTTGAGCATGCAGACATGGTAAATTGTACCTCCAGTGGCCCAGGTCACATGAAGTGTGCCATCACTTGTCAAAGGGGGTATGTACTTCAGACCAGCAGTGGGCAGTACCTCAGGAACATGCAGGTGAGTTGAAAGCTGAGGATCAAAAGGAAAGAGTTCCTAGGGCGGGAAGCTCTCTATCCTCTTCTTTCTCATTAGTCTGGGAAGGGTGGGAATTATTAAATCCTCAAGAACAAAAAACTGTGATCTCCATGAAAGCAAAGGGAAAGATGGTAATACCAAATTTAAGGTGTCCAAACATACGAAACTGATTCCTTAAGGTGTTAATGTATTCACTGTGTGGACAGTAGATTTGAGTGCTTATTCACTGTTCCCTCAATTTCTCTTCTTCACAGATGACAATGTCTCAAAGTAGACTTGCTCATAATTCATAGCAAAACAGATTGCCGTCATCTTGTCTGAGGTTCAGTGTCAGCCTCCTGCTTTCCTGATTCCCTTCCAGGATTGTTGGAGGAATATAACAAAATTGCACCCCAAACCATTAAATCTGCAACCAAGGCAGGATTGCATCATGGTTCTGAGTTTTTATATACCCCACCCCACATCTCAACTGCACCATTTCCAGGGTTTTGGGTCGCCTGGAGATAGTAGAACGTGTTAGTGAAGAGCATGGTTCAAGAGACAGACCTAGGCAAAAGTTTTGCCTCTGTGATCTTTTAGATGTACAACAGTTAGAACAACCAAAATAAAATCATCCCTTTAAATTTGCTTCTGCACTTGTAACTATTCCAAACAGAAATATTAAATTTGTTGAGTTATTACAATGGGTGATGAACATTATTTTAAGCTTTGGGTGGAATGATAGGCATTGGGTGCTCTCATAGCTAAGCTTCTTGTATTAAGAATAAGATAACCTCTCTCTAACGTGGGCTTAGTTTCACATCTTCCCTTGAGAAAGCTTGCAGCACTCAACAGGGGAGTTTTAAGTATAAATGAACCATTGGGAAACAGGATCACATTGTGAGATAGTGGAAGTATATACAAGGTAAACTGCAATTATGCTTGAAGGGAGAGACAGAAATGCGCATGATAGTGGAAAAAGAATAGGCACACCATTGCTAGTCAGGCATTAATAGTTTGCAAAATGGTAATATTTCAGTTTTCTGCCAATTGATTCCTTACCAGTTTGTGAACCCATGAAGAATTTCACTTTCTTAGACATGGTCAGAATTTAAAGACACAATTATGAATTTGAGAAAGTCTCATGAAATCACCTATACAGAGACAGTTTTAATGAAGCTTGAGGCATCAAATTCCTTATTTAGAAAGATCTCCTATCACCTGTTTTGTAACTCAGGCAAAGATACTTCATGCTGAAAACACAGCAGAAATAACTCAACAAGTTAGGAATTAAATACATGTATGTGGTAGGTCAAAAAGAGCAGAGAAGAAAGGCTGTGTTTGTCACGCATTAAAGTTGGACAAATTTAAAACAAAATGGGCAATACTCAAAAAGCCAAGAGAAAAGCCAGGCATTACACATGGAGTTTAGAGACAGTCTTTAAATGATTAGTGGTTTGCTGCAGTTTGAACCAGACCTCCCAACTGTGCTAAGTGTGAGAAGAACCTGGTTAGAAGGAGGATGGGGGATCGTATTTGCCAAACACATGGTGGAGTAAGCAATGGCGCCCTGCAGCTGACCAGCCACTGTCACCCGACTCTGGCCCCATGCAGGAAATTGTACAATCCAGCCTCATGATCACAAGACAGTGGGGATATTTGCTTTCTGTTGACATGAGAACTGAAGCTAAATAGAAAAAATGTGTCTGGCTTTGACTTGGATCCTTCTGGCTGGCAACAGGAACACACTGGGAAGCAGAGAAAAGCACTAAGCTGAGATGTAGTGTCAGGGGTGATAGGTGCCTTCAGCCGTCATTGGACCTTTGGCTTGTGTGCCAGTGTGGTCACCTGATGGGATGACTGCAGTTTCATCATAGAAACGCTTCTGCTGTCTTTGATCTTTATCCCCATGGCCAGATGCTTGTTTTTTCCAAATAAGCCACGAGTTTCACAGTCACTAAGTGCCTGCTCATCTCATACCTGGCTAAATGCCTTCTCCCATCTCCCCCAAGCCGTTCAAAAGTCCTGTACCCATGACAAGGTTATGTGTTGTTGTTTTTTTTTAATTTGGTTTGGTTTGTTTATATGTTTGGTTATTTTTTGCCTGAGGGTGGCTGTCCCTCTTCCTGTCTCCTTGGGTACTGCCCTCCCCACTCCTGCAATACCTGATGATAAGCTTTCATGTCTCCAGAGTTACTACTTTCTTCTGCAATGTTTTCTATTTCTCCTATTTCTAATTTATTTTATGTTGTATTCTCTCTAATTATTAGCTAAGGCTGTCTGACTATAGTAGACCAAATTAAAATTCATTGCTAGCATCTGTGAGCTTCTCTTTTCCCTTTTGTTGTTAGCCACTGACTTGGTGATTTGCTCCACTCTTAGACTTCCAGCCTCTGGAAAGCATCTTGTTGGTGCAGGACCAGGCCCTTCTGGGTACTCCATGCATATTTTCTCTTTTATAGAAAGGCAATGTACTCTAGGCCTGCCCGCTGAAATGGCAAGTTTGGGAACATGGCTAGACTTACTCCCACTTCCCACAGGTTGGATAGAAGCACCTGTGTGCATTAACTCTCTTAGGTACCATGCATTATTCTTGACACAGGTGGTTATTTTTAGTATCAATCAGTATGTTTATTAATAAGGGTGCCAGTAGGAAGCAGTTGCTGTCTAACTTCTTTGCATGGTAATGAGCAATCTCGTCAACATCCATGTGTTCTAGTGTTTGTATCCAAAATGGGAAGGATTATTTTGAGTATGAAAGTTAATGTACTAAAAGTATTTTTATCGGTTATGAAATTCAGTGCATATACTATGCATGGTGTTACCTTTTATTTCATATTATTTTACTTTGAGTTTTTGAGAGAAGATCTTACTCTGTAGCTCAGTCTAGTGTTGGATTCATGGCACCTTGCTCCAAAGTAGGTAATATAAGAGAAGTTTATTATCAGATGTCTTTAAAAGATGTAGGCAGGAAATAAGGATATGTTGTGCCATGTGTAATAGCCCAGAGTGATGGGGCTCTGCTCTCACCCGTAAGCCTGAAAGGTTGGGTCTGTGGAATGGCAGATCTCAAAGGATCAAAGACCAGATCAAGGTAGAGAAGACAGCCACTAAATGAGTCAGTCTGCATCCAAGCCAACCCTTCAGGAGGGGACAGGGAGAATAAGCACCTAGGACTTTCTTTTCTCTTGTCCTCCCCAGTTTGTCCCCAGGTCCTAGGGCAAGCATTCAAGCACCAGTAGGAGGTTTGAGGTCCTGGGTCTAGGGCAGGTTGGATAGAGACTGAAAATGGATAGGTCAGAGCAAGGAAAGGGCAGCCCAAAGACATGGCTTGGAAGAGCAGTGCCCCAGTGACTTCCTGGTACAAATGGGCTCTCTCCATCAGCATCCCCACCACTCCAAGCAGTGAGTCATAGGAAAGGACAAAGGCAGAATGGTCGCACAAATGACTACTGGGACTCTTCCAAAGCCAGGAAGCAAATCTGATTGATAGTCATTCTATGTGACGTTGACAGAAGGAAATTTCTCTATTTCTAGAAAGGGATTCTCCTCACTTGTTCCTCGGGCTACTGGGACAAGGATGTGACCTGCATGCGCGTTGACTGTGGAGTCCCCGAAGCATCCTTGGTGAACTACGCAAACTTCTCCTGCTCTGAGGGTACTGACTTCCTGAAACGCTGTTCCATCTCGTGTGTCCCACCAGCCAAACTCCAAGGTATCGTTGGGCCAATGAGGGAACTGGATGTGAGCCCGTTTCATTCCCTCGCTCTGTAGGGGGACTTTTGTACTGTTCTTTCACTCGTGTTTGCTTCGAAATTGCTATTCTCTGATATCCTCTTCAGATAACGCAATTTTTTTTGTTCCTGTAATGTGTAGAGATGTACTGGATTAGGGTGTCATTAATAATGAATGAAACTTAATCTTTGTTTCTTGTTTTTAATGTGTATTCTCAGAATAAAGCCAGTAAGCATAATTGTCCTGATAACATTAACAATGGAGGTTAAGTTTTAATACCCACAGACATCCTGTAGTAGATATGCTTTCTTTTATTTTGTAAATTAGGAGAACACAATAACACGATGTATCCCGGGTTGTGGCTGTGGCTACTTGAGATGAAGAGGTGCTGGACCAGGCTCAAACTGACCACCACACCTTGCTCTTTGTCTAGACCTCTCAGCCTTCAGTATGTCACACAGTGACTCGTGGCCCACACAGACCCCTCAGTCTTACTCTCAGATGTGGTTTAGTAGGTTGGCAGGCTAGTGATACTAAC
The DNA here is from genome assembly GCF_903992535.2 of Arvicola amphibius. Lineage (NCBI taxonomy): Eukaryota > Metazoa > Chordata > Mammalia > Rodentia > Cricetidae > Arvicola > Arvicola amphibius. Next base: position 62,750,057 of record NC_052058.2, read on the forward strand.
TCTATCCTAGTTTACCGTGGGAGAAACCAGATTGTAGAGAGTCCTGTGGTAGGGTTTTCAAGCTCAGAACTCTGTATCCGGACCCCCTCTCTCAAATCCAAACTGCTTTTTGATAGACACCATTTCCTTATCTCCCTGGTAGGGGTTAGCCAAAATCTATTTGGTAGGGTTGTTTGCTGTTGGGAATTTACATGAGTTCACACAAGCAGAACCCTTAGAATAGTGCCTGGTATTTAATCACCATTAAAGTGCCAACCGTCACTGCTTTACTACCACCCATATTGCTATTATTGCTGTATATCTGCTACTTGTAGCTAGCAAGAGAGGCAATGATTTGATGGGAAGCTCTTCTTCCATTGAGACTAGGGTATCTTTATGTGGTGCTATGGTACGTGAGACCTCACTAAGAGCTGTAAAGTAAGAACAGACTGGGTCAGCATTTGATGGGAGATTTTAGAGACACTGCTCAACAAAGACTAATGGCACTTGAGAGTCAGTGCATCTGTTCGTTACCTAGGTTTTTGTTCTTTGTCCATGTGCTCTCTGTTCTGAGCATCACATGATTCTCTTTCCTGGAGTCAGGACTGAGCCCGTGGCTGACCTGTTTGGAAGATGGACTCTGGTCTCTCCCTGAAGTCTACTGCAAGTTGGAATGTGACGCTCCTCCACTTATTCCAAATGCCAATTTACTTCTGCCGCGTTGCCTAGAGGGCAGCCATGATGTGGGCACCATCTGCAGATATGAGTGCAAGCCGGGCTACTATGTGATGGAGAGTGCAGGGAGTCAAGGAAGGAAGTAAGTGTCCATGTCTCATGCTTTCCTTGTCTCGCGCCGTGCTCTGTTCCCTCATGGCAAATTGCAGATCCTTTCTTTCTGGGATACCCACTGTTTATTGTGTTCATTTTTTTCTGTGTAAATTCTCTATACCTACACAGACACACTTTTCCGTAAAGGCAGACCAGGGTCCAGGTGTTTCCTGTAAAGTGAGAGATTCCAGAGGCTCATGCAGGTGCTTTTGTGGGGGCAACTGGTTTACTGGTCATTTTCCTTAGAGTTAAAATGATGGGCCTCCTGAATATTATTTAGGCTGTCTTAGCTCAGCTCAATGCCTGCACAATTTTATCAGGATAACTCAAAACTGAGGCCCATGGAGACGAACCTAGCTGAGGCCCAGGGGTGTTTATTACCTATGTCATGTGTGGAAAGTTTCTTTCTCTGCCTCATTTATCTTAACTGGAAAATGGGATGATAAACAACCACCTACAGAATTGATGAAGGGGCTTCTTGAAACGAGTATGCATTAAACAAGATTTAGTAAGTTTTTTTTTTTTTAACAGAATGCAACACCGTTAGCTATCTCCATTGCTATTTCCATCGTTCTGCTTCTTCTCCCAGGAGCATTGTGTGAGGGTGGCAGGGAAGTGGCAGGACAACGTGCTCAGGAATGACTGAAGAGTGGAGAGATTGCTGACGTGCACTGCATGGTGGGGAAGAAAGAACATTTGAGGCCGGGAGAGTTAAGGGATGAGAGGCGACAGCCATTTCTCTGAGCTCCTAGCTAAGCTTTATGTCGGCAAAATGAGGTTTCCATGGGGGATTCTGGGTTTTCTGCCCACCACAATCCTGTCCCTGGGCAGGGGTACTGGAGACGCATCTGTGGGCGCAGTTTTTCTGGCTGAGAAAGTGGACACTTAGACCAGAACGTCACCATCAGTTTGGTCTTGAACAGTTACGTTTGCAAGCACCCTGCTAAGGAGAGATTAAATTATTTACCATGCTGTGTAAACTGATTAAATCTTAGTTTACACCTGTTTATATAGCAGGCGACGAATTGGTAATCAGAAGTTTGCAAGGGTAAGCATAAATCACTGTCGCCTGCCACTTGTGTTTACCCAGTGAACTATGTCCGCCTTGTTTTTACTTGTGTGGAAGAAGCCCAAAGCTGGACAGATGGGGCCCTAAAATTCTTCTTAGGACGTACACTTCAGAAGAAAAGGAGCTGAGAAAAGCAGGCAGGAAACACAACTCCAAGAAAATACACACAGGGTGATTTTACGTAGTTGTATGAAGTAGTGTCGGGGTGGGGCAGGGGCAATTGGGCACAGCTGCTGGGGGAGTCAGGTTTGCAACCTATTTGCATGGTAATGAGCAATCTAGTATGTCCACGTGTCTTCAGTTTTGTATTCACAATGGGAAGGGGACGCATCATTTCTGTGCCCTTGTTTGGACAATGTACTGAAAATATTCTATATGCTATGAAGTTCAATGCATACACTATGCTAGGTGTTGCTTCATATTTCTCATTCATTTATTTATTTTGCTTTGGGTTTTTGAGACAAGGACATACTCTGTAGCTCCGGCTTACTTTGAACTCAGAGCAATCCTTCCACCTCAGTCTCCCAAGTGCTGGTCTGTTATTATTTTTTTTTTAAAGAAAGAAACAACTATATAAATTTCAGCTGAATGTATTCCCTTCTTGATTGTGTGAGATATGTTCTTACAAAAGAAACACAGCCAAGGGCTGATTCCGGCTTATGGATTCCCCCTCTGCTGAGCTTTCACTCCATTCTGCTCACCCTGTGCCTCATCATTTAATAATAAAGACCCAGACACCATACCTGGGCAGTGACACCTCAAAGACAGAATCAAAAGCCATGGATAGTAGCACTTTCCTGAAATCTCCAGTACTTGTGAGGTGAAGGCCAGATGATCAGGAGTTCAAAGCCATCCTTAGCTACATAGCAAGTTCAAAGGCATCCTGAGCAACATTATATTAGTTCTACGAAAAGCAAAGAAAAATAAGACAAAAGGCCAAAATAAAAACAAAAGCAACAAACAAAAAATATTAAACACTTCTAAAGATTAAGCAGGTTTCATGTTAGGACACAATATCTACACACTGTTTCCTGAAACCCTTCTTTTTCAGCTCCATTGACCTCTTGCCCAATTTTTCTTCTTTCTTTCTGCCTCTTCTCAGTTTCCTTCCCCAGTTTCTTTCCTCTGCCTGGTCCTCCAATGACCTAAAAGTACAAAAGACAGTCTACAATAAATCATTTGGAATCTGCACATCTCTCTGCCCTGTGATTCTGGTGGACTCTGAAGCCTGCACAGCACATAGGACTCTGTGGTGTCTTGTGCTGTCTCATTAGTCAATTAACAGCAAGTTGTTAATAATTTGCCTCCATGTAAATCAAGGCACATCTATATACCAGAATTTCTGGGTGTGTGATCTAGGCATAGAATTTTGAGAATTTCCTTGATTTCATTTGGTATTCATTGTGCACTGACCTATGAGAAACGTTGCCCTTGTTAGAACAATATGCACAGTGGAATTTTGGCAATAAATAAGTAGATGAACAACCCATGTCTTTAAAAAATGTATTTTCCTTTTACGTGGTGGAATTTTGCATATAATTTTTATATTACTTATTTTTAAAGATAATAGAGAAAATATAAACAGAATTGTAATCCCATAAATCAGTAATGATTACAAAGTTTTAGGACTTATCACCCTTTTGCAGTGGATAACCCACCCAATTTTATACTCTTTTCATCTTTGTCTAGCCATTTATTCCACCTGCATACCACCATTAATCACTTCTCTGCTATTTCATTAACGTGACTTCCAGGAAAGCTAAAATAAATGTGTCTGCATTATATTTTAACCAAAGACCATATTATAGTCTCCATTCTCTTTTACTCCCATGGGCACTTTTTTCTCATTACACGTTATCCTTCTGTGTGAAGGTTAGGTTAACCTCATTAGAGGTCCTAATTAACTTAATTTTAGATCATTCTGGCCTTCCCACTTTGCTTGACAGTCTCTCTTATCCATCATTCATCAACATATATCCATAAGGTAGTGTAGAAGTCAGATCTACTCAGAGGAGTAGTAGCCATCCTATGTGAGTATTTCTCATGATTTTAACTTTTCCAAAGTGCACACACACACACACACACACACACACACACACACACACAAACACAAATGTTCTACAAACACAACTGAAGATAGAGACTCTAGGCTTCACATTGTGATTGCTTATGTTGGGTGGTAGTGAACACCTCCAATGGTGCATTGTCCAGTCTGACCTGTGGGAAGAATCTGAGGGGAGGTAGAAACTAGGTGTGTCTGTGAGCCTTCTCTATACACAAAGAAGGACCAACCACTTGGTATAGCAGCAAATGAAACAGTTAAGTCCAGGGTACTCTTCTGTTGTTTGGATAAGAACCATGAAGGTGATAATGATTCCTTGCTATGTGCTATGAGAACTAAGAATTTTGGCTACTTCACTCCATATATTTCTCATGACAATAATATATTTTATTATGAAATGCTAGTACAATGTCTTGTGTTAACATAGTGTATAAATTGATATATACGTATATATACATGCATTAGATATATTACATATTATTATCTACTATATGCATATGTTGTATATTATTATCTCTCATTACAAAAGCGAAACAGACTGAAAGTTATATGATTATTTGGCCAATAAATGGCCATATTGAGATTAACACTATGCTCTGGCCCGATAATATTTTTAATCATGAGCAAAGACCTTCATTTTTTCTGGTCTCTTTTTTCATGTTTGTAAAATAAACTTCTAAATTATTTCTAAATTTATTATTATTAATAAATGCTGAAAGTTTGCATTCTGTTTCCTGTCATTAGAGCAAATATGACGGACTAAGACCTTGGTATACTACCATCAAGAAAAGTAACGTATAGTTTGTTAATACCAAAAAATCAAGGTTTATTATAAACACAAGTACTGTACTACATGAATTTAGTAGAAAATACTTTGGGTAATCTTACAGTAATTCCCAAAGAACTTCGTCTGAATGAACAACCAGAGCTTAAATGGCTTCTTTATTAACCAATGTAATAAGACATATTCACAGCATACAGAGGGGAATCCCACATCAAATCATTGTTAGCTGGGTTTGGTTGGTCATTCCTCATTCACAACCCACAGGACTGGGTGTAGATGTCACTTGAAAATGGAATGCTAGAATATTTTCCTCTTTAGATTTGTAGACTTGTGAGAACCCTAAGAGTGCTGAAGAAGATCACTGAGTCAAAACTACTAAAAGATGTTTCTGCAGTCAGGTTTTACCTCATGACAGGGCGTGGGCTTGGTGAGACTTAATCATGAATGGCAACTCTGCTTGCTTAGTAGTTTTTTTTTTTTTTTTACTTGAACAGGGTACCACCCTGCTATTGTTAGAGTAGACTATCACTATTCTAAATCACAAGACAGAATCAATAGGAGCATTGGAAAGTCTTGCAAAGAAGAAATGATTAAAGACAAAAAGCTGACACGGTTTCTGGTCATATTTTCCTGGCTTAGCAATGCCTTCTGCTATTTGCACTCATCATCCCTATCCCCACAGCATCTCTGTTACCATTGTCACCACTGGATCAACTCTTACCACCATCATTACAACCGCCATTATAACCACCACCACCACCACCACTGTTGTCACTATCATGACTACCATCATGACTGTCATCTCCACTGTCATCACTATCTCTACCACCCATCATCATCCCTGTCATCACTACGACCACCAACATCCTGGTTTCCCTAACACAGTAATTCTTGATAAGTAAGATGCCCTGCTGAGGTGTTAAATGAGAATATTATTTTTTAACAAGGAGGTTTTTTTTTTAGATGTTTGGTATTTAATCAGTGACCATTCTTTTCTTTCTATAGTTTCTATATCCCCCCAAAACAGCCTAGAGGCCAAAAAGATTGGAATTGTCATTCTAGAGACAATTCTTCAGTAACCAGGAGGGAAGGTGCATTTTCCTATCTTTATAAGAAACACACACCGAAATAAAGTTTGTTGAGCTAAAACTATACATTTCCCTCCCCTAACCAGAACCTTCTCTGTGGGCTTCTTGACATGAAAGTGAAGCATGAAACAATAAAATTGCATGTGGGAGAAAGTAAGTGGAAATGAAATAGTAATAGAGTGCTGGTTGGACTTCAAAATTAGTGTAGCATAAAATCAGTCTGGCCTGGAGGAAGAGGGGCCATGGCACGGCATGGAGGTCTTACCTTGAGTTATATTTGACTTTCTACATCTTTCTGAGCCAATAGCTTGAGTTTCAACAAATTTTATTCTACCATGATATGCGATACGAAAACTTGAACAATAAACTGCCAATGTGAAGAGAAATAATATTAAAATTCCTTAAATATGCTAGATTTACAACCTTTCAAAACAGTAATATATCTGATGTATAAACAATATGTCATAACATTGCAAATACAAGAGAATAGATTAATCTGTGTGTGTGTGTGTGCGCGTGCGCATGTGCGCGCATGCTAGCTGTTCTTTTGTAAGTAAGAAGAGCACTGTAATCTGTGTACACTCATGCATCTGTAAGACATAGAAATTTGTTTTTTTTTCCATTAAGTCTCTGTCTGGCTTTATAATTAGTGTTTATAGTAAATACATTCAAAGTTTATCCTTAGAATCCTCAATTCTCTTGCCATTGTAGTATCATGTGAGCCTTAAACTAATTTATTACAGCTTCTTTTGGCTTCAAAGTGACTGAACCTCTGCTGTAAGCTTTGGCCACTCAAATACACACCTGGGCATGGGCCAACTCCTGCCTCAGGATTTACAGGACTGGCAGCTGGTGCTTCGGCTTTTGCTTAGAAGAATACTTGCTGGGCTTGTAAATGTTCCTGTGACCTTCAGTCCCAAGCAAGGGGCATCTTACTGTAAAGTTTGCTGTTCTGTATCAACTGCCAATTTTTCTATTAATTGCAAAAGCTAAGTATAAACAATGCTTACTTTTAACAGATAAAGCAGTGAGACTTTCAGTGACATGCAACTTCATACCCCCGTGTTGTTTCTCATCTGTCTTAGGCTTGTCCTGATTGCTTTTCTGGCCCTACTAACTCTTACTTTGGGTGGGTGAGCATTTTGGTAGTGACCTTGCCTTGTTCTCTAACAATTGGGGTCAGGGCAGGCCAGACTGATTCATGAATGGTCCCCTAGGGGACTCTGGGTGGGACAGTAATACGAAGAATTAAGTATGGTTAGAATACTGAGCGGATTGTGGACATATACACACACTTAGGTCATTAGCACTTGCTAGCCATTTGGGCCACTTAGCAGATACACTTCATTGTGTTACGTGGTTTCTTAGAATAATGGGAGAAATGTGTGATCTCCATTTTTTCAAACAGGAAAACTGAGAACAAGAGAGACAAAGTAATTGATTTCAGGTCAGAGGCTTATTAAGAACCAAAGCTGCAGGTTTAACACGAGTTATCTGCTTCTACAGCCTCTGTTTTGACTCACTCTGTCACACTTAGTGATAGTGATCATTCAGTGCAGCCTACAAATATATCCTGCAGGCCACTGTGACTGAATTGTCCACCTCTTGCCTTTTTAAAAACATTTCCTCTCATATATTACATCCTGATAATTTTCACCTACCCGCTCTCCTCCCAGTCCCTTTCTCCTCTCCTCTAGACCTACTCTCCCTCTGTTTTCTTTTAGAAAAGAGAAGGCATCCCATGGATATCAATTGAATATGGCATAACAAGTTACAATAAGACGAAGCACGTGCCCTCCTATCAAGGCTGGATAAGGCAGCCCAGTAGGAGGCAAAGGGTTCCAAGAGCAGTCAAAAGAGTCAGAGACAACACCACAGCCGCTGTTAGGAGTCCCACAAGAAAACTCAGCTACACAACCATAATGTATAAGCAGAAGACCTAGTACAGACCCATATAGAATCAATGATTGTCCCTTCAGGGTATGTAAGCCTTTATGATCCTGACTTAGTTGATTCTGTGGGCCACGTTCTTATCATGTCCTTGACCCCTCTGGCTTCTATAATCATTCCTCCCTTTCTTCCTTGGTTCTGCCTAATGCTTGGATGTTGGTCTTTGCATCTGTTCCCATCAGTTGTTGGATAAAGCCTCTCTGAAGATGATTGGGCTAGGCTCTGGTCTATGCGTATAGCAGAATACCATTAAGAATCATTTCATTGACCTTTCTCTTTTTTTGTCAGTCATGTTTGGTTCAATCCTAGGTCTCTGGGCTGGCCAGCCTTTGGTTCCTGGGCACCCACACAGTGTCAGGCATAGTCTTCCTCTCATGGCATGGGGCTCACGTTGACCCAGCCATTGGTTGGCAACTCCCACAAGTTCTGTGCTACAATTATCCAGAACATCCTGCGGACAGGACAAAGGTCAAAGGTTGTGGGGCTGGCTTGGTTTCCCAATTTCTGCACTAGAAATCTTGCCTGGTTACAGAAGATGGCAGGTTCAGGCTCCATATCCCCCATTATCAGGAGTCTACATTAGGGTCACCCTCATAGTTTCTAGTAAGTGTCCATTACATTAGATTTTCACATTGTCCCCCAAATGCCCTTCTAATTACAAATTCCAGTCATCTCTTCCAGTCCTCTCTTCCTCCATCCCCATCCCTCCTGCTTCCATTCCACCTGCCCCCAGTCCACCTGTGAAATAAATTCTATTTACCCTTCACAGGGAGATCCATGAGTCCCTCCCCCCCGAGCGCTCATGGTTATTTAGCCTCTCTGGGTCTGTGGATTGCAGCATGATTATCCTTTATTTAACTGCTAATACCCACTTATAGGTGAGAACATGCCATGTTTATCTTTCTGGGACTACAATATCTCACTTAGGATGATTTTTTTTCTAGTTCCATCCATTTGCCTAGAAATTCATGATGTCCTTTTGATAACAACTGAGTAATTGTGTACATATACCACATTTTCCTTATCTGCCTTCAAATTTCATGATGTCTCTTTTTTAAACAGCTGAGTAATTGTATACATATATTACATTTTCTTTATCCGTTCTTTGGTTGAAGGGCTTACAGGTTGTTTCCAATTGCCGGCTTGTAGTGCGAATTCTACTGGTTCTTTAGAATTCATGCTACACTGGCTATTATAAAGAAAGTTGCTATGAACATAGTTCGTATCTTTTAGTAGGATGAAGCATCCGTTGGGTATATGCCCAGGAGTAGTATAGGTCTTGAGGCCCATCAAGTTTCAATTTTCTAAGGAATCTCCATATTGATTTCCAAAGTGGCTGTACAATTTTGCACTCCCACCAGCAATGGAGGAGTGTTCTCCTTCCTCCACATCCTCACCAGCATGAGCTGTCACTTATGTTTTTGATCTTAGCCATTCTGACAGGCGTAAGATAGAATCTCAAAGACGTATTGATTTGCATTTCCCTGATGGCTAAGGATGTTGAGCATTTCTTTAGAATTTCTCAGCCATGTGAGATTCCTCTGTTGAGAATTCTCTGTTTAAATTGATACCCTATTTTAAAAATTGGATTATTTGGTTTGTTGGTGTCTAATTTTTTGAGTTCTTTACATATTTTCAATATTAACCCTATGTCACATGTGGAGTTGGTGAAAATCTTTTCCCATTCTGTAGGCTGCCATTTTGTACTATTGTTGATGTCCTTTGCCTTACAGAAGCTTTTCAGTTTCATGAATTTTATGAATTGTCGACCTTAGTGCTTGTGCTATTGCCGTTCTGTTCAGGAAGTTGTCTCCTATCTCAATACATTCCAACTTTTGCTTTTTACATGGAAAAAAAATCTGACACAGAGAGTGTTAACTAGCTTTCTCCTCTCATCCAATATCCAGGCATGATAGACCAGGCAAGTGGCATGCGTAGGCATTTCTGTCCACCTTCCAATCCACAGGTACCTATGGCTTCCCAGATGCTCATGTTACACATTAATAACTCAGATCTTATTGCTGCTATGGCTTCTAGACAAGGGATTGTCAAAAGCCCTTTGCTTTCTGAAGGAGTAAGAGTGACAGAAAGTGGCTCATCAGGTGAAGCCCCAGGCAAAGGTGTGGCCGTATTTTGAAAGTACTTACTTATTATGAGTGCTTACTGTCACCCCTGTCTGTAGTTGAACAGACAGACTGACAGAGGCAGGCCTAGAGAGATGCCAGGAGGAGTCTGAAGAAGATATCGTACTGAAACTTTTGAAGATAAGAAAATAATTAGTAATAAATGAGATAAGCTATCTTCAAAAATGAGTATATACAGTTTTTGTTATTCTTGAAAAAAAGTCTTCTTGGACTCACAGCAGGCTTTCCCCATTATCTGAGTTATGTATGTATACGTGTATATATGTATGTATGTATGTATGTATGTATGTATGGACAGATAGATGGAGAAACAGAGAGGGGGAAGGGAGGAGGGAGAGGGAAAGAGAGAGAGAGAGAGAAGAAAGAGGAAGGCATAATTCTCTTATAACTAGCCGAGATCACTTAACGATTCATCTTTATACCTCTGGAATGTTTTTCCTTTGAGATAATTTAATTATATTTTTTCCTTCCCTTTCCTCCCTTTAAATACTCCTTGCTATTCTTTTTCAATTTATGGCTTATTTTTTCACTAATTGTTATTGCACACATATACACCGCATACACAACACACACACACATACACACACACACACACACACACACACACACCACACTCATGAATAGAATCTGATCAGTCTCTATAATACTACCTATATATGTTTTCAGGGCTGACTATTTGGCGGCACTGGGCAACTAGTAGATGTGCTCTTTGCTCTTCCCCGGGAAAGGCCACCTTTCCCATTCCCAGCCTTCCTCCATTGCCTGCAGTTCTCTATGTAGGGTTCATGCTTCATGGACTTCTCTCTGTCCCTTTGGCATGTTCTGGTTGTTCAGTACATATTGGAGCAGTCATGCTGGTGAGAGTTTATGGGTGCAGCTTCTGATATCACTAGAAGACCCAATCTCACGGCAAATTCCTTGTTCCTCTGGCTCTTACAATCTTTCTCTCTTCAACAATGTTCGCTAAAGGTTAGGAATGTGATAGTGGGTTCTACAACTTTGTATTTTGCTTAGTTGTGGTTTTCTATTTGGTGCAAAGGAAGTTTCTTTGATGATGGGTGAAAACTATGCTTATCTGCTTATATATTGTTGCTAGGAATTATGCTGGTTTAGTAAATTAGTGGTTGTAGACCTCTCCATCAGTACCTCTTGGATCTTTCATGCATGTTTCTTTAGTCTACCTATCCTTCTCTTTCTGGACCAAGCAAACCTACCTCAAAGCATCTCTTTCCTTATATACTTCATGTCTCCTGGTAGCTTCCTCTTAGAGCTGTTAGTTTGAATAATAATGGCACATTTGGGCTCATATATTTGAATGATTATTCATCAGGGAGTGGAACGCTTTTATAGAATTTAAAAGATTAGGAGGTGTGGCTTTGTTGGAGGAAGTGTGTCACTGGGTGGGGGCAGCTTTGAGGTTTCAAAAACCCACATAAGGTCTAGTCTCTCTCTCTCTCTCTCTCTCTCTCTCTCTCTCTCTCTCTCTCTCTCTCTCTCTCTCTCTCTCTCTCTCTGCTTATGAACCAAAATGTGAAGGCCTCAGTTACTGCTCCAATGCCTGTCTGTATGCTTGTATACTGCCATGCTCCCCATGATGATGATAATGGACTAAGCCTCTGAGACTGTAAGCAAGCATCCAATTCAATGATTCTTTTTGTAAGAGTTGCCTTGGTCATGGTGTCTCTTCACAGCAATAGAACAGTGAACAAGACAGGGCTCATGTAAATTAGTATTCTGGCATTATTACCATACCAAGCTGTGGGACCCAATGTCATATGTGTGTATATATATATATATATATATATATATATATATATATATATATGCTCAATGAATAATTGTCCAATGTGGACAATGTGGAAACGAACATACAGGTAGAGGATGAAACAATGGTAAGGACCAGAGTTTCCCACTAAATGTCTCCATGTTTTAGGTTTCATTAATCCTTGCCTTTCAGTGTGATTTCTACTTCTTCAGACATGCACCAATGGGAAGAGATATGAGGAATCTGAATAACTGTAATAATTGTGTGCATTTAGATTTAAATCACATGAGACATCTCAGGTTTGGGGAAATAATCCAAGCATGTTCTACATGAAAAACTCCATCAGATGTAGCAAAGCGGGCCAGAAACATACCAAAAAAAATAAGATTAAGTACAGTTGACCTTAAAAATTAGAAATGCTGCGGGATCTAGTGAGAAAGGATGGAGAAGTTATTATAATCTTGAAGATGTTCTGGCTAAGGGAGAGGGTGTTCCTGCACCTACCAGCCTGGGGACCTAAGCTATGAGCAAAGACGGAAGCACAGCGTCAGGCCTTGACACAGAATAAACAGTTCATCCATATCTAGGCTTTACGAGGATCTTTATGTTGACAGAGGCTCCACTTTACCTGGGAGGACTTAATAAAAGACACTCTCGTTTGTTTCTTACTCAGAGAAGAAACACTTGCTAAAGCCAATACATCTAAGTGGACAATACTGCTGGTTCTGTTTTTTCTCTGGGTCAGGACATCTGATATTGCACAGGGCAGGACAACTGTGATAAGCTGTGGACTGGTCACAGCTCAAGTCGGCCTCTCCCCTTTAAGGATATTGGCTTGAGAAGCCAGGCCTGCAGTTTGTTAAAATGAAAACTGGTGTGGAGTTTGGAATTGCTATATTATTCTTTGGGGTGGGGTTGAAGACTGTGTCTCTCAAAGTGGCCTTGATCTTCTCTTCTCCAACTTTAAAATGCATGGGAATAGCTTGGAGAACTTTAGATTCTTATTGAGTCAATCTGGGCTCTATCCTTGTATTTATTAGTAACAAGCTTCCATATTCTGATTGTAATACTGCTGTTCTAGGTACCATTCTGTGGGTAGTAAGGACCCAGAGTATTCTGAAGAGAAAATCTAGTCTATGTAATTCAGTTTGAAAGCTGAGCATGTGTCATGCAAAAAAATTGAACTAATTAATACTTGGGTTATTGTTCTGTAATAGAAACAATGTAATTGCCTTCTCCGCTTACATTTCCTATTTAGCATAGGTCAATAGCAAATACACAAGTAAGGAATTAATTCCTTTATCTGCTCCTTTGCAGGAACATAGGTCCTTTCAGATTGCAATATGGGCATTAGTGTTCGGTCATCACAATACTTTGATCAGTGTGATAATACCATGTTAATTAATGGAATTTCTAATGGCATTTCAGCTATAAAGTAAATATTCACACATCTCCTGAACAAAAACCTATTAACACCTATTATGAACCAGACATAATGCTGGATATTGAAGATATCATGGCAAATAAGGCCCAGGTAGGAGTAAACAGACATCACAGAAGCAAGTATATTAATAAACAAATAGAAAATAAGCAAGATAATTACAGAGCATGCACTCTGTGAACACAGCAAGGATGCTGTATCTTAAAGTGACAGAGGGCTCTCTTGGTGATAAAACTGTTCAAAGATAGGGAGAGAGGGATCCAATTAGAAGAACAGCACCACAAGGCAGAAGAGGGGCATCCGAGTCCCCGTGGCAGCAACGATCCTATGCTGCACTTGTAATTTTTACCCCAGAGTAGATGAGTGCATTTAAAAACATGACTAGCGGGGTGTGTGGTATCAAAGAGAATGCAGTCATGTAATACAGGACCTTGCAGGCTAATAGGAAACATTTGGACTTTAATGAATTCAAATATTTTGTTTTGTGGCCAGAAACAAATGAAAAGTGCTTTGCACAGGAAATGATACAACGTAATTTATTCATTTTTATGAAAATGTCCTCTAATTAGTACTTGTTGACAGGGTATGAAAGGGTACAGAAAAGTGGAACATCTAGCTGAAATATAAGAGAGTGGCTTTGGGTCTACAGAGATACTGAGGTCCTGGGACAAGCTCCAGGAATACCTGCGTGAAGGACCTCACAGGGCTTGCTGATGGATTGTGTGAGACCAGATGGGGAAAATAGAAGATTGAGAGAGTGCAACCAACGATGTCTCCTGTGTTTCGAGTGGGAGCAACAAAGTAGATAGTGATGTCATTCATTGTGTGGAGGAAGTCTGAATACGTGCAGAGATGTGGAAACCAAGAACTAAGGAATAAGAGTCCTTACCATGCACAGACTAGTACCTCACTCTCCCACAACTCTTTCTGTTGATATTATTTCTGAGGGACTCCCTACTGTAGACAACAGATGACCTGGATTGGCAAAGATATGATAATTCTCTTGGACCCAGAAACCATTCTTTTACTTTTCTCCAAGGGAACATAAATATGACTTTTGAAAAAGCCTTTGGTGGTGGTAGAAAAATGGGGTAGACTCGTGTATGCCTCGAGCAACATCAATCAAACGTGCAGCCAAGTTTTGATTACAGGCTCTTTATTTCTGGCAGGAGTGTAAGAAGGAGAAAAGGCACAGCTGGGGTTTCAACAGTAGGTGGGTACCACACGCTCTGGAATTTGGGAAAAGGCACCTTTCAACTTGGAAATTGTGGCGATTTGTCTGGGGAAGTTAGAAAGAAAATAAATACAAACCTTAGCCTAAGCCCAGCTCCTCATGATGTCATTTACAAAGTAAGGGATAGAGAGCAAGATCACCCGGCTAACAACCCTTGCCAAAAAGCTGGATGCTCAGCCAAGACCAGATGGGAGGGCTGCAGGCTTCTTAGGTGAATGCTCTTACTCTCCTTTCTTGTATTTATGGCTTACTTTTACTAGCATGGGAAGGAGAAGAAATTGTAGGCATTTGCCAGCCTCATTGCATTAAAAAATATAGGCAGGATTTTAAAATACAGAGTTCAGACTGAGAGATCTAGTTCAATGATAGAGTTCGTGCTTAACATACAGAAGGCTCTGGAAGGGGAAGGGTAGCGGAAGCAAGAGGGAGAATAAGGAGAGAAGGAAGGTACTGTCCTCGGCCAGTTCCAGGAAATTTAGTTCAGATGGTCAGGTAATCTAGGTTTTCAAAAGAACTCTTACTTGATTGTGATAAATTTTCTTACAAATTTCATCTGAAACCCACTTGTCTAATGGTTGGGGTGTTGTCTTAGAGCTTGAAAATCTCAGAATCTACTCTGTCTTTAGCTGATAACTCTTTTACTCTATGGACATCAGGAAAGTCACCTACTTGGTCACTAGTATTAGTTTCCTATGAAAGACAACACCTTTACCTTCCTTTACCCAGTGGCATGAAGATACTACAGAGAGGGGATAGATGTGAGCAGATGTTATGCAGAAAGAAGTGGAAGGAGGTTTCCAGGAACTCTTGGATCCTGTCTTGACAAGGACCTGTCTGTATGATTTGATTCAGTGCTTATAGCTATCATTCCTTGAAATGCAAATCCCTTCCATGACTTCAAAGTTTCTTGGCTCCTGGTTTGCACACATTGCCTGAAGGAAGTGGACCCC
Organism: Arvicola amphibius; assembly: GCF_903992535.2. Classification (NCBI taxonomy): domain Eukaryota; kingdom Metazoa; phylum Chordata; class Mammalia; order Rodentia; family Cricetidae; genus Arvicola; species Arvicola amphibius. The sequence goes on from NC_052058.2 coordinate 62,765,351, forward strand.
CAAGAATAATCCTATTAGGGTGAGAGGTCAGTATGCGATAGCCCCACGTCAGGAGACACGCAGAAGCAGTTATCAGATCATACCTCAGAGGTGCTATGGTCTTGGGGGTCGCAGTAACAGCACGATAGACTGAGTGTCTCAACTAACCAGCGTTCATGCCTCACAGTTCTTGATGACAGAATTTGGTAGATGTCTTCTCTGAAAGCAGGTTTCCCTGTATGCAAATGCTCTCCTTTCTTCTGTGTCCTCATAGGAAAGAATGTAGACAAGGCAGGGAAGCATTTGTGCCCCTTTGTCTAAGGGCACTAGTTCCACCATGAGGGTGCCGTCTTATGACTTAATTATCCCTCCAATGCCCTCCTTCCTAGTGTAATCACACTGAGGATTAAAGTTTTGACATAGACTGGGGAGCTGGAGAAAGAACAATCATTTTGTGTACAATAGTTACTGAATAAAGCAGACTAGGAGGAATGTTTTAAGTTTCAGCCCCCCTCAGACAGGCCTTAGAAAGAAGCCAAGTTTTATAGAGCTAGAACTAATCCAAGGAATTCTTATTTTCTGATATAATCATGGTGTCTTTGGAATGTAACAAAAGGGCCAGAAGGGCCCCATGGCACACAAGCTCCATACCATGATGCTGAAGACTCAGTCCATTAACTGTGAATCCACATATAAGTGTGATCATCAGATCGAAGCATCTCACACCATTGGGCCACAGGGAACCTGGTAAATGCTTTGGAAGTGGTCTGAAGGTGGGGCCTTAACAGTATCATCTGATGTAGAGGTACAGGACCTGAAAAACAAACAAACAGAAACCCAGGAGATGGCTGTAGTAATGGTTCACTTGTGTGGTCTATTTGGTTGGATTAAGAAGCACATAGAGCATCAATGAGGCACAGCTTTGCATATATCTCTGAGTATTTTCAGAGAAATTTAACTGAGGAAAAGGTTGAAAGAAAGACACTCCTCAAATGTGTATGGCACCATGCCCCGGGATGGAGACTAGGATGAATAAAAAGAGGAAAAGGGAGAAGTCGGCAGAGAGCCAGTATTCCCCTTTCTCTGCTTCTTGATCTTTGGCAATATATGTACCATGGACAGTCTTGGTCCTATGTCTACACTTTCCCTGCCATGGCAGACTATACTCCTCTGGACTAACGGACAGAATCTTCCTCCTTTAAGTTGCTCTCTGTCAGATGCTTGGTCACAGCCATGAGAAAAGGAACTAACACAGCTACGTAAAATCATCTGCTTTCCTAAGGAAAAGAAAGCACGAGGAAGGAGAACACATGAAACTGGGAGAAGTGTAGAAACGGACTGTTATGAACGGACCCCGATTGCCTAGGAAACGACGATGCTCCCGGCCTCCCCTCATGCTTGCCCAGTCCAGGGACTGCACTCTCAACTGTGTTTCTTCTCTTGCTACCACACATCAGTCCCCATCTCTTGCTGTTGCCAGTGTGCAGCCCAGGTCCTGTCATAGTGTGGGGGTACAACCCCAAATACCCGAGCTCACTCTTCCCCATGCAGGTTTAATCTGTCTACGTTCACCTCTGAGGTTATTAACCTGGCAAGGAAATGCATGACCTCGACATTCTTGAATGATTCCTCACTCCGGGCAAGGAAAGTGGAGACTGTTTCCATGGTTAAACTATTTCAAACCAATTCAGAGAAAAAGAAAAATACCACATGAAGTAAAAATATTATCATCCTGGCCAAGCAAGGGTTTTCCTTTGCAACCGTGCCGACAGGCCAGGGTTGTACAGCTTTGCTTCCATATTGGTGTCAGTGGTGTTGCTGGCTCTCTCCATTTGGGAAATGTCAGTTCAGCAGAGCCATGGGAAGGGTCTCAACTGTGGAAGGGGGAGGGTTCTCCTGGAGGATTTAAAATCTGCAGAGTAAAGGAAGAGTAAATGCTGAATTTAAGGGAGATTTCAAAGGAGCCTCATTAGAGCAAAATGAGCTACAAACTCTTTGCTAGAAAACAATTTTGGAAGCCACCCTTAAGTATCATCTTTGTGGGGAAGAATCCTTGTACTAAATAATACATAGCCTGCTCTTTCATTAGCATAGAGGTTCACAACTGACACCACTAACCTATGCTAGTGAGATCCTTGTGCAACACACAGCCTTCTAAGGAGATAGTATTAAAAACATGTTATTCAAATTGTTTGAAAGCAAATGCATTCTGTAGTGTAAGATCCTGGGAAAAGGACTTAACAGCACGGTGTGTTCTTTTTCTCTATAGTTGAGATAAAAGCAGAGTTTTATTCTTAGAGCTGTGATGAGTCGATTGATTTGTTTGTTAGGAGTCTTGCAATGTACCTGATGTTGTTCATTGCAAATCAGTGGTTTAAAAATAAAGTATTTGTTTTCTTAGTTCCAAATATAGGCTAAATACTGCATCCTAAAAATTGAAAACAAGAAAATGAAATAGCTGGTGCCTTCTTCAAGTTTCCAACCCAGTGGAAAAACCTGACTTCTGCATATACCAGGGTGATCTATGTTTCTCTGGTAGAAAATGGAAGAATATTACAAGCACAGAGCAGGCATTTTATAATGGTTAAAAGCACATATCTTAAGTGTTAAAATGATATCATGACACTAGAAAACATCATTTTAATGTTCTGGGCATATAGCATAAGCCTGAAAGCCCAGGCAGTTGGGAAATGTTGGTAAGAGGATCCATTAGTTTAGGGTCACCCTTTAATGCTAAGAGGCCAGCTTGGATTACATGAGACCCTGCATTCTGTGGTGTAAGAGAAAAAAAGAACACACCTTGATGTTAAGTCCTTTTCCCAGGATCTTACACCACAGAATGCATTTGCTTTCAAACAATCTGAATAATATACTTGTATGCACGTGCTTGCATGCACACACACACACACACACACACACACAAAAGCAAGCAATTTAAAACCACCAGCTACATAGTAGAGAGAGCCAGTGGCCAAAAGATTATTTATATTTTCAATGACAAGCTTATCTGTAACCGCGAGTTTTGTGAATCAGAAGTAGGTATGCAAAAACAGCCAAACTGGAAAGCACCTCCTGGCTGCAATGAGTCAGCGGGGAGTGGAACGGAATCGGCAGGACCAAGAACTCTGGTGTTTTCATTTCTGCCCCCGTCAAGCACAGTCTCTGCTCAGGGGCTATGTCTGGACATGAGATGGAGGGCCGGTTCTTCCAGGGCCATACTGAGTCACATCAGCTCACGGATCTGATGAAAGCTATGAGCATATTCCAAGAAAAAGTGAACTTGTAAACAAACAAAGTAGCCATAGTGATGTCAGTGGAGAGATTGTCCTTTGAAGGTCAGGTGGACCTCTGTTCTAGACCAATATATTGCTGGACTCTTTCTCCTCAAAGAGGTAATGACAATGAGCATTACCAATTTCATCAACTACATCACCACAGAGCAGGTGATCTTCACGTTATATCTGATGCATCCTGAGTGTCTGACAACTCTGCTGTACTCTGACTATATGGCATCTCTCACTGGGCTCAGATGTGAGACTATGCCCATCAACAGTCTAGTTGCTATGCTATTTATCAGCTCTCTTGGGAGGAGTAAGTCAAATGTGCAAGACCTCCCACCACTGTCAGTCCATAAACACCACTAGTTTTGGCTTAATGAGTCACAATGGGACATTTGGCTAAATAGAACGAATTGCCCTGCCCTTTTTTATTTCCAGTGTGTGTGTGTGTGTGTGTGTGTGTGTGTGTGTGTGTGTGTGTGTGTGTGTGTGTGTGAGAGAGAGAGAGAGAGAGAGAGAGAGAGAGAGAGAGAGAGAGAGAGAGAGAGAGATGTGTGGTCTCATACATATGGCATGGCATGTGTCGGGGTCACAGGACAACTTTGGAAGTCATTTCTCTCCTTCTAGCACATAGGTTCCAGAGAATCAACTCAGGCTTGGCATCTTTACCCGCTAAGCATGGCACTGTTCCCCTATGCTAATATTTATCGTATCGTTCTGAGGGTCCAGTCTTCTCTGATGGCTGTTCGGTTTCATGTCTCATTAGTAAGTTCCTGAAGATACAATGCCTGGATGATGGAACCTGGGAACAGAGGAGCTGCAGCCCAGTGGTGTGCAAGCCCCCTTCTCCTGTGTTTGAAGGCATGTATGAGTGTACCGATGGCTTCAAACTGGACAGCCAATGTGTGCTCAACTGCCAGCAGGAAACGGAAAGGGTAAGGAAGACTCTGTGAACTTCAATGGGATGGGACTCTGCTTTCTTCTCCATGATCATGGCCATGGCATGAATACTGGGAAGAGGTGAGCTGAAAGAAACGCAGCACGCAGGTACTTAAGCAGCTGGGTTCTAACGAGAGGCACTGATGTTATTCCATAGAGAGTTCCAAAGAGAACTGGTGTTTTGGAGCATTCCCTTCCAAATTCAGTTCTCTTTGGGATAAGGAGAAGGCACCGGTGAGTAGGGTACCAGGGCCCTTTCCACGCAGATTTGGCAATGCAGTCAATGCTCATGAGTGCACTGACCTAATGAGTAAGAATGCAGGAGTCGTGAACTTCTTTTATAGTAGAACAGAGCCCCAAACGAAAGCACAAATTATTCAGCAAAGCTTATTAAAGTGCTGTTTGACTAGTCCCCTCCCTAGGATTCTGGCACACATCTGAACTAAAAACCACAGTCTTATCATGATTGTGTGACTAAACTCAAGTTTTGTTGGAGACACTTTTTCAAGTATCCCAGACACATACATGAGACAGGAAGTCAAGTAGACTTTGGAGACAAAGATCAATGGCCTTCCCTGCTCCCTCGCCATAACTTGAACTTAGTGTCCAGTATTCAAGGTAATATTGCAGAACTGATATGAAAGGAATGGACCACAAAATGAGATCCGAAGACATCAGACATGCCTGTGTGAATTGACTAGTTAAGAAAGCACGGAGTTTGCCAGACAAATGCAGAGTTATTGATATATCTTTAGTTCTCCCCTTGGGGTTTATAGCTATTAATTTTCTCTTTGTTCCATCCAGGTAGAGTATACATTGATTGGTGGAGGGGTGGGGGTGGTGAGCCAAGAGTTATAGCAGGCAGCATACATGTGAAGAATGGGAACAGACTTCAAGCAGGGTAAAAGCAGCAATAATATGTGTGTTTCAGTAGAGAGGAAAAAAACATATCTTTAGGAAAATTGTTAGTTGCTTCCACTATACAAAACCCGTCTGGGAAAAAAAATCCGCATTTGCCACAAGCAACATTAGTGTGATAATATGTACAAAGAGTCACACCATCTGTGGGACTTTTCTCAAAATAGATCAGAATATACGGCTCTGGTCCGTTTATTGTATCCTCATTGCTGAAGAAGAATATAATGGTAATAAGTTTCACGAATGGAGAAGTTGTTCATGATTCCTTCACGTGGCAACAGCAAGACATTGCCTTGGGTTGTACTGTTAGTTCTTCATTCTTTCCTCCTGACCTTCCTTTTCTCGTCTTCTTCCTCCTCCTTCTTCTTTTGCCATTTTTTTTACTCACTTATTTCTTTAATCATCATTTAGCCCAAGATCCAGAAGTTAAAGGGTATTGTCACTAACCAGACCACGTTCCCCCTCCTTACCATGAAATTAACAAAATAATAATAGTGGTGTTTCTTATCTTTTATGTTCTAGACTCCCACCCTCTGCACTAAAGAGGGGCTGTGGACCCAGGAATTCAAGTTGTGTGAAAACCTGCAAGGGGAATGCCCGCCACCCCCTTCAGAGCTGAATTCTGTGGAGTACAAGTGTGGACAGGGATATGGGATTGGTAAGAACAGGACATCTGCTCACGTTGCCTACTTTGCTTTGAGCCTAAGCATATACCTGCAGCTGGATCTGTAGCCCTGAAAGGAATGATCAGCTACATCCCACCCCATGGTGCTGGGCTCCTATATTACCTCTGTTGGTGTGGGCAGGAACCTCTGTTGGTGTGGGCAGGATTATCAGCTGCATCCCACCCCATGGCACCTCTGTTGGTGTGAGCAGGAACCGCTGTTGGTGTGGGCAGGATTACCTGAGGCAGTACCACTCATGTCGCTCTTCAGTCTTTCTCTACACAGGACTGGGTTCCAGAGCCTGTGGGCAAGCACTTAAGTAATTGCAGTTAAGTTGTTTGGGGCCAGAGCCACTTAGAGGAAGGATGAGCCAACTTTGTATAAACTGGCCCTACACATCACAGAAAAGATTTGTAATGTGAAACCTCATAAGATTGTATCTAAATTCTGAATTACATAGACCTGAAACTTTCTTGGGAGATTCTAACCCATGTGATGTAAATTTGCATAATATGAACTAATTGGAAACCCAGTCATATATGAATGATTCTTCACTGTGTTCTAAGTATTATTTGTATTATAATGTCTTGTGCTGATCTTAGTACACAAAGAGCTGGATTATCAGGGATCTCAGATGTCTCTTCAGTGGTCTTTCAAAAGCAGATTCTCACCCTCAAAACTTCTGATTTTTATTTATTTTATTATACATATATGTTGGCTCCTAAAAATAATGTATTATTTACCTAAAGACACAGACGATAAGAAATGAAAAGAAAGTTAGAGACTACTTACATTGTAGGGAAGAAAACCTCAAGAATGAGTTTCATTTGACTAGGCTTTGAGGAAGAGGCACTTGGGTCTGCCATGTAAGCGAACAGAACAAGATTTTTCTTTAAGAGACCAGAATCTCTGCTTCTTATTTTGGCTGCTTCCTCCCTTACTCAAATAAGTTTCTTGGTTGTGTATGTAATGATCTTCAGCATGCCAACTGGCAGAATAGGATAAGTTCTGGGGTAATATAATAACCTCTGCACCATTTCCTCCTTGTATTAAAGCTACAAGCTAACAGGAGCTATCAATATAAGCTATTGGGAGATCAGAATGATTACTAACAAGGCATCTGTCAATCAATACAGAGTTCGACTAGCTGGAGCTCTGATTTGGGGATGTGGCAATCTACTAAACCAGAAACCAACCTTTTAATTGTTGAATGGCTCAGAGATGTATCACTTCCTGAGGAGAGAATATAGTGGACCAGGCAGAGGAGGTGGCACATGGAGAAAGGAGAGAGTTAGTCTGTCACACTGGCTCTTTATGATAATATGTAACAGGACCCTACAAGTACGCAGGGGCAGAAGTCAGCCCGGCCTATAACTACCATGACGTTATAATCAATAGTATAGACTTCTTAGTGCAGATGAAGCAAGCATTGAAAACGAGCGTGGTCTGGAAGTCCATGGCTCTGTTATACATTTCCATTCCTTCAGGTGCAGTGTGTTCTCCATCATGCGTCACCCCCCCGAGTGATCCTGTGATGCTGCCGGGGAATGTGACTACTGACACATTGGAGCACTGGATGGAACCTGTCAAAGTCCAGGTGAGGAAAGGGTCAGTTTTGTGCATTGTAAGTGCAGAGGCTGCCAACCAAGACTCAACCGGCAGCGCATTCCCTGAAGGAATGATAGATGCTCTCCAAATATCCTGCTATCAAACATCCTTGCAAATGATTCCCATGATCAAGGACAAACTATCAAATAAGAAAGGAAGAAAAGTGACTGGAGGAAAATTCTTTTTAAAGGGAAGCTAGATGGTGGTGGCACACGCCTTTAATCCCAGCTCCCAGCACTTAGGAGTCAGAGGCAGGCGGATCTCTGTGAGTTCGAGACCAGCCTGGTCTACAAGAGCTAGTTCCAGGACAGGCTCCAAAGCAACACAGAGAAACTCTGTCTCAAAAAAAAGAAGCTAGAAATAAGGCTCAGAGACATAAACAATGGGGAAGGTGAATAATGAAAACAAGACAGGAAACGTGAGGATAAACTGAGGGAACATATGATGGTAAGAGGAGAAAGGAGGAAAGCTTCTCTTTCCAAATAAATCTGCACTTGGGGAGAAGGCAGGTAGCAGACAGAATGAGAAATGGACTCAGTTTCCCCTGCCCCCCTCTTTCTAAACCCTGAAATCCTTCCCCTGGGTCCTCTTTATAGTCATCAGCAAAATCTGTTATATCTTTGACCTCTTCTCTGGGAACCCCATTTGTTCCCTGTCCCACTTGAAAGCTGGTCCTCCCTGACATCATGGCCTTCCAGACGACTTCACAATCTCTTTCTCTCACTGCTCATGTCTTAGTGCCTGTTGAGGGAGGGCTGTCCTCCTCTCTCAGAACCTCTTCCAAACCGTTGTTCCTTCCAAGATCCTACCACACTTGAGACTAACGGCAACAGAATAAAAGCTTCACCTTCTTCATGGCCACTGCCCTCTGAGCCTTAGTTTGCCCACTCCTCCTAGTTTTAAGCATTGTAGCTCCCTGGACATAGGTACTCCAGATAACATCCCCATTAGAATTTTGCGTATGTATTTCTGCAATTGGAATAAACTGAGAGGTAATATCACTTTAGTCCATTGTTTAATACCTAGGTTCTCAAAGCGGTACGTAGGAAATGCTAAGTGTTCAATTGCTATTTGTGCAAATAAACAAAAGAAATGAAAACAAAAGTCAAGAGTCGAATGGCGAACATTTTGCTATGAGTTGTAGTTTCTCAGAATGAAAGTGGAATGGGATATGCCTGCTTTAGACTCTTCAATTAAGTCCTTGAAAGCCACTTGCTAAAAATTTGCTAAGGCGTGAATTCTGAATCTATATATTTTGTTCATAAATCATTTTTGTTTTGTTTTTTGTTTTGGGGGTTTTATTGTTTTTTGTGTTTGTTGTTGTTTTGTTTTTCAAGACAGAGTTTCTCTGTGTGACTTTGGAGCCTGTTCTAGAACTCACACTACTGACCAGGTTGTCTTCGAACTCACAGAGATCCACCTGCCTCTGCTTCCCAGGTGCTGGGATTAAAGGTATGCACTACCACCAGGCCATAAATCCTTAAGTTTCTTCTTTACCTCACTGGCTTGAGCCCCAAATGTGATATTTACTGTTAATTAGTAGAATGCTACTTGGTTTTGATTTTATTTTCTTGTGAAAGATGCTGATTTGGCATTCAGAAATGTTGTATAATGCAGTGTGAAGAATGGTTTGGTTTATGGCAGAAGTTCTTTGGGAACGCCTGACAGGCAGCGACTGTTTGGTGTCATTGTCCTCCAGGAGACAACCAGGAAACTGTTACAGAGACAGACTCTTTCCAGAGTAGAGAACCTTTGCTTTCTTTTGATGAAGCCTCCTTTCCCTCCTCCATTTTCTCCATTGTTTACTTAGAGAGGTCCTAATACATTTTGTCCATGTTTGGGTGCCTGATGCCCTGCTCAGTACCTGGTGTTCTCAAGCATCTTAAGAACATTGGCTGTATGAGTAAAGAATTGTTGGAATACCACTTTCTACTTGAGAAACAAATATTTTCTCTACACACAAGCCAAATCTGAGCAACTTCTTGATGCTATGGGTAAACACATCCTTGTTAATGTGGAGTTAACTCTGGCCAAGAAAATGTACAACATTCATCTCCTCTTAAGCCAGAACATTGAACAGTATCATCCTTTTTTGCATTTGCCATGATTATAGTCTGATTAGTAAATTTTTAGTTTTGGACACAATTTGTCTATATGTGATATTTAAGCAACAGTGAAACCCTGCAGTCTAGGCATTAAAAATATAGTTTTTAAAGATTTGATTTGCATTCATGTGCATATGTATATATGTATGTTAAGTGTGCAAGAGTGCATACAGGGCCTGGAGTACAACATTAGGTCCCCTGGAACTAGACTTATATGTGGTTGTGAGCTGTCAGGGGTGGGTGTTTGGAACTGACTGCTGGTTCTCTGTAAGATCAGAAAACATTCTTAACTGCTGAGCTATCCAGCCCTAAAAATGTTTTTGTTTTTCGTAAAGCTGAACTCACTCACCTGAATTCTGCTAGTCACCAGAAGAATGGCCTCAGACAATCTGCTCATTGTTCTGGGTTTCTAATTCTTCAAGTAAATGAAGATCATTGACATCTCCATGGGTTATCTCAGAATCAGAGGAGAACCATATGAATAGAGTTTAAATTGATTGGTCCCTAATAGTCTTTCTCAATCAGTTGCCAAGCAAGAAAGCTTCATTTGCTTGTGCCCACTCCTTATCATCTGTTGTGACACTTCCCTGCTCTTTATGATTAGGGGATATGTGTCCCATCACAGTGTTCTGGGACACAGATGCAGTAGCAGAAATCTTGAGATGGGTGTCATGATGCTGTGTAGAAGGAGCAGTGGGCTGCGTCCCGCCACCCAGCTCCGCACGGCTAGCTTTACACCCGAAATGAGAGTCCTCCATCAATGCTATGGAAAACAAAATAAAGTAAATTAGATCCTCCCAACAATCTAAGGGAAGAACTGAGATGATTTGAGAAGTGTATAGTATAAGACCAACTTACTTTGCCTTATAAGAATAATTTATTCCCGGAAAACAACCCAGGAGTTAGAGTTTCACAAGTTAAAAGCATAATAAGCAATATTTTATGTGTTTCTGAACTCCAAATCAGCATCTTTCACACCAAAATAAAATCAAGACCAAATAAGAATCTATTTTTTTTTTTTTTTTTTGGTTTTTCGAGACAGGGTTTCCCTGTAGTTTCTAGAGCCTGTCCTGGAGCTAGCTCTTGTAGACCAGGCTGGCCTCGAACTCAGAGATCCGCCTGCCTCTGCCTCCCGAGTGCTGGGATTAAAGGCATGTGCCACCACCGCCCGGCCCAAATAAGAATCTAATAGTTAATAGTAGATATCCCAGTGGGGCAAGGCAAGGCATTACCTGCGCTCTTTATTGATTATCAGCTCTTCCATTGATGCCATATTAGGGAATACTGCTTACAAAACACAAAAGGATGCTCTGAATGTAGGATATCAGAACTGTATTGTAAAAGATAAACAAGAGAAGTCAATGGAAGTGATGAAAATGATGAGATGATTGGTGTATTGTCTCTGAAGTTATCTATTGTGAAACTATGTTCCAGCCACTGATGAGCTCATGAAGACTATCATTTTGGGGCACCCAGGGGATCATAAGGGGTGAAAAATATAACCTTCTATTCATAAATAAGAAGAAATATCTTAAAAACCTAACCAACTATCTTAGAAAAGCTCCATATTTTAAGTAAAATCCTGTAATTCAAACTGACTATCTTGGAGGTTGTTCTATACTACATCCAGTCTTCAGTTGGGTGTCTCTTTGTATCATTGGGTGTAGTGTGGAGCTGTGGGCCGGCTTCCCGCCGCCCTATGCCCCAAAATAATTACACAGAAACTGTATTCTTTTAAAGACTGCCTGGCCCATTATTTTCAGCCTCTTACTCACATCTTGATTAACCCATATCTAATAATCTGTGTAGCACCACGAAGTGGTGCCTTACCGGGAAGTTTCTAGCATACGTCCATCTTGGGCTGGAGCTTCATTGCATCTGGCATCTCTCTCTGAGGAGAGGCACGGCAGTCTGCCTAACTTAGGAGAGGCGTGGCATCTTACTGATCCTTCTACCTCACTTCCTCTTCCTGTTCTGTCTACTCCACCCACCTAAGGGGCGGTCTATCAAATGGGCCAGGCAGTTTCTTTATTAGCCAATGAAATCAACTCAAACAGAAGACTCTCCCACATCAATTGGGCAGTATAAAAGAATAATAGACCTTGCATCCTTCTAACAGCTAGGATGCTTGGAATGTATAAGGACGTGTCTTATACATATCCCAGCTATCTCACTGAATGCTTCAAGTGTAATAAATCATTATACTTACAGATAATTGCAGCATAAATATTAAAAGTTCAAGAACACTTATTTTGAGTATAATTAAATTGTTTGATAAATAATTCTCATCTCTGTAATGGAAATCTCTGCTGTCTATCATATTTCAAATCATTTTGCATCCAATGAGACCACAGAGTGAAGAACTAAATGGTATCCTTCTAAATACTGCTTCAAATGACTTCATTCTTTGTAATAAGAGTGATAGCTTATATTTGAATAATGCTGTTTCCAAACTCCTGTGTATGTCCACTACCACCACCACTACTACTACTATTACTACACACACACACACACACACACACACACACACACATATATATATACATACATACATACATAATGATTCAGATTATATGTATGTAACTACATATATGTAATTATGTATATAAATATGTTTTCTATATAATCTGAATCTTATCACAAATTAATAAGCTTAGAAAGACATTATTATCTCTACTTTACATATACATAGGCATTGCTCGATAATCTGCCCAAAATTCCACAGTTGTCAAGAAGTCAAGTGAAGAAAATGTCTAAACAATCTTCTTCTTTCTTCTTCTTCTTCTTCTTCTTCTTCTTCTTCTTCTTCTTCTTCTTCTTCTTCTTCTTCTTCTTCTTCTTCTTCTTCTTCTTCTTCTTCTTCTCTTCTTCTTCTTCTTCTTCTTCTTCTCCTCCTCCTCCTTCTCCTTCTCCTCCTCCTCCTCCTGCTCCTGCTCCTCCTCCTGCTCCTGCTCCTGCTCCTTCTCCTCTCCTTCTCCTTCTCCTCCTCCTCCTCCTGCTCCGCTCCTCTCGTCTCTCATGAGACAGCCTCCTCCCCTCCTCTCCTCCTCCCCTCCTCGCCTGAGTCCTCTTCTTTTCGTCTTCTGTGCTTCTTCTTCTGCTTGTTTCTTTCTTCTTCTTCTTCTTCTTCTTTTCCTCCTCCTCCTCCTCCTCCTCCTCCTCCTCCTCCTCCTCTTCCTTCTCCTCCTCCTCCTCCTTCTCTTCTTCTTCTTTTGTTTTGTTTTCTGTTTTTTTGTTTTTTTCCAAAATAGGATTTCTCTGTGTAATAGTTAGTCCTGACTATCCTGGAACTCCTTTGTAGACCACACTTAAACAAGGTCCTTGACTCTAAATTGTGTGCCAGTGCCTGTATCACCACAACCACAGCAGTCTTTTCCCCTCTAGCTGTTTGCTTGGGATAGTTTTCCTGTGAAACAGAAAATAGGCTATTCTTTTCAACCATGAAAAACGCCAGTCTCCACCTTTCCTTCCCTTATCATGAAACCAGGAGAAAAAAATCATTGAAAGAGAAACATTTCCTTCTAACACTGCTTTTCTTTCTGTGGGATAGAATTTGGAGTTTGGTTTTGCTCTTAAAGAACAGTGAGGTATGCTTTCAGATGGCTATTTACTCTTCTCTAGCGTTATTTACTCTTCTCTAGAGGGCCAGTTGGTTTGTATTCCTGCAAATGATGGCTGAGATTCAGAATATTATACATTTTATTAAAGAAACAATTTCCTAAAATCTAGATTTTCTGGGGATTTTGATGAAAAATACCCTAAGAAACAACTGAGAGAAAGGAAGGTGGTTTGCACGCAAAGCTTCTGGACATTCCCCTTCAAGGTGAAGGAAATACTACTTATCCTGCAGTGTTCTGGGGAAGGTGACTGAGCCCCACATTGGAGCACTGGACTGAGCTCCCAAGGTCCTGATGAGGAGCAGAAGGAGCGAGAACATGAGAGAGAAAGTCAGGAACGAGAGGGGTGCGTTCACTCATGGAGACGGTGGGACAGAACTAATGGGAGATCACCAACTCCAGTTGGAATGGGACTGATGGATCATGCGACCAAACCCGTCTCTCGGAATGTGGCCAACAGCGGGGGCTGACTGAGAAGCAAAGGACAATGGCCCTGGGCTCTGATTCTTCTGCATGGACGGGCTCTGTGGGAGCCTTCTCAGCTTGGTCGATCACCTTCCTGGACCTGGGGGGAGTTGGGAGGTCCTTGGTCTTAGCATAGAGTGGGGAACCCTGATGGCTCCTTGGCCTTGAGAGGGAGGGAGGGGAGGTATGGGTGGAAGGGAGGGGAGGGAAGGGGGAGGAGGAGGGGAGGAGGAGGGGAGGGAGGGGGGAGGAAATGGAAATTTTTAAATATAAAAAAATAAACCATGAGGAAAAAAAACATTAAAAAAAATAATAAAATAAAAGTTAAAACACACACACACACACACACACACACACACAAGAAACACCCAACACAGTTTCCATCACATAAACCTTAAGTTTAAGTGATATTTTAATTTGTTTAGTATAAATTTACCCTTTTAAAATCTCCTCCACCTCTGTGAAGATTGTGCCACTTAGTTCCATAGAACAAGAAAACATTGTTTCATGGTTTGCTCATGAGTGTATGTGTATGTGTACATAAATATCTGAATCATTTGCTCTTCTTTCTTTATCCTTTTACAAACATGGCTTGGAAAACTAGAGAATCAATGCCTCTTCAATACTTCCTAGTGTACCAACTTTGACTAAGAAAGCCATTACTTTTTTTGTTGGTTTTTTTTTGTTCTTTTTTTATTTTTCCATTCAAAAATGTACACTTCCTCCCCTCCTTCCATTCCCTTCCTGCTTCTCCACTCACCGTCTTCCCTCCCCCTTCCTCCTTAAGAGAGGGCAGGGAACCCTGTCCTGTGGGAAGTCCAAGGCCCTCCCCACTCCATCCAAATAGAAGGTGTGCATCCAAACAGACTAGGGTCTTAAAATGCCAATACATGCAGTAGAAACAGGTCCCAGTGCCATTATCGATGGCTTCTCAGTCCATCCCCATTGGCAGCCACATTCAGAGAGTCCGATTTGATCATATGCTTGTTCAAAACCTCTTGTGATACATAGGAGAGAGTGATAACACACACACACACACACACACACACACCACCACCACCACCACCATTACCACCACAACCACCACCACCACAACCACCATCACCACCTCCACCACCACCACCACCACCACCACCACCACCACCACCACCACCATCACCACCACCACCATCACCACCACCATCACCACCACCACCATCACCACCACCATCACCACCACCACCACCTCCCACTATTCTGTTTCAGTTTTACAAGAACACGTTTCCTGTAAGAGACAGAAGGCCAGAGTATGAAATTCCTAGGTATGCATTCTGGGTCTTTGACATGATGACCGGGCAGTGGGATCTGACAATAATGAGAGGTAGGGTGCTTTGAGCTGAGTCACTGTTGATACCACAGTTCACCTCTTGACTCCCAGGAACTGCTGCTGTTGAATCCTGACATCTGCCTTTATTTCCTAAGAGTCCAGCATCTCCAAGCTGCTAAGAGTGTGGGACACACTTCTCCAGACCAGGAGTATCTTGCCATTTTCAAGTCTCCATGTCTTCTCTTGATTTCTTTCTTTTTCCTACATTTGACATGCTATCCCAACTTCAGATTGAGCAGAAAGGGTCCTCAAAGTAGGTAGACACCTCACCCTTCATCCAAGCATCATATCCTGTATGATAATAGAATGAACATAGTGTAGGAAGGCAGAGAACCTGCAAGATGGAAGCCTCTACTGAGACACTTCTCAAAGCTTTGTTTTTCTAAAATCCTATGTAGGGGTGAGGTGAACTGTTTATGGTTATCTTCATCTGTCCCTTCATGAGGTTGGCTTGCGGTAGCTTGACTTTAAAATGGGGAAATATATATTTTAAGGGGAAAGATGTGGAACCCATTTTATGAGCTGATTTATTTTTAACACAATGCAGCAGTTGTTTGGCTGGAACTAAGTTTCCCTAAATTGTATTTGAAAGTGATTCCTTCCGAAGCACGAGGCATCTACCATTGCCTCTCATTCTCCACCCCATCCCCATTATTCTGCCTCATAGATTCCTACTTCACAGAGTGAACAATGCTTTTCCCTCCCTCTGTCTTTAACGTATGATCATAATTATGAATTAGTCAGGTGTGATCTAGCGAGGCTTCCCCAAGGGATGGATTTGGAAGGACCGTTTGTAAGACTATCCGCGATCCCTGTCAGCTCCCCAGCCCTTCAGTAGCTTAGTGACGTCAAAGCTTTTTAATCTTTATTTTGATTTGCTTTCTCAAATTAATCCTGAAAGAACTAGTGGTACTTTTAGCAAACAATAGTTTAAAGGAAAAGAGAAAGATGGGGAAAATAAAGAGGTCTTGCTGTGTGGGAGCTCTGACTTCTCAGTACATGGTCTCATCCTCCCTTCTCACTATCATTCGCTCCTTGCTATTTAACATAGCACACATGCAAAATCAATTCTGTTATTTTCATTCCTTTTGCTATAACTAAGTATATGTGAAATCCTTTCATATGTGCAAATGTAAGATAAATGCATCATAGTGAGACTGACAATACTCACTGACTTTTAAATGCTAACTCCGTTTTCAGAGTAGTTCAGACTACCATTCCTTGTTATTCTGTGTAAGTTGCTAAAAGTGCATAGTATGTCTGTTTTACCCATCCTAGATGCCAAATCCTTGAGAAAAAGGCCTGGTCTTGCTGTCCTATTCTTTATGTCAACTTCCAGGCAGGTGACATTACAAGCACTGGACAACTTCTAAGTGCAATGCTGGGTCCCCAGGCTTCTCCTGAATCTCCCAGCTTATGAAAGTCATCCAGCCACAAACACAGCACTTACCTGTAAGGGCAATGCTTATCTTATATGGTGAGGTGGAGCTACTGGTCTCTGATACCAAGACAACTGAAAGTGTTCCTCAGAAACTGCAAGAAGGAAGTGAACTGGGATGGGAGTGGGGGCGGTGAGTCGGACAGATCAGTGTGAGCACCTGGTGAGGAGCGAATTGGATTCTCTCCTAGGCCTAGGGACCCAGAATCACCTTTGGTAGTTGTCCAGTGCTTATAATTGGCTGAAAGTTGACATAAAGAATAAGCTGGGGAGGCCGGCCCTTTTTTCTCAAGAATTTGGCTTCTAGGATGGGTACAACAGACATACCACCCACTTTAAGCAACATACACAGTTTAAGGAGGAATGGCAGTCTAAACTACGCTGAGAACTGAATTAGCATTTAAAGATCAGTGAGTACTGTCAATCTTACTGTGATGAATTTATCTTAAATTTGCACATTTGAAAGGATTTTGCATATACATAGCGAAAGGGATGAAAATAACAAAATTGACTATCCATATGGGCTAGGTGAAATAAGTTAAAAGTGCACGCAAGCAATGGCGTACTTGTTAACACCAGTTCCACAATTTTGAGCCACATCCGAAGCAAGCTTTAAGTAAATACTGACCAGGATGGACTCTAGTCAGGTTCATTCTGGGATTCCCAGGCCATGGTCATGAGTCACACTTTGTAGGACTTTAAAAAGGCAAAACCCATAATTCATTGCATTTCCCATGAGGTCCAATCAGGGGCAAACATACATCTTGATGTATTTCCTGTCTGTACACTTCCCACCTGTATGTGATCAAGCACATCCGTTAGTCATTCAAACAGATTTGTTGAGGGCAGTGAACATGAGGCCAGTTATTCCTAAAGAACTGCAGTTCTCAGCCTTCTGGAAACTTACCTTGCCCTTGGGCAGGTGGGGCTTAAAGGGTTAGCTTTGGCTCTTAAAGTGCTGTGCATTCAAGAATCCTAGGAAAAAGAATTTTAAGTCATGGCTCTTCAGACACAGCCATGTAATAATTTCTTAGAAAATACTTACAATTTTAGTATTTTGCCTCTGAACAGATTGCACTCATTGTGTTGTGATTGCCTTTTCAAATAACACCTTCAGCACTCTGAAAGGTCTGATACCTTAGGGAAGGAACAAGAAAATGAAGGTGGCACCAAGTTTCCACTTGAAGAGTTTCTGCCTCCACACTACCCAGCAGGGTTAGTGGCTTCTGTGAGAAAGACCAGGTGATTGCCAGGCACGTGGAGAGGACGCTTGCCCTCAAAGCACCAGAGTTGGCTGTGGGGCAAACACGGAACTGACCATGTCTCCCATAGACCTAATGTCTCTGTTCCCTGTGTTTCTGTTCTAGAGCATCGTGTGTACTGGCCGGCGCAAGTGGCACCCAGACCCCTCCCTGGTCCACTGTATTCCATCATGTGAGGTATGACATGAGTTCCTCCAGTTCAAGGCCCTGTTTTTTCTGATCCCTCTTTCCTTCCTTTAGATGTTTCTTAAATATAGCTACCTCCTAATCACAAATTTACAGAACTTAGGATTTCTGAACTCAGTTTTATTTTAGTAAAATCTTCAGTCATTTAAAAAGCAAGCCAGAATTATTTATGGTTTGGGGATTCTGTAACTAGGCCTTGGTTGGAATTAGTTAAATAAGGATTTAACCGTAGACAATTTTGTTCAGACAGCACAATGCTTAAAATCAACTTTGGTGAGTGTGTGTGTGTGTGTGTGTGTGTGTGTGTCTGTGTCTGTGTGTGTGTGTGTGTGTCTGTGTGTGTGTGTGTGTCTGTGTGCATTTATGCAGACAGGGTATTACACTGCAGTCACGACAGCCCAGACTAGACTTTGTGGTAATCCTTCCACCACAGCCTCCTGAGTGCCAGGGTGATCCGTAGGCAGGGGCCACCAGGCTTGGTTTAAAATTGAGATTCATATATACTTATATAATATCACACATATGCATATTACAAATTAAACCAAATATGAAAATAATTGTACAAAACTTTTTTTCTTACAAAACAAGAATATCTGGAAGTTGGGGCCATAATTAGGAAACTTAAATAACAGGTATAATCTCAAGGCACATATTACTCTAGTCGACATGTGGTTCACTTCTTCTCTGTGGTCACTTTTCTGAGGCTCCCCTCCTTTGCATCAACTGCAAGGTCATACAGGTGTCTAAGCAACCTTCTAGGTAGACGTATATTGCACCATGGAATGATCTGACCTAAATCTTTACGATATCAAGAAATCCCATCGTCCTCCCTCCACAGTGGATTTCCCTTTCAGTGGTCACTTCTGGTACAATGACTTTTTAACCTGACAAAGAGGAGACTCGACTGAATGGGAGCATTGCCTAGAGAGTTGACCTCAGAACTGTTGACAATGAGACGGACGATACAAACGTAGCCCATTTATGCAAGCCCTCCAATCTTGGGAACAGCTGGTAACAAATAAACATATTCTAATATAGGCACTGTCCTGCCCAGCATGGCCGGCTCTAGGGAAAGGCTTGACTGAGGTTGGAGAAAGCATGGAAAAAAGATAGATAGACAGGCAGGTACATAGATACACAAAAAATTGGCATGAGATGGGCGAGGATCTCTGTGGAGAAGTTGCAGCACACAGAGAGACTTCGTGTGTTTATTATATAGAGTTGATTATATAACAAAGAGGTGGGGTTATTGCAACTGTACAAGGAAGCTGAGTTGATGTAAAAAATTGGATCAAGGGAACAGGCTTAGCTAACCTTAGTAGGAGCAGTCTCTGTACGGGAGCAACCTGCAGGCTCTAGATATCAGGGGAGAGAAAGCCAGGGTGGGCATTTTCCTATAGACAGTCAACACCCATACTTTGTCCGCCCTGAAATGGTTTGGTACCCCTCTCAGTGGCCATGGCCATGTCAACAGCACCCATCCTCTCAGGACTCCTCTTACTCGTGGTTTCTCCACTTCCCACAAGCCACTGCAGATTTCTTCATCCAAACCTCTCTTCAGAGGTTAATAAGCCACTTTGTAGCACTGCCCAGATATTTTTTGGCTCCTTGGAGTGTGCTAAAGAGAGGGCCTTTAACGGCCATCGATTTCCAACAATCTCTTCAAGCACACCCAACCTGCATGCAGGCATGCGTGTTAATCTCCTATTCGGTATCTCGGAGTCACTTGAGCTAGTTCTGGGAAACTGGGATCCACATGAGACCAGAGAAAGGGTGGGGTTTAAGAGAAAAGAGAAATCTTAGCGGGGAAAAGATACCCATAAAACAGCATTCTGAGGATGCATGAGGGCTAATACTAGCGTGGAGTGTGCTGGGTTATGGTTCGGGGCCAACAGAACAGCTCATCTTCTGCCATCATTAGAAAAACAGATGGTGGTGGGGTGGGGTGGGGAAGCAAGGGGAGGCAGTGAATCATCCACTGGGCAGGGGGTGATGGGGAGAGAGGAGGCCAGGGAAAGAGGGAGATAAACAGACAGAGGGTTTAGGGAGCTGGACAGAGATCAAACAGATCCTGAGAGTTCCCTTCTGCTGCTTCTATGCATCATCATAAGTACGAGGGTGGATGTCAGGGTTTGGGGCTGGCTTTAGTGCTTTCCAGAAGGTTACAATACAGAGCTTTCCACACTTGTCCTTTCCCCTGCCCTGCACCCAAGCCTACCCTCCAGACTGACCTATTAGTCAGAGCTTCCTAGGGAGCTGTGTTCTCTTTGAGGATGCCACTGGAAGCAAAGCTCTCTTCTCCCTGGTTGCTTCCCTTCCCCCACTGCTATCATGCACAACCAAACCCAGACCATCTGATTGACAGTTCAGTGGCTCTGTGTGGCCCCTGACTAGTGTCTTTGTCATCACCTGGGGACTCAGTAGATCACACCTTCTTAGGTCAACCCTAAACCCACTGTGTTAGAAAGTAGGTCGGGGGGGGGGGGCAGCAATCTGTATCATAACCAGCAAGGGATTCTGAAGGTCACCATGGAAGTCTACCCACTATCCCAACCCCTGGGAGGAGACTAAAAAGTTGCTTGTCTGGGCATCTCCATATTGAATATATCCTTATCCAGAAATAATTACATTCTCCTTCCTCCACCTCGTGTGTG